>NC_080106.1:20482000-21186000 GCF_950005125.1 Chionomys nivalis
ATGCAGACACACACACACACCTACACATAAATAGAAATAATGAAAATAAATTGTTTTTAAAATCCCATCAAGCTGGATAGTGGTGGTGCACACCTTTTCTCCCAGCCTGCACAGGACACCCGGTAACCAGGCAACAACCTATGTAAACAGTCAGGGGGGAAGCTAATGGCTCCTGATCTGATTAGCACATTCACCAGATGCTGCAATTTCTATGGGCCTAGGTCTGAAGTTTACACTTATTGCTCTAAGCGGTAGAAACAAACAGCCTGGGTCTCTCAGCTCCGAGGTATGCTGTTCTTAGCTGTCGTGATCCCGGTCATTGTGGGACCTCATATTTACTATGTAGCTGGAGATGACTAAACTTATTTGTTTTGTTTTGTGTTTTTCTATTTTTTTTCTTTTTTTTTTTTTTTTTTTTTTTTTTTGGTTTTTCGAGACAGGGTTGATCTCTGTAGCTTTGGAGCCTGTCCTGGAGCTAGCTTTTGTAGGCCAGGCTGGCCTCGAACTCACAGAGATCCGCCTGCCTCTGCCTCCCGAGTGCTGGGATTAAAGGCACGTGCCACCACCGCCTGGCTGTGTGTGTTTTTCCAGATATGTTTTCTCTGTGTAGCCTTGGCTGTCCTCTGTAGAAGGACAGAAGAACAGAACTCACTCTGTAGACCAGCCAAACTAGACTGGCTTGGAACTCACAAAGATCCTCCTGCCTCTACCTCCTAAGGGCTGGGATTGAAGGTGTGCACCACCACCGTCCAGTGATGACTGAAAGTTTTGTTTTGTTTTGTCTTGTGTTTTGAGACAGGATTTCTCTGTGTAACAGCCCTAGCTGTTCTGGAACTATCTCTGTAGACTAGGCTGGCCTCACACTCACAGAGATCCGCCTGCCTCTGCCTCCTGAGTGCTGGGATTAAAGGTGTGTGCCACCACCACCAGGCGATGACTGAACTTTTAATCTTTCTGCCTTACCTACCACTAAGTGAGTGTTTTTTTGGGTATCAAACACAGGGCTTTGTACAAGTACTCTGTACAACAACATCACTGAACAACATCACTGGTCCCTAGATCACAACAATATGGAGATCTCTGGGAGCTGATGTACAAAGTCAGACGTGATCAGAGGCCAGACCATGGACATCCAAACAGCAAGTTTTGTATTTAGTTCAGTGGGCAAAGGGAAGGGTTGTGCAGGGTTCACTATTACTACTGTTGTGTAGCAAACACCCCAAAACTTAGCGGCTTAAGACAGGGATATATTTATTGAACTCATGTTTTTGTAAATTGGGAGTGGGGTAGGCTCAGCTGGGTAGCTCTTCGATCTTAACTGGGCTTCCTCATGCAACTGGGTCAATTGCCAGGCTGACTGGCTGGCTTAGCGTGAACTCAGATGGGACCATTTGCTGCTACTCTGTGTAGCTCCTCATCTACCAGCAATGCCTACCACTCTTGTGCACGGGTGGGCACTGTTTCACGAGAGGGAGGGAATATTTTAAAGCCTAGACTTGGAAGTGGTCCACTGTTCCTTCTTCCACATGCTGTTGAAACAATCAAGCCTTAGCCGGGTCAGATTCAAATGCTGGGGAAATAGAGGCCATTTCTTGATAAGATCCCTCAAATCATGAAAAGAGCCATGGACATAAAACCATTTACCAACCTTCGTAAATAATCTGCAGTTAATCTTAGCAATATAGTTTTAGAAATACTGGGAATTCTTTATAGCTGGAATTGTTTTCTTTTGTTGTTGTTGTTTGTTTGTTTTTTGAAACCGGTTTCTGTATGGAATCCAGGTTGTCCTGGAAGTTGCTATGTAAACCGCTAGCCTCAAACAGAGATCCACCTGACTCTGCCTCCCAAGTGCTGGATAAAAGGCGTGCGCCACCACTTTAGGCTGGAATTGTTTTCCTTCTTTCTAATCTTTTTTTTCTTAATAATTTATTTTATTTTATGTGCATTGGTGTTTTGCCTGCATGTGTATCTGTATGCGGTGTCAGATTCTTTGGAACAGGACTTGTGAACTGCCATGTGGGTGCTGGGGATTGAACCTAGGTCCTCTGGGAGAACAACCAGTACTCCTAACTGCTGAGCCATCTCTCCAGCCCCATGGAGTTGCTTTCTATTTGTAACAAATAAGAACTTTGCCAGGTGTGGTGGCCCATGCCCTTAATCCCAACATTGAGGAGGCAAAACTAGAAGATTTCTTTCAGTTTGAACTCGGTCTGTTCTATATAGCAAGTTCCAAGCTAACAGGGGCTACATGGTGAGACTACATTTAAAAAAAAGAAAAGAAAAAGTTTTGCACCTAGCAAAACTTGATACTAACAGATATGAAAGACAAATGTCCAGTTTGTTTCTCTTCCAGTTTCTTGTCCAGGGAGTCTTCCGTTTAGCTTTGCATACACAACTTCAGTTAATTGCAGACAGTCTCTCTAAGATTTCTATGAAGGAATGAACAGAAAGTGAGACAAGAGCAAGTTACTGACAGCCAAGCTAGAAACACAAACACATGTCTACAATAGAAAATACACAGAAACTGTTTGTCTGGCTGGTGCATAAACTGTTTGCACACACAGACCCCTAAAACACCACCTATGAAAACCTAAATCCCAAATGAAGCATCATGTGTGTGCCTATAATCTTGAAACATTTGTAACCCCAACTCCAAGGGGGTCACAGACAAAAGGATTACTGAGGCTTGATGGCTTTCCAGGCTAGCTGAGAAAATGAAGCCCCCAGGCTCAAGAACAGACCCTGCCTCAAAAAGAAAAAGTGAATGACCTGGTCATTCTTCGGTGACAGGGTATTGAGAGAGAGGACCAGGAGTTCAGATGAAAAGAGAATAGAAAGTAGAGAAGATACCAAAGTTTGGGAGTGGGAGTGCTTGCGTAAGCTATGTCTTATGCCAAGGAAGCTTATTAAGTAGTGCGGCATCTTATATGTTGTTTCCAGGGGAGACATGGGACATTGTCAGCAGCTATCATACAGTAGGACAAAGTCAACAAGAAGCTAATCAAATAACGTTGCATAAGGATATCTCAAGAACATTACAGCCGGGCGGTGGTGGCGCATGCCTTTAATCCCAGCACTCGGGAGGCAGAGGTAGGCGGATGTCTGTGAGTTCAAAGCTAGCCTGGTCTTCTGCATAGGGAATTCCAGGACAACCAGAGCTGTACAGTTAGATATTGTCTACAAAAAAAAAAACAAAAACAAAACCTTAAAAAAGGCTAAATTAGGGCTGGAGAAATGGCTCAGAGGTTAAGAGCACTGGCCGCTCTTCCAGAGGTCCTGAGTTCAATTCCCAGCAACCACCTGGTGGCTCACAACCATCTGTAATGAGATCTGGTGCCCTCTTCTGTCATCCAAGCATACATGCAGGCAGAACACTGTATACATAATAAATAAATGAATATTTTAAAAAAGTATTTGAAAACGTCTAAGTAAGTCAAAGAAATAATCCCAAGGATGCTGAAAAAAGGAGTAAAAGGGAGGGAGGGAGGAAGAAACAGGCCTGAGAAAAGTAACCTGCTTCCATCTCTGAAGCCCTGCCTTGCTGAAAACTGGGCTACATCATTCTTATTTGTGGCGAGATGTCCTATACGCTTGAGGGCTCCATGTTAAGCTTTTGTGTGTGTGCTGCTGGGGACTGTGACCCCAGGGTTCCCATCCACTAGTCACACACAGTACCACTAAGGTACACCTTTAGCCCTGTCCTATGAATAGCATCCCAACCTCTGTCCATTAGATGCCAAGAATACACACCCTGCCTCCCCTTGCCCTGAATTGCAACAACCAAAATTGCTTTCAGAAGTCGTTAAATGTCCCCTGAAGGGGCACACCCAGAATTACCCCTGGGTGTGAATTTCTCTACTGGAGCTTTAAGAAAAAAAAAAAAAAGCCAAAACAACAACACAACAAAACCCCCAACTTTTACAATTGTGAAATAAACGTGTGGCTTGCATTCTTTTTTCTTTTTCTTTCTTTTTTTTTTTTTTTTTTTGGTTTTTTGAGACAGGGTTTCTCCGTAGCTTTGGTGCCTGTCCCGGAACTAGCTCTTTTAGACCAGGCTGGCCTCGAACTCCCAGAGATCCGCCTGCCTTTGCCTCCCGAGTGCTGGGATTAAAGGTGTGCGCCACCACCGCCCGGCTTGCATTCTTTTTTTTTATTCATCATTTTAAATTTATTTTACATACCAACCACAGTTTTCCCTCCCTCTTTTCCTCCCAGCCCTGCCACACCCTTCCACCACCCCCACCCACCCACTCCTCATAAGAATCCTACCATCCACAGAGGGCCTTTGTTTGGGCTCATAGGCCCTGCACTCGTCAATGATCTCCTGCAATAGCTTAGGGCAATCTTCACCCACTGGCTCCTGCTTCTGGCCCTCAGCTACCAGCTCATAGATCTTCTTTGAATCACAACCTACCATGGAAGACAGAGGATGAGTGGCTTCATTTTCACTCACGTACTTCTCTCTGGACATTGATAGGATTAGAACGAGGGACTTCAAACATGGGGAAAATAAGTAAAGAAAGGAAAGGAAAATAAACAAAGAAACAACAGAGCTTTTAGTGACTCTACTAACCGGTTCAAGGAATCCCTGTATTAACCAAGTGGCTATGGCAGCACCAAGGGGGAATTTCTGTTCCCTCAGAAGAAGGTTGATCCAACCACAACCCCAATGGGGCCAGCCTTCATGTTCTTTACCTTGGAATGGGATCTTTCCAGTGACAATCTCCCAGAGCACAATTCCAAAGCTGAAAGAAAATCAAGGGTTTGTCAGGTGGCCAACTCAGTGGGCAAAGAACTCGCCGCACTGTACTCTTTTGAATTTGACCTCCAGAAACCAATTAGAGGTAGGAGGAGAGAAATGACCCAAAAAGCTATTGCCTGGACTTCATACACGTATCATGGCCTGTGCGCCACCCTTCCATACATCGCTGGAGAGATGCTGATGGTTTAGCACACTTGCTGATCTGAGTTCTGTTCCTAGCACCCAGATGGCAATTCACAGCTATCTGTAATTCCGGATCTGGTCGCTGTGGACACTGCATATGCACATGGTACATATAAACACAGGCACAACACTCGTGCACATACAATAAAAATAAATCTTTAAAAAAATTAATAATGAGGGCTGGTGAGATGGCTCAGAGGTTAAGAGCACTGCCTGTTCTTCCAGGGGTACTGAGTTCAATTCCCAGGTGGCTCACAACCATCTGTAATGAGCTCTGATGCCAACACTATATACATAATAAAGAAATAAGTAAAATCTTTAAAAAAAATGAAACCAAAAATCTAAGCATGTAACACATTTCTTTTCCCATGCTCCTTGAGCCATTTCAGAAAACACTGAATTTTCTGGTTACTGCCTGACTCCAGGCAACACCCCACCACACCCCACTACACCCCACCACACCCATTGCATGATCCAAGCTAGAACCTACACACATTAGTAAGTACTTCCCCACCGACCTGCACCCCGGCCCCCTGTTCAACAGAGTTAAGATGGTCCTCAGAAGAGGATTTCACTGGGGACTATACTGTCCTTTCTGCCTGAGTTAGAATTTGTACAAAAACATGCACATACCTATATATTTCAGCTTGTCTGTTATATTTACGATACGGATTTTTCAGTCTCTCAGGGGAGGTATATGCCGTTGGATGGTTTCTCTCTGCGTTAGTGTGTTTTGTCTTCTGACTGATGGAAGTTTGTGTCTTACTTAATTCAAACCCTGCAAGCTAGACAGAAAGATGAGTTAGAGGTAGGTGTTGAAATGGCAAGCCTCAGGATGGGGAGGTAGAAGGTGGAGCTGGGGTGGCTTTTTCCCTAGGGGATTTATTTCCAATGGTGCTTTCAGGCTATGCTTGACATGATAGGTTCAATTCATCATGTTGTGCCAACCAAAGAGAAGCTCTTTTCTGGGACAGCTCTTCTCAATAGAATGGGGTGGGTGGTAGGGAAGAGTCTCCGAAACAACGGCTATAAGGTCCCTGTATGCTTTGGTAAGTTTACTGACTGAACGTACTTATTACTTCTGCTAGGTCTAGGGCTTTCATGGTGAAAGACCCAACTCCAATCAGCGAGGGGAGGGAGGGGCCATAGAGCTCCATCATGGCTTGATTTTCCCCAGGAGCAGCTGCAGAAGTGGCAGGAGGAACTCCTTTGTTCTGTCTGTCCTTGCACGGTGTTGCTTGGATTTTGCATTAAAAGTGTGAGTTATCCTTGTCATCCCGGAAGTCATACATGTCCAAAGATGTCACTGCATGACTAAAGGGTGCGCATGTTTTTTGCTCCCCGTGGAGCTGACATTAGCACCATCAGTGTGCAGAAAGAGAATAGGCTGACACAGTCAGCCAGGTACCCAAATCTAAGGGTGAGGTCAAGAAAAAGTTGAGACATACAGATGGCAGAAGGTGTGATTCCACACGCCTTTAGTCCTAGCACTCAGGAGGCAGAGATAGGTGAACTCTGTAAGTTCAAGATCAGTCTGGTCTACATAGCAAGTTCCAGGACAGCCAGAGCTACATATAGTGAGATCCTGTTCCAAAAAACAAAACAAAACAACAGAAGACACTTAGGTGGGGAAGGCATCTGAAAGGCAGAAAGGCTCTGTCTGCACGAGGCTGGAAGGAAGAGCAAGCTGTGCACCTGTCTGCTGGGAGCCTGTTGGTTGCTGTTGAAATGGGTGTGGTGATTTGAAAGAGAATGACCTCCAAAAGGAGTGGCCCTATTAGGAGGTATGGTTTTCTTGCAGTAGGTGTGATCTTGTTGGAGGAAGTGTGTCACCGCTGAGGCAAGCTTTGAGGTCTCATACATGCTCAAGTTACATCCAGCATCTCAGCTCATTTCCTGTTGCCTGCAAGGTGTAGAACTCTCAGCTACTTCCACCTTATCTGTCTGCACACTGCCAGTCCCACCACGACAAGCCGCCTAATTAGGTGTTTTTCTTTGTAAGCACTGGTGTGCCCATAGTGTCTCTTCACAGCAATAGAAACCTTAACTAAGACAATGAGCAAACTCAAAAAGCTTGGGAAAGAGGCACTGATCCTGGCTGGATGCTAATATGGATAGGATATAAGGCTGCCATAGCAAAGAATGTTGATGACGGTACCTTGGCCCCCCTCCCTGGCATAGCCATGCTCTGGTGCCTGGGATTGACAGCTGCCTCTGATGGAGTGACAGCAGTCATGGGCAAGAAGAAAAGTACCAGGAGGCCAGATTGCGTCTCTGGTGAAAGTTTATGATTGCAATCATCTCATGCCCTCAAGGCTCTCCACAGATATCCCCTTGGACAAAAGGGTCACCAACAGGGACATTTTCTGGAACCCAGCTCTGAAACTTAAGGCCAGATGGGAGTTCAAAGTCAAGTTGGAGGAATGACAAGAGATGGGCGAGATCATAGGGTTCTGTCAGCAGCTTTAGTTCAGTTGTATTTGTTTCCATCATTAAAAATTAAAAAGATAGATAGATAGATAGATAGATAGATAGATAGATAGATAGATAGATAGATAGATAGATATAGCCTAGCCTGGTGGTGGTGGTGCATACCTTTAATCCCAGCACTTGGGAGACAGGCACCAAAGCTACAGAGAAACCTTGTCTCAAAAAACAAAACAAACAACAGAGAGAGAGAGAGAGAAAGAGAGAGAGAGAGAGAGGAGAAAGTATCTATGAATGACAAACATTCCTTTACAATTTTAGGGTTTTGGACAATGAATTAACAAACCCCTTTCTTCCTCTGAGCAAATGAAACAAGTCATGGTAGATTTTCAGCTAACCATCGGCTCTGTTCCCCTGAAAAACTGATATAGGTAGACCATCAACCTATGCTTCTTAGTCACCTAATTATAAAAATTATTGCTGGTATACAAATTGCTTTGGGGTAGGGGTTGGGGGGGCATAAATACCTAACAGGCATGCTGTACTTTGTAGCAACCATTATACATAGGAACTAACTCGTCCCTTGCAGGCTCTTGGAAGGTATGTCTATAAAGTTATGAGACATTGACTATTTTAAGTCATGAGACTTCGAAATCTGGATGGCTCCATACCCACCTAATGGGAGCCTCCTTCTTTAGCCACTGGTAGGAGCAAAGCCTGGATGAATGTGAGGACCCCCACTGGAGAGAAGGGGTTGATGCCACTAGCTAGGTGTGCTCCCTGTGGAGCCTTGTAAGTCACCTCAAATGACAAGTGTGGCCCCACGACAATCCTCTGAATCTGAATGCCCAGTTGATCACAAGCAGACCCCCTGGTAAGTATTCAGCGATGGAGAAGTGGTGTCTAAATGTCTAAGAGAAACGGTTCTTCGCTCATCCGAGTGGGAGGCAAGGGCAGAGTTTGTTCTGTAGTGGGAACCCAGAAAGCTGTATAAGTAGGTGAAGAGGTGCACTCAGTTCTAAAATCTAGGAGTGAAATAAGAAGCGCGGCCTTTCTGCAATACCCTCTTCTAGGCAGCAACCATAGCAAAGCTCTGACCAACCCAAGGAGACCTTGGAGGATGTGCTCACCTTAACGTTGTAGCCTTCAGCTACCAGGAAGCTGGAACTGCTGATGTTTTTGTGCAGTTGTTTGGATGTTTCTGAATGGTGTAGCCTGATGATATCCAAAGGTAGGGTGTATTAATGATCTTGACATACACAGTGTTTAGTGGGATAATGAGGCTGGCTAGTACCCTGCCTTTCATGTGGGTGGCTCTCTGTGGGCAACCTAGAAAAACGCACCTGCCCAGCACCAGAGTTTGCAGTGAAACAGTGGAAGGAAGGGAAATTGGAGCCCTTCCTCCCATCACCTCCGAGAGCATTAGTAGTGCGGTCTTCAGTGCTGGGATTGCAGGTGCACCCCGCTACTGCCTGGCTAGACTCCTCCAGTTCTTTTTTTTTAAATCTATTTATTTATTTATTATGTATACAGTATTCTCGGTATTCTGTCTGCATGTATGCCAGAAGAGGGCATCAGATCTCATTACAGATGGTTGTGAGCCACCATGTGGTTGCTGGGAACTGAACTCAGGAACTTTGGAAGGGCAGGCAGTGCCCTTAGCCATCTCTCCAGCCTGACTCCTCCAGTTCTTTGAGGTGCCTATTTAACCCTTCTGGTACCTGTACAAGCCTCTGGCTGCTCCCAGGACTAAGAGGATGCGCACACTCAGAGGGAGGTCCTTTTCTTCATCAAGCAGTTCCCTCAGGGTTCCAAGTTCACAGTACTCCATGACAATGGAGAATTCAGGGGGCTTCACTAGGAAAAGAGGAAAAGAAGCAGACAGCGGTGAAGATCCAGCCTCACTCAGGACTCCCATAGTCACAAGTCCCTTCTCAGCTTCTTCCTGTAGTGATACATTCGCCCTAAAGCAAGCCTCATTTCTCCCCAGCCTAAGACCAACTTGACTTTAAAGTACAACATTTCAGTCTAAAGGAAACTGAAGTAACAACTCTCTTCGGAGATGGCGGGGGCTTACTCTCCTTGCAGGAGTTATCTCTTTCATTTCTAGCCTCTGACCTGGGATTTTTGACTTCTGGTCTCAACTCTTCACCAGTCAGTCCCTTCCACACACAGATTAGGTTGGACTGAGGCTATGGAGTAGTTTCCAGAAGGGAGATGTTGCTGTCCTCTCTCTAGGCAACAACAGCAAAAATGAACAGCAGGGACTTCCATGCTGCGAGAGGAAATGGAGCCATGGTAACCCTTAGTTTTAGCTAAAGGATAAGAAGCAATTAAAGTAACATTAAAAACTAAGGGGCTAGCCGGGAAGTGGTGATGGCACACACCTTTAATCCCAGCATTCGGGAGGCAGAGGCAGGTGGATCTCTGTGAGTTCGAGGCCAGCCTGGTCTACAAGAGCCAGTTAAAGGACAGGCTCCAAAGCTACCAGGGTTTTTGAGAAACCCTGTCTCAAAAAATCCAAAAAAAAAGCCGGGCGGTGGTGGCGCACACCTTTAATCCCAGCACTCGGGAGGCAGAGGCAGAGGCAGGTAGATCTCTGTGAGTTCGAGGCCAGCCTGGTCTACAAGAGCTAGTATCAGGACAGGAACCAAAAGCTACAGAGAAACCCTGTCTCGAAAATCCAAAAAATAAAATAAAAATAAAAAAACAAAAACAAAAAAATCCAAAAAAAATATTGAAAACCTAAGGGGCTGGATGTGGTGTGCCTTTGTATTGATCCCAGCGCTCAGACTCAGGAGGCAGAGGCAGGCAGATCTCTGTGAGTTCAAATCCACCCTGGTCAACGGAGCCAGTCCCAGGTATACTACTTAAGTAGAACTTGTCTAAAAATAAACAACAACAACAAAAAAAAGGAAAGAAAAGAAAGAAAACAAAACATACCCTTGACTTAGGCTAGCATCTCAACAAGCAACCCCTGGGTTTTCAATGGATAGGGAAGGGGAGACACAGCTCCGTTAGTTCAGAGGAGATGGGAGCTTATACCTTGAAACACAGAAATAGTGAACATTGGTAATAACCTCACTGCTACCAGTGAGGGGTTTTGATGGGGTTTACTTTCTCTGTCAGAGAATTAAAGGGCAGGAAAACTCTTGAGACAGGTAGCAGTGGGGAAAATCACAGCAGGCAGAGTCAGCTGTGAGGAATGGCTTTTATGAGGCGTGAGGAAGAGAAAGAGGGCGGGTGGGGGGTGGAGGTAGAGAGAGCAAGCACACAGAAACACCCTCTCCTCTACAAATCAGAGAGTTGACTCGGGAGTCTGAAAATCCAGTCTCTTCTCCTGGGCTGGGTTTTTTAACGTTTTTGAAGGGTCTTCCTCTCCTAATTTGGGGTGGGTTGGTTGAAACAAAGACAGGATTGCTCGCTCACAACTGTTGTGTAAAGAAGCGTTTGGAGAGGTGTGACGTGAAGTCACATGTGCCCTATTGCCAAGTCTCTGTGTTTGGCTTTGGTCTCGAGTCCGGTCAGGAGAGTGAGGAAGGAGCTGCCCATCTTCAGAGTCTGTCTTCTTTGACTTAGTCATGGCCCCTCTCCTTGTCTGTCTGCCTACCAAGGAGTCTGTCTCTCAGTCATGGTCCTCCTGTCTGTCTGCCTAGTAGAGAGTCTGTCTCTTTGTCCCTCACTGCCACCCTAGCAGCTGCCCTTAGAATGTAACACAGTGCCACCTTGAGTCTCTGGGGCCTGCCCACCTTTCAAAGGCCTGGCTCTTGTCTTTCTTTAGGATGCTGGCCAGAGGTGAGGAACACTTCCTCTGGTACCTGAGCTTTTCTTACCGTCTCTAAAGTTTTCCTCCCCACCATGTCTGTTTGTCCACCATGTGGCTGACCTCCATCCCTAACTCAGATGGCACAACTCTCTTTCTAACCTCTTAAATGCTCACCTATCAATCTGTAATTATCTTTAAAGCTCAAAAAAAAAAAAAGAGTAACACATTAAAACACAGACAGCATCTTCTAGGCAGTCAAAAGCTTGACCAATCCTGGAAGCCTCCTTACCCGTTTCATCAATGCAAATCCCAAATATACGCAAGACGTTGGGAGAATCAAATTTCTTCATGGTTGTGATCTCGTTGTGGAAAGCGTGCCTCACTGTACTAGGAGAGTGAGAGGGGAAATTAGCATCTGGACTCTGATGGTCCCCAGAGAATGTATGGTGTAGTAGGGGCTTGAGATACCATAGGATCCCAGAATCGCTGATGGGCTTGGCTACCAGTCTAACTTCCCAGATGCAGAATTACTCCCCAAGTATCTGTCACAAGAATAATATTAGTATTTCTTAATCCTATTATTTGGTATTATCTGGTATTTGATAGAACTGTATTTTTGTGACTTATATAGCAAATTAAGATGTTGAGTTTTTATTACTAGTCATATTTTATTTTAGTAAATGTCCTGAAAAAAACTGTGATGTATGTTCTTTTTTTTTAAATATTTATTTATTTATTAAGTATACAATATTCTGTCTGCATATATGCCTGCAGGCCAGAAGAGGGCACCGGATCTCATTACAGATGGTTGTGAGCCACCATGTGGTTGCTGGGAATTGAACTCAGGACCTTCGGAAGAGCAGACAATGCTCTTAACCGCTGAGCCATCTCGCCAGCCCGTGATGTGTGTTATTGATTAGCAAAAATAAGGAAATTAATTGAAAATTTATAAACAAAAATCCCTTCCTGAACATGGCCTCGGGAATGTGGGCATCAGTTATTATAGAGGGTCCCAGCACCCACTAACTCAGTCCAGTCTGCTACTTCACACTGTGTGAGGCTCCAAGAGAAAATGACATTTGTCCAAGATCTGTCAGGCAGGCAGAGCAGGACCAAAGCATATAGAAATAGACTATTTCAAATTTGCTAGCAATGAAGAATGTGAAAACAAAATTAAGAGAATAATTTCTTTTACAATAGTGTAAAAAATAGCAAGAAATTTAGGAATGAATTTAACAAAGCCAAGCATGATTGCATGCCATCAACCCCAGTTCTCCAAAGGCAGAGACAGGAGAATCTTGTAGCCAGCCAGGGCTACAAGACAAAAAAGTAATAATATCAACAGACTCCTCCCCCCACCTCAAAGGCCCAATCAGTACATTCACTGATGCAAAGACAGATAAATTGACCCTTGGGACAGATCAGAGATATAGAAACTAGACTGACGTTTATACAAAAACTTATACAAGGTGCTGGAGAGATGGCTCAGCGGTTAAGAGCATTGCCTGCTCTTCCAAAGGTCCTGAGTTCAATTCCCTGCAACCACATGGTGGCTCACAGCCATCTGTAATGGGGCCTGGTGCCCTCTTCTGGCCTGCAGGCACACACACAGACAGAATAGTGTATACATAATAATAATAATAAAAAAAACTTATACAATAAGTGTGGTGCTGCCCATCAACGGGGAAAAGGATGGGTGATTTAGTAGATAATACAGAGAAAACTGACTCTGTGGATAAAACGAAAACTAGACCCTGCATAATATCACATAAACTTAAAAAATAAAGCTGGGGACTGGAGAGATGTCTCAGAGGTTAAGAGCACTGACTGTTGTTCTTCCAGAAGACCTGGGTTCAATTTCCAGCATTCACATGTTGGCTCACTACCATCCATAACTCCAGCTCCAGGGGATTCAGTATCACCTTCTGGCCTTTGCAGACACCAGGCATGCAAGCGGTACACAGACATACATGTAGAAAAATTGTCCATGCACATAAAATAACATAAACATTTAATACAGGCAGAAAAAAACCCCCACAGAAGTTGCAAATGTGAAGGCAGAAGATATGAAGAGGTAATTTACAGAAAAGCATGTCAATTAGCTACTGTGAGTGCGGCAGCATTAAACATGGGTGTGCACTCACCTCTGTGGGAGATACAGGAAGACAAAAATCATGTGTTCTCTGTCACATGCAGATCCTAACTTCTAATGTGTGCATGCATGTAAATAGTGGACAGAGGTGTTGAGAGAAGAGGAAAGGGGCAAGAGGTCACGTGACACGAAATTGGAAAGGGATGCTCCTGAGGGGAGGAGGGAGTCAAGATAGGGAAAACCAAATTGTATTTGATTTTTTTTTTTCGAGAAAGAGTTTCTCTGTGTAGCCCTGGCTGACCTGTCTCCTGTATAGACCAGGCTGGTCCAGAAATTACTGACCTCTGCCTCCTAAGTGCTGGAATTAAAGGCACGTGCCACCACTGGCCGGCCCAAATTGTATTTGAAAATGCCATAATGAGGGGATGGAGAGATGGCTCAGTTAAGAGTGCGTACTACTCTTGCAGAGGACCGAGTGGTTCCCAGCACCCATGTAGGGTGGCTCACAATTACTTGTAACTGCAGCTTTATGGGAATCTGCTGCCTCTGGTCTTCATGGGCACGTTCATTCAGATGTACTTACACAATCGTACATATAAAAAAATAAAATGTCGCAACGAAAGCAGGGCGGCAGTGGCTCACACCTTTAATCCCAGCACTCAGGAGGCAGAGGTCAGTAATTCCTAGACCAGCCTGGTCTATTCAGGAGACCGGAAAGCCAGGGCTACACAGAGAAACTCTTTCTCGAAAAACAAACTCTGTGAGTTGCTTGTGTCTGCCTCGTGAGTGCTCTGATTTTTTTTTGGGGGGGGGGGGTGGTTTCGAGACAGGGTTTCTCTGTGGTTTTGGAGCCTGTCCTGGAACTAGCTCTTGTAGACCAGGCTGGTCTCGAACTCACAGAGATCCGCCTGCCTCTGCCTCCCGAGTACTGGGATTAAAGGCGTGCGCCACCACCGCCCGGCGAGTGCTGTGATTTTAAGGGGTGACACCACTATGTCCAAAAAAGACTGTAAATTCTGGATGATACATAAATCCATGAGTACAAGGGGAAAAGTTCTAGAGTTGAGGTAGAAAGTTACTCAACATTAGTCTGTTTCTTTTCCTTTTGTGTGCACAAGTGTTTTGCCTGCATGTATGTCTGTACCATTTGTGTGCCTGGCACCTGTGGGCTAGAAGAGGGTGTCAGACCCCCTGGAATTGGAGTTACAGATGTTTGTGAGCTCTGATGTTGGTGCTGAGAACTGAACCTGAGTCCCCTGTAAGAGCAACAAGCCCTATATTGAACCAATTGTCCAGTCCAGTAGCCTCTGTTTCTTAATAATACAAATTAAGTCATCTAGCCCTTTAGAGCCTGATTCCCCCATTTAATAATGGAGAAAATATAGCTTTCTCCTTGGGAAGTTACAGAGAACAAATGTTGATACACGTGAGAGTCATAAGCTACAGCTTACCAACCTGACGCTTCTGGCTTGGGGATTGTTGAATACTTTGATGGTGACTGGAGATCTGTGATACTCTCCTCTGTAAAATGTGCTGAGCTCATTTTTCTTCAGTAAAGTCCATGGAGAACTGGTAAGATGTTCCTTCTCAATCTCCTTGATTTTTTCCTGTGGGATCTTCTGTGTGGGTTGTAGTGAGTCTGAGACAGAAGGAGACAAAAAGTCAGTGTGCTGAAAGTGTAGTCAGGGAAGTGGCCTCTTTGTGATGTGACGGGGGTGGTGGTGCTCCACCTCATGAACCAAAACTGGTCCTGGCTAGAGCTTCCAGTGGACTCAACTCCGGGTAGAAGGTCCTCTGTGTCTGCGGTACGTGTAGAGACACATGTGAGGCCAGTAGTATTGTTTTGTGTACTTCACTGACCTCCTCTTCCAATCTATTTTTTTCTTTCTTATGATGCCTGTGATTGAACCAAGGAACTTGTGTGTGCTTGGTGAATGCTCAATTATTGAACTATGTCTCTAGCCTCCTTTTTCGATCTTGCCTGTCTTTCTGGTTTTAATGCCAGCCTCTTTTATCTTGGAGTTTTCCTTACTCCTGGTGCCACACAGCTTAACACTAGGGACCTGGCATTATGTCCAGTCTTTTCAGATCAAATAGAGAGACAGTTCAAGCTCAGCAACTATACTGCTGTCAGTTATGTGACTGTTCCCTCCTAGATTGATGCATTTTCTTCCTTAGAAGTTTGTGAAGTTCATAGGAAACTTACAAGACTGAGGAAGCTCTAGAAACGTACAGGACTCACAGCAGTCTCTTGCATAGTAAATCATTGCTGGGTGAGAGGAGACCCTTGTAGGAGACCAGCGATCCAGCCTTCCTAAATTCTTGCTCATGTAACTTGTGTGTGGGGGGGGTTAGGTCATTCAAATACCCAAGATCATCATTCTCTCATAAGCCGCTTCTCACCCATGCTCCTGCAAGTAATGGTAATACTTTGGTTCATCAAGATAGACTTGGACAAATCGTTCTTTCATCTGAGGGCCAGCTAGTTTTATGCCAACTTGACACAAGCTAGTCATTTTGAAAGAAGGAACCTCAGTTGAGGAAATGCCCATACCAGATTGGCCTATGGGACATTTTCTTGATCGACAATTGATGTGGGAAGGTCTAGTTCACTGCGGGTAGTGCCAGTCCTGGCCTGGTGGTCTTGGGTGTTATAAGAAAGCAGGCTGAACAAGCTATGAGGAGCAAGCCAGTAGGCAGCACTCCTCCATTACTTCTGTCTGCTTCAGTTTCTGCCTTTAGATTCCTGATTTGAATTCCTGCCTTGACTTCCCTTAGTGATGGAATGTGACCCAAGAGTAGTAAGCTAAAAAAAAAAAAAAAAAAAAATCCCTCTCCATATCCCCAAACCTGTGAGCAGAGAAAACGGAATGGGGCAGGAGCAGAGTAGGCTGGAGTTCCTAGCAAACAGATAACGTCTAATTCGGGAGCATCCACTGTAACAGAGCATGTGACAACTTACACTGTTTCAGAGTTTCCTTGATTTCTTCCACGTCAATGCTCACCTTCATCCAGAGAGCTCGCAGATTTTCTGTTCTGCAGGGAAAAGGGGCAGCACATGCTTAAAGATACAAGCCCTAAACAAAAAGTATATGTGCATCAAAACAAAAATGCTAATTAAAATCACCAAGGTGTCAGATTTTAAGTCTAAATAATCATATGGCAGGAAATACTACCGTTAATACTCATTTTTTTATTTTCAAATGCATAGGAAATGCCCTGAAGTCTGGCTGTGTGGATCTCTTTGATCATTGCCTTTAACTCAGCGATTACCCATGTAATTCCATTACTGGGACTATATCCGAAAGTTATTCTGAAACACACAAAACGATGCTCATTTATGAAATTATAACAGTGAACAATTAGCTATAATTTACATGTTCAATATATCCGGTCCATATATACCAAGGAATACTAGAGAAACCTATGGAAATTTATTTGGAAGAATACTCAAGATTATATATTGAGAAGAAGAATCAGAATACATACATGTAAATCTCCAGAGAGCAGGAAAAAGATAATACAGAGTGTGTCTGAGATGTAAAAGAGGTCCCTTGAGGTCAAGGATGAGGGGAAGATTAATTTCTTATGCTGGGCCTCTCTGCCCGCCCCTGCCCGCACCCCCAGAGGATCTCACTATGTAGCTCTGGCTGTCCTGAAACTCATCATGTAGACCAGGATGGTCTTGAACTCACAGGGATTTCCTCCTGCCTCCCAAATGCTAAGATTAAAGGCATACACTTCTATACCCAGCTATTCTGGGCCTTTAAAAAATCTTTTGGGGGCTGGAGAGATGGCTCAGTGGTTGAGAGCATTGCCTGCTCTTCCAAAGGTCCTGAGTTCAATTCCCGGCAACCACATGGTGGCTCACAACCATCTATAATGAGGTCTGGTGCCCTCTTCTGGCCTGCAGACATGCACACAAACAGAATATTGTATACATAATAAATAAATAAATAAATGTTTAAAAAAATCTTTTGTATGTGGTGCCCTGTGAATGCATCACCCATACCGAAACACAAAGGGCAGAGCAGGAAGTCAGTCCTGTCTTCCAGGTTAATGGCTTCCACATGGTTCCTGCCACCATGAAGGGGTGGATCAGCATTTTCTCATGATTAGAAAGGTTGGAAGTCAGTCCTGCCCTCTAGCTGAACCAACCTCTCTATACTACCATACGCCCACCCTCTCCAATCCCTGATTCTCTCTCTCTCTTTGATGGTGGGTATTTAAATGGATTACAGATGTCTTGGTTTCTCTTATTACACAAAGAACTCATTTGCTTAAGACTCTCCTCACTTGTCCCACTTCGATGTCATCTGCCAACTTGACTGGGCATGGATCATCACCCCCATAGCAGAGCATTAGGACAGTCACTCCTCTGAGCTCGAGCATCTAAAGGGTGTGTCCATGTGTGCTTTTGTTCTGGTCTTGGCACTGTTACTGTGACAAATGCTGTGATCAGAAGTAACTTCCACTTCTTTAGCTTACCTATTACAGTCTCTCATCTAGGGAAGCCAGGGCAAGAAGGCTCAAGGCAGGAACCCAGAGGCAGGAACTGCAGCGAAGACCATGGAGGAGCACAGCTTACTGACTGGCATGCTTTCCATGACTTGCTCCACTTGCTTTCTTGTACGGCCAGCACCACCAACCCAGGGGTGGCACTGCCCACAGTGGGTTAGGTGCTCCCATATCAATCATTAGTGAAAAAAAAATTCCTCACAGACTTGCCTACATGATGGAGCATTTTCTCAGTTGAAGGTCTCTCTTCCCAGATGACTGGAGGTCGTGTCAAGCTGACACGACATGGCTCACCTCTTTGCTCCCTTTCTCTCTGCCCAACTCTCAGTATTGGGTTATAGACCCTCTAACTTCTGTGCTTTCTCTGTCAAAGAATTCAGGCCGTTCCTCCCCCACCCCCCCGTATCTTTTCTCTCAGATAGAGCTGATAAGCCCCCTCCACCCTTGTAGCTCTAGGATACATTTATAGTCCTGCCTAGTTCATGTCTCCATGCCCCTTGGCACACAGCTAGGCCAGGCTATGTCTCATGATACTATTGTGGGAACTCTCCTAGCGATCTCATAAAGGCCGTATCATGGCTTGTAGGCAGAGGCTGCCTGTTCATTCCCGGCCACCCAGACCCAAAATAATCACACAGAAACTATATTAATTACAACACTGTTTGGCCAATAGCTTATGCATATTCCTAGCTAACCCTTACATCTTAAATTAACCCATTTCTATTAATCTGTGAATCACCATGAGGGTGTGACCTAATGGTAAGATTCTGGCTTTCTGGCATCTGTCTCCTTTGGCAGCTATATGGTGTTTCTCTGACTCTGCCTACCTTCTCTCTATATCTTTGTTTGAACTTCCAGTCTGGCTTTACTCTAGTAAGCCACTGGCTGAAACAGTTTCTTTAATAACCAATGGTAATAAAACATATTCATAGCACACAGTTTCTTTAATAATCAATGGTAATAAAACATATTCATAGCACACATCAATAGCTGTCTGTGGCCATCAGCCTGTAATTTGCCTGATAAGAAGTTAATCTTGTATCAGTTTCCTTTCCTTTCCTACAAACCTCTTTTAACGTTTAGCTAACCATGTTTGTGGCTCGTATCACTGGGTCATCAAAAGTCCAAGAAGGTCACCGGGCGGTGGTGGTGCACGCCTTTAATCCCAGCACTTGGGAGGCAGAGGCAGGCGGATCTCTGTGAGTTCGAGATCAGCCTAGTCTATAAGAGCTAGTTCCAGGACAGGCTCCAAAACCACAGAGAAACCCTGTCTCAAAAAACCAAAAAAAAAAAAAAAAAAAAAAAAAAAAAAAAAAAAAAAAAAAAAAAAAAAGGTCCAAGAAGGTCATATTTGTTTCCATGTTTCCCTTATCTTTCCTCTCCTGGTGGCCTAAGCTCAACTCTTACCCTCTACATGCAGGCTAGTCCATGCCTCACTTCTTTAGAGCCTGGCTTTCCATGATGTTCAAGGGGAGCCATTATAGCTCTAGCTATTGTTAACTCATCTAACCTCTAATGTGGTCTCCTAACTCAGTTCCTGCTTCCGTTCTGACTCTCAGGTAGGTTGAGTTATTGACTCTAGTTATTGGCTTCCAGGTAGTAGCTGTATACACTCATAGCAACATAGAGGACGAACCATATGCCTTTGTCCCTTCACGTTGAACTTTACCAGATAGATGGCTATTTTTAGTGGATGTGCCGCAAGTAGAGGCTTGAAAGATTATAGCTCAGCTAGGTCTTGTTCCTGACATTCTGCCATAAGAGCAATCTCGTCTCTGTATGGATTAGTCAAGGTGTACACAGAAATGTCTGTCTTGTCCGTTCTTTTGGAATTCTTATGTATCATTACTCTTCCTTGTGACTTTCAAGGGCTTCCGAGAAAATTAGCTTCCTATCAGCAGACTTTACACTCCATGAGTTTATCCCTAAGGTTTAGAACAGTATCGTGCATGCTGTACCCAATCCACGTTTCCTTAGTTTGTTTATTTACTTCTTTTTTCTGGACAATTTTCACTTCAAGAAAAAGAGTCCCATAGAAGCCAAGATGGTAAGATATGAATTAGAATTCCGTATATTACATCAAAGAGTGAACAGAGAAGCAAAGGGGACTCATAAGCATGTAACAATGTGTCCCCTCCTCCACAAAGACTTCCCCAGATCTCACTAGCCTCTATCATACAGTAGGATTTCTAAGTCACAAGTATATGCAACTGTTCAAACTCCTCCATTGTTCCTCTTCTTTGACAAATCAAAGTGAGGTTAAGATGCTCCCTGGTTCCATCTGTTCCTCCACTTCATCACCCAAACCCCATTTATTCTTTCCCGGTCTTTGGAATACTCACTCATCCTCTCTTGCATCCTCTTGATCTTCTTGCAGCCAGGATGCTTTTGAAGCAGAGCTCTGTTGATCAACCTGAAGCCACAGCATGATCTGCTCCCAGACATCTCTCAGCCTCTCATTTACTTCAAGGAAGAGTATCTTGTCATTGCCCGCAGTTACAAACTTCCAAATGTTGGACTTCTTGCTGAACTTTTCTATCTGCTGCCTAGCCTCCTGCAGGACAGTCTCAAAATTGTCCAGGGTTTCAGTCATGTTCTTTGGCAGATTGTTTGCTCCTTGGGCCTGGAGCCTCTGGAGAGGCTGTAGCAAGCCATGCACACGCTCCTTTAGACGCTGGCACTGTTTCTGGCAGTGTTTCATTTCTTCACACTTTTTATAGATGAGCTGGCCTAAGGTGATGATCTGTCCCAATTTATCCATACCTGGAAGAGACCCACAGATTGGCTGAGATCCCACAATCCTTGGTGTATTTATTACTCAGCTAATTGAGGGTCAAGGGTATCTATGATCTCAGTACCAGAAAGGGGCTGCCTCCACCACGTAAGGCAGAGAGAGCTTGCTGTCTGTCAAATCTATTCTGCCCTTGTAATAGAGCTTGAACTGAGAAGTATTGGTCAGCTAGCACTATATCCTCAACCTCTTGCCACTCTGAGAGGCCTTGTGGTTAGCACCTAACTATGGGTCGTGAGTGGATGGGATCTGTGCTACTTTAGGATGAGACAGGTTTGCAAGGATAGGGTTTCAGGGATACTGGTACCCTAAGGAAAAGATCCTGGGTTCCTGAATAGTTGCTTGGAGGAAAGCTGCCATTGTTGCCAGAATTTCTGCTATGAACTGTGTGATTGAAGATGCAGTTTCAGCTGTGTGGGAGCCATTATATTTTTGGGTATTTTGGTCATATTATCTAGCCTATGTTCTTTGGAAGTATTAGAAATACCTTCAGGGGCCAAGCAGGCAGCCCAAACCAGTGGAGTGAGTTGCCTTAGAACAGTGCTGCAAAGGAGTATACTCCCAGGCAGATGTGCTGCTGCTGAAATCCCAGTACCCAGGAGGCCGAAGCAGAAGGACCACGAGTTCACAGCCAGCCCCAGCTACCTTCTGTCTCCAAAAAACCCAAAGCTGAGATTATAGCTCCATGGTAGAGTGTTTGGCCAGCCTTGGCTAAGGCTCTGATGGTGCAGAAGAGAAGAGAAGCTCCTGGGGCAGAGAGGTGGCTCAGTGGGTAAGAGCACGTGCTGCCCTTTCAGAGGAAATTCAATGCCCTCTTCTGACCTCTGCAGGCACCAGGCATGCCCATGGTGCACATGTGTGCATACACACACACACACACACACAGCCAAAACATTCACACACAAGAAATAATACGATAAGTCTAGAAAATAAACCTGAAAAGCTTCCTTTTAGTCTCTGTGACGTGGCCCTTCGGCTTATCTTTCACTTCTCCATTTTTGTTTTGTTTTGAGACAGGCTCTTGCTCTGTATCTCAGAATGGCCTAGACCTCTCCACCCTTGGCTTCGTTACCCTGGCAGCTCTCTGTTTCAGACACACGGAAGAGTCCAACCATTCACATCCTCTCTTCAAATCCTGGAGAGAAAAAGGCCCAAACTGGCCCCTGGGTTCATGGTCGAGGAAACCACTCCAGCTCCATCTAAACACGCGCAGAGGTTACTCGGCAGGCTGACACCCGCTGCTCTGCAAGGACAAAGGGTCTCTCAGTTTCACCTGAGCAGCCAGGCATCTGGACTTTCACATCAGACCTCCTGATTTTAAATTTTGCAAGGAAGTCGAAGAGTGTTTCCTTTCAGTCCATAAAGTGTTTGCTGAACAAACTTGAAGGTCTGAGCTTGGCTCCCCAACACCAGTGTAAAAGTCCGGGTGTGACCTTTAAAACATGAGTCAAAAAGTGAACCCAGGGCCGGGGGTGATGGCGCACGCCTTTAATCCCAGCACTTGGGAGGCAGAGGCAGGCGGATCTCTGTGAGTTCGAGACCAGCCTGGTCTACAAGAGCTAGTTCCAGGACAGGAACCAAAACCACAGAGAAACCCTGTCTCGAAAAACCAAAAAAAAAAAAAAAAAAAGTGAACCCAAATAGTCAAACTGAAACTGAGTACGTGGCAATCCACGGGTCTTTGTTTTCCTTGCTCACTGGATTCCACTGAACTGGGCAGGAGGCATGGATGTTAACATCAGGGTACTCTTTACATCTGAGCCATCGCTACAGACTGTTAGGGTACTCTTAAAGAAAATCATTGATCTCAGGGCCCAGCCATTCCCAGATGCAGAACACATTGCCTTCACATTTTTTCCTTGGATGTATGAGAGCAAAGGGGAAAAATCTGGAAGTAGTAATAACAATTTACTCTAAGCCTGACCATCCCCCGCTAAAAAAGTATCAGACATATCTGGGCTTGGGGACACACAACTTTAAATTCAATACTTGGCGGGCACAGAGAGATGTCTCTATGAATTCAAGGCCAGCTGGACCACACAGTGAGTTCCAGGGCAGCCATAGCTACCCGGTGAGACCTTGTCTTAATAAATAAATTAACAGTCTAAAAAACAGACATCCCTTTACAAACATTACATCAGATTACTTTATCCTTGCATGAAATGGGCCCTAGAAAAGGAAGTGGGCATTCATATTTAAAGACTGGAATCCAGTTCGGGGTGGGGGGTGAGGGTGGTGGTAGTGCCTGCCTTTAATCTCAGAGGCTGAGGCAAGAAGATTCCTGTTGAGTTCAAGGCCAACCTGGTCTACAAAGTAAGTTCCAGGATGGCCAGGACTATACAGGGAAACCCTGTCTCTAAAAACAAACAAAAACAAAACAAAAAAGAAAAAAAAGGAAAAAGAAAAAAAACCCAAAACAAAACAAAAAACCTGAATCGTCTGTCCTGCAAATAGATTGTCCTATCGAGTACCCACCTACTCAGCACCTCTGGGCGGGGTCCCTACCTTTTTCCTCTTCTCAAACCCCGTTCCTCCAGCTCCGTCCTGCTTTGACAGAAGGCCAGCAAAGATCTTTGCAGACAGACAGCCCCTCCAATAGAGTCAGGGAATCGAAAGCAACTCACCCCTGAATTCCAGGAAATCCAATCTGTGATTCTGCGGTTTTCCCCGCTTCCTTCAGCCGCGGCTCCTAGCTCTCTCGACCCTGCGGGCTCACCCTTGTGATCGCGGGGTCGATTGTCCCCTCTTTCCTACGCGCAATTGCAGTAGGATCAGTCTCCCGCTGCTCCCGGACCACGGTCTTCTGCCCAGCAGAGAATGCACCCTAGGCCGGAGCAGTTCTCAGGTCTCCAGAGCCCCTTCCCTAGGTGCGGTGCAGCCTGAGCGCTCCCGGTGCCTCCGAGGGACTCGCACAAACTGCTGTTCCCGCCGAAAGTCAAAGCTGGGGCGACTCAATCATGCCACAGCGGAGTCCTCCCAACCAACCTGTTGGACAGCTGTTTCCGTCCAGAGTCCTCCTCCGGAAACCGGTGCCGGATTGACACTACTCCCCCAGGTTCCTCTGTGACTTTTGCTGGTGACCTGCCAGCTTCCTACACCCGCTTTCTGGACAGCTCCCAGTTAAAGCCCCTACCTGACTCCGGTCCTTTCGCCTAATCCTTTAAATAGCAACTCTCTGAGTACTCCCAGGTCCTCTGCTTGGGACCTCAAGATTAGGGATTGGAAAAAGAAGATTACAGGGACTTCTGATAACCAATGTATGGGATGGCCTGGAAGTCCAGCAAAATAGAAATTAAAAAGCAAGGCTGATGGGATGGCTCAGTGAGCCTGATGACGGGGTGGAAAGAACTGACTGCTCCAAGTTGTCCTCTGACCTCCGCATGTGCGCAGGCCCTGACACACACACACACACACACACACACACACACACACACACTCCAAACGCAGCAAATAAATAAAATTGGGAATAAGCCCTAGAAATAAGGAGGAAGTTCCTACATGTGCTTTGTGTTGGATAATCCTGGGGCAGGAGAAGCGGAGTGGTAGCAGTTGGGTAAGGGAACGGGAGGCTGCCCAAGTAGGGGGAAGTCACTTCCTTTTTTCTCTAAGGTGATCTCAAAACTTGGCTATGGTTCGAGGTGAGTTTTATTAAAGTCAGTTATATCCTCAGTTAGTGGTATAAGAAATGCCATTCACTACTAAGGCTAGATAGCCGGGAAAGACTAGAAATGGATTGTGTGGGGTCTTAGGGTTTTTATTGCTGTGAAGAGACACCGTAGCTACGGCAACTCTTATGAGAAAAACATTTCATGGGGGCCTCGCTTTCAGCTTCAGAGGTTCAGTCCGTTATCATCATGCCGGGGAGAGCGGCAGCGTGCAGGCAGATGTGATGCTGGAGCAGCTGAGAGGCCTAAGTCTTGTGGGCAATATGAAGTCGACTGGCAGTCACACAGAGGGAACCCTGAGCAAAAGAGACCCCCACAGTGACACACTTCCTCCAACAAGCCCATACCTCTTCATAGGGACACTCTCTTTGGGGGCCAATTTCTTTGAAGCCACCACACTCCACTCTCTGGGCCCCAAAGGTTTATAGCCATATCACAATGTAAAAAACACATTCAGAGCCTGGTGGTGGTGGCGCACACCTTTAATCCTAGCACTCAGGAGGCAGAGGCAGGCGGATCGCTGTGAGTTCGAGGCCTGCCTGGTCTACAAGAGCTAGTTCCAGGACAGGCTCCAAAGCTACAGAGAAACCCTGTCTCAACAACAACAACAAAAAAAAGCATTTAGTTCAACTTCAAAAGTCCCCATAGTCTATAATAGTCTCAAGCTTGTTTCAAAGTCCAAAGTCTCTTCTGAATTGCATGGCAATCTCTTAACTATCTCTTAACTGTAATTGTCCTGTAAAAAAAAAAAGCAAACAATTCACATATTTCCAACATATAATGGAACAGGATATACCTTACCATCTCAAAACGCAAGAAAGGGAACACAGTGAGGAAATATTGCACCAAAGCAAGATGGAAAACCAGCGGGGCAAACTCCAAACTCTGCATCTCCATGTCTGACATCAACACACTCTTCAGATCTCCAACTCAGTTCAGCTTTGCTGACTGCAACACACTTCTTTCTCTTGGGCTGGCTCCACTCCCTGTTGGCAGCTCTCCTCAGCAGCTATCCCATGGCTCTGGCATCTCTAACATCTTGGGTTCTCCAAGGCAATCTAGACTCCAACCTCACAGCTTCACACAATGACCTCTCTACTAGTCTTCCATTCAGGGGGACCTGTGACACATGCCTGGCCTCAGTGACTTTCTTTAGGTGAGGAGGCAAATTCAATAACATGGTTTTTTTCTATCCTTAACTCTAAAGCCAGAACCACATGGCCAGAGTTGCCAAGTTCTGTGGCTTACTGGGACTGGGACATGAACCCTCTTTCATTAATATCTTCACCAGCTTTCTGTCTTTCACTGCCTAAGCTTGGATGTCCTGAAACTTGCCCTGTAGACCAGGCTGGCCTCAAACCCAGAGATCTGCCAGCCTCTGTTTTCTCAATGCTTGGATTAAAGGTGTGTCCCATCATATCAGGTTCTAAGTTTTTGTTTAGTTTCTTCCCACAAGTTGGAAACTTACCTGGATGGGATCTTGCCCTGAGGTCACCACTCCCACCACTCCCTTTATTTCATTTCTTAATCCTTGAACACAGAATTTAGCTTCATTCCACATTCTGATATTCTTTTTCTCCTCAAAATTTACTTTTTGTAATTTACCCTGCTCAGCTTGCTCCTTTTCATTATAAATCTTTATTAGAGTTAACACTAATAATCACATGACAGAATCTATATTAGGCTGTTTTTGACATTTCTTCTACCAACAGAATTAACCCAAAACTTTCCACTTTAGCCTCAGTCAGACTCTTAGAATAAGGGCAAAAGGCAGCCACTTTCTTCATCAAAATATCATGGGAATGATCTCTAGGCAGCATACCGAAATTCTTCTCCGAAACCTCTTGAGTGTGCTCCTGACAGTGCAAGAGACCCTTGGTACTTCTGTTTCCTAAGCTCCTACTAGGATGGCTCATTATTCAGTGCTTAAAACATTCCACTGCTTTCATAGCCCAAAGTCCCAAAGTCCAAATCTCCCAAAGAAACACACGGTCAGGCCTATCCCAGCAGTACCCCAGTCCCTGGTACCAATTTCTTAGGGTTTCTATTGCTGTGAAGAAACACGAAGGCCATAGTAACTCTTATAAGAAAAGCATTTAGTTGGGGTGCTCACTTACAGCTTCAGAGGTTCAGTCCGTTATCATCACGATGACGTGCAGCAGACATTGTGCTGGAGGAGCTGAGAGTTCCACATCTTGTAGACAACAGGAAGTTGACTGATAGCCACCCTGAGGGAAGCTTGAGTGAAAGAGACCTCAAAGCCCACCCCCACAGTGACACACTTCCTCCAGCAAGGCCACACCTCTTAACAGTACCACTCCCTCTGGAGCCTCTTTCTTTCAAACCACAACAAATGGGCAGATGTAGTTACTTTGGGCCTGTGTACTTGGAGGCTGCTTGCTTGTTCCTGGCTACCCAAACCCGAAATAATCACACAGAAATTGTATTATTACAACACTGCTTGGTCTATTAGCCAATTAGTTTAGTTTTTCTGCTTAACTCTATTCTCCCCTGTCATAGGCCCAAGCAGCTTCTTTATTCCTTAACCAATAAAAACAATACATATACAGAAGGACTTCCCACATCAGGCCTACCCAGTTGGAGGCTGTCTGGGGGCTTAGTTTATTCATTTTCTCATTTATTTGATACTTTCTGATTTGTTGTCTCCCCACACACATTCCCCATAAGGTCTCAAGTAGTCCAGGCTGGCCTGGAACTCTTGATCCTTCAGTCTCTCCCTCATGGATTTTGGGATTACAGTATAACGTCACACTCATTTCATGTGCTGCTGTGGATTAACCCTTCACATGCTCCAGTAGACAGACCCTAGATTGGGTGGGACATCTTATTACCTTGGTTTTGTTCTTGCTTTTTAAAATTTTGGTTATTTTAATAGGGGTGTGGCTATCTCAAAGTGATTTTAGTTGGCATTTCCTTGGTGCCTAATGATGCTAAGATCTTTCATAGGCTTTTTGCCATAGTATTGCCTCTTTGGTGAATGTCTGTGTTTCTTGCCCATTTTCATTTTCTTTCTTTTTTCTTTCTTTTTTTTTTTAGACAGAGTTTCCATGTGTAACAGTCCTAGATGTCCTGGAACTAGCTCTTGTAGACCAGGCTGGCCTCGAACTCACAGGGATTCACCTGCCTTTGCCTCCCGAGTGCTGGGATTAAGGTGTGCACCATCACCGTCTGGCTTATTTTTTTTAACTGGTGAGTCTTGAGAGTCCATGTATTACAATTTTTTGTTTAATAAATATTTGGTATCCAAATGGCAATGAAGCAACAGCTAAAAATAAACTTGGCCTAAACCTCAACCATTATACAAAAATTAACCCCAAAGGATTGTAGATTTAAAATGTAAAGCAGAACTAAGAAAATGTCTAGAAAATGGTGAGAAATTAGCAGAATTAAATAAAGGCATCTTTTCCTACTAAGAAAATCTGAAAACATTTAAGTGACTCTAATGGGATTGGCCCCGCATGCACATGTGTGTGTGCACTCTCCTTTAGGCAGGTGTGTGGAAGCCGGGGGGGGGGGGCGACATTAGGTTTCTTCCTCAATTGCACCACCATCTTAGTTTGTTTTTTTATTTGAATTTTTTCCTTTTTTGTAATTTTTTATTGATATTTATTGAGCTCTACATTTTTCTCTGCTCCCCTCCCTGCTTCTCCCCTTTCCCCTTCAACCCTCCCCCAAGATCCCCATGTTCCCAATTTACTCAGGAGATCTTGTTTTTTTTTACTTCTCGTGTAGATTAGATCTATGTAAGTCTCTCTTAGTGTCTGCATTGTTGTCTAAGTTCTCTGGGATTGTGGTTTGTAGGCTGGCTTTCTGTGCTTTAAGTTTAAAAACCACCTATGAGTGAGTACATGTGATAATTGTCTTTCTGTGTTTGAGTTACCTCACTCAAAATAATGTTTTCTAGCTCCATTCATTTGCCTGCAAAATCCAAGCTGTCGTTATTTCTTTCTGCTGTGTAGTACTCCATTGTGTAAATGTACTATATTTTCCTTATCCACTCTTCGATCGAGGGGCATTTAGGTTGTTTCTAGGTTCTGGCTATGACAAACAAAGCTGCTATGAACATAGTTGAGCACATGTCCTTGTGGCATGATTGAGCATCCTTTGGATATATACCCAAAAGTGGTATTACTGGGTCTTGAGGAAGGTTGTTTCCTAATTTTCTGAGAAATCGCCATACTGACATCCAAAGGGGTTGTACCAGCTTGCACTCCCACCAGCAATGCAGAAGTAGCATTACTAGGTCTTGAGGAAGGTTGTTTCCTAATTTTCTGAGAAATTGCCACACTGACATCCAAAGGGGTTGTACCACCTTGCATTCCACCAGCAATGCAGGAGTGTTTCCTTTCCCCCACAACCTCTCCAGCATAAGTTGTCATCAGTGTTTTTTTTTTTTTTTAAAGTTTATTTATTTATTTAGTATACAGTGTTCTGTCTACATGTATGCCTGCAGGCCAGAAGAGGGCACCAGATCTCATTATGGATGGTTGTGAGCCATCATGTGGTTGCTGGGAATTGAACTCAGGACCTCTGGAAGAGCAGTCAGTGCTCTTAACCACTGAGCCATCTCTCCAGCCCCCTCATCAGTGTTTTTGATCTTGGTCATTCTTACAGGTGTAAGATGGAATCTCAGAGTTGTTTTGATTTGCATTTCTCTGATGATTAAGGATGTTGAACATTTTTTTAAGTGTCTTTCAGCCAGTTTAGATTCCTCTGTTGAGAGTTCTCTATTTAGGTCTGTACTCCATATTTTGGAGATCAGACCTCTGTCTGATGTGGGGTTAGGGAAGATCTTTTTCCATTCTGTAGGTTGTCGTTTTGTCTTGTTGACCGTGTCCTTTGCTTTACAGTTTCCGGAGGTCCCATTTATTAATTGTTTCTCTCAGTGTCTGTGCTGCTGGGGTTCTATTTAGGAAGTGATTCCCTGTGCCAATGGGTTCAAGTGTACTTCCCACTTTCTCTTGTATAAGGTTCAGTGTGGTTGGCTTTATGTTTGAGGTCTTTGATCCATTTGGACTTGAGTTTTGTGCATGGTGATAGATATGGGTCTCTTTTCCTTCTTCTACATGTTGATATCCAGTTATGCCAGCACTACTTGTTAAATATGCTTTCTTTTTTCCATTTGATATTTTTTGCTTCTTTATCAAAGATCAGGTGTTTGAAGATGTGTGGATTGATATCCAGGTCTTCTATTCGGTTCCATTGGTCCTCCTGTCTGTTCTTATGCCAATACCATGCTGGTTGTAATTCTAATTTTTATACTTGATATTTGTTCTTATTGTATATAGTTTTATATTGGGTTTGAAACTGCTATTTAGACAAAAGGGGGGAGTGCTGGGGAACTCCTTCAGCCAATAGCCTTTGAGATGCTGGACCAGGTTGGGCGTGGCCTTGGGTACTAAAAAATTCATGTGCTCGCTCATGCTCTCTCTCTTGGCTGCTGGGTTTGGTGTCTGCTCCTCGCTTGTCAGAGGACTGTAGATCTGTGAGTTTATTCCTAAATAAAAAAACCCTTTATTATACCCCATTCTGAGCTAGTGTGGGATCACTTTATTATGTTCATCTACAAATCTGAGTCCCCTAGAAGAGCAGCCAGTGCCCTTAACCACTGAGCCATCACTATGCCTCCTACCGTCTTATTTCAAAATGTTTCTAGTTTTATTTATTTTACATACATGAGTGTTGTGCCTGTGTACATGTATGTGTATCACGTGAATGTCTGCAAAAGTAAGGACAGGGCATCAGATACCCTAAACTGGAGTTACAGACAGTTGTGAGCCACCATGTGGGAACCCAGGTCCTCTTGAAGAGCAAGTGCTCTTAACTGCTGAGCCATCATCTCTTCAATCCCCACCACCTTAATATATATATATTATATAGTATATATATATATATATATATATATATATGTAGTATACAGTATTCTGTCTGCTTGTATGCCTGCAGGTCAGAAGAGGACACCAGACATCATTACAGATGGTTGTGAGCCACCATGCGGTTGCTGGGAATTGAACTCAGGACCTCTGGAAGAGCAGGCAGGCAATGCTCTTACCACTGAGCCATCTCTCCAGCCCCCACCTTAGTTTTTGATACAGGACTTCTCACTGAACCTGGAGATCACTATTTCAATTAGACTGGCTGGCCAGTGAGCCTCAAGAGCCTGCCTTCTCCCATTCTCCAGAGCTGGAATTACAGATATGTACTTTTTATATACATCTGGGATCAGACTTCAGGGGTTAGTGGTTATATATACATACATACACACATATTATATATATATATATACACATATACATAATACATACATACACACATATAGGCTTTCCAAGACAGGGTTTTACTGTATAGCCCTGGATGTCCTGGAACTTACTTTGTAGACCAGTCTGAGGCATTTTATTATAACTACATAAAATGGACTAAGGCAGAAGATTGACAGGGAGTAGCCTTAAGGCAGATGATGTCCCTGAAGACAGTGCTCAGCCAGCATGGGGAGGGGTTGACTGATGAGGAGACAGTTCGGTGTCTTGTCTTCAGGTAGTCTTTATGCTTCTCGAAGTTATCTCTCACAGGCCAAATGCCCGTAAAGAAAGCTCCAACCGTTGTGGCTGTTTGGAAATCCATACTACAGCATTCCATTTCCCTTCTCAAACAGGAAATGAGACAGGAAGGGCAGTCCAGAGAAGATGGGCAAGTTCTAGAATTTCCAAATAGAACTCTTGCAGGCTCATCATGAGGCAGAGCTGCACGTTGTCACCAGAGGGCAGCAGAGGTCAGGGACCAGAAGAAGAGGCACTGAGCAAAGCCGAGGCAGAGACAGACCTCTTGGAGACAGAGCAGACTTACACTAGCCGTTGCTACAAGTTGGATATTGTTCTGGGCACAAGAGGCAAGCATACAAAGCTCAAAGGCAGAGGTCAGAGTTAAGAGCTAAAAAAAGATGCTATAGAATAAAATTAAGGGGACAGTACTTCCAGCCATGCAGGAAAGACCCAAAGACAGTAGATTTGGGGTCATGACGAACAGAAACAAGGTGACCCTGGGTCCAGCCCTGGCAAGGCACTAGGTATTTGACAGAGAATCAGGAAAGGGAACTTTTTAAATCATTAATATCAACCTGTGGGCTGGAGAGATGGCTCAGCGGTTAAGAGCACTAACAGTTCTTCCAGAGGGCCTGGGTTCAGTTCCCAGCACCCTCATGGCAGCTCACAATTGCCTGTAACTCTACCTTCATGGGATCTGACACCTTCACACAAACATACATGCAGACAAAACACAAATGCATATAAAGTAGAAATAAATAAATCATTTTTTAAAAAAGTCAACCTGTGATTTTTCCCCCCACTGATCAGAATTTAAATAGTTCTTTTGAGCAACCTTTCTTGAACTTCTGCTGGGGCTGGACAAATTGTTTAAATGCTATTGCCCTTGGCTACCCACTGAGGTAAGACCCTATTGCTGGAGACACCACACAGTTTGGCTGCAGAACATAGAGAGATCAGTCTCAAGGCAACAGTAAACTTTCTCCTGTAGGCTGGTTGTCATAGTGACTGAAGGTGCAATTAAATTGCCAAGGAGAAAAGACATCAGTGGTCCTACCCACGACTGGACACTACGTGGTTTAATACCAACCTTCCAGGGAAGATATGTCCATTGGTGTAATAGCGGCATGGCTGTTATGGAGTAACTTAACTGATTTCCGATTGGATGTGAGGCCTGTTTCACTGGAGGGAATTTCATACCTGCTCCTGTAATCCTGGTCAAAGCTGGGGAGGTCAGAGCACTAGGGCAGAATCTGCCATTGCTATTTTGCTATGTGATTATGCTATCAAATTGCCTTCTAAATATTCACGTTTGTATTTGTAGACCTGGGCTGCTTTCAGAGAAGCTTTTGTACCAGGACAGCAGACATGGGAGGGATGTTCACAACTGGTCACAGAACTGAGAATAAGAGACTGAGTGTAGCCAGGTGGTAGTGGTGCACACTTTTAGTCCCAGCACTCAGGAGGCAGACGCAGGTGGATCTCTAAGTTCAAGGTCAACCAGGTCTACAAAGCTGGTGGTTTGTCCTGTCCCTTTAAGAGACAAGCCCCGCCCACTTCTGCCAAGGCAAGGGGATCTTCCTTCCTCTTACAGCCTGTGTTCAGGAGAGGTGGCTGCTGCTGTGGCTCCTCTCCTCTCCTCCGCTTCCCTCTCTCTCTGTTTCTCTCTCTCTCTCTCTCTCTCTCTCTCTCTCTCTCTCTCTCTCTCTCTCTCCCCCCCTTTCCTTTCCTCCCATAACCCACTGAATAAACTATACTCAAACCCTCTCTCTGAAGGGTGTGCCTATCCATCACCCACTGCGGCTCCTTGTGGGACCGGCTTCCCCACCAATGACCCGACCTGCCAAGGTCTCTCACCTGTCACCTCTTATCCGCCTGGGATCCACAGAGGCCTCGGATGGTGGGCTGTCCCTCATGGTCCGCACCCCTCGGGGAACTGCACAGCCTTTTATCTAAACCGTAACAGAACCTCCTTCAGGCAATGGCCTTTGAGAGGCTGGACCAGGTTGGGTGTGGCCTTGGGTACCAAAAAGATGCAGGCCCGCCCACGCACCCTCCCAACCTGGATGCTGAACTCATTCCTGTTCCCTGTTGTGACCTGTGAGTTCTCCTTTAAATAAAGAACCCCTTTCTATACCATATTCAGAGCTAGTGTGGGATTACTTCATCTTGTGTGGTCCTCTTCATCTGGCACCCACGTGGAAATAAGTCCCGCTTACTGGGGCACCCTCTCCTCGCTCCACAGAATTCCCAGTTCACCATCTTGGGCATGTTTCTCACCTGCAACCTGCCTAGGACTCCAACTTTCTCACCGCAGCCCGCCATTTCTTTCACACCAAGATGCCTGCGGCTTTACATCTGTCTGCTGTGCACATCATGGCTCAATACTAACAGAAAGCTTTGGGTTTTTTTGTTTGTTTGTTTGTTTGCTTTTTTGGTTTTTCGAGACAGAGTTTCTCTGCAGTTTTGGAGCCTGTCCTGGAACTCCCTTTGTAGACCAGGCTGGCCTCGAACTTACAGAGATCTGCCTGCCTCTGCCTCCCAAGTGCTGGGATTAAAGGCGTGTGCCACCACCACCCGGCTGGGTTTTTTTTTTTTTTTCTTTCTGATTCTGACCACCAAAAAACTCTCTCCGTGTACGGAATCTCTTTAAGTGCTTTTAAATTTGTCAAACAAAGCATATTTGTCATTATATAAGCAGGGCAATGCGCGCACTGATCGCATCTTTCTGCCGTCTCACCTACACACGGTTGCAACTGTGACACCTGCTGGCCAATAAAGATTATCACACCTAGAACAATTCACTGAAATTTCCTAAAGGAGGTAAGTAAATTAATAAATTTGAAAGCCGTATGATAACAGGTAATGTTACATTAGGAATTTAAGAACCATTTTTGCTCACACTATGGATGCTAAAGGCTCTGTGATTTGTCCTTTTTTTCACAGCACAACCACACTTCACTCTGTCGTGACTGTACTAGCTTGGCACACAGACTGGAAAACCACACGTTGCCTGGAAGAAGACAGGCAAGAAGATAAGAAGGCACAAACCTGACACCCCATGGAAATCATGTCTGAATTCCGTATAATGTTAAAGAGTGAATACTCACAAAGACTAACATGCAACCCTACACAAACCACGCCATTAAACTAGATTATTTCATCTTTCCTTAGAGATGGAGAGATGGTGGCCTTAGTAATTGGCTCTTAAGAGCATATAAGAACAACTAAATAAGAAATAACATATAAGAACTTGGAAAAAACCATATTATTCATCCATGATGAGATGTTTTGAAATGTGATAGTGACCAAGATACGGCTCGTTCACAGGATGTTCATAGTTAGATATTTGCGCATGATATGAGTGTAAAGTTAGGCAACAAGGAAGAGACGGAACATATTTCTCCAGAAAGTTGTCAAATAAACGTGAAAGAGGGACAGTGGTAAAGGAAATCTTGATTTCTAAGGGGTTACTCTTCCATCTGCTGAGGGGAAGGCAGTAAAGGCAATTCTCTTTTGCTCATCAAGACAAGGACCACTGATCACAAAGGGAGGTGAGGAGGGATAGATCAGAAAGGAATCTTTCTTTGTCTTCCCAGTTTTAAACACTGAATGGCAAACTGCAGGCTACGCAGCCAAGGTAGCAGTACCCGGAAGTCTGATGAAGTGCCCGGTTGGGTCACTCTTCCTTGTAAAGTGCCATGCCTTGGCTAGCCTGATTCTTCCAGCTCTAAGGAAAGGAATGCTCAGCCTTCCTCCTTTGCTGTCACCCCGTCCTTGGTAAGAGACCTGTTTCAGCTTTGTACGAGCTGGAGGTTGTGTAAGCTGAAGGCTAGAGAGGAAAGAAGTCTCAGCCAAATTCCACAGGAAACATTCATGGATATTTCACGGGAGACTAACACATTGTTTGAAGTTGACTTTAGGAACCGTTTCCTGATTGTGCACCTAGGCCGTGGGTGGAGGCAGCTCCCTCTGACTCTTACCAAACCAGCAACAGCCATTTTAGATGCTATGCCTCTTTGGAAGGAAATGGATTTTCAAGATCATAATAATTGTAAGGGGGTAGGTACAAGCTGAGTCAGAAAGAAGTTGAAAAGGGGGTGGGTGGGGCAGAGAAAGATTTTCTTCCATGCTCCTATAGGACCAGTCATGAGGCAAAATCATGGCATCTCGCTCAGTCTTTCTAAGATGTCCAAGTGGTTTTCCCAGGCTGCTTGGTCTAACAGTCCATATCAACCACCTGGGGCTGAATTTACCTTCCTAGGCATGGTAACAACCTCTTCCGGCATTCAGGTCTCCTGTAAACCCTATCAGGAGGTACCTCTGTGAGGTTCCTGTTCCCCAACCAGCCATTCTGATTTTGACCACAGTTCTGTTGAGGACCCACTGTGCTTCTCTAGGGAAAGGGAAGGCTGGTGGTGGTAGGAGATGTGGCCACGGGGCAGAGGAGGAGTGCACCCAAGGTGGACCTTCAGGAAGGCACCCATACTGCAAGACCTTGAACAAATCCAAGGTCCAGGTGCTTATGAAAGAAGTGGGAGAGGCCAAAGAAAGTACCCGGAAGAAAGGATTTCAGATTTTAGAAGAGAGAAGAATGGGAAAAATCCATGGGCCAGGGAATTTCACAGGAACCAAATGTGACTCATGATACAGAAAAGAAAAAAAAAAAATAATCCCTTGCTTATCTTGCTGATCAGGAAGACAGCCTTTAGAATACCCTGCACCTAAACCATTTCCACACTAATAACACCATCACCAAACCGAATGTTCCCACGCTATTAATCTCATGTTTCAATAATTCGTTAGTTCTGTATTTCCTAGGTTGTTTAATTCATTTAGCAATTCACAGGTTAGGTACCACCGCTGAGGTGAAGAAGGGCGTGGAAAATAAAGCAGTTCAAACTGGAATTAATTTTGTTTCCTGTAAACAAGAGTTAGCAGCACAGTGGCACAACAGATTGTCAAGGAAAACAGAGAAGCGGGTACAGAGTCATCAGCCCGGCTTGAGACACCTTGCTGGCCGCCGGGAAGGGACTCTGGCTCAGGAGTCTACCTTCTTGTTAATAAAAATGGAACAGCAGGTGAGTAAACCGCCCACCTTTTCCATTTCCCAATTGCTCACGGGGATCAGTAGATGGTCCTCCAGTTTCTCACGAACCTTTACACCTTCTGGGTGCCCTTTTGGGATTCGGTGCAGTAAGATGGGCCTTTTGTTAGGGATATTTAGATCTACACAGTTGGTGGTACAGTGAGACTCGGTCCTAACAGTGGTCCCTCATTTGCTGCATGATCTTGAGGGCCTTCTGCACAGATTCACTGGACCCTATGCAATCAGGTTGGGTCCAGCTTTGCTGCAGAAACTCTTCAGATGCAAAGAATTGGCCACAGGGACTGTGGAGACGGTGTAGTCCTTAGAAGTATCAGGCAAGATTTCAGCGCCTAAGCTGGTTTGTCCCTTCCGAAAGGCCCACAGAAAATTCTCTGCCTGTGAATAAGACATCACCACTATCTAAGGTTGCGTTTTCGTCTTTTGTCTCCACAATGTTGACTTGAAGTTTCTCCATTGCCTCTTTCATCATGTCAATCTTCTTCCTGCGGCTGGGCGCCTCGGGACAGGTGATGAGGCCAAGTCCTTCACTAACAGCAGTTGGGAAGGTTCTCGTAGGCTGTTGGCCAGAAGTTGCACCACCTGCTGCCCCAGCTTGCTGCCTAGCACGTCCACACAGAGCCGCTGTTGGCGCTCGAAATCTATCTCTTCGCCCTGGGAGCGCCTCAGCGTGTGGCAACACAGGGACTTAGGCAGCACCCACACCACTGCGTGGGTGGCCTGGCCTAAGATGACGGGGTGGCTGAGGCTGGTCATGGCTCACCTGGAGAGAGGGATTTGGCCTAGCAGCCGGGTCCTCCCAAGGGCAGCAGCATGCTCCCAGCTTGCAATCTAGCTGGCCGAGTATGCAAGCACCCGGAGGCTCCTCTTGACAGCCAATAAATGTGCTGCTGTGGGAACCCTGCCTACACCACTGAGCATATGTCCAGACCTGGGTTGCTGGCCCAGCACCTGCCAACCTACTCCTGTGCTCTCAGTATCAGCAGCATCCCTGCCTGGATCAGCAAGTATGGATGAGGAGGCTAGAGATTTCCTAGCTCTGATGCCCTCCCTGTGCCTAGGTGTCGTGATTTTTCTTATGCATACATTTATTTGATTTTGGGGATTAGCTTTGTTTTTCATATTGTATCCTTAAAAAATGGTTTGATAACATAGCCAAGAATGAGATACATTTAGAAATGATAGTTTTTACAGACTAGTAGTGAACAGCCCGCTGAAAAAATTAATACCATTGAAAAGGATAACATTAATTTGACAGACAAAATTCAACCCATGTCAAATGGTGCTGAGAAATTATCTGAAAGAATTCATACTGTTGAATTTGAATTTGACAATCAAAATCTGTTTTTAAAAAGTTATGATAGGTTAATGGATAGGACATCTCTCTAGGAAGGCAATATGCACACCATCCAAATAATGACCAAGGATGAGACGTTATCCTTACTGGACAAATTTCGTATCTTGCAATCATATGTGCAGAATAAGAACCAATGAAAGGAACAATAGCAGCAGAGAGAGAGAGAGAGAGAGAGAGAGAGAGAGAGAGAGAGAGAGAGAGAGAGAGAGAATGGATAATAGTAAAAACTTCTGAATTAAATAAGCTTGTATATTTTAAGGATGTGTTGACCTCACAATGGAAACCAGGAGATGTGCTATGCTGAGGAAGGGGTTTCACTCTTGTTTCCACAGGAGAAGAAAAATATGGATAACATCAAAATTAATAAAGATTCAATTTGTAAAGGAGAAACCTCCTGAGACAGAGAAATGACAGCTCACCCACAGAGGTGACAATTGAACAGGTGGTAAGAAAACCTCATAAGGTTTGAGGCAGGGTCCTGTTCTTGTCTTTGCAGGATAACATTCTTCAAAAAGTCAAGAGACCCTGGATGTTTAGATGCCTAAAGAGGAAAATATAACTATCCAGAAAGGATCACCAAGCAAAGAGAAATATGACTTATGTAGACAGGTCATCTGCAGTGTAAAATTTCATTTTCTGTACACACACACATATACTAACCAGTAGAATAATAGACTCACTTAAAATCAAAGCTGGTTTTGGAGTTGGAAAATGGCAGTCCTTCTCTAAATCCAAGCATGTTGTTAAAAGAAAAACTCAGAGTTTCTGTTTCATGTCATGAGCCATCTGGTATGGGACAGAAAGAAGAAAGATTTTAGGAAAAATTTTACTTTTCTCCATACCTATTTTTGTATATATCACCTCTTTCATTGAATATATGTCTATATGAATAATGTTTAAGTTTTCCACAATGAACAATAGATTTTCCTTCAGTAATCTTTGAAGTTTCCAGGAAGAAGGGGCCCCACAACGACTCCGCCTGGTTGATATGATGTCATGATATTGATAGTGCTACTATAAGACCAGTTTTGGTTACCAGCTGCTCAAGATGATTCCAACTTGGTTAGTTGAAATGATGCACCTTCTTACAATGTTCTGGCCAGAACCCCAAATAAGAACTACAGAAAAGCCCTACAGATTACTCAGAGACTATTTGCAAATATTACCAGACAGTAATCTTGGAACTTAACAATCATTTTACTTTCAGAGGATCCCATAGAAAGAACATCACCCCATGACAATTGGAAGTAATTCTAGAAGACGACAACCCTTCTCCCAAAAAAGTTTGTCCTCAGAGTTAGGGATATCAATTAGGGATTGATCATAACTGGTATATTGGGTTCGGGGTTGGGGTAGAAATTTTGTAGGCTTAGGAATCTCACAAAAAAAGGGGAATTGAATGGGATAATAGGTAGATTAGTGTGAGTAAACTCACATTAAAATAATAGTGAGTAATAGGGTGAATAATTTTGAGCTATTATTTATAGTCAGTTTACATTGGCATAGATTCTTACATATTGATTGATACAAGTTCAAACTATATTTTTTATATTGAATATGCTCCTATTTCTGCTTACAATATTTGTACACTTATGCAAAGCTATTTTGTCATATTGTATGCATGCATGTTTCTACCTTTGCTTAAGACATTTGGTGTTTCCTGTTGTTATCTGTGAGTCCCCCCCTTAAATAAAGAACCCCTTACTATATCCTATTAGGAGCTTGTGTGGGATTACTTTATTAGTGTTCCCCTTCATCTGGTGTGTTCCCCTTCACAAAGCGAGTTCCAGGACAGCCAGGGCTGTACAAAGAAACCCTGTTTTGCACCCCATCCTCCTGAAAAAGAGGTGGAGTGCTCAGTCCTAAACAGGACATCTGTATTAACGTTCTAATCACTAAGGCTCAGGGAACACGGCAGAAGAGGAGGCATTAAGAGTGTAAGAGCCAAGGGTGAGGAAGTGCAATGGGGTGCTGTCTATTGAAATCATGATCCTACAGCATCTGTGGTTACCTGCACAAGGTCTACACAAGATCCGCCCAGCCAGGATCCCAGCCTAGATGAAGTAGATGGTTGTCAGCTTCCAGTTTATACTGAAGAACTGCCAACAGTGGACAGTTGCTGAGGGAGGACGTTTTCATTTTGTTGTTTTGTTTCATTTTGTCTTTGAGGATGTGGCCACCTGGAGGATTACCCATGATCCCAGGGATGGCCCCACACCCATATGGATATAGGCAGCACTAACTGGACTTAACTGGTTGTTCTAGTTTGCCTTCTATTGTCGTGATACCATAAGGTGACCAAAAATAACTAGGGGAGGAAAGGGTTTGTTTGAATTACACATTACAGTCACAGTCCATCATGAAGGGAAGCCAGCAGGAAGTCTGGAAGTAGGAACTGAAAGAGAAGCTATGGAGGAACTTACTAGCTTGCTCGACTTGTTTTCTTATACAGCCCAGGCCCCCCTTCCCAGGGGTAGCACTGCCCACATCAATCATAAATCAAGAAAATGCCACCACAGACATGCCTTCAGGCCAATCTGATGGAGCCATTTTCTCGGTTGATGTCCTCCCTTCCCAGATGACCCTGGCTTGTGTCAAGCTGACAAAAAACTAACCAGCCCATGGATTATTAAAGATAGGTCATGAAACTCAGGGGGAGCATACTGGGGGCATACGGGAAAAGTTGGACGGGCGGATGGAGATTAGGTATGATCAGACTTGGGTGTACACATGCATGAAATTCTCAGAAATAAAAAAAAATCAAAATCCTCCCAGTGGTATGTTAAGGTAGATTGTGAGAGAGATCCCTTCAGAATTCAGACAACAATCAGAGATGCTGTCTCAAGAGATCAGTAAATGAAGAAATGAAGTAAGTCTGTATATCAGTAAATGAAGAAGTCTGAAGAAATCAGTAATAAGACTAAATATGAGGGCAGGTGAGATGGTCAGACCGGTAAGGGACTTGTCATAAATCCCAGTGACCTGAATTCAATCCCTGGGATCCATAACAGGCCTCCAGAGTTTAGTACTATTTACTCCATGGTGGAAGTGCCATTCAGACCATAAAACCCAGCATGTAGAGAGCAGCGATTAGACCAGGCTGGCCTCAAACTCAGAGACTCGCCTGCCTCTGCCTCTACCGGGGTTGAAGGTGTGTGCCACAATACCTGACCTGCCAGTCAGCTTTGCATTATCTCATTTCCCAGCACTGTATACAACCTGCTCAGAGTAATAACATCCTCCTTCCCAATCATGATGGAGTCCAGTCACTACCCACACACACCAACGGGTCTTTGTTGGTTTCTTCTCAATGTTTTTATTTTTCAAAATATACAATTTATTTACATCTTTATTTCACAACTGCAGTTTTGTATATTTATCTCAAAATCTCTAGGTAGCTTCACCGTAAACAGTACAAATCATAGGACCAGTCACACTGCTTCTCTTTAGTCTTTGCACCCATTGGGTTTTTGACAAGTTTCAAGTAGTAATGGCTTGTGGGTAAGAAAGGAACAAAGAGGAAGGCAAGATGATTTTTTTTCTTTACATAAGCTCAACACACAGGATTAGAAAGAGTCATCTATCTGACCAGCTACTTCATTTGGAGTCAGATTAAGAATATTTATGTAATTTATAAATAAGACTTTAGGAGCAGGGAGGGCTCTGGTTACAAGGAAGAATGGTCTCAGGGCGGGGAAGGCAATAAGGCACCCACGTGAAAGCCCCTTCTTGGCTTCAGGAGGCACTGCTGGGAGGGTCCTGAGTTGGGGCAGGCATCCACCTGTGTGGGTGGAAGCCAAGAATGGCCAAGGCTGGATTGGGGCTCTCACCAATGCAGAGACCTCTCCAGCCTCTTTTGGGGAGCAGTTTTGTGGTTTGGGGGCATAGGAGAGATGGAGAAAGCAGCAGTTGATTCCCAAAGACAAGGGGCTCCTGTCTGCCTCACAATGGATGCCAGCCATCCTCAGGCTTTTTGCCCAGGTAGATGAGTGCCGATTACTTCCACTGAGGCAGCTGGTAGTAGAGCTGATATCTGGGGTTGGCAGGGCCCAGAATGGCTGTCCTGGGGTCTGGGAGTGGCCCGTGGGAGGCATCGTGCTGTCCTTTCTTGGGATAGCCCTTCATTCACTTCTGAACCACCAAACTCTCTCAAGAGAGGGCAGGAGAGAAAGATGTGGCCACAGGCCTACATGGCATGCTTCTGCTGTGACACTGGTCCTCTGCTGCATAGGGAAGCTCCCAGGGAGCCCAGGGTTCTAAGGCACAGGTGGGGTCAGTTTCCTTCATGCCCCTTGGGGCCATTGTCTAGACCCTGAGTCAGTACTGAGGGCTGAAGCTTAGGTAGGAATGCCATTGGGGCATTCTAATTCTCTGAGAATGAGCCAGTCCCCAAGGGCCACTTGGCTATCAAGAGGATGCTATCCTCACACAGCAAGCCAAAAGGGAAGTCCTGCCTTAAGGTCTCCACCAAACTCCAGGGCTAGACACAGCCCATCCTGCCTGGCCAAGCTGATCTCGGTAGGGTCTGGATGGAGGCGGGGGTAGGACAGGGTGTAGGGGCCAGGGCTAGACTAAGGGCAGAGTAGAGGGTCTGGCGGTTGTCACTGCATCTTCGGGTGGGATTCCTCTGGTATGAGGGTGTGGAAAAAGTAATCCCACAACTTAGTACTGATGCCAAACCCTGCAGAAGGAGACAAATGGGGCAGAAGATCAGGTGTTGACCGAAGAGCAGAAAGAAATTTACTTGTAGAACTAGGGAAAATTTCAGTATGTCCCCGCTGGCCTTCCCAAGGGCCAAACACCTGTGTCTCTAGTGTTCCCCAAGACACAGCTGGTATAACCCCAGATTCCTTATGTGTCCTGAGCTCCTGGGTGGGCCTGGCCCTACCTGTATCCCCCCCCCCCCCAACATTGCTCTCCTTCAGTTTCTCCCTCTTCCTTGCAAGGTCAAGTTCATTCCTGCCTCGGGGTGTTGTTCCTGGAATTGCCACTTCCTAGATATCAGAGCGGCCTTCCTTTCATTTGGGTCTCAGCTCTAGTGACATCTGCAGTGACCTGTTCCTTGAATTTCTTTCTCTAGGGCTTTATATGCCAGCATGGTAGTCACAATGAACGCTGGGCTACTGAGTGCTGGGAGTGTGGCTAGGGCTTCAGAGGGACTGATTGATGATTCCATTCAATTCAAATTAAGTTTTGATGTGAACACATATATTTGACACAGTTACTGAATAACTCAGAAGTGTGTTTGGAGCAACTTATATCTGTGAATCTGTCTTTTTAACTATAGATTTTATTGAAAAACATAGATCAAGTATTTCTGACAAAAATTTAGCATATGAATTAAGATGTTCTCTCTACAAAATAAATAGTATAAGAGAATATAAGGTAGTTCATTAATGATTTTTATGTTAATTACAAGATGATAATACTTTGGTTATGCTAGTTAAATATATCATAAAATTTCCTTTTATCTTTTTTTTTTTTGAGACAGAGTCTTAGGATATAGCTCTGACAAGCCTAAAACTCCCTATGTAGACCAGGTTGACCTCAAACTCACAGAGATCTGCTGCCTGCCTTGGTCTCCAGAGTGTTGAGTTTAACCTAGGTTTTACCACACCCAGCCCAATGCTTTCTTGCTTTATTTTTTTTATGACACTTATCACTGTCTGAGATAATCTTTGCCATGTATTGATATCCGAGTTTGCCCCTCTCTGCATAGCTGACTACACAAATGAGCACTCTGTATATGCCATTTCCTGAATGGAGGCTGGCTTTTAGTTGGGGCAGAAACTGCCAAATAAATCAATAAACAAAAATAAAGCCTGGGAGGCTCAGTCTTACCTGATTTCTGGTATTCAAAGTGATGCTTGACATGGTGGGCCTTCATGTTGTACAGGTAGGAGCCCTTGTGTGGTGAGCCAAAATGCAGGTAGTAATGGGTCATGTCATAGAAGACATAGCCCAGGAGACCCCCTGCAAAGAGGATGCCTGCCACGGCCTCAGGCAGGATGAGCCGCAGGAACACATAGAAGAAGGCAATCACCAGAGAGGCTGGCACTGGGGGGAAGACCAGGCGGGAGCCATCAAAGGGTGCCTGTGGGCAGAGAGGTGTGGGTATCAGAGGCAGCCCAAGACTGGTAGCCTATTTGTGGTCATGGTATGTCAAAGTGCAGATGTTCCTCACGGAGTGGAGCAGTCAGATGTCCCAATGAGGGGACAGTGACCTGTCCTGGAAGGCTTGGTATCTTTGCAACTTTGGGACAGGTAGGTCAACAAGCCTGAAGGACCCAAAGAAAGTGTCCTTCTCCTCATTTCCTAGCCAGAATTGTACCTGAAAAACTGCCCAAGGACACCCATGCTCCTGGGACCACTTATTAGCTACAGCAGGAGTCCTGACCTCATATACCAAGTCCTTTGCAGAGGGGCTTCCTGGAAACTGAACCCTGGTGTTGTATGGGAGAGCCGCATACCAGCAACCTGGGTTAATACAGTCCGTAGTGGGAGGATCCTGGAAATTGAATAGGGTGCTCCCACCCCTCATTTCTCAGTTGGAAGCTTTTTTGAGGAAGGTTTACAGTGAACCAGAGAATCAGAGCCTAAGTCTTTGGCCCTTAACCCTCAAAGGAAGAGGGAGGGTTACTCAGTTCCTCGGTGTCCCCAAGCGTCAGTTTCCACTGTGGGATAGGAGCACAGGAAGACCGTCTTCAGTAGATACCCTTACAGGGGCGAGGGCTCTTGTCTGTTTTGTTGAATGAATGAGTTGTAAACATTAAAGATGATGAATTTGGGTGATGTATAGAATCTAGTGTCAATCATCGTGGTGTGGGCACAAACCTAGAGTATCACACACATCGTTCCTGCCTGGCTCAGATTAGAATGCCCAACCTAGTCAGACCCCTGGAAAACCTCAAATATCCTCCACTTCCATCACTCCAAGCCCAGAACCGGGTTCTCAGGAAGACTCCTGGGAAGTGGCGTTAGCTGCAAGGCTTCCTGCAGCTGGCTGTATGTGCTGGGGCCAAGCAGGACCCACACTGCTCACCTTGTGGTGCTGGCCGTGCATGACAAAGTGCAGCATGATGAGGTAATGGCTGTCACTGGGGGGCTTCATGTGGAACAGGAAACGGTGGATGAGGTACTCCACGAGGGTCCAGGAGACCATGCCCAACACAAAGAGGCCTGGGAACATGGACTTGGGCACCGCCACGGAATAATCTGCAGTGGAGCCAGAGAGATGCTCATGGTTGGTGGATGCCATGTACACCTGTGCCTGGTGGCTCTAGAGACCTTGCCAAGGCTATCTTGGGTGTTGTTGCCCTCTGTCTAGTAGCTATGGGCAGGTCACACTGAAAAGTCCTGTGGTAAAGTGGAAAGGAGGCTCTGAGGATCTGTAGTGCCCCCTGGGAAGGTTCTTTACTAGAGTGATGGGGTTATTGGTCAGAGAGCCAATGTTTTCCTAATGAGTACTCTCTCTCTCTCTCTCTCTCTCTCTCTCTCTCTATATATATATATATATATATATATATATATATATATATATATGAATGAGTGTGTGGGCAGGAAGAACAGGAAAGGCTAAATAAGGAAATGTCAATAGACTTGAAATCACAGTATCTGAGGAAAATGATCAGTCCGGATGTAGGTGGGAAGGCTGTGCAGGTACAGTTATCTGTGTCTGGATGGAGGCGGGAAGGCTGTGCAGGTATAGTTGTCTGTGTCAGGTATAGTTACCTGTGTCTGGATGGAGGCGGGAAGGCTGTGCAGGTATAGTTACCTGTGTCTGGATGGAGGCGGGAAGGCTGTGCAGGTATAGTTATCTGTGTCTGTATGGAGGTGGGAAGGCTGTGCAGGTATAGTTATCTGTGTCTGGATGGAGGCGGGAAGGCTGTGCAGGTATAGTTACCTGTGTCTGGATGGAGGCGGGAAGGCTGTGCAAATATCTTCAAGGTCAAAGTCCTTGAGATCCAGCCCTCTAATGACATCCCTGTTTTTACTCTTTGGTGTTATTCCTGTTTTCATTTTTGATCTCTAGATTTCAACTCTAGTCCTTCTGCTCCTGTCTAGTTTCCTCCATTTCTTCTTGGTTTTACCCTCTGTGATGGTTAATTTTCTTTGTCAACTTGGCTGTATTTAACATCTCCATGAAAACATGGAAACACACCTCTGTGTGCTTCTATGAGGGTGTTTCCAGAAACATTTAATCTGAACAGGGAAGAACTATCCTGAATGTGGACCACAGTGTCTGCTGGACTGGGGTCCTAGACTTGAATAAAAAGGCAGAAGTGCTGGGCAGTAGTGGCACACACCGTTAATACCAGCACTTGGGAGTCTGAGGCAGGTGGATCTCTGTGAGTTTGAGACCAGCCTGGTCTACAGAGTAAGTTCCAGGACAGGCTCCAAGGTTACATAGAGAAACCCTGTCTCAAAAAACCAGAAGGAGGAGGAGGAAGAGGAGGAGGAGGAGAAAGAGAAAGAGATGAAAAAGAAGGGGAAGAAGGAGAAGAAGGCGGAGGAAGAGGAGGAGAAGGAGAAGGAGGAAGAGGAGGAGGAGGAGGAGGAGGAGGAGGAGGAGGAGGAGGAGGAGGAGGAGAAGCAGCAGCAGCAGCAGCTCATTCTCCCTGACTGTGGTCTTATATGACCAACTGAGTAGTGTTCTGCCACCCAGACTTCCCAGCATCGATGGAATAGCCTCAAACTGGGAGCCAAGCTAAACCCTTACTTCAAGTTGCTTTTGTTATGCATTTTGTCATGGTAATAAAAACTTATACATCCCCCTTCCTCACAAGCTATACTTTCTCTCTTTAAAAAATAGTCTTATTAAGATACCATTCTTAAGATGACCATAGTGGTACATGCCTGTAATTTCAGTAATTAGGAGGCTGAGGTAGAAGGATCATTAGTTCAAAACCAGTCTGGGGAGAGCTTTTATCCTTATATGTAAAGATAAAGATATAGCCCAGTGGTTTTTAGCTAATTTTGAGTTGTGTGCCCATCATCATTCAAGAGATGGAACTGGATGTCCCTTCTCAGGTTCTACCGTGGAAACTGTGCCTGTCTTTCCAAACTCCCTGCTTCATAACTGGTTTTAGTCTAGGCTGGCAGCTCCCAGATCTATGCTTCCATCACACCTTCGGCTGGTCACGTGCTACCACGTGTCTTCCCATGGTATACGTAGGACTCCAGAGCTAACCCTTCCCAAATTAAACTAATCATCTTCCTTCCTTTGGGCCCCACCCATCCAGGCTACTCATTGGGGTTTCTCCTTGGGGAAACACCCAGAAGTTTACCAAGGCCTGTCACCTCCACCCACTTCAAATCTCTTTGGCAAAGTGAGAGAAGCCAGAAGCAAGGGCCACAGAGTACCTGGTCCCATTTGTGTGAAAGTCCAGAACAAGTCCATTTGTGGACACAGAGAGCAGAGGGGCAACTCTGTGGGGAGGAGGATGGAGAATAGGGAGCAACTGCCCATCCGGTCTGAGTTTCCTTCTGAGGCGACGAGAGGGCTTGAAACTAGATGGAGGTGGTGCCCGCACTAAAGGCCACTATGCTAGTCAAGTGCTACGTTAGTTTTATGATATGTGGATCTCACCTCCATTGGCATTTTGTTTGTTTGCTTATTTATTTATTTATTTATTTTTTTGGTTTTTCGAGACAGGGTTTCTCTATGGCTTTGGAGCCTGTCCTGGAACTAGCTCTGTAGACCAGGCTGGTCTCGAACTCACAGAGATCCGCCTGCCTCTGCCTCCCGAGTGCTGGGATTAAAGGCGTGCACCACTATTGCCCGGCTGTTTGCTTATTTATTATGGAGATAGCCTCCACATAGGCACATGGCTGAAGTGATGCTGTGTGGGGAAGAGGAATATATAGTTGTTTTTCTTGACAATGTCTTGCGCCACCATGCACAATCTGTTGTTTAAATCCATTTGTCTGTCTGTCTGTTCAACCATCTCAGTTCACTATTTTTCTTTCTAGATATTTATTTTTAAGTGTGTGTGGGGGGGCAGGTGCTCAAAAAGATTAGAGGTTTGTGATCTCCTGGAGCTGGAATTACAGGAAGGTAATTACAGCTGCCTGACACGGGTGTTGGGAAGTGAACTCAAGTCCTCTGCAAGAGCAGTACATGCTCTTCAGCTGCTGTGCCATCTCCCCAACCCCTGTTCACTGTTCTGATTCCCACTGCCTTATCACAAATTATACCCCAGGGCAGTGTCAGGCCTCCGTTCATGCTTCTATACCTTGTTAAACCATTCTGTGATACCTCATGGCCTCTACACAAAGTCTAGTCCTGCCAAACACAACATTCCATGTCCTTCAAGTCTTGATCTTCCAGCCATATCACCTGTCCAAGGGCCAAATCTAACCGCTAGTGGCTCCCACGCATACAGATTGCTGATGCTCTCCTCCCTGGAGTCCCTCCACCTTTCTTGTCCCTGGGGAGCCAATCCACGTGTCCCTGTCTTCACCCACTCTGGCTGGCTTGTGCATCTTGCTCTGCCCTAAAGCACTAGGTACTGTGATATCATTTGATTCTTTGCCCCCAACTGGGAGATAAGGTTTTCCATGAGTAAGATCATAATTTTAATTTTTAAAAATTTGTTTTAAAGATGTTTTTGTTATGAATACAGTATTCTGCCTACATGTATGTCTCTACACCAGAAGAGGGCACCAAATCTCATTATAGATGGTTGTGAGTTTCTGGGAATGTGGTTTCTGGGAATTGAACTTAGGACCTCTGGAAGAACAGCCAACAGCCAGTGCTCTTAACCTTTGAGCCATCTACCCAGCCCTGACTAAGGTCTTCTTTATGTGTCCAGTGCTTAACACAGAAGGCTCCTAGTCACTTATCAGGAGAGAACAGCAGAGAACCCCTCACTGGAGGTTTGTTCCTGGATGAAATTTGATCTGTGCCACCCTATGCGCTGACCAGGCTTAGAGGGAGACAGCTTTGAGATGGACCTCCGAAGGGCCCAGGGGATCTGCATACTGTAGGCAGGCCCAGGACCAATGGCTACAGGGGCTGCTGTGGAAGGGAGAAAGTCTGGGCAGGTTGGAAGCAGGAGTGACCACCAGGTTTTTGGCCAGTGTCAGACCAGTCCTCATTTTGACAAATGGCTCCAAGTGAATTTCTAGATGCCTGGTAATGACCCTTCATCTGGGAACGAACAAGAGATGCAGCTACAGACTGAACCCGTATGTACCACCCCTCTCTGAAATTCTGTCTCCCCAGAGCTTACACTACTCTCGGCACTCCAGTGTTTATCCCAGAGCATTACTTGTCCGGTAGCTGCAGTGGGACTCCACTGAGTGTCCCTTTGCCTTGCTTTGTGAGCTTTTATTTGCGTGTGACTTGTGCCTTGCATGGTGACCTTCAGGATGAGGAATGCATGAGGCAATGCGTCTCCCATGCCTCTGTTGCTGGCACTGCGGCCTCAGCTTACTAGCCTGCCACACTGGACCTTTATCACACGGGCACATTTTAGCTGTCTGCAGAGGTCTGTGGTGCTGTGGAGCCCTCAAATCACGGTCCCTGCCATAGAGAACAGCCCTCTCCTATAGGTCAAGCCTCCTCCCGCCTCCTCACCCCAGCATTACCCAGTCTGCCCATCCGGCCGGAGCTGGTACTGAGTGGCATCTCTGGAGGAATCCAGCAGAGGGACCCGGGCCAAAGCTTTAGCGTCCCCTTCCCCCTCTGGCCACCAGCCCCGGCGGCCCTGCCACTGTTGGTAATTGTTAGGGGAGTGCCGGGCAGACAGTGGGCAATTCAGTGAGCAGGCCTCTGAGCAACAAGCCCTGTGCTGTGCCTGAGCTATTCAGCGTGGGCCGAAAAGGGTAACTGTGGCTAGTGGGATATGCACGGTAACCCTCTGGGTTCTGGGCTGGGGTGCGGGGGCACTTTCCACACTGTGCTCATCCCCCACCCTATCCTGGGTGAGGCAGATAAACTGAGGGCCCCAGTACTCTTGACTTGCTGTCCTCAGGGGATGTAGGAAGAAGAGAAGCCTCTGTGTATGGAGGAAGGAAACTGTCTGGTGCCATGTCAGGAACAAACTATGATCAGGCAAGGGAAGCAGCGATACCCCCAGACAGTATCCTAAGGTGCCCAGGTAGATACCTGGGCAGGAGAAGAGGCATGTGCCTGGAGACCAAGGTAAGCAGAGACTCTGTGAGCTAGAGGACAGATTGACCATATGACCCTGAATGACTCACTTACCTTCCCCAGGCTCTACTTTGTGTGTGCAAATGCACATGCGTTTGCAGGTATGTGTGCATGCTCGTACAGATCAGAGGACAGTCTTGGGTGTGTTCCTCCTCAAGAGCCATCTACTTTGATTTTTGAGTCAGGGTTTCTCACTGAAACTTGAGGCTGGCCAGTCAGGCTAGAGAGGCTGGCCAGTGAAGCCTGGGGACCCATCTGTCTCTGTCTCCTGAGTTGGGGGATTACAAGTGCTCACTCCCATGTCTGGATGTTTATATAGATGCTGGGGACAAACTCAGGTCCTCATGCTTGTGAAGCAACCACTTTACCAACCGATTTATCTCCCAGTCCCTCCTCTCAAAAAATCTTGGGAGATAAACCTGGAAGATAAGCATGCACCTAACCATGTACTATGTGGTGTTTGGACACATGTGTACCTTTGGGAGTAACTGTCTCCTCAACTCTGAGAGGGCATAGCAAGTGCTTTTTCTATGGGGCTGCTGAGAGGAGTCTCGGGAAAATACATGGTCTGGCACATGCTACATACTAAGTAGAGGAGATCATGTGTCCCTGCCAGGCTCAGCTTCTGTTGTGATGCCCTTAGCTTTGAAGATGGTCTATGGTGTTTCAATATCTTTCTCCCAAGTTCTCCTTCAGTCTGTGATGTGAACATGGGCTCATGGGCATGCAGCTGTGCCACCTGTCTGTCTGTCTGTCTATCTATCTACCTTTCTATTATATATATATATGTCTATCTATCTATCTCTCTACTATCTATCTATCTATCTATCTATCTATCTATCATCTACCTCTCTACTATCTATCATCTATCTACCTCTCTGCTTCTCTACTATCTGTCTGTCTGTCTGTCTGTCTGCCTATCTATCTATCTATCTATCTATCTATCTATCTATCTACCTACCTACCTATCTATCTATCTATCTATCTATCTATCTATCTATCTACCTACCTTTCTACTATCTGTCTATCTATCTATTGCCTTTTGATATAGAGACTCATTATATAGCCCTGGTTAGCCTTGGCTAGCCTTGGACATACTATGGTAGATGAGGCTGGCCTCTAGTTTACAGTAAGTAATTCCCTTGCCCTTGTTCTGGAAGCATAGGATTACACGTGTGCACCACTGTGCCTGGTCTTCATCTAGTCTCTCAGTGAGGAATTCTAGATTGTATATTCTCTGTTTCTTGAATTGAGACAGGATCTTACTATGCAGTCCTGGCTGCCCTGGGCCTGCTAATATATATAAGGATAGCCTCAACTTGTAATGATCTTCCTGTCTCTGCCTCCTGGGGGGGGTGCCATACCTAGCACATTCTCTGTTTTTAATTTCAGTGAGAGGTTCCCTTCCTGCTGTGACACTTGATGATATGATGATGTTTGTGATACTGACTTTTGTATCCGTTGGATTGGGGAAGACAATTTGTTCTATGCTAAACTCCACTTTGAAGTATTTGTGACACGGTTTTTTATGCCCATAGAAACTCCAGACCACAGAGAACACAGTTTCCTGCCATCGAGACCCACAGAGACAAGTCAGCAAGAAGGCAGTTTGTTGTCGTTACCTGTCGTGAATGACGTGAAGAGTCGGATGTTGTCCTGGCTGAGGGTTCGGTAGTAGGACCAGCTGAGGTACAGCACCAGGGGCACCCAGATGATGGGGACACTGTACCTGCAGGAGGGCCATCAGGGTGAGAGAGAGAGATGCATGGAAGGAGTGGGGACAACAGGGTCTAGCTTCTCTGAGGCTCACATTTTAGCTACAGCGGGACAAGCAGATACCAAAGTACACGCAGAAAGCCATGGAGAGCTGTGGTCAAAGGCACAGTGGTGGGAGGAGCAAGGGAAAGGAAAGAGAGGCTGTGAGTCCGTTTGTCGTCCCCCCCCCCTTTGGTTTTAAGAGACAGGGTTTTTTTACATAGCTCTGGCTATCCTGGAACTTGCTCTGTAGACCAGGCTGGCCTTGAGCTCACAGAGATCCACCTGCCTCTGACTCCCGAGCACTGGGATTAAAGGTGTGCATCACCACCACCTGGCCTGGATTTGTCTCTTGAGATGAGTCATGGGCAGAAAAGAACTATGGGGTACACGGTGACTGACTCTGGACAGCTATATAGACGCTGTCTTCTTGGGGCAGGGAGAACTAATTGCAGGGAAAGTGTCAACAGATGCATTAAAGGCTTCCAACTCTACACAGGAGTCTGGAAAAGAGCAGGCCCAGGCACACGGTAGGGTGTTACCCAGATAGTGGATAAAACTGTGTGCAGGAATTGATTATGGCTACAGCTTGTCCCACCTCCCCCCAAATTTACAGTATAGTCTTTATTTTAAGGAGGACTCAACTGTTCCCTCCCCTTCTATATTTTACTGGTGCTCCCATCTCAGACCCTGCACAGTGCTCACCAGACAGTCTTGGATAAAGCCTCGACGAGGTCAGAGTGGAAGAGGCGAATGGGCCTGGCCACTGGCTGGTGAACCCACTCATCATACTTCTCTCCCAAGTGGCCCACCTGCCACAGGAGAGGCTTCTGCCAGTCCACCAGGTCCTGCAAGAGACAAATTGGACCGTTGATACCTGTACTTCTGATATCCATTTCCACATCTCTTGGTTATAGCTTCCTATTCCCTAGCACCATCTCGGCTCATGAGCCACACACACATACACACATACACACACACACACATATACACACACACACATACACACATATACACACACACACATACACACATACATACACACACATACATACACACACACACATACACACACACACACACATATACACACACACATACACACATACATACACACATACACACACATACACACACATACACACACACACACACACAGTAGTTTTGGAGGAGGGAAACCCAGATCTAACCACACTGTCCCTTTCAGCCCCTGGGTGTGGGATCCAGATCAGGCTCGTGGCCTAAGCTTGCTTGGACCAAGAGCCATCCGATACCTGTTCCTCCCACTGGAGTTGCTAAGTTGGTAGAGTCTGGAGTTGCCAGCAGAGCCCAACTAATGAGCCAGACATCATAGAGTATGGCCAAGCCGAGAGCTAGATAGGTCGAAGCCTAGTGGTGATGTCTAAGGGCCCATGCTGACTCTACATACAAGAACCAATATATTCTGCATCACCAGGAGCTGCATCATAAATAAAGGCCCCCACTCCTCCACTGCAGACTTTCTTCTTGATGTTGGCCTCAATAATTCACTCGTCCATTAATTTACTCAAGTAATTATTCATTCAATAATTTGCTTTACATTTGATTTTTGTGTATTTTGATGATTGAAAGTGTGCATATAGGTCTGTCAGGTTCTGGAAAGAATCAACAGGTGTGCAGGAGACCCCTTTTTGTTTCACACAGATTAGAACTTAAGAGTTGAGACTCTGGAGTCAGTGCTGGGTTCAAATCCTGGCTCTACCACTCACTTTGGGGGGAAATTATTTGAACATTCTGAAACCCAGTTCCCTCCGCTATAAAACAGATAATAACAATATCTGTGGAAGGTATTCCGCAGGGTGAAGCACACGGAGTAAGACACTTTAGTGCTGACTCAAGGATGCCACAATTCAGAGACAAGAGGACTGTCACAAATGCCCAGATCTAGGGTAAGCAAGTAAGACTCTGAACATGATATGGGGTTTATTCATCAACATGGAAGATTTGGCTGCTGGGTGGGGTTAACTGCAGGGACTATGGGTACAGATGTGGAGTTGGAAACAACTGTGGTTCATGTTACAGATCAGTTCCTGGACACTGCTCTGTGGATTGCAGAAAGAAATTTGCTGAGGGCTTAATAGGACACCCTGTTGAGGTCCAGGAATGGTGATTCATGTGCCAGGCCAGCTGTCCCCAGACACACATTACACAAACCTCAGCAGCACTTGCAAGCTCACCCCCAAGGAAAAACTGAGGGGCCCTATTTACTTTTCAAATGTAAGGATTTATTTATTTTATTTTTATGCATGTTAGTGTTAGTCTCCATGTGTGTGTATGTGTGCACATGTATGTGTGCATGTGCATATTCCTGCTGCCTCTGCCCCTGGAGGTCAGAAAAGGGCACTGGATCCCCTGAAACTGAAGTTACAGGTGGCTATAAACTGCCCATTTTAAGTGCAAAAAACCAAACCTGGGTCCTGAGCCATCTCTGCTGCCTCCAAAGACCTTATTTGTGTTTGTGATACACACACACACACACATGCACATGCACACACAGAGATTTAAATCGTATCTGACTGTGTTCTTATTCACAGTCGGCAAGAATACAATATATAATAAGTGTGTGTGTTAACATGGACGTATAATGAAAAAAAAATGTGCCTGAAGTTTACTTATAGGAATACAGAGCCAAAGAGTTCAGAGGTTTTACCTATAGGCAACAAGAAGTACTCGAAGATTTCTGGTGACTTAGTGTAAGAGATTAATCTGGATTCTAAACAGTAAAGAACAAGGAACCTAAAGTCAGGGCCCATATTGAAATCCTGTCCTCGCTGCTTACCAGCTGTGAGATCCCGAGCAAGCAGCGTCTATACCCTCAGAGCTGCTCAGTTTCTTGTAAGTAAAGCTGGTAGTCCAACAACCCAAAAATCAGAGTGAGGGTTTCCAACAGAAGAGAGGTGGCCAGCACAGGAGGAAGGGTGGCAGTGGCAAGCAAGGGAAGGAGAGGAAGAGCAAGCAAGCCTGGGAGAGAGACCCTGCGACGATCTGGAAGCCTGCTCATCTTTCGCACATCTCCTGGCCAAAGCTGGCTCAGCCCCGGCAGCTCTCTCAGGAACTGGCTTCAGGTGTTCCCAGCCCTCTGGAGCCTCTCTACTGTTGCCATCACAGCTTTGGGGAAGGGGGGTAGGTGTTCTGCAGCAGGCAGGTAAGGCCACCAGTCACTCTTCTTGACTTCGTGACCAGGGAAAAAGGCCCAGACCTCACTTGGTTGCTGTTCCCTTCCTGACTCTGTCTTTTTAACCTCATGCCTTGGTCCAGTGATGCGGGCAGTCTCATGGCTTCCGTATCTCCATCCTGGGTCTCCAACTATGCACACATGCTCACTTTATACCAGGCAAAAGAATGGGAGGAACCTTCTAGCACACCATGTCTATACCTTGTCATGCAGTGCCCAGCCTGCTGAGCCTCACATTAGAAGGGGCTGGGCAAGGTCACATGAGAGCTTGAAGCTTTGCCCCAGTCTCAACACTCACGGAGTTATATGTCAATCATGATTGTAAAAACTCTACATGGCCTAAACCATTCCCAGCCGAACAGGTGCTATAATTACTGTCATTTACAGATGTGATCTGAACCTGGTCATCTGTCAAGGCCACCCTGTCACATTTTCTTGTTGAACTGTCCACTCACTATAGGGAATTCCTTGCTCTGAAGTCCTTAGGTTCTAACCCTTATGCAGCAAGCACTTTGTCAAGTGACTCCTCCCTCCATCCCAAATTTGTTTATGTTTATTCTTTCTTGCTGTTTTCTATCCCCTCTGTCCTTTCTTTTTTATTTGCCATAATTCTGTATTTTATTTTTACGAAATTTTAAACATTTTATTTACTCATGTTGTTTGCATGGATATGTGTGTGGGCACATGCATGTTACAGATTTGTGGAGGTCAGAGGACAACTTGGGAGAGACTCAGTTCTCTTCTTCCATCATATGGATTCCCAGGGATTGAATTTAGATTGCCAGTTTTGTTGGCAGGAACTGTTATCTGATGAGCCATCTTATCCTTCCTGGATTAATTATTTTAAGACATTTTACATTAACACCTCCATTGGTTTTTAGCGATGTCTCTCAATTTTTCCTTCTAGTAGTTTTTTTTTAGGGTGATTCCTGCATCTTTCATTTGATCACCATTTGTCTCACATGAGACCCCGGGATCTTCCATGTTCCATGCTTGCACGTTACAAATGACACCCATATGCCTAAGTTTCATTTGTACATTTAATTTGGCCTTACAGTTTTTTTTTATCTCCTCCCATAAGTTTTTGTTTTGGTGTTTTTATAAATTACTTTTTATTTGTGTGTGTGTGTGTGTGTGTGTGTGCATGCTCTTGTAACAGTGTGTCATATTGCACTAGCACAGACAGTCTCCAGAGTTGGTCTCTCCCTCCACCATGTGGGTCCTGTAGATTAAACTCAGGTTGTCAGGCTTAGCAGCAAATGCCTTCACCGGCTGGTCCATCTCACAGGCTCCTGGCGGTGTATTCTGAGACAGGGCTTGTTACGTGAGGTAGCCCTGGATAACCTAGCTCTCAACATGTGGACTAGGCTGCCCTTAAACTTGAGATAATTTTCCCGTCTCTGCTTCTCAAGTGGTGGAATTACAGGCATGTGCTACCATGTCTGGCTTCTTCCCCTGGCATTGTAGCACCCTCAAAGCGATTTCCCAAGAGCTGGGACCTTTACCTGGTGCTAGGCCTGTTTGGCTGCTATATGCATACTGTCTTTTCTTTTCTTTTTTCTTTCTTTCTTTCTTTTTTCAGCTTGTGTCTAGTCCTGGTTCCTGAAAGACAGTGTCTTGACTAGGTAGCCACAGGTTCTCCCTTGCTGGTTATTTCCAACATGGAAGCTGTAGAAAACTGATTTTGAGGCAGGCTAGTGCTGGCTGACTGCCTAGGTGGGCTCTAATGAGGTAGAAAGAAGCTCATTCCCTTTTTAACAGACAGGCACTTTCTTAGCTCCCTGCTCTCCCATGTGAGTGGCTTTCTTCCTAGGAGCTGGCCCCTGCTGGCCCCTAGTCCTGCCCTCCCGCTCTGCAGACTAAAGCTCTGGGTACAAGGGAGGTCTGGGCACTGTAAAGGTCTAGAGCCACTGGATGAGGTTGGTGGGGGAAAGGAAAGAAAAGTAAGACGTAGACCATGCCTCCAGCTCCCAGGCATCTGGAGACTTCCATGGCTACCCTCACTTTGAGCCTGTTGGACCTGATGCTCAGAACAGGCAAGGCTAGTGCTGTGTGGATGAAGGTGAGAACATGCCCAGAAACTACTCTGGAGTGGGCAGGTTGCTGGCCTCAAGGCCTTTTTTGGTAGTTCATAGACCTGAGCAACAGGCTGGGCCCAGGATGCAGATGCAAATCAGTGAGTATCTAGGCCAAGCATCTTGTGTACCCCATGCCCTTCCCCCAACGCAGTTCTGCCCCTGCCCAGCCAGGAAGGGGGAGGCTGCTCCTGGCTATGTCAGGAATGCAGCTGGCAGCAGCATGCAGCAGGAGGAAAGGGCAGCCTGCTACCCAGAGAGTGGGCAGAGGGCCTGCTGCCAGGGTGAGGAGGGCTTGCTCTGCTCTTCTTCTGGTTCCCTACATGCCCTTCCTCTTGGACCCAGGTGGCACAGGACACTCCTCCAGAGCTGCCTCTACCCAGAGGCAAGTGCTCAGGCTCTGCTTTCCCCAGGGAGTAAGAACAGGAGGTGGCAACTGCTGGGTGCCGGTAGCTCCTCCCACTGCCATGAGTTCATGCAATTGTTTAAAGAAATGTCCACCTGGGCCCCAGGCACCTGCTCCAGGACAGCTTTCTGAGCCAGGGAAGCAGAGGATGGGCCTCCAAGCAGCAGGCCAGTGGAGAGAGCAGTGAGGGACAGGAAGTTCCCGAAGGACTCCTGGCTACCTTTTCTACACCCTAGTGATAAGTCATCCTGGGCTCTGGTCCCATACTCATTATATTCATAAGCCTTAATCATCAGACTGGGGACTGTGATAACCTCATATTACAGGTGAGAACACCAAAGATTGTCTGCTCAGCCACAGAAGTTAGAGCTGGGCCTGATCCTGAGCATGGAGCTCAGAGCCTGAGTTCTTAGCACCTGGAGACCTAGCCCATCAGCCAGTGGAATCAGGGGCCTGTGGCTATGAATTCCCCAGCACACAGCTGTGCCTAGTGTCAGCGAGCTGGAGTATCGAGCTGGCTGGCTGGGGTCCTGCCAGGATTGGTGCAGATCTCTCCTACTCAGAGAAGTGGGGCAATCTCAAGACCACTGCGGTAGCTCTGGGTCACCTGATTTCTTCTCTGGTACTCCGCATTCTCTCCACTCAGGGGACATGAGATCTGGGGAAGGGTCGTCCTGTCTACCTCTCTCTAGTGCTGAGGTTACAGATATATACATGTAGGTTCTGGGAATTAAACCCAGGTTTTCATGCTTGTATGGCAAGTACTTTAATGACTCAGCCATCTCCCCAGCTGCACCAATGCATTTTTCTTGGTGACACATCTGGTAGGGTGGTTTTCTACCTGTCTCTTGATGGAAAAGGGTATACTACATTGTACAGCCTCTCCAAGGTAAAGGAAGCCGATTGTGTTGGAGTCTGGTTTAATCTGAGGCAGGATACAGAAGGAGATGTAGCCATGCCTTTGGAGAGGCCTCCAGAACCTGTTCGGGTTTGACCTTCCTTTCTGCCATCTCCTCTTCAAGTCATAGGCTCAGAGAGACTCACTTTGGGCCAGATAAGAGGTGAAAAGATTTCGAGACACATGGGAGTAGAAAGGAAAGGGCTCACTGGGCATGGTCAGCCCAGGTAACTACTGCGGCTAACTTGCTATCCGGATTGCTTACCTCCGGTTAACATGCCAACTAGGCTGCTTAGCTGTTGGCCAAGTAGCTCTGGCAGAAGACTATATCCCTTGACTCTTGGCATTTGTTTTTTTCTTTTCTGTTTGTTTGTTTTGGTGACAGGGTTTCTCTGTGTAGCCCTGGCTGTCCTGGAACTTGCTCTGTAGACCAGGCTGGCCTTGAACTCAGAGATCTGCCTGCCTCTGCCTCCCAAGTGCTGAGATTGAAGGCCTGCACCACCACGCCTGGCTAGCTGCTGACAGTGTTAACAGAGCCAGTGAGATCACAGATGGTTCATGAACTTCTTCACTACATTTATTCCGGCTCAAGTACGAACTGGAGAGCAAAGCTGTAATTTAGTCAGGCACGATGGCGCACATCTGTAGCACGATGAATGGCACACATCTTTAATCCCAGAACCGAGGGAGGCAGAAGCAGAGGCAGGTGGATCTCTGAGTTTAAGGTTAGCCTGGTCTACATAGAAAGCTCCAGGCCAGCCAGGGCTACACAGTGAGAACATGTTTCAGAAAGAAAGAAAACAGCAACAGAAAACAACCCAAAGCTGTGTTAAGTTGGTGGTCATTTGTTGTCTAGGGGTGTTTGGAGGGGGACCTTCAGCAGGATCCCTTAAACCCCATCTGCTCTAACTGCTTCCTGGAAGGCTGGCAACCCCTGCCCTCTGAAACAGGACTGGCACAGAAGGCTAACAAGGGAGCACTCTGTGAAGAACGCAGCAAGTAGCCTAAAGATGAAGCAGGTTGAAGAGAGAAGGTGATGGGCAGCTGTGGTCACCAGGCCAGCTGGGTTCTAGAAAACAAAGACTGAGGTATGGGAAGGAGTTGTGATCTAGTTGTTTTTTTTTCTTCCTTCTAAGGAAGCCTGAGTCCTACTCAGCTGAGAGAGTCAAGGGGTAATCTAGATCATTCTGGTAAAATTCCACACAGAGCCTGAAAGTCAGATGGACCTCACCTCTGACAGGGTGGGGCACCAGAGTTTCCTGATTTTTGCTCATTTCTGCTGTCTTTTCAGATTCTTCTATCCCCGGCCCAGCATGATCAGCCTAGTTTCTCCTCACTCTGTCCAGTCTGACCCACTTGGTTCCCCAGCTTCTAGGGCCAGGAAAGCTGGGCCCTGGCAGCCCATGGCTCCCTTCCTTGGCAGCATCTAGAGGGTTCACCTTGAATACAAAACTAAGGAGTCCTACTCTTGCAAACTCACTCCTGGCCTGCGGACCCTCTGGTGGAGGGGAGGCAAAACCACCACCTTGGTGTCTTTCCACAGCTTCTCAAGACAGACCTACCCCAACCAGGTCAGAAACAGCCGGCAGCTTTCCTAGTCCCTTCCTTCCCCAAGAGCTGGGGCACGATCAGGTGAGGAGAGAGTGGGAGGACTCTTTTAGGAAGAGAAGAGCAAAAATGAAAAGAAGAGAAGGGAGGGGAGGGCAAGACAGAGAAAGAAATGATAAGAAAGAGAAGAGGGGAGGAGAGAGCGCTATTTATTCTACCCAGAGAGCTCAGCATTGCACTGGCTTTCCTCAGGGTGGATGGGGTGAGGTGGGGTGGGGACAGTACCAAGGGGACCCAGGTGGGTGGTGGACCCCTTCTTGTAGGCCACTCCTAGTCTTTCTCTCTCAGTCCAGGGACACAGGAAGAAGGTAGAAGAAGTTTGTGTGAGTGAGTGTGTGTGTGTGTGTGTGTGTGTGTGTGTGTGTGAAAGACAATGAAAAAGAGGTGGGGAAGGTGAGTCAGGCCCAGCTGTCTGTCTGATGTGCTGGGAGCCAGGCTGGGACTAGGAGGGCACCCTTCCTCCCCTCTGTATGGTTTTCCTTCTTCCTCATTGTGTAAGTGATGGTGAAAGAGCCCAGTGGACTAGATCATCCTCTTGCCTCATACAGCGTTGGCTGAGGGTCAGCCTTGAACCACAGCTCAGGGAGACCATGGAGGAATCTCTCTGGAGCAGGAGGTGAAGTGTGTGTGTGTGTGTGTGTCATGTCCCCAACTTGTCACAAAGCAGTTTGTTCCCGAGATATTGTATAGGCTGCCACACTGACATAGCCCCCGTGAGCTCTTTGCAGTATGTTCTTCCAAGAGTCAAGCCCTAAGCCAGTCTCACTGGTGCTGGCTAAAAGGACTTGTGCCTGAAGTACCTTCTGCTGGCTACTCACAGCCTGAGTGAGAACACACTGGCTTATCCCTGGTCTCGCCCCAAACCCTCATCCTCATCAAAGTCCCTCCTGTTCCAAGGCAATGTCTGGAGTCTAGCTCCTGGGGTCCATGTATCACTCAGGTGTCCAGCTCCTCACTTGTTCTGCCCATATGCAGAGCAATCCCAAATCCTCTAGATTATTAGAGAAGCCTGCTATTTGTACTGAGTACCCTTCTCCTCTGTCCACTGTGGGCAATCATTGCCCAACCCTACGCTAATGATGAGTAATGAGCTCATCCAGGAATGGAAGCCAGAAAGGGGGTCCTAACAAGCTGACACAAGGCTTTCCTTGTGACTTGGACAAGTCTTTCCTCTTGCTGGTCTATTTTCCTCTTGGTCCCATGGCTCTCTGGAGGGGATGGGGCATGGAAGAATCTCCCAGTTTCTCAAACTGGATGCACTACATGTTTCTGTCATGGACTGGCAGCTCTCCAGAGGGAGTCCCACAGATAAGGGATCTCTCCAAGTAATGGGGCCACAGCCTTGGGAGTCCTGGTCAAAGGGGTGCAAGAAACAGCCAGCTGTGGGAAGCTCCTTTGGTCCATGTCCCTTCTCCTCGTGCTGTCACAACTGCTTGGAGGAGGAGGGGATGGCTGTCCTATTTGTTTCTGTGCCTCTGGTGTCCATTGCAGGCAGAGGACACACATGCGCACTCTTGTCTATGTCCAGAGATAACAACTTGGGGACAGTACTGTGACCCAAGATGGAGGGAAATAACATCTGAGCTTGGTTCTCACCCAGGCCCCTCTAGGCAGTGCTGCGTTTCTGTGCTCTCCGTGGGGAGCCCCCACTCTACTCTTCCAGAGCTCACCTTACAGCATTAGGATCTGCATGGTCTCTAGAGGACAAAAGAAGCTGGCTGTCAGACTGCCCTATCTGCCACATAACCTTTGCCACAAGGGTCTTGTGGGTTCTTTATCTACAAGGGACTTTCCTGAGGGATCATAGGTGCCAGGAGTAGATTTTCCATGTACACTGGCCAGGGTGGGTATGTCAATCCTGTCATAGCCCCTTTATAACTTCAGGATTCCTGATGGGAGACCTGTCTTATTCCAGGTCATGTAGGGTGGGTTTCTTGCAGAGATAGCATACACCATTTATCCCAGCTTCCCACCGGCAAGCCCTCCGCAGCCCCCAATGCCTGCAGCTAGGTTTGCTGTCCCAGCTCACATTTGGGCATTGTGGGTCCCAGTGGCCCTTCTTCATCTTCCCTGGGCACACATCATAGCTTCACATACCTCCCCCAACCCTGTAACCCCAATCATCCCCAGTGTCCTCTGCCAGCTACCTTGTCCCAGTCCACCACTGTGAACTGTGGCTCAATAGCCGTGTCTGTCTTCTGAGTCCCTGCAGAGGCTACAGCACCATTCTCCATGGGATCCTGGAAAGAGAGACACAAAATTACTTACAGGGTGATGGGGAGAGAATGGAGCCCCAACTGTCCCTAGCAGGAGAGCTAGGAATGGGGAAACCCCACGGGTGGAACTGGGGTGGGTGGAATCCAAGGACAGCAAGTACTTCTGTGACTAGAGACACTGGTGTGGGTGTCCTTATTCTTTGTACTTCTCCCTTTCAAAACAAAAATGAAAGATGCAGAAAGATCTGGAAGAGCGAGCAAAACATAAGGAAGTGAGAGTGGCTAGGGGTAGCTGCCAGACCCAGCAAGTGTCAGGCAAACCAAGTCACAGAGTGGCCCCCAGGACACCGGATGCAGCTCCCTGCGCCACAGCTGATGACGGCCCTCCTCTACTTTCTCCCTGCTTGGTTACTCACCAGACTGTGTGGGTCACAGGCTGGTCCACGTGACTGCACGAAAGACAGGCAGTTGGAAGCCAGGGAGACTGGTCCTCCAGCAATCGCAGTCACATGTGGGACAGAGCGAGCTAAGGTGTGCCCAAGTGGGCTCAAGGTTAATTTAAACGAGCAAAGAGGTAAAGCCAGGAGGAGATGGAATGTGCTGGGAAAATCACACAGCTTTGGCTAGCTTCGACGTCACATGGGATTGGGGCCAGAGAGAGCAGGCTTACACAGAAGTGAAACTCAGGCTTCCCTGTAGGAAGGGTAGGGACGGACCTTGCCCAAGGGAGCTTCCCAAATCTCTGTGCCCCCAAACAACCACAATCCTAGTGACCCTGGGAAGCCAGATGTTAGCAAGAGGTTTAGGAGGTTTGAGCAACCAGCTGGGATTTTTTTTTTTTCCTTTTCCTCAGACAGAGTATGTAGCCCAGATTACCCTTTAATTCACAATGCAGGCCAGACCCATCTCAAGCTCCCCGTCTGTGCCAGCCTCCCAAGGACTGGGTATGCGCCAGCAAGCCCAGCAGCACTGAGTTCACTACTATGCTCATATTTCTCTTTCCAAATAAGTCTAAGGGAGCTTGATGGTGATGGCGGCCATGTTGGTGTTTTCTAGAGAAAACCCAGATGCATTCCAGAAGTGGGCTAATTATCAGACTAATACCTCTTCTTTATATATCTATGTATATACGTATTTTTAATTGAGACATAGTCTTGCTTTGTAGCCCAGGCTGGTCTCAAACTTACCATGCTCCCATCTCAGCCTCTCACAGGCTGGGGTTACAGACATATACCACTATACACAGCTTCAATACTTGGATTTTGAAAAGGTAGTTTTATTTCTAATTATGTGGATAGGTGTGAGCATGTGCGTGTGAGTGCACTGCCTGCAGAGGCCAAGTGAGGGCATCAGATTCCCTGGAGCTGGAGTTCCAGGTGGTTATGAGCAGTCTCATGTGGGCTCTGGGAACCAAACCCAGGGCCTCTGCAAGAGCAGTGTACACTCTTAACGACTGGTCTCTCCAGCCCCTTATGGGTTTTGTTTTTTCTAAGACAGGGTTTCTCTGTGTAGCCCTAGCTATCCTGGAACTCTGTAAGCCAGCTGGCCTTGAACTCAGAGATCTGCCCGCCTCTGCCTTCCAAGTGCTGAAATTAAAGGTTTGCACCACCCCCACCTGGTTGAATTTTATTTATCTATCATATCTATTATATCTATCATATCTATCTATCTATGCATCTTATGTTCTCTTGAGGAACAGAAAGACGGATTTTACAACACATTATGAACAGAAACTCTTTAGATATTCTTCATAAACTGTTTTCTTCCTTCTCTGTCAGCAGTTCAGTTACCTTTCTTGTTCCTTTCAAGTTCCCTCGATTTTCAGGTTGCTTTGTTTGTTTGTTTGTTTTTTCCTTCAGGGGCCTGGAACTAACTTGGTAGCCCAGGCTGACCTAAAACTGGTGGTGCTTCTCCTACATTGGTCTCCCAAGCACTGGGATTACAGATGTGAGCTTTCGTGCACGACCTGAGAGCGCTGTTTTAATCTCAAAACACTCCCGAGGGCTTTAGCCACTGTGCTATCAAGGTGGCTGTTTTCTTCTGGTTGCTCCATGTGATGGCTACTCTTGGTTGTCAACTTGACTAGTCTGGAATGAACTAAAACGCAAACGCATGAGCACACCTGTGAGGGATTTTGTTCTTAATTAAATCGTTTGAAGTGAGAGGTTCCACTTCTAATCTGGATCTTTGAGGTGGGAAGAGCAACCTTTAATCTGGGCTACACCTTCTGCGGGTAGTCTACATAAGGTCATGGAAGAATGGAGCACCCCCCCACACCTGCTTGCTCTCCCTCTTGCTAGCAAGTCCATTCCTCCCCTGTCATTATAACTTGCTTCTCTGGGACTCCGGCATCCACTGAAGACCAGCTGAGAGATCGAGCCTCTTGGGCTAAAAAACTACTGGATGCTTGGACTTTCCATTCATAAGCAGCCATTGTTAAATTACCTGGATCACAGCCTGTAAAACATCCTAATAAATCCCTTTTATATATATATTATATATATGTGTGTGTGTGTGTGTATACACATATATATGTATGTGTGTATGTGATTTATTATATATTATGTGAAATATATATATATATATGTATGTATGTATGTATATAAGAAAGAGGGAGATTCATTCTACAAGTTTTGTTCCTCTGGAGACTCTTGACTAATACATCCCAACTCCTTTCTCAGTGTGTTCTACCCCTTCTCTGGACTGCAGTCCTGCCCACTGTAATGCCATTGCTGTAACTTAAGACAAAAGGATGGTCTTAGCTGGGAAGGGATTTTCACACATATTACCATTTAATGTTTTTGCCTATGTTTACACTCTTTAGACACTGAGAGCATCATATACAGAACCGATTGAGGCACCCACTCGACACGGCTGCAAACAGAAGGAAAGCACCAAGTATTCCACTATCTGACTCATGTTTCCAGTCTTCGGCACACATCCTAGTATGCTTGGCTGGCTGCCTCCAGGTCCTGGCAATCACCCCTGGCTCCTCCCCTCTGGGGCTACACAATTCCTTCTTTCACCTGATAGGTCCAAAAACATCTGAAGAGGGCCAGCGTTTCCACCTCATGCCATCTGCTTTCCCCAGTCTGTCCTGGGACACAACAGAATCTCTTACCATGTCTTTGGGTCCATGCTTCTCTCCCAAGGAGCGTATGGTGGGCTACGTGTAGGACCAAACAGAACTCGTACCCCTTTCTCACAGACCATGGGAACTGAGACAACATCATGCCTTTTGGCCACCACTCTATCAGCTCATTCCTTCAGTTTACTGAACCCTGAAGCTTTGTTAGTGACTGCTGTTGGCATGGGGTCGGAGGGTGTGTATGGTAAGGCTAATCTTCATTGTCAGCTTTTCTGGATTTAGTCTTACATGGGAACATCTCTGGGGTTGTCTATGAGAGTGTTTCCAGAAAAGGTTAGCAGTCAGGATGCCTGACTTTCTGACATTGCAACACGATCTTGTCACCTGAAACTATGTTGGGTGAAATATCTCGGGACACATGTGAACCACAGACTATAGGTTGGACACCCCTGGGCTCAGCTAAAGAGGGAAAACTCAATGGGTGGTACCATCCTATGTGCTAGGGTGCCAGACTGGGTAAGAAGGAGAGAGTTGAGCAGTCTTAGCTTCCTGATGGCAGACACCAGGTGACCAGCTGCCTCTAACCTTCCCATTTTCTAACATCCCTGACATTTCCCTTCTCAAATGTCACCCTGTCTAGGAGACGACGGGTTAATGTCTCATGAATGTTTATTGTATGCTTGGCCCTTTAACCTCCCTAGCAATAATACTACATGAAGTAGGCGCAGTGACATTCCTATAGCCTTCTACCTAGTGAGGAGCACTAGTCCTAGTAATGGGACTCCAGCACATTCTCTTTCCCATCATGCTCTTCTTCCCTTGTCATCTGAGTCAGAGATGATGTCTTCACTGTCCTCTTTTGGCATCATTTCTCGCCTCTGTTTTCAAATATTTGGGTGATTACCATTTATTCAGGGGCTTATATCAGGGACCTTTGGATTGCTGCTTGCTGTTTCTCTAACTGGACTCTTGCAGAAACCGAATGTTATACCCACATGCCCTCAGAGAGCTCATACTTCACAAAACAGCCAATGACTCTTGAGACTTCCTGCCAAATGATAGGACCGAATGCTGGGGTCGGGGGGACATCAGGGCTTATGTTCTTGGAGGCGTTAAACAAATGCAGTGCCCTAACCCTGTTTTGCAGTGAGGAATATGGTTCTTTGAGAAAGTGGTGTCCCCAAGACAGGGAACACATCGTCCTGGAGTGCTACTCCAGGCTGGCGAGGGCAGGCAGTGGCCACAAACAAGGATGAAAACGCACGTGGACATACACTGTCTGAGCAGAGCGAAGGCTCATATGAAATACCAGTATTTTTTCCACAAATAAAAGCATTTTTAAAGATGACTATCAGCAACACATCCCAAACAAGAGGAGATCCAATACCAAATATATAGGAAATGCCCGTTTACAGCACAAAGGGCAGTTCTTCTAAAGAAGGGCAGCTGACAACTTTATCTCAACACTGGGAACAAGAGGTTCAGCACACAGAAGTTCCAGAGTAAAATCTCACTTTATGAGCACCCATTTTTCACACTTGTTCTCCTGCTTCAAATGGGTTGATGTGGTTGGACTCCAGACAGAAGCTATAAGAGGAAACAGACCAGGTGTTCGCTTTGAACCAATCCTAAGGCTCTACTTGGAAAAAACAATTGGAAGTCCAGTTAGACAGAGAGATGATGGCTACAAATGGAAACAAAACTGTTAAGGCTTTTCTGTTCAGTTCAGAAACTTCTGTTTTAAATGAGAGATGCCAAGGGACAGCTGCTCTGGGGACCTGCTCCTCCTAAGAGCCAGGAGACAGAGTCTGCTGTCACAGGAAAGAGTGACTCACCAGCTCCCATCCCAGTATTGAGTAGCCAGTGGTTCTTTCCGGAGAGTTCTTTTGAGTCATAGACCACGCCCAGAGTGAGGGCTGACAATGGGAGCACACTGACCGCGAAGGAGAAGAGGGACAAAGGGGAAGGGATAGGTGTGACCTCTTCCACTGCCCCAGCCCAGTCGGACCTCAAGGAGGCATGAGGACCATCAGGCAGCATTGTCACAAGTGTCATCCTTTCAACAACTCCTGGAGTGACCTCATGAACAAAGCACTTCCTGGGTGGCATCATGGGTCAACACTCTTCTCTGGCAGAAGCCCGAGTCAGTATCACAAGACTTAACAGGCATCCAACATGGAAAGAGACTCCAAGGAGAGCTAGGGTCAGCCATACATTGACATCACCTGCTGCAGGAACATTCTGGATTAGACACATTCCTCCTAGCCATCTCTTCTTTTAGTAATTCTCTCAAGACTACCTGTGAGGTCCCAGAAGGTCTAGAGAACCTTCTCTACATGTGGACAGAAGATCCTCTGGATGAGGTTCCCCTGGTCCCATTCAGGAACTGAGACCTGGTGGCAGCAGCCGTGTTTTCCAGGCCCGTGTTTATTCTGTAGTCAGGCTGGGCTCACCTTTGCATTCCACAAGCAAACACCGACCATGAATCAGAAGTGTGCAAAGGTCATCCCAGGGAAATAGGGTACAGCCCTAACTTTAAAAGTCTTTAAACATTTTTTTTTTTTTTTGGAAACTTCCACAATGCATTTAAAAGACTTTCTTGATCCTGGAAGGATGCCAAAGGGACCTTTATAAATCAATAAAGAATCCCAAACAAAGAAAACTGTTCTGGCTGATTACTTTAGGTTGGACAAGTTTCAGTATTTGGGATGTGAGGAATTTTGTAGTCAGATGTATACCGGCTTTCACAAGAAGGATTAACACATGCACTCATGAGTGCGATGACAGACGGTGTCCTTTCCGTCTAGTGACAGCTTTCTTCTTTAGGGGAAGAGGACCCTGAGACAGGATCTTGCTCTGAAGTCCAGGCTGGACTTGAACTCATCATCTTCCTGCCTCAGCCTCCTGGCTGCTGAGATCATAGGCATTGCCATCACGCCTGGCAAGCGGCGACTTTCTTATGATCCACTCGAGGGACATGAGACAGTCCTGTGTGTTTGGGTCCTGCCCAAATTCTCTGCTGTGGGAAGACATGCAGGTGCTCAGGGCTGGAAGCAGCTCACTTCCTTTCTATCCTATTCACCTGCTGATTGCCTCTTGAGCTAGAATGTGGGCTCTTCAAAGTGGGGCCCCTGATGCACGTGCCCCAGGAGGGCACGCAAATACCTGCTGAACAGAGGAGGCAGCCATGTATTAGCAGATCAATGGCTGTCTAGGTGAGAGATATAAGGAGGGTTTATATGTAGGCAGGGTGGCAGGAGAAGACAGCTCCAGGGCCTTCCACAGGCTGATTTTCCTTAGAAAGAGAAAGACAGCTACAAGGAGTCACCAATGCAACCTGCCAAGGACCTGGCAGAGGCTGGCACCGTTCCTTCCCAGCTCAGAATCACTGTGGGGAGTGAGACAGACATTTTGACTTCCTGAAACCCTTCCAGCCATAGTCTGTGGCCACATGGAAGGGAAGCCTGAAGCCAGCAGCTCCTGCCATAGCTTCCCTCAGCTCAATGCCACTCACTGGCTGGTCGCGAGATGTCACTTGCTCTTGTGGCCACAGTCCTGCTTATGGTTCTGGGTTTTCCTCCCCAGCCAGCTTCCTCACAGCAAGTTCAGCCCCATTAGACACAAATACACAAATGGCAGGTGTTCACTGGCAGTCCCTGAAGGTCCCAGGCACCCTGACTCCCTGTTCCTACCTTCAGAGCCTAAGTAGGTGACAGTGTCAAGTACAGCAGGGTGTGGCTCATGACTCCATAGACAGTTTCTATGCAGGAATGGTCTAGACTTTACTTCCACGAGTGGAGACACACTTGCACAAATTTCCCCTCAAACCAGAGCCATCAAGAAACAACAACTCAGGGTATGAGTTACTTTTCTCAGAGCTTTGTTAAGACACCAGACAGAAGGATGGGGCTACTTGGGCTCCTGACGTGAGGATACTGTGCCTTGTGGTGGGGAAGGCTTGGTGGCAGAAGCATGAGGTAGCTGGCCATACTGGATACACAGGGAGCAGAGGTGAATCTGGTACTCAGCTCACTTCCTCCTTTATGTTCAGTGACACCAACATTCAGGGTAGGTCTCCTCTGAGTAGTTAAATCTTTCTGGAAATACCTTCCCCTGGAAGTAAGTGTGTTTCCTTGGTAGGTCTAAATCCCTTCCAGCTGATAAGGCATGAGATACCTTTTGCTACAAGCATTGGCACAGAGAAGGAGGCAGACATTAAGGGTAGTGCTACTCAATGCTCAGGTCACATGATCTTGAGCTGGGGAGAATGATGGGAATGAGGACAGTACAGAGAAACAGAGGGCCGTGTCCTGTGGTGAGGGGGCAGCTCTGAAGGAGGAGGTTCAGGTCATGGGAGATGGGGCCTGTTTCATCACATTGTGATTTCTAAGAAGATCCAGAAAACTAGGTTTTTATATGAAATTTCTAGACATTTTTTCTCTCCCCCACTTCTTATGTATGCTTGGAAATGCTCTACTGGGTTCTAGCCCCAGGCCTGGACTTGCATTTTCAACAGATTTTATGGTTGAAACTGACATGCATGAATATACACACAGCCCTTGGTGTGAACGCTGGAAATCTCCTGGTGAGCTGCTAAATGTGGGTGTCCTATTCACTGAGGAGAAGGGGCAGGGGAGTCAATGGGAAGGAGGGAAAGGGGTAGCCAAGAACAAGGATTTTATTCTTCCCCAAATTCCCAGAATGAGGAATCTGGATGGAGAGGCTGGGATGCACCCACGGGAAACAGGCCTGTAGGGAGCCCTGTACCCAGCCCCTGGGTGTGTTGGGTGATAGGCTGCTACTTGAAGAACCAGGGTCTAAGGTACATGAAGGGAGACCTTGGACTTCCTCCTCCCTCCAGTGCAGAATGACAAGGATCAACTTCAAGAGAAGCCAGGGACTTGACGTGGCAGTAGATGCTCATTTTTACTAGTGTTCCTTCCCTTGTCTCTGGGAAGGGGCCACAGGCCATGTCTTCAGGGTTTCACTTCCCCACTCATAACCCTCCTAAGCCTCAGCACTTCAGAATTGGATCGTATTTGTAAATACATAATTAAAAAGGAAATAAGGGGGGATTAGAGTATGTTCTGATGTAACTGATATTCTTATACAATGGGGAAGCTTCAAAGCAAGGGGTGCTACAGAGAGAACGTTATGTGAAGATGAAGGCACAGACAAGGAAGATGAGTCAGGAAGCCGAGGAAAAGCATTCTGACAGAGATACCAGAAGCTGTGGTGATGCCTAGGATGCGACGGTTCACAGCCCTTAGAAGGAACCCACAGGCTGTAGGAAGCTTTCATTGCTAACTTGACACAGCCTAGAGCCAGCAGAGAAGAAAGCCTGGACTGAGGAGCAGCCTAAACCGCAATGGCCTGTGGGCATGTCTACGTGGGACTGTCATGTTGATTAGTGGAGGAGGGTCCAGCCCACAGTGGGCAGTATCATTCCCTAAGCAGGCAGTCCTGGGAATGTATGAAAAAGCTAAGTAAACATGAACAAGCAAGCCAGCAAGCAGAATTTCTCCACGGATTCCTCCTTGAGTTCCCACCCTGACTTTCCTCAATGAGGGACTGTGATCTGTAAGATGAAATAAACCCCTTTCTCCTCTAAGATGCCTTGGGTTGGAGTATTTAATCACAGTAACGGAGATGAAACTAGAGTCCTATGGCACCTTGGCAGTGGCCTTCTGGTCTCCAGAACTCTGAGATTATACATTCCTGTTGTCTAAACACTTACGCTATAATAATTTGTCATGGAATCTAGTAGAAAGTCACTGAAGTCTTACTCAGTGTTGCTGGGGATCCAGACAAGGCCACAGGGGAAGAGGGAACTCCCTAGGAGACAAAGGCACATTGAAGGAGACACGAAAGGTGATATGGAGTCAGGGTCTACACATCACCCTACACTAAGACGTTGGAAAGGAGTCTGCTGGTCTACACAGTCCTCCCTGGCCCACAGTGGTAACCCATGCTTAGCTCTTAAAAGGGACATTCAACTGTCTCCCTTCCTGGCTCAGCAGCAGCCTGTTCCCCCTTCTTTAAGGCCTGAGAAGTCACTCCCCAGCTTTCTCCACTTAGAAGTGTTTGCATCAGAGACAGGCAATGCTTGGGGATGGTGGGATGGGGGAGTGGTGGATCAAAAACTGCTGCTCCCTTTAGCACAAACCTTGCTCTTTGTACCTCCCATCTCCCGCCACGGAGAGCTACCATCTCAGTGGTATCAATGTACTTCTCCCTGAGGGACCGACAGAAGGTTGCACAGATGGGGAAACTGAGGACCAGGAGGAGCAGGTAACCTATGCAAGATCTCTCAGATGATTAGTCTCTGGGAAGAGTCTGCTCTGGGAGGGCCACCCTGAAGGTCTCCAAACCCCTAGCCAGGGTCCCTGTCTCTGCCCCCAGCACTCCTCCTGTCTTCCCTAGAGAGGGTGTGCTCAGAGGGTGCACGGCGAGAGAACAGTAAAGAACAACAGAAAGCCTGCGTGCTGCAGCGCAAACAAACAAGTCCGCCATGCAGGCCATCTGAAAGGAGGCAGTGTATGGCAGGCGGAGGCTGCAGAGGGAGGGGGGACCCGCATAAAGGAATGTTGTTTGAGAAAGCTGGGGCTGGGCACCAAGGGATGGACAGATGTCCTTTTATCCCTCGGCTTGGGTTGTGCTTGAAAACCCTTTCTGTGAAATGAGGCTGGTGGCCCCGGCCCTGTGTCCAGCTGCCCCCACCCGCTGCAGGCACAGAGGAGGTGGCGGCTCCACACACCTGGTTTCACACTGCCCAAGGCTGGGTGCAAGGGGCAGGCTCCAGAGAGAAAGATGATAGCGCCAGGACTTTCTTTGCTAGGAAGGCTTTGTGTTGACAAACCCACCCTCGGGGGGCTCTCCAGGCCTCCTGGGAGCTGACTGTTAAGAGAACTGGAAACTTTAATAGTAACGAAGGTGGCAAGGCCTGCTAGCTTCTACTTCTAAGAAGCTGCTCTCTGTCTCCCTGTGTCCAAATCAGAAGTCAGGGTCTTCAGGCTCATCTCTGGCTAATCTTTTGTGTGCCTTGTGGGTCACATCTGATGACTGACAAGCCACTGAACCCCCAAAGGAGGGCCATGATTATCCTCTCATAGTCACAGCAGGGTTAGCGCCAGGTCACTATCCCAGGGTTCTTGGTAAGAAGTAAAGCAGAAAGAATTGACAGGAAGCTTGTGCTGTGGTCTGACCACCTGCTTCTGATCAAGACATACGGAAGGGACAGAGTGACAGCCTGGCAGTAGGCCCTTGACTTCAGCTTCTAGTCACGAAATGAGGCCTCTTTGCTGCCATCATCTGCAGCCTTGTCCTCAGAAGCAGAAGGTAACTTATATAGGAAATCCAGGACACCAAAAAAGGGACCAGTGGCTTGATAATATTAAATCACCACTCGAAACTCACCAGATGGGTGGGCCACTGGCAGGTTGTCCATGAGCCGTGGATGGCACCACACACGCATGCATATGGACAGCATTAGTTGGACTCAGTGGTTTATTGGTGGTGAAGGACAACAGGACTTCATGAGGTTGGGAGCAGACTGTGTGCGGGGAGGTGGGGGAAGGAAGTTGGAGCAGGGAGTTGGGGGTAGATATGATAAAATATATCGTGTACATGTATAAAACTCTCAAAGAATAAATAAAAGCATTATATATGAAAAATATTGCCAGAACACCCATACTAGATCTTGACAGCTCCCATGAACTGTTTTGGGGACAGGGGTTTTGAGTTAGGACCAACTTTGTAGCTTGGGCTAGCCTTGAACTCACAGCCTAGGTTCTTGGATTACAGGGGATGGACCACTATGTTGCATCGTGCTATTTATTCAGTTCTCTTCCAAATCTCACCACGTGGGTCCTCCCTAACCTCCAACTTCTAATTCGAGAAAGTGTTCCGTAGTCAAGCAGATGGGTGCATTTGCCCAAAGGATGTCTTACTTAAGAGCTTGGAGGGATCTGTGGGGGTAAATCTCCCCCCTGGAGTCACAACCTGGGCTTGGTGAGGTTGGACAAGGGGAGCTGCCTGAGGTGTCTGGCTCCTCCCTAGCAAGATTCCTCCTCTGCTGCTGGAGTCGGATGGAAAGGACCAGGGTCTGGGTTCAGATGAGAACGCCAGCAGCTTCAGGGGGGCAGCGCCTTGAAATGTTCTTTTGCAGAACTGGTAAGGGGTCACCCAGACTATGTTCTCTCAAGCCTTTATCTCACGGGGAACCAGGGATCTTTATGGGATGTGCTACCACCAGGAAAATACTAGGAAGCCATCTAAAACCTATATCACCTCATTGACCCAACACACATCCAAAACACACTTCAGAGCCGTTACGTGACATCCTGAGCTGGAGGGACTGTCCTCTCAATACTGAATTGGACTATTTCTAACTTATTGATAAGTTTTAGCTACTGTGTGTGCACACATACACGTGCAGGTGTGCACGCCATGGCACATGTGTGGCCGTCAGAGTTGGTTCTCTCTCCCACGTGGGACCCAGGGATTAAACTCAGATTAGACTCGATGGCAATTGCCATTTTGTTTTTTGAGGCAGGGGCTCATGTAGCATAAGCTGGCCTTGAACTTGCTATACAGCAGAGGATGATCTTGAACACCTGATTTTCTCACCTCTCTCTCCTGAGTACTGGACTACAGACACACGCCAACGCCCAGTGTCTGTGCATTTACACAGTGCTGGGGAGGAAAAGCAGGGTGTGTGGTAGGTAGGCACTCCACCAACTGAGCTACAACCCAGACTTAGTTATTTTTTCAAAAGAGACAAAAAACATTGATCTATAAATGACCTCAAATATGACCACCCCAGAGGCAATATTCCTACATTTTTCTTTCATAGTCTAATTATTTAAGGCAATATTTGTTCTGCCATTGTTTGCACCTATAAAAATAATTTCATTGTAAGAACCAATAATAGTCTCTGAAATGTTTTTTTAAAAAAACAACAACGATAAACCAACCTCCTAACCAACAGCAAATGTTGTGCCTTATGTCTAAATACCTCACCTTACTCCCCCAGCCTAGCTCTCTAGTCCCTTTCTTAAAAGGAAGAATATTTTTGCTTACAGGGATTGGAGTACCTGTCTTAGGTACCATGTTTGGTTCTGAAACACAGGCTTTCCTGTGTCCTATAGGCCTATGTCTCCTTTACTCACATTTAACCTGACAACTTCCAGGTCCCCTCACTGCACAGGGGACCCTTTAACTGGCCATGGGAGACGGGTCTGGCGAGCTTGCCCTTGGAACTTTATATGGTTAAACACCACATTTTGTACTTGGTGGTAACACAGGGTTTTAACTCAGAGGGATGAATCCCTTGAACAACCGGAGGAGAAGGCTGTCCTCCCGAATGGTCCGTGTGGCACGGCCATGGTGAACACATACTGTAACATATCAGGCAGGTTTTTGTGAATGGAGCAGACTCCAACCAAGAACACACTCTCATCCCAGAGAGGCCACAGTTCTAGACCAATGCTGCCCAACAGAACTCTTTTCACTGGTGAAAATATCCTATATCTGAGCTGTCTAATGTATCACAGGAAGCCAGGTATGGTGGCACACGCCATTAATCCCAGCACTCGGGAGGCAGAGGTAGGCGGATCTCTGTGAGTTAAGAGGTCAGCCTGGTCTACAAAGTGGGTCCCCTACTAGCCAGGGCTACATCGTGAGATCATGTCTGAAGATCAAAACCAAACGAAAACAAAGCAGACCCCGAGAGGGGTTACCTTTTAAAATTTTATTCTAAATAGTGTCTTAGGGTTTTTATTGCTGTGACAAGACACCATGGTCAAAACAACCTGAGGACGAAAGAGTTTATTTCAGCTTAGAAATAAACACATCACAGTCCTTCACCGAGGGAGGCAGGGAAAGCACTCAAGCAGGGCAGGCACCTGGAGGCAGGTCTGAAGCAGAGGCCATGGAGGGTGCTGCTTGCTGGCTTGCTCCCCATGACTGGCTCAGCCTGCTTTCCTATCATCCCAGGACTACCACTCCAGGGTGGCACTGCCCACAGTGAGCTGGCCCTCCCACATCAATCACTAATTTAAAAAAATTTCCTACAGACTTGCTTACAGGTAATCTTTTGGAGGCACTTTCTCAACTGAGATTCCCTCTTCCCAAATGACTCCAGCTTGTGTCAAGCTGACAGAAACTAGCCAGCAGAAATAGCCATGAATGGTTAGTGTAGCTATGCTGACAGCAAGCTACAGTCTCATGTGTTCAATTGCTATTTGAAAAGTTTCCTTGGCAGCTTAAACATAGTATGGCCCCAGTGAACACTAACCACACCACCCAAGCCCAGTCTTCTCCCATTGATCAAGCTGCCTACTTGCTCAGATCAAAACCATTGGCACCACCCAAAACTACTTCGTTTTCCAATTTCAATCTTTAAGTCACTAGTTAGCTGTAATGATTCTGTGACCAGGATGATCCCAGACTCTGCATTCTCATAGCTAGGCCAGTCCAGACCTGGGTAACAGTGATGGCCTCTAACTCTCAAACTCCCTTCAGACTACCACATGGTAGATCAAACTATTTATCTCACGAAGTTCACTTCCTCAGCCTTCTGCTTAAAGCCTCCCAGAAGCTGCCAACTAGTCTTATAAATAAAATCTCAATCTCCGACAGTGACGTACAAGTACAACCAAGATAGAACCCCTGGTCATGTCTCACTTCCCTCCCTCCATACTTGTCCTTATTCATAACAGTCCCTCTTCTGTTCACACCTCAGGCCCTTTGCCCTTCCTGTTCCCTCCGTCTGAAATGACATTTATACCGTTCTTCTGGTAGCTCCTTCTCAGCTACCAAACATCAATTCTCTAGGGATGCTTTTTTTCTTTTTAGTGAGTACCTTTATCTGTGGGGGCTACCACTCTGTCGCACTGCTGGTTATTATTCTGTTGTGTACACAGAATATTTTTATTTTGTTGCAGTACATACCACCACCTGTTTATTGCTGTATCCGTCCCTGCCCACTGCCAGGTAAGCCCCACAGGGACAGAACCAATGGGTCATTTTATCTTGCACAACAAGCAAACAGAATGTTTGTGGTTGTAAAGAAAAAAAATGACAGAGAGGGAAAATGACCCTGAGAGTCCCTGGGATTACCTGAAGCCTTAATCATCCCTGCCTTTGGAGTCTGTCTGTCACTAAGGCAAGTGTCTGAGGTCCGAGTACAGACAGGGCGAGATGAGCATGTCAGAAAAAAAAACCCCAACCCTGACCATGAGGAAGGGTGACTGCGCAGCCAGAGTATCATTAATTCTCTAGGGAGCAGGGATTCGTGCCCGAGGAGGTCCAAGCACTCAGCAACTCTAGCTTTAAACCCCCATCTACCTGGCAGAAACCTACCTGCTTTTTAGTAAAAGGGACTCGGAATCTTGGCTACAGTCTACCCACACATGCTGTTTCTCCAGCTCTCATTGCAACCACACACGGTCCCATGATGGGAAGCAGAGAGCAGGGAGACCACAGCTCTGCAAAGCGAAGTGACTTGTTCAGATCTCACAGCCATTAACGATGCAGCGTCAGGAAGGTGGCACTGTCGTTAAGCTCCATTCGTCCCAGGGGGCAAGAGTGGGGGTGCTTGGGTAGTACCCGCTGAGTAACTTCCTATGCCAAGCTCCTTCTGCTGTTTCTTTAATATCCTGAGACACAACCCCAGCCAACCTCAGTACTTCCCATTTCTCCAGTTCCAACCTTGCCCTGCCCCTTGGTCTTCCAGAACAGTGTGTTGCAAACATGACGGTGCTCCTGAGTTACACAGCCTACCTGCGACAAACACATGCCTCGGGTCTTGTCTCCAGAGAGTCTGCCTTGTTAGGTTTGGAGAATGGAATCAAGCAATCAAAATTCTCATATTCTCTCACCCTAAGGCATTTCTGAGCTGCATGTGCTTGGATGCTCAGGTTATATCTTTAAAGGGGAGCAGTCATGTTCCATTCCCACAAATTCATATCTACCTGAACCCTGTGGACAGGACTATTTGGAAACTAGGTGTCTGACACATGCCAGTTAAGGTGAGGTCATAGTAGGGCAGCATGGGCCTTCACTTCAGTACAAATGGTATCTTCATTACAAGAATGAAACTTGGAGACACAAAGAACCACAAGAACGACCCTGTGAAGAGGGGGCCAATCATTGGTAGGTTTGTGAGGCCAAAATGGTGGCCTCTCCAGAAGCCGGGAAAGGTGAAGAAGAGATTTACCTTTGGGGCCTCCAGAAGGGACCAATCCTATTGATATCTTTATGTCAGATGTCACAAGGGACTGTGAGAACGTTGTTTTCAGGCACCTCGAGTGGTGCTTTGTGATATGAACATCTGGGAAAGTATTATGACATCACTGGAAGTATGTCCCTTTGCGGCGGGGAACCATGCCTGGGCTATTTTATCTCCCCACTCCTCCTTTAAGGGCACACCAAATGCCCGATTTCCACAAGGCAACTACTCAAGCATTTCTTCTGACATTTCCCTATGAGAAGAAATTCAGACATGCAACACCTGAAAGAATCACACCACCGACAGCCCATCTCTTCTACTAGGTTTCATCATTCACAGTCTAGTATCTCCTTGTTTTGAGATGGGTCTAACAGAGCTGCCCCCCCCCCCAAGTACAGGAATTATAGGTGTGTGTCACCATGACTCTGACTCATTTAAATGGTGTCTGGGATTAAACCCAGGGCTTCTGCAAGCTAGGCAAGCACTCTATTAACTGAGCTCCATTCCAATCCTCTATTTGCTCTTTAAAAACTTATATAGCTACACTCATGAAATCTCAACAACATGGTGCTAAACAAGACCTGAAGAATCCCAGTGCAGGCTGACATTGCAGATTAGATGGGAAAATACAAGCCACACTAAATGGACTCAGTAGGCTGTTACCTTTACGTGTGTGTGTGTGTGTGTGTGTGTGTGAATAAAGTCAAAGAAAGAGGCCATGAGTTTGAGAAAGAGCTGGAATGGCAAAAGAGAAGGAGGGAGGAAAAATATTAAAAAAAATTTTATTTAAAGTTTGTGCATACCAATTTCTAATTCTTGCAGTTACAAAGCTGTTTGCAATGAGGTAATAATTGCAAAAATCTGTGTTAAATTCACTTAAGTTCACGTGCCTTCTTTTTTTCCTGATTGGGTATTATTTTCCTACTCCAAGTGACAAAATCATCTTTGTGTGTATGTGTGTGTATACACCCATGTGTGCTATGACGTGTGTGTGGAGGTCGGAAGACAACTGTTAACACTGTGAGGCAAGATCCTCTAGTTTCTAGCACACTGCGTGCCCCAGGCTAGCTGGACCAAGAGCTTCCAGACATTTTCCTGGCTCTCATCTCCCATCTCAACATAGCAGTGCTGGAATTATAGCTACACTCCACCACATCTGGTGTTCCAACATGCTTCTCTGGTGTGGAATTCCCATTGTGAGGCTTGTGCGGCAAGTGTTTGCACTGGCTGAGCCGTCCATCATACTGGCTCCTGATATACAGATCTTACGGGTGAAGGCAATGCTTTAATCAAGATATAGTGTTTCCATTACACCAGGAGTCCACTGTTTTTAAGATTTATTATAATTTATTTATTTTTAATTATGTGTGTATGTACATATGAGTGCAGGTGCCCACGAGGCCAGAGATGTCAGATTCTCTGGTAGCGGAGTTACAGGTAATTGTGAGCTACCCAATGGGGGGCGCTGGGTATGGAACTCAAGCCCTCTTCAAGAGCTGTATGCATACTTAACTCGCAGCTGCTTCTCCTGCCCCCAAGGAGCACATTTGATAAATAAGCTCCTCGTGGAATGAAAATAACAGGAAGAGGTGAGGAAAGAAGTGTCCAGGTTCCTTGACCGCAGGGACAAGAGGTCTGAGGTGTACAGGACTTTGCAGGAGAGACATCAGGCGCCCTGCTAGTAAATATGATAGCTTCTCGGCTCTCTCAGCCTCTAGGCATCCACATGCACACCCTGACCTGTAGGCAAAGCATGCCACCCCAGGCTGCCAACACAGAGCCGTGTGTGGGACCTGCTCTGATGCTGAGTTCAAGGGAAAGCTGCTGCTACATTTTCCTTCCTCAACTCTCCCCTTTTCTGCATTCTCCAGAATTTCATGGCCATTCCAAAAATTCTTAGCCAGCCCCCACTTCTGACCTCTCCAACCTTCGTTTTTGAACCCTCCAAACCCCAGCATGAACTTGAAGACTAGGGTTCACCATATGCATGAGTTTGCATGAAGTGACTTCTTCCTTGATTTTGCTCTTTGACCACAGGGCTAAGGGCAAGCTGAGCTGCTCCAGCCTCTAGAGGTTAGATTCATTCGCCTACGTTATGTCCCCAAGGCTAGGAACACCAAACAGTGTGACCCTCAGCACTTGCCCCGTACTTTGGAGCAAGTACCTTGCTTGGAATGGAAAGATAAAAATGCCATATTTTTAAAGATTCAGTCTTACTGTCTAGACTAGACTAGTCCTGAGAGCATGGTCTGACTGCCTCAGCCCTCCTAGTGCTAGGCTTAGGGCATGCACGGGCACACACTGATATTAATGTGTTTTGCTGTTGATGTTCATTTTTCGGAGTGCTGGGGATCAAACCCGAGGCCTTATGTAGGCAGTCTACCACCGCCCTCACTTCCAGCCCTTTTTGATTTCCTTGGTACAAAATGGAGCTCCCAGGCAGTATTAAATATGTATGCAAATTATTGGTATGTGATAAATGTGAGCTTCAAAGAACCAGTAGGAAAACATTAAAACAGGATGATCAATTAAAAAGCTTGATTCTTACATCCAAAAAAAAAATTCTAGGGAGTAAAACAATTTAAAAAAATAACAAGAAAAGCATAGCTCAAAACATTTAAGCATAGATAAAAACATTAAGCACAGCTTATTAACAGGATGCTACTTTTAAAAAATAATGTATAAAATCTTAAAGGAGGAATTCTTGGTAAGAAGGACCAAACTGAGAAACTTTTATTTTTGGTTGTGAGCCTAGCCTTTAACGGCTGAGCCATCTCTCCAGCCCGGGATAACTGTTCTTTAAAGGAAATGTCAAGAATTCTTATGGGAAAAAACCACTTAAATAAAACAAACACAAATGAAAAGTAAAGGGAAACTAGCAATAGAGCTGACTGAGACTGGATAAGATCGTTTATATCCAAGGAGTGACAGCTCCTCTTGAGAAGAGCAGAGTGGCAGGTGGGCGTCTGGGAGAGAAGCGCTTGCTCCCACGCCTGATGATCTGAGTTTGTCCCCCGGGCTCACATGGTGGAAGGAGAGAACTAAGTCACACTCATGCACACACACACACACGCACACACACATACGCACACACGCACGCGCGCTGAATAAATGAGTAGAATTTTCAAAAGAAAAAGAGCATCTAGTTAATAAAAAATAGGAAGAGGGTGGTGGCGCACGCCTTTAATCCCAGCACTCGGGAGGCAGAGGCAGGCGGATCTCCGAGTTTGAGACCAGCCTGGTCTACAGACAGAGTTCTAGGACAGCCAGGGCTACACAGAGAAACTCTGTCTCCAAAAATCAAAAACCAAAACAAACAAATATAATTGTGAAGCAATATAGACTCTGTCTGGAAGAAAAACCATAAAAGAAGAGGAGGAAGAAGAGGATGAGAAGGAGAAAACAGGTTTGGGGGCTGATGAGATGGCTTAGTTGGTAAGCACACTTGCAACCAAGCCTGAAATCTTGAGTTTAATCCCCTGGATTCACATAATGGAAGGAGAGTAATAACTCTCATCATTGCTCTCCACATACATATGGTGCTTAGTGCACACACACCCGTGCACACACATGCATGCACGTGCACAAATGAGTAAGTGTACAGGCTGGAGAGATGGCTCAGTGGTTAAGATCACAGGCTGTTCAATTCCTAGCATCCATATGGAGGGTCACAACTGTCTGTAACAGTCCCAGGGTATCTGATGCCTTCTTCTGACCTCTATGGGCACTGAGCATGTACAGGGTACACAGACATACATACAGACAAAACACCTAAACACATAAAATAAAAAATAAATTAAAAAATTAAAAATAATGTGCAATTTTAATTTTTAAAAGGTACTATCTCAACATTGAGAACACTTAATGCTTGCAAACATGATAAACCTTTGAGAACCATCTATCTAATGAAATGTCTGTAGTGAGTTTTGATTACTATCCATTGAAACGTGAAACCAGAATGTCTGGAATATGGTGGACTTGATGCTCCTTCCCAGTCATTTCAGAAGGTACAATACCCACCATCTGGAACAATCCAGGGGAGCCTTCTTGAAGGCCACAGTTTTAGCTACATGTAAAGCTCAAGGCCATGTAGCAAATACTCCCTTTACTAAGGCTGCCTGCCTCTGAAAACAAGTTCATGTCTGTCTGTCTGTCTGTCTGTCTGTCTGTCTGTCTGTGTTTGTTTTACCCATCAGGACATGCTCCTCTTCCCTGCACCTGGCAGTTTCTCTCTTGGTTCATCCCCAGGCCCTTGGTATCTACTCTGGGACATCTTCTATAACTATATCCTGACATGAAAAGGCACTCAGAAAAGGTGGGACAGGGGAGTCAGAGCTAACTTTATTTTCTCTCTTTTCCTCCCCCCCTTCCTTGTTTCCTCTCTCTTCCTTTTGTCTTGAGCCAGGTCTCATGTAGCTCTGGCTGGCTTCAAACTTACTGTGTAGCTGAGGATAACCTTGAACTTCCAATTCTCTGCTTCTGAGTGCTGAGCCGCCTCATTTATTCAGTACTGGGGATAGAACCTCAGGCCTTGTGCATGCTAAGCAAACACTCTACCAGCTGCGCCACATTCCCAGTCCTGATTTGCTTCCATTAGTCTTTACTCTGCAAAGGTACATGTGCAGCATACATGCCATGACACACGCCTCTTCCCCTCTCTTCAGGTCAAACTGCTATTTAATCTGACTATCGAGACTGACTTCCAGGTCAGTAGACTGGAGTCAGCTCGACGTCTCACTGGGCAGAGCTCAGGCATGTTGAAAGAAGAGAAATGTTCCCACTCCTTTTGTCCTGCACAGTCCACGAAGCAGAGACAGTCAATGAGGGCCGGAAGGCAAACAACCAACCTAAGGATCCTCTTTCCATCTTCAGAAGGCTGAGAAGCCCAAGCAGGAGGTTAAGAGGGACCCTAAATCACCCCAGCTTACTCCAAACGAAATCACTTGCTCCCCACTGGCTTAATGTCATGCACAGCTGTCCCCATTGAATTAATGGGAATACCACCCAGGGAGCTCTCTCAGCTAAACAATCTGCTCTGTCTACTCTAAGGGTTCAAGAGAAATTAGAGTCTGGCATGATGGCACACACTATAGAGGCAGAGGCAGGCAAATCTCTGAGTTCAAGGTCAGCCTGGTCTACAGAGTGAGTTCCAAGACAGCCAGGGCTGTACAGAGAGACACTGTCTTGAAGAAGAAGAAAGGAAGGGAGGGAGAGAGGGAGGGAGGAAGGGAGGGAGGGAGGGAGGGAGGGAGGGAGGGAGGAAGACTAAGGAAGGAAAACTCAGTGGTTAAGAGTGTTTACTGCTCCAGCAGAGGACCAGGGTTCCCTTTCCAGGACCCACGTGGTGACTCACAATCACCTGTAACTCCAGTTCCAGAAAATCTGAAGCCTTTCTCTGGCCTCTGAGGGTACCCGCATGCATGTGGTGCATATCAACTTGTGCAGAATGACAAACACACACACACACACAATCTTAAGAAGGAATTCAAGTGAAAATAACGTATGATAAATATATTTTAAAATGCAAATTGCTTAACAAACTTAAGCCACCTTACTGTTAGTTCTATAAGGGTTACTGGCATCAGGTAGTTACCCAAGTCCCTAAAGACTCCAGTCGCCGGGCGGTGGTGGCGCACGCCTTTAATCCCAGCACTCGGGAGGCAGAGGCAGGCGGATCTCTGTGATTTCGAGACCAGCCTGGTCTACAAGAGCTAGTTCCAGGACAGGCTCCAAAACCACAGAGAAACCCTGTCTCGAAAAACCAAAAAAAAAAAAAAAAAAAAAAAAAAAGACTCCAGTCACAAAGTATGGCAAAACTGACTTAGCATGAAGGTATCTGCCAGCTGATGACACAGAAATTTAGCCTCTGTATTAGTTGCTTTTCCTGTTGCTGTGATAGAATATTCAGACAAAAGCAACTTAAGGACGGGAAGGCTTTGTCCTGGTGCCCACAGTTTGAGGGTACAGTCTATCACAGCAGGAAAGGGAAGGAGTTGAAGTAACCGGCCACACAGTGCAGCCACAGTCAGGATTAGAGATTGATCAAATCCCACCGTCAGCCAGCTTCCTTCTCTCTACACAGCCTTGGATCCAAGCCCAGAGAACAGCAGGGCTCTCCTTTAGGGTGGAGCAACTTATCTCAGTCAGTCTAATCAAGATAACCCCTTACAGCGAGCGACGTCCAGAAGCTAGCGTCCAGAAGCTAGCCTAATCTAAACATTCGGTCACTGGTTACCTCCTGGCCGAGCTCAAACCCTGTCAAGCTCACAGTCAGTGCTCTCACTGTTGCTGCTCCATCAGCAGCTCCTCCTCCAGCTTCTCCCAGGCCACAGGAGTGTCCCACCTCTCCTGGTTGGAGATTGCTATCATCTGACTACGTGTGACATAGCAGAATGCAGAGTGAGGTTGAAAAATCAGTGTGAAAATCCATGTTTCATGAGTCAGGGAAGATGAGAGAGAACTCACAACTCTGCTGTAAATAAGGACCTGGCATAGTCAGGCCTGTTAATATTGAAAAGTGAGCTAATTAAAAACTGAGACCACCTCCCCCCCCCAAAGAGACTAACCTGTTCATTGAGGGATTAGGAGAAGCCCCTGGTCCTCAGATAAACTTGCTAAAGTGACACAAGCTAATCCTGCTGGGAGGTGCTCAGAATGGAGTTTAGAAATGGATACTGGCCTGTTGCTTACTATTGCGTTTCTGAGAAACTGCCTGTGTTGATCCCAGTGTCTTAGTTCCCATCCCCTCATCCTTCATTTAAGGCACTTTGACTTTTTATCCTTGAACTCAATGACTCTTTTACTTAGAACGAGGAACCAGCTGAGGTTTTGTTTGTTTTTTTAATGGCACCCTATGTCACCAAGGTGGTTAAACTTGGCACACCCAAGGGTTTGCCAGGGTCAAAAGAGAGCATCCAAAAAGCCATGCTAATCTGGCATTCGCCCTGACCTGGGGTATTATCGATCACAGAAGCCGCATTTATTCCAATGCAGGGAGTTTCAAGTGCAGGCCCTATAATGAGTTAACAATCAGGATGTGGTAGCACAAGCTTGTAAGGGGCAGAGGCAAGTGGGTTCCAAGTTGGAGCTCACCTTGGGCTACATGGCAAGACTATGTCTCAGAAAATGGCAACGAAACAAACCCTGGAGCTGGGTATGGTAATGTGTACACACACCTGTGATGTGGGCACTTGGGAGGCAGAAGCTGGAGGTGAGGAATTCAAGGTAAGGCTCAGGCACACGGGATTCCGAAAACAACAGCAACTACAACAACACCCCCCCCCCTAAGTCTTTCCTTTGATGTTCATGAGTAAATGGTGACCTAGTTTGTAGACTTCCTTCCTTCCTTCCTTCCTTCCTTCCTTCCTTCCTTCCTTCCTTCCTTCCTCCTTCCATCTTTCTTTTCTTTCTTTTCCTGAGGCAGGGTCTCATGTTCATGTTTGAGGCTAGCCTCAGATTCCCTATGTGTGTGTGTATCTTTCTTCCTCTACCTCCCCAGTCTGGGGTTATAGGCATGCACCACCATGCTGGGCTTAATAGGGTGCTAGGGATCAAACCTAGGCCCTCGTGCATGCTAGGGAAATAGTCTACAAGCTGAACCACATCCCAGCCCTATATTTTCATTATTACAAATGAATAGGGACCACTAGAAAACAATTAAGAGGGTTGTATTATTTGAATTCATAAGCTAAAACCAGATTTCTAAAGAAATCTCCCCCAAAACTCTGACTCATTTTGCAGTAGGAAACCTGGGCCTTATGCAACACTAAGCAATGCTGAGAAGTCTTACCAAGCAGAGAAGGATGTAGCCAATGGAATCCTATTTCCCCTTCCTGTGCAAGAAGAAATTATGACTAATTCACGTAAGTAATAATCAACCAGATATGTTATCGACTGTCCATCTCACTCTACAGAACCACATGTACTTGTAACAGTGGAAATTCTGGCTACCAGCTTTCCCATAACAGGGTGTTCGGGCCTCTTGTATACCCCATAGTTCAAATACATCAAAGCAAACCCCTAAAATTGGCTTACCTGATACTACTACTTATACACCACATAATATATTGTAAAAATGGAAAGTAAAAGTATTCCCATAATTATGTATTGGAGACATGCTTCTCATTATAAAACACCAAGTCTGGGCTTCATATTTTTCAGTCATAAGCTTTGCAAGTACATCACTGAGCACTGGGCTTGTTGTCCACACCCCCTCTTTATTACTGACAGGGTGTTCTTTCTGTTGTAGAGAGGAAGAGAGACGGAGAGCAATAGAGTTGTGTGTCCACCTTAGAGGGGCGGCAGCAAGAGAAGATTGAGCACCACTGCCTGGGGGCGGGAGAGATGGCTCCAGTGAAGAGCACTGGCTGCTCTTCTAGAGGATCTGGGATCAATTCCTGCCATCCCCATGGCAGCTCACAACTGTCTGCAGTTCCAGTCCCAGGGGATATGACACCTTCTTCTAACCTCTATCAACTCCAGGAACACATACGGTGCACATATATACATTCAGACAAAACACTCATACATATAAGATACATACAAATAAATCTGAGAGGGGGGAAGAGACAGACAGACACAGAGAATGACACACAGACCACACACACATACACACACACGCACACACAGTGAGAGAGGGGGAGGGCATACATAAAGACTGCATGCTCTAGAGAAATTTGCATGAGAAGTCATCAGAAAAGATAACTCGCCCTAGAAATACAGGCAACCTGTGTCATGCCTATGTATATCATGCTGGTATTAAGAGCCCCTAGGGAACTAGTCACACCCCGAGAGCAAGGTGATATCCCAATTGCCTTCCCCTTAACTTGAACTTGTGACAATCTTCCTGCCTCTGCCTCCAAAGTGCTGGGATTACAGACACATACCACTACATCCAGACTCGATTGATTGATTGCTATTGTTTTTCTTCTGAGATATGGTCAATATATACAGCCAGAGCTGGCCTTGAACTCTCCATCCCCCCGTGTTAGTCTCCCAAGCACCAGGATTACAGATGTGTACCACACTGGCTTTATTCCTATTTCCTATGGTCAGATTCACTCTTATCCCTTGGAGGAAGTCTGAAAGGAAGTGACCAGCAGTGTCTGGGTGAGGAATATGCTCCCGTCACTCTGGCAGAAACAAGAGACTCCCTCCTTTCTACCAATGCCAACCCATTTAGCTAATAAAGGAACAGGAGGTAGTTTTCATACATTTTAATTTCTGAATTATTATCTTTTATGTTATACACACAACCCAGTTTTCCAAGCACCCCATTCATTGGCTTGTTCAAATTATCTCTTAGTTCCTATAGGCAAGAACAAGTGTGCCAATGTGTCCTAGTGAAACTCAGGTGAGGCAGACAAGTCCATGCCTCAGAGAGTTTGCAATTTCATAGACAAGACGAAAGACAAGATAAGGCAGGCAGTGAAGATCCCCTGAGAGAAATAAATCGGGCTAGGTAAAATGCTACAAGGACTTCAGAGAAGGAAAAGGGATGTTATAGAGAAAGAGATAAGAGAAAACAAGACAAAACCTTTGAGATGGTGCCATGGGGATCCAATGAGGATTGCCACGACATGACCAAGCTGTCATCTGAAGTGTCACAGCGATGTGGGTCACTGAGGTGACCTTCCCAGAAGAGTGCTGCAATGAGGAGCAGGATGGGACTCCGGCCAAGGTAGAGTCACAGCAGGGGAGAGCATCTAGAAAGGATACTAAAGGGGCTCCTGAGGACAAGCTTGTCACCTGTCTAGTCTCCTACTTTTCTTTTTTCAATTAGTCACCATTTTTCCCCCTTCAACTTGTCTGTGGATCCTTCAGGTCAGGGCAAGCTACAGAGACAGCTGTGGTTAGAGATGGGGAAACACTGAGTATCCCCAGGGGAGATACTGAGTGAAGGAAGCCACCCTCCAGAGTGCAGTGACTTTTAGGGGAGGCTCAGAGACAGAACAGAACAGCTGGTAGTGGCAGAGGTTAAGATCAGCGCTGCCTCTGGGAGGTGCTGCTGGCTGCGAGGAGACAAGAGCTCATTGCCAGTGTTGAAAGAGTCCTACATCTTCCTCTGGGTAGTAGCAATAGAAGGGTTTACCTGGGTAAAAAGGCACTTACAGGAATCCCTGAGGTGCCCTCCCTGCTGTAAAGCCCTGGAACATCTCCAGCACAGTCCAACTTGGAGGTCTGAGCTGAAACCTTGGGGAGCTGGGAACCTCCCTCCACATGTAATGGTGGAGCGGAGAAAAAAAGTCACTGTGGAGAGCTGGGAACCTACCTCCACATGTATTGTGGAGTGGAGAAAAAAAGTCACTGAAGTCCACTGGGTTGAACTCCTTGGTTGTTTTAAGCCTTTCCCTCTTTTCTGTCAGAGGAAAAGCAAGAGAATGCAGCAACAGAGACTGAGAGATAGTAACCAGGGATACGGGTGGCATGATAGGAAGAACAATGCTCTCTCTTCCCAGGGCCCATACTTGAAGCCTGTAAGTATGTTACTTTACTTGTCAAAAGGACTTTGCAGGTGTAAGTTAAGGATCGAATTGGGGGAGATTATCCGGGATTATCTGGGTGTAGCCAATATAAACCTAAAAGCATTATAAGTGGTGGATTGAACCAGAGGAGCCAGAGGTGGAGTTATGATGCCGGAAGCCGAGACTAAAGAGACGCCGGCTAGTGGTCACTCAAGGAATACAGGCTGCCCCCAGAAGCTGAAAAGGCAAGACAGGCGGCTCTAGCAACTCTAGAAAAAATGCTGCCCTTCCTGCTCATGTCCGACTTCTGACCTCCAGGGTAAGAGGATACGTCAGTGTGGATTTAAATCTCTGCCTGTGGCATTTTGTTACAGTAGCAATGGAAATGAATTCAGGCAGAAAACCAAAAGGATCAGGTATCCAAGTGGGGTAAAAGAGTCGGTGAGGCAACGGTAGAGGTCAACCTCAGGACCACTGCCAGGCCAGGGAGGAGCAGGGGATAACCACCCGCCAGCTTCAGGGAAGGGAAGCTCACAAGACCCTGGCAAAGGCAGCTTCAGTAGCAAGGTAGGTTTTGGAGAGGATGGGGTATCTGTTACCTGTCTAAATAAACAAAAACTACATGTGAAGCAACAATGTGTGTCGTATGGGGTCAGAGAGGATACACCAAACAGCAAGGGGAGAAAGGACGACAGAAGCCATCTGGGCATCATTTTGGGGTATTTTCTGGCAGTATTTCCAAAGGTGATAAGTCTCACGTGTTTCTGGATTCCCAAGAGTCCTATTTCTGCTCTTCTTCAATTCTCGGTTTCAAAGCCAGTCTGGAGTGATACCAGGGAACACTCTTGGGATTTGGACATGGAATCAGTGGCCAGGTCTCCAGATGTGCTACTAGCTGACCCTGGTTTCATCCTTCATGTAAGACTTACTGGTGTTACAGCAGGCCAGAGCAGTTGGAAAAGGATGGCAACCTTTAACAGGCCAGGGAGGCCCTTGTGTGAAGCCCTTGACAATGAATTCAATTAGCCGACTTCTCATCCCCACTCCACAATGCATGTGGAGGGAGGTTCCCAGCTCCCTGAGATTTCAGCTCAGACCTCCAAGTAGGGTTGTGCTGGAGATGTTCCAGGGCTTTAGAGAAGGGAAGGGACCCCGAGGCTTCCTGTATTTAGATTCCCTTCCCATTTAATCACTCAAGCCCTGAAGCTCTCATTGTGTATGACAAAGCCTAGCAGAACCATAGATGGCAGAAGCTGTGGGCTTCTCAGTCACTCAGAGATACATTCTATGTGACTCTCAAGTCCTCCAGACATAATACTACCTCTTTGCTACAGTCTGGAGAGTTGAGATTTACTTTGCTTGAGGGTATTCTCAGGTAGCTCATATCTCACTGGTCTCTGAATAAGAACCATCTAGGTCTGTGATACCATGTGGGGAAAACACAGGTCTCTTTCTGACTGTTACTGTCTTCTTGGTGGCAGATTCGTGGTTGTCAGAGGACCTGGTTTGGGCTGTGATGAAAGCTAGAACTCTCTCCAGAAACACATAGACTCATACATTTTCCCATACACAATTCCATTAAGGCCCAGATGACCCACAGAACACTAGGTTTAAGAAGTCTTATATCACTCTTTCCTATATATGGGTCCAAGTGGTACCCATGACGGTCTTAGGAGATACAAGAGACAACTTGTAGCTCAGTTGATGGACTGTTTGCCTAGCATGCCCAGGGCCCTAGGTTGGTTCCCGGCATCACGTAAACTGAGCATGATAGAACATGCCTTTAATTCTGGAACATGGGTAGTGGAGGCAGGAAGATCAAAAACTCAAGGTCATCCTCTGCTACATAGTGAATTTGAGGCCAGTCTGGGCTACATCATACCTGTCTTCCCTCCCACAAAATTTATATTATCACTTAGGGTCAGTAAATGCTAAAATAAAAAGTGAGTCTATGTAGATATGAATATCAAATATTATAACTCAAGTGGTGTGTCAGTTTGTAAAGCACTGTGACCGAGACTCACGGAGGACCAAAGTAGGGAACATCTGTGGGATCGGCAGGAGGGTTAGACACAAAATCCCTTCCTTGCCTCTTTCTCTCTTTGATTATTTACGTTTTTATTTTATTGTTTGCATGTGCAGAGTCCACAGGGGTGGGTCAGAGGTCAGCTGGTCCACTGCACAGATCCCAGGGATCACACTTGTAGCAAGCACCCTCACCCACTGGGCCATCTCGGCAGCCCTGCTTCATTTTTTGCTGGAAGTGGTGATCACAACTCAAAAACTGGGCTTTGTGTCTGCAGGTGGGAGAGCACAGCTGTCAGTGTTTAGGTTAAGGAGCTTGATCCAACTGGCCTCTGGCAGCCTAGGACAGTCAGGGGCCAGCTTCCTCCATCAGCCGTGGCTTTCACTTGTTCAAGGTGAGCAGCTCATCTCCCCTACCCCACAGTATGTTAGCTCAAACAAGTCTGACTTGTTCCGTGTGTGTGCCTTTGTGTGAGTGTGAATGTGTGTGTGTGAGTGTGTGAGGGAGTGTGTACATAGGGGGTGTGGCAAAGTGGGGAAGAGGGGAGATAAGTGAGGGGGTCCCACAGAAGATATAGAGTGCCCCCACTTAAGGACTAGGCTAGAGAAGGGTCCCTAGGGGCGGGGACAACAGTTCACAGGATTTTCTTTTTGCTCCTCACACAACAGGAGAGGGCTCTTACGTCCAGAGGAGTCAGCACCCTGAATCCAGCAGGAGAGAAGGTAATGTGGGGGCTTATCTAGTCATCTCTTTTAATGGACACCCCACTCCTGCCTGATTTCTTCTTTGACTGCTTTTCTCCTTCAGTTTAAAGAGAACTTCGCCTGCTATAGTAAGGCATGCCTGTAACCCCTTCACTGCTATAGTAAGACATGCCTGTAACCCCTTCACTGCTATAGTAAGGCATGCCTGTAATCCCTTCACTTGTAAGGCCCAGGTAGAGGGGTCGAGTTTGAGGCTGGCCTGATTTAAACAGCAAGATATCTCACAAAACAAAATGAAACAAAACAAACAAACAAACAAAACCCATCGAAGAAAACGTTAGCTAAAATAAGGAGAACCTTGAACTCGGTTCTGCTTTTGCGCTCTGCCAACAGTGACGGGAGACTGGAACGTGAGTAACTGCGGCTGCTGTGGGTTTGAAGGTGGACTGGTAGATTCTCTCTACATCCTCAGGTTGGGGCCCGGAAACCTGGATATTTGCAACATGACTGCACCAGGGCTCTTAGGGTAACAGGGAAGAGAAGGAGTAGGAGGCAAAGGTGAACTGGGTTTTGCCTCTGAGCTCTCCCTAGGGGTCAGGCAGGGCAAGACAAAGCAAAATCAAACCCTAATGCTGGATGGTTGGCAAAGCAGGTAGGTGAGGCCATCCAGGGTGGGAGTGCATTCAGGATGCTGTCGAGTAGAAAGGCCACATCCTCTGGCTGTAGAACACGGTTACAAAACAATGCAGGCCTGTCAGCTGTCACAGGCCTTGGAGGTCTCCAGCGTTCTGGTCCTAACCTCTTGTCAATTTCTGTACTCAATTTTTGGCTAAGTTTTCTGTTCCTTCAGCAAGACCTGATACTAAACATCAGCTTCCCATAGCATGCTGGGCTCCCATTGTGGAATGCCAAGTCTGGGCACTTTATAAAATCTCTCAAATCTTTCAGTTATGAAATCTCTGTTCCCTTTCTACTCAAGGTGATGGAGCTCTACAGCTGCCTTCCCTCTGGTCTCGTCACACCCCCTGGAGCGCCCTCCATTCCTTCTTGTCGCTGGAGCCAGGACACTCTTCTAAAGATGCAAATCTTTCATGCCACTCCCCTGCTTAAATCCTCTGGCTTTTCCATGACACAAGTCAAGCCCCGGACCATAACCTTTGAGGGTCATGTGATCAAGCCCCAGTGACTTTTGGCTTCCACCTCTTCCCTTTGCCTGATAACCCTTAGTCACCTTGGTCCTATTGCTGTCTCTTGGCTGTATCATGCTCTTTTTTTCTCATCCATGCTGCCCCCACCCCCGTCTGTAATGTTTTTTCCACCACTTTGTTTAGCCAAGCTCCATCTTTCAATTAGCTCTTGGTAAAAATGTCACTTTCTCAAGGTAGTTCATATTGAACCTGTTCTCTGAAATCTGCAGCCAGACTCAACATGTAAATATTATACATATGAATGAGATGCATTTAAATAATTATCATGTGGGTAATAGGGTCCCTCCTTTCCCCATCAGCATGCTCATTCTATGAATGGGAACTATGTTTTCTTTAATGTCTGTTGGTGCCTAGCCAGTGTTGTCAACCCACTTAAGAACCAAGTGACTGAATAAGATAAGGCTTAGATAAGACAGCAAGAGAGATCTCCTAGAACAGTGCATGACCTGGACTTTCATCCAAAGAGCTAAACGCTCTTGGAAGCAAGAGTAAGCCACAAGGAACAAGCGCTGCTTCCCATCTAATCACGATGGCCTCACTTGTCACCAGTCCTGTGCCAGGCTTGGGAACAAGGCATCAGCTTGGCTCCAACCTGAATCTACCAAGACTTCTGTAGATAGGGACTGTGTTCTCAGCCCTTGGATCCTCGGGATGGAGACGACTTTGATTCTGGATTTGATTTTTGTACCACCTAGTTGTTTGATCTCAGACATTTTATAGAACCTCATGGAACCTCTGTGTTCACATCCTAAAATGAGGTGTGTTGAAGGTAAAACCCCAAGCAGCCTGGACCACGCAACAGTACACAACTTAGCATCGGGTTGGAAGGATCGAGCTCTTTTCTTTAGCAAGCTGGCTTAGGCACATTCAGTCTTTCACATTCACAACACTGCTTAGGATAGAAATAAAACCAGGGACTGGAGGACATCATCTATAGAACTCTGTCCAGTTCCCCCACCCACGGGAGCCCTGGGAGCTAGCTGAGCAGAACTTTATTTTGCTGTGCCTCCTTGAATCAAGAGAGCGGTGTGCTCAGAAGGTCAGGTGAGCCCAGGAACCTATTATTGAAACTAGAAAGAAGACCAGAAAGGCTGATAAAGAAGAAAGAGAAGAGAGAAAAGGGGTGGCGGTGGCTGGGGCCAGAATCAGGAATTCAAGTTGTCAAGGGGCAGAGGCTGCAGAAGGGACATGTTGAAAGGAGGATTCAGCCAGGTCAGGGACTAGCGCTGGGAAGAGGAAGGAAGGGCAGGCTCCTGGCGGCAGGAAAGGGGGTAGTGACCTGTTAACAATCTGGAAAGAAATTGGGGAAGCGGAGGGTGGGGAGGGCTGCCGCTGTCACCTTGCGTTCTCCAAGAGGGCAGGCAGGTGATCTGGACTCTCTGGAGTGGCGGGCTGGGGGAGGGGTGGGAAGCAGGGAGTGGGGTGTCCCCCGGGCCGGCTGGTACCTGAGGGTCCACTCGCAGTTCACCCACGTAGTACTGCTCCAGCCAGCGGCGGGCGTTGTCCGAGTGTCTGTGAGGTGGCCCATCCAGGTCGGCAGTGATGTCCTGGCCAGCCCGCGCCCGCAGCAGCTGCTCGCCCCCCGGATGGTGCCGCACGAAGCCGGTGAGGTCGTAGAGGCTGGCCCCGCGGCGGACCCAGCAGGCACCGGCCGCCAGGCGCCGCTGGACCTCGGCGGGCGAGAAGGAGGCGGCGGGGGGCGGAGCGGGGGCCATGGCGGGAGAGCGGAGCTCGGAGCTCGGAGCCCGGCCGTCTGCTCCGCGGCCGCCCAGCGCGCCTCTAACATCTCGGGAACCCGGGCCGCCGCAACGGGCCGGCCGCCACCGCACCTGCTCATTTGCATGCCGGTCTCTCATTGGCCACTCGGTGGGACGCGACTCGTGCTCGGAGCCGCCTCCTCATTGGCCCGCAGGGACCCGAGTCCCGAGCGCTGGGCGCAGAGCGCGGGCGCCAGGTGGCCCTGGGCAGGTAGAGGGCGTGCCCGCCAGGTGTGTCCGGCTGCAGGTGGATGGCAGCGGATCGAAGTGGACAGACCGAACGACATCCTCCGTGACCTCGTATCTTCTACTTCAGCTTCACGGGAGAAACTAACTGTACTGAATTCTGCAGTTTGCAGAGGCGACAAAGACAAAAAGCAACAGGACTAGTCTAGTGCCTGGGGCGAAAAATTTAAAGTCATCCCAAATTCAGGCACAGTATATAATAGTGTAATATTTAAAAGAATTATATCGTTGTACCATATGAATGCGCATCTAAACGATGAATATTATTGGTTTTTTTTTTTTTTTTTTTTTTGATTTTCGAGACAGGGTTTCTCTGTAGTTTTTGGTTCCTGTCCTGGAACTAGCTCTTTTAGACCAGGCTGGCCTCGAACTCACAGAGATCCGCCTGCCTCTGCCTCCCCAGTGCTGGGATTAAAGGCGTGCACCACCACCACCCGGCCATGAATATTTATTGTTAAAGCATTCTAAGTTTATATTATACACATTTTAACTACAATTTAAAATAAAAATTAACACACTTTACTGGGTGGTCTGGATGAGTAAACAGATGACTTTTAAGTGTGTGTTCACTTACAGGCACCATGTGCGTAAAATGCCTGTGGAGGCCAGAAGAAGATGTTGATCCCCTTTACAGACTGTTGTGAGCAGCCATGTCTGTGCTGGCAACCGGGAACTCTGGTCTTCTGCAAGAGCAGCCAGTGCTCTTAACCATTGAGGCAGCTCGCCCGTTGTTTTTGTAAATCATGTTTTATTGGAGTAACAGTCATAATTAGTAGAACAGGATTGGGAAGATACACAGCTAGACTGTGTTTTTATTTAAATGTTTTCTGTTTTGTTCATTATGGACATTTTTCATTAGTTCTGAGTTGTCAAAGACTATTGTATTTATCTTAGGAATTACTCTTTATTAACTTATAAATTTATTATCTATCCATCTATCAGCATCTCTCTGTCACCTCTTAGTCTTGTAATAAAGATATAGCTGATTCAATGCCCTCCCCAGCCTCCTTATTTTCCTCTTTGGGAAGGGCAGGGGTTTGAAGACATCCCGAGGTAGAGGTAGACCGCTGGCTTTCCTGCTAATTGATGGGCTTGCGCCTACGTCATCTCTTTTGTGAGTTTATTCTGAGTGATAATTTTATTCTTGATTTCTGGATAAGACATCATCTGGTGAATGGAAAATAAAACTGTAATATTTTCAAGAAGAAAAATATTTATCCTGGGGCTAGAAGATAGTAACTAAGATCCTTCACTGTCTTTCCAGCACCAATGTCAGGCAGCTCACAACTACCTATAACCAATTCCAGCTCCAAGGGATCCTATGTCCTCTATGGCCTCCATGGGAACACACACATTTTGGTTGTTGTTGTTGTTGTTTATCTTGATTTTCAGACAGGGTCTCACTGTATAGCTTCAGAAAATGTTTCTCCAGGTTGCCTCTGTTGTTGCCCAGACAGGGCTAGCACTAGCACTGTGTGGTAAGCCTGTGTCAGAAACCTCAGGGCCACCATCACAATAGATGCATTTAAGGTCAGGCTATCTGGTCTCAATCCCCACCCCCCACCCCAGGGTAGGTAAAAGTTCTACTGTGCCCATAGGCCTGCTAAGGAACAGCTAGCCAGCAGGCCTGGGCAATGAGACATAAATGGTCACCCTCACCCCATTCTCACACCTATGTTTCAAACACTTGGCATGGCAGAAGCAGCCAAGCCCAGGTTCCTCAGGTGTGTCTGCTGTTACTGTTACTGTTTCTCACTACTGCCTTCAATGCTAGCTGTCTGAGCCGAACAAACAAGTAACAGTTCAGAATTGTAACACCCACATTTTTGCCCTGGTAATTCCATGTCTAGAAATCTGACCTTGCAGATATACTGTATCAAGATGCATAAATAATAGCAGTAATTACAACATATTTATAGAGACAGCCCAAATATACATCATGAGGGAGAAATGATAGCAAAATACCATATAGCCATTAGAAAGAATTGGGCAGGGTGAAATAATCTCCAGGACATTGTAGTGGGAACGAAGAATAATGTGTGTGGCATGCTAACAGTTCGTTTATTGTGTTTGTTTATTTTGAGACAAGGTCTCATCGTGTAATTCTGGCTGGCAGGGAACTCATTATGTTTACCAAGCTGGCCTCAAACTCACAGAGAACAACCAGCCTCTGCCTCCCAAGTGCTGGGATCAAAGGTGTGCGCCACCACACCTGGCCTTGTTATTTTTAATTATGTAGTTTTGTTTGCATGCAAACAAAAGAATATATGTAAAATTTAAAACAAATGGTGTATTAACTAAGACAGAAATTTGAACCCGCTTTTATACTCCAAACCATCTATATTCTGCCTCCTGGTTAGCAATGGGCAGTTAACAATGGGTGGTTAGCAATGGGTGGTTAGCAATGGGCGGTTAGCAATGGGGGGTTAGCAATGAGCGGTTAGCAATGGGCGGTTAGCAATGGGTGGTTAGCAATGGGCGGTTAGCAATGGGCGGTTAGCAATGGGTGGTTAGCAATGGCAGCCCCTGATCTTGAGTTCTGTTTTGTTTCTGTTTCCTTCCTGTCTTGGGGGTTGAACTCAAGTACATGCTGAGTAAGCATTCTACCAATAAGCTACACTCCCAGCTATCTTTACCTTTTATTTTTATTTTTTAGATTTATTTTACTTGTGTGTGTGTGTGTGCACGTGCGTGCACATGTGCAAGCATTCATGTAAGTATATGCATAGGCATGAGGGTGCCCACAAAGGCCGGAAAAGGACATTGCATCCCTGGGAATGAGTTACAGGTGGTTGTGAGCCACCTAGTAGGGTGCTGGGAGTCAAATTCAGATTCTCTGGAAGAACAGCAAACACTCTTAACTGCTCGGCCGTCTCTCTAGGCCCATATAGTCTATTTTTAATTAAAATAATCTTTGTCTCTCACCTCGTTGTAGAAATGCTGAGATTGTAAAATAAGACTGTGTTACCTTGCCTGGTTTTGCACACATCCTAGAGATTCAAACTTGCATGACAAGCATCCTCCCTTCTGCACCATCTCCCCAGCCTCTTTAGCTTTTATTCTAATGATCTGTGTGTGCCTACAGAACATATTCTTGAGTTCAGTTGGTTTTGTATTTGAATACATAATACTTAGCGGGCAGCATTGTTTGGGGTGGTTTAGGAGGCATGGACTTCCTGGCGAAAGTTTGTCACTGGGGAGGGGTCATGTGTGTCTCTGGAAATGTGATCTCTCGGCTCCCTGCTCCTGCAACCATGTCTGCTGCTTGCTGCCAAACCTCCCTACTGTGGTGAACTTTTCTCCCACTGGAATTGTAGGACAAAATAAAACTTTTTCTTCCATATGTATATTTGGTTTTTCAAAACCAGGTTTCTCTGTTTAACAGCTCTGGCTGTCCTGGAACTCACTCTGTAGACCAGGCTGGCCTCCAACTCACAGAGATCTGCCTGCCTCTGCCTCCCAAGTGCTGGGGTTAAAGGTGTGCACCACCACCGCCCAGTCCTTAAGTTGCTTTTGGTCATGGCATTCTATCACAGCAACAGAAAGTACTAACATAGAGGTCAACATTTTTCTAACCCCCAAATCAGATTAAAACATTAAATAAATAAATAAATAAATAAATAAATAAATAAATAAACAAATAAAACTACTGACAGTATCACTTACCAACATCACTGGAGAGAATTTCCAATGTGTTTGTGTATTTGTGTATAAATGAAAGAGCGTTGGGTACACAGGCACCATTGCAAACATGTTGAGGTCAGAGGGCAACCTCAGGTATCCTTGCTGTCTACTTGCTTTGAGGCAAGTCTCTTCATGGGTAGTTGACTCACAAGCTTCCAGAGTCTTCTATCTTTACCCTCAATGTTGCTATGGGTATTCTGGGATTACAAAAGACATGCTGGGATTATAGGTGCATGCTGAGATTACAGATACATGCTGGGATTGCAGATGCAAACTGGGATTACAAAATGCATGCTGGATTGCAGATGCATGCTGGGATTACAGATGAATGCTACTGCATCTGGCTTTACATGGGTCCTGGAGATCTGAACTCAGTGCTTTCTACACTGGTAATCTCCCCAACACAAATTCTTAACAAAACTTTCATAATACAACAATACAATACAACAATATAACAATATGTCATGAATAAATAGGGTCCATTTCAGGTAATGACGTTTAGTTTAACACTGGGAGCTCAATAACATTCACCACATAAACAAACAAAACTCAACGCCTTGTGGCCACTGGATGAATGCAGAAAAGGCATTTGACACAATCTAGTCAAACATTCTGACATCCTTCATCTTCTCACGCCAGGAGAAACAGAAAGCACATCTTCAACCTGATAAAGATAATTTACAGATCCCACAACAAAGGTCAAACTCGATGGCAAAAAGACAATAACTTCCCATCAGGAATTGTGTGAAAATCTCATATCACGTTTATTTATCATGATACCAAACAAAAAAACCCAACAACAACAAAAGATTATCCTCTTTGAGACAAAGTCTCACTACATAGCCCTGGCTGTCCTGGAACTCACTATATTGAGTGGGCTGGCTTCGAACTCACAAAAATCCATCTGTCTCTGCCTCCTCAGTGCTAGAATCAAAGGCATGAGTCACCACACCTGCCTTTTGTTTTGGGGAGAGGAACGGGATCTCAAGTGTCTCAGGCTGGCCTCCAATTCTCAATGCCCAAGGATGACCTTGAACTCCTGATCTTTCTGTTTTCACTCTCCTGCTGTGGTTAAGGTGTGGGATGTTCTGCCTGCCCCTGCAGTAAACTTTAAACCAGTTCCAGGACAGGCTCCAAAAGCTACAGAGAAACCCTGTCTCGAAAAAAAGGAGGAGGAGGATGGAGGAGGAGGAGGAGAAGAAGAGGAATTTATTTAGGCTCAGAGGAAAGAAGCTGACTTGTCTTCACTGGGAGATGACACCGTGGTCTAGGCAGAAAAGCCAGGAACAATTGGCACACACACACAAACTAGAATAAGTGAAGTTAGCAAGGAAATAGATTCAAGGTCAATTTACAGAAATCAACTACAGCCCCATGTACTAGAAACGAGTGATCAGAAGTTGAAATTTTGAAAAAAGCAGTTGATATAGTATTTAAAATGTGAAATAAAGGGACTAGGTAGATGGCTTTATATGCAAGCTGCTTGGTATACAAGCATAAGGGACCAGTTAAGGTTCTGCCATACACACATACATTTATGCCAGGCAGGCTTGGTGGCTGCCTGTAATCCCAGAGCTCAGGAGGCAGGGATAGAAGTCCCGAAGCCAGCTGACTAGCTAGACTAGCTGAATTGATGATGAGAGACCCTGCCTCAATGTACAAGGTGGAGAGTGACCAGAAGAAGATGTCAGATACCAACCTCTGGCTTCCATACATATGTGCATCCACATGCATTCATATATGAGCATCCACATGTGAACATCCACATATGCACAGGCACCAACCACCACTCACCATGCAAAAGAGAGAGAAAAAGTGTGTGTGAAATAGGGATATATCTGACAAAAGTCACTCAGTGATTATGCATTAATAGCGATAAAACATTGCTGAGAAATGTAGAAAGAATTCTAGGTATTGACACATACTCTGCTTAAGGCCACCCATCCTTGACTACATAATGAGTTTGAGGTTAGCCTGGGCTACATGAGAGAGACCCTGCTTTAAAAATAATGAATTAGAATACATAATAGTGTTAATATGTCTGTTCTTTCTAATTTGATTTATAGATTTAATGTGCGTTATGTTCTGAGAACTCCATAACTCTCATCATACACACGCATTCACGCACACACCCACCTCAGGTCACTCTTAGCTCCTGCAGGTCCTCACTCAGTTCTCTCTCCTGCCTCTCCTTTGGAAATGCTGTGGGTAAATGCTGAATGGAGCATTGAGTTCTGGCACAAACCCTAGGCTGTGAACTTGCCGAGGGAGTATATTGGCCCCCAGCCTGGCTTCTCCTACCTGCTTGTGCACTCATGTCTTGCCACTTTGAGCCTAAGTAGACAGAAAATCTACCCCACGTGCAAGGAATGCCCCTGTGGTTTGCTAGCTGTAACCCAAGAATGGCTCTCCGCAGATAGCCCCTGGGGAAAAGCAAAATGGCCATCAGTGGAAGAGACTGTCAGGGAGTGATCACACATGCCTGTAATCCTTGTACTTGGGAGGCAGAGAAGGAGGATTTGCGTATACCAGGCCAGCCTGGCTTACAGAATGAGTTCCAGACCAGCCAGGGCTACAGAGTGAGGCTCTTTTCTTTAAAAGGACAAAAATAAAAATTGAAGAAAAAAATCCTAAAATAACCCAGAACCCCTAATTCAGGACAAGTGCATTTCCCATCCCTCAGGGTGTTGAAGGCTGAGGTGCCCAGAGCTTCAGGGCTCCCCAGGGGCAGAATGGTCAGACCGCAGTGGCACTGCATCCCATGCAGTAAGAAAGCTAGGCCAGTTTGCACCTTCACCCCCAGTCTTATTGATTATGCCAAAGAGAAAACCTTTGTTTGACACTGCCCTCTCACCCTTTGCTGAAGATTAGAACTTTTGCCGTTCAGCCGAAGCCTAGTGAAACTTCATCAGCAACCATGCAATATTGTCTTCTTTGTTGTATTTTCCGTCGCAGCCACCTTAGGCATGCGGCAATCGCTACTGGGTTTTCCATTTCTAAGAATGATGTAAAAGTCTTTCCTTTCTCTGGTCTTCCTCTTCCTCTCCGCATCTGTCTTGATAATGTTGTCTCACTATGTTGCCCAGGTTGGCCTTGAATCTGAGGTTCTCCAACCCCAGTTTCCAGAATGACTAGGATCACAACAGTGACACAGAGTTTGGTTTTCTTTGGACGTACTAGGAGTCCTGCCAGAAAAAGAGACCAAGACATCAGCCCCGGTCTGGGATTCTGGGATCAGACAGTGGAGTGAATTCATGCACACTGATCTACAAGTCACACTTCAGCATGGGCTTTCCTAGGGACTCCTGATCCAGGACTGACTTGCCACTAGGTGGTGCAGGAAGTGCTACAGTGCCCAAGCACAGCAAGGTTCTTGGCAGTGAGACTCCCGGAACAAGTCCAGAACCCTCCTATCCCTCTAGGGAAGGCCCACAAAACGGAGGAGACACACCACTAAGTCAAATCCAGTCATCTCCAAACCAAATCCCAGAGACCCCAATGCCACAAGGTAATGAACATGTCTCTTTGTGTGTGTGATACATAGAGGTTGATTTGGTGTTTCTTCCTCTGCTGCTTGTAGCTTCCAAATCATAACACCGAGACTTCCTGTTGGTTACGAATGCCTGGCCTTATCTCATGCTTGCCTCACTAGCTCTTAGAACTTAACTTGTTTCTCTTCATCTACGTTTTGCCTTGGGACTTTACCTTTCTTTCCTTCTGTGTATCTGACTTTCACTGCTTCTCGTGTCAGGCTGGCTGACAGCTGCTGGCTTCTAGCCAGGTGTGTCCCTCTTTTTTTTTTTCTCCGAGATGGGGGTTTCTCTGTAGCTTTGGAGCCTGTCCCAGAACTAGCTCTTGTAGACCAGGCTGGCCTCGAACTCCCAGAGATCCGCCTGCCTCTGTCTCCCAAGTGCTGGGATTAAAGGTATGCGCCACCACTGCCCGGCTCTTTTTTTTTTTCTCTTAATTCAGTTATTTTTGCTTTTTAGATTCCAGGTTTTCAGAGTCCCAGCAAGTGGCAGCCACCTGCTGTGAGTGCTCTCTACTTGATCATTAAACTTTCTTTGGAGATGCGCTCTCTCCCTGAACCTGTGTCTCATCAACTGACTGAACTAACTTTTACATGGGTGCTTTGGTATCCAAATAGATCCTACGCTTTTGTGACAAGCACTTTATCAACTGAGTCAGCCTTACTTATTTTTTTTTTTTTTTGAGATAGGATCTCTCCCTGAACTCAGAGAAAGGGAAAAGCCCAGAAGCCAAAGGTAGACAGAATAATTTAAGTTAGCAAAGCTAGCTAGAAGCAAACAAAGCTAAAACTGGGCATTTATAAGTAAGAATAAGTCTCTGTATTTATTTAGGAGCTGTGTGGTGGGTCCTCAAAAGAGCAAAGAGGGAAAGAAACAACTACAGATAAATATTTTTAAAACAATAAAACAAGAGACTTTTTACAGTTCCCTGCTTCACCTTACACAGGTGTTTCCTTTCTCCTTTGTTTTGATTTGTTGTTTTTGAGACAGAGTCTTGTCATATAGGCCAGGATGGCCTCCAACTCATGATTCTCTTTCTTCAGCTACCTAAGTGCTGAGGTTACAAGTGTGAGCCACCGTGCCTGGCTTACCCTTCTTCTTTAACTATTTGCTCAAGGGTCCAAATTTATGAAAATATTCAGAAAATAATGAAAACGAGAGGCTAGGAAGATGGCTCAACTGGTAAAGACCTGCTGTAGAAGCACGAGGACCTGGGTTTGTATTTCCAACACCATTGTGGTGGTTTGAATAGGAATGCCCCCCCCCCAATAGATTCATGTGTTTCAAAGCTTGGCATATAGGGTGTGGGACTATTAGTAGGTGTGGCCTTGTTGGAGGAAGCGTGTCAATGTGGAGGTGAGCTTTGAGGTCTCATATGCCCAAGCTATGCCCAGTGTGAGACACAGTTCACTTCCTTTTCCCTTCAGATAAAGATGTGGGGCTCTCAGCTACCTTTTCAGCACCACGCCTGCCTGCATGCTGCCATGCTTCCTGTCATGATGATAATGGATTAAATTTATGAAGTATAAACCAGCCCCAATTAAATGTTTCTTTGTAAGAGTTGCTGTGGTCCAGATGGGAGAGCTGTCCCCATCCTGTGTCATGTGACAGCATGGGCAGGGGAGAGATCACCTCCCACCCCATGCCCCTGGCCTCTGGTGGGAGAGCTGGCCCTGAGGTCATAAGAGCAGGAGAGCTGTCCCTGCCCCTCATAGCTGCAGCACTTGGGAGAGTGACCCCTACACCTCGACTGGGAAACACAGTAGAGCAGGCCTTGAAGGTGAAGGCTTGGGAGAACCAACCCTGAGGATGTAAAAGCTGGAGAACTGGCCCAGACCCTTGCTTATTTCTGCAAGGGGTGAACTTGCCAGGGCAATGCTGAAGAGCTCACCCTGGTGGTGAAGACAGGGGAGAGCTGGTGGGCTGACCAACCCTGCAACTACTCAGGCTCAGAACCAGGGTTAAGTGTTGGCTCACCCCAATATCCACCCACCCCATCTGCAATCTCCTTGAGCCCAGGTGGCAGTGGGGGGTAGTCCTGCTGATCCAGGGTTAAAGGATCCCCATGACACAGGACAGCAACGGGTGTCCAGGAAGCGTCCCAGTGATGGCCCGGTGTCTATAGTGTAGCAGAGACCAGGGGCCTCAAACCAAACCAATGATTCTATGCAATGAGCACCTGAATGTAAAGAAATATGGGTAAAGGGGTTTAGTGTATAACTCATTGTGACACACTGCAGCATCCATGACCATATTTTCCCTTTCTTATCTTAAATTTTGTTTTGTTTTATTTTGGGAGGGGGAGGGTGCAGGGGCAGAGGGCAGGTGCAAGGAGATGGGAAATGGGTGGGATTGGGATTTATGATATGAAAGACACAAAGAATAAGTAAAGCTAAAATAAAGATAAAAAATAAAAAATGGAAAAAGAGTTTCCATGGTCATGGTATCTCTTCAGAGCCATAGAAACCTGGGTGCAATGGTATACATCTGAAGCCACAGTGCTGGGGTGCAGAGAACAGAGTGGTTAGGGCTCACTGGTTAGCCAGTCTAGCTGAACTGTTGAGTTCTAGGTTTGATAACCCTGCCTCAGAAGATAAGGTGGAGCAATAGAGGAAGGTATTCTGGTCTCCAGAGGAATGCACACACAGAGTGTGTCACAAATTCTAATTGGTCTTAGTAATAAAAACTCAGGGGGTGAAAGCTGGAGGATCAGAGAAGCAGAACGGTGGCCACTAGAATTCCTCTCTCCACTAATGCTCAGACTGTCACCTCAGACTACTGACTACAATGAGCTCCTACCTCCTCCCACCTTATATTCCTCTCTGCCCAGCCATAGCCCTTCCTGTCTCCACCTCCTAAGTGCTGGATTAAAGACATGCAACTCCCAAATACTGGGATTAAAAGTGTGTTTCCCAAGTGCTGAGATTTAAGGTGTGTGCCACCACTGCCTTGCCTCTAAGGCTAACTGGTGTGATTATCTCTGCATTCTGATCTTCAGGTAAGTTTTATTTGTTAGATCATAAATAAAATATCATACCCATTCGAATATTATACACACAGAGAAAATGAAAGCATGTGGGTATTTTTTTTTTTTACTCTTTACTCTTTTGGCTTTTGGGGTGGACCCACCACCCAGCTCCCAAATCAATCACACAGGAAGACTAATTATTACTTATAAATGCCTGGCATTTGCTTAGCTCACTTCTAGCTAGCTTTTCTTTAATTATTCTGTCTATCTTTTCCCTCTAGACTTTTTCATTTTCTTACTTCGGTAATTTTACTTTCAAATCATGCTCTGTGGTTGGCTGGGTGGGTGGATGGCTGGGTGGCTGGGTGGCTGGTCTCTAGTGTCCTCCTTTCCTTATTCTCTTGCTCCTTCTTCCTCTCAGATTTCTCCTCCTATTTATTCTCTCTGCCTGTCAATCCCACCTTTTATTTCTCCTGCCTCACTATTGGCAATTTATCTCCTTATTAGACCATCAGGTGTTTTAGATAGGCAAAGAATCATAGCTTCATAGAGTTAAACAAATGCAGCACAAACAAAAGCAATACACTTTAAAACAATATTCTACAACATTTCTCCCTTTTGCCTAAATAAAAAGAAAGGTTTGTAGACAGAAATTTTTGTCCCACCTGGTCCCACAGACATTCAGTCCCAAAAATACACACAAAAGCTTATATTAATTATAAACTGTTTGGCCTATTGCTCAGGCTTATTATTAACTACCTCTAACAACTTAAATTAACCCATAATTTTTATCTATGTTTAGTCATGTGGCTTGGTACCTTTTCTCAGTTAGGCATTCCTACCTTGCTTGCTCTGCTTCTGAATGACAACTGTATTTCCGCCTTTCCTCTTCCCAGAATTCTCCTGGTCTGGTTACACCACCTATACTTTCTGCCCGGCTACTGGCCAATCAGTGTTTTATTAAACCAATAATAGTGATAAATCTTCACAGTGTACAAGAACATTATCCCACAGCAAAAGTTTTAACTTTAACATAGTAAAACTATACTCAAAAAAATAGTTATCAAGTAAGAATTACATTTACAATATTCCGTGCATTTGAAGTTAGCCTGTTCAGAGAAAACAATGCATTATCTTTCCTATCTTAGTGAATCTAAAGTTTTACACCTAATTTACTTTCTTTTTTCTTTCTTTTTTTTTTTTGGTTTTTCGAGACAGGGTTTCTCTGTGGCTTTGGAGCCTGTCCTGGAACTAGCTCTGTAGACCAGGCTGGTCTCGAACTCAGAGATCCGCCTGCCTCTGCCTCCCGAGTGCTGGGATTAAAGGCGTGCGCCACCATCGCCCGGCTTAATTTACTTTCTTTTATAACTAAGGAAAACTGAAACTATAACCATGTCGTCTTTAACTCCAAAGACCCCAGAAGGATATGATCTGAGTAAACAGTATGTAATTGTAAACAACTTCCAAAACTCTAGAAATGGCAGAGAAATCTAACTGCCTGAGCAGTCACCCAAAGTTCCTTGGTAATATTGAGGCATCCAGGAGGTGGGTGGTCCTTGGACTTCCCACAGGGCAGGGAACCCTGATTGCTCTTAGGGATGACGAGGGAGGGGGACTTGATGGGGGAGGGGGAGGGAAATGGGAGGCGGTGGTGGGGAGAAGGCAGAAATCTTTACTAAATAAATAAATAAAGGGAAAAAAAGAAAAAAATATTGAGGCATCCATCTTCAGCCTAAGAAGCTAGAGTATTTGGCAAACTTTTCAGTGAAGAAGGAAAGTGTATGGACTATTCTTCATTGTATTGAAAAAGTTCATTGGTCCCTTTCCTCTGTGTCCTAAAGAATGTCTGGCAGTTTCTTCTGTGAAGCAGGAACCCTGAAGGACCATGTTGCCTTGCTTTGGTAAAGCTCAGTGGTCACTTTCTTGTGGGTTCTGCATGTCCAGTTTATACAACATACTGTCAAGCAGTTCAGGCAAGAGCAACTTCTTGCCCAAATGACTAGCCTTGCCACACTGAAATCAAACACCTTATGGAGTTTCTTCAAAGTCCATCATCTCTGAAGTAAATTGGTGCTACTGGGAGCAGAGGAGTCTCCACACTTCCAGGGTGGACCCCACCCATCACACAGGTGTGCCATTCCATACCACCTCAAAGACCGCCTATCCTGGAATTTACCCCATGGGCATTTCCCACCCAAGTGACCACACCTTAGTCACAGGTCTCACTACTCTCTGCACAGGTCTTCCCATTGTCCCTATAACCACTGTGTCAAAATTTCCCCTGCAACCCCACACACCTTGGAGTCAATTGTTTGCCTCACTCCCCACATCAAAGACAACATTGCTTTTCCCGAACTCATCAACACTCTGGTTGACTTCTTCCGGTATGCCAAGTGTTACTAAAATTCCTTTCCGGGAATTTCCGGGAAGAAAGTGTGTAGACATCATCATGTAAACAACATCTCCCCACCTCCAAGGTTCCAACAGCAAAACAAGGCACAATGTCACCAAAGTTCACCCTAGGACACCAATGAGTTTATCGGGCTAACAGAGCAGAAGTGAGGGGTTACATACAGAACTGTGGGTGTTCTTCCTAGAAAATCTTCACTTAACAGAGAAGGTGACTTTCCCCCAGACTCGCGGATGGAAGCCTACTGGCTAGTCTTTCCCTCACTCTCTTATATATTCTAGTCCCTCCCTGAGACCACACGCAATTAAGGCAGAACTGTATACAACAGGTGGCGTGGGGGATTGGATGCCCAGATGAGGGTACTGTGACCCTTTCCTTCTCTGAGGGGATGGCAACCAGCAGCAAGAACAGCTGAACTCCGGAAGCTCGGGGTTGTTTGGCCCAGAGGCTGGTCCTGTCTGAAAGCAGTCGCTAGTCCACCACTGAACCCTCCCGCGGCTGTGACCGTCAGCCTGCATTGGGCGTTTCATGTTGACATCACCTCAGACGATGTGCTGTGGCCGGATTCGATTGCTGCATTGACGGTTAACAGCCCTGTGAATGTGGCGCTATTATTAATCATGCTTACTGTCCCCATGAGGCAACCAATGATTAGAAATCTTAGGAAACTCGCCAAGAGCTACACAACTACTAAGCAAAGGGGCCCAAGCCAGGGAGCCTTAGACGGACGTTGTCCCTGCCAACAGCCTCCCACGTCCATCCCACCTGCCATGTTGCAAAGCAAGTTCATTTTTAAGATTACAACGTTTATTACTTCTCAGAAAAGTTCATGCACACATACAATGTATTTTGATTATTTTTACCTCGACTCCTCTCCCTACCTTCTACCAGATCACCCCAACCATCTCACAAGTTCACATCCTCTTTGAAAAAAAATATAAGCCACCAAGTTTAATTTGTGCTGCCCACATATGCGTGGGTATTGGGTCATCCATTGATCTGCCTACCAGGGACCGCACACCTACAGAAAACTGACTTTTTGCCCCCTGGCAGGCATCAGTTGCCAATAGCGCCTCGCTAGTGGTGGGGGCTCATGGTCCCCTTCCTCCTCCAGGTTGGAAGGTTGATTGGCTTGATCCTGTGCAAGCAACTACAGTGGTTATGAGTGGTTATGAGTTTATCCACCTATTACATCCAGAAGACACTTATTCATTTTTTAAGCATTTTTAAAATTAAATTATTTATATTACACCCCGACTGCAATTTCCCCTCCCTCCTCTCCTCCTATTCTCTGCTCCCTCCTCCCCTTTGCCCCCATCCATCCACTCTGCCTCCATTTCTGTTCAGAAGGGGACAGGCCTCCCATGGGTGTCAACAAAGAATGGCATATCAAGTTGAGGTAGGACTAAGCCCCTCCCCTTGTATTAAGTCTGGGAAAGGCAACCCAGTATGAGGAATGGGTTCCCGAAAGCCAGCCAAAGCATTAGGGACAGTCCCTGCTCTCACTGTTAGGAGTCCTGCAAGTACACCAAAGTACACAACTGTCACACCTATGCAGAGGGCCTAGGTTGGTCCCATGCAGGCTCTCTGGTTGTCAGTTCAGTCTCTGTGGGTGTCTATGAGCCCAGGTTAGTTGATTCTGTGGGTTTTCTTGTGATGTCCTTGACCGCCCTACCCCCACCAGCTCGTTCAGTTCTTCCTTTCTTCAGCAGGATTCCTCCATCTTGGCCCAATGTCTGGCTGTGGGTCTCTGTGTCTGTTTCCATCAGTTACTAGATGAACAGCCCCACAGTCTTAATAATGCTTCTGGCCTGTCTTCCATGATGTCTGTTGCATCTTGAGAGGAGGGAATAGGAGAGAATAGGATTGTCCCCTTTATGGCTCATCATTCCACAAACCCTTAATCCCTGCGCTATGACCAGTTGTGAGCTTCTGTATGAACTGCTGTACACTGCACAAAGAAACTTCTCTGATGAGGTCTAAGAGCTGCAGCGATCTCTGGGCACTGTGGTGGTTGGGATGAGAATGTCCCCCACCAGGCTCGTGTATTAGAACAGTTGGTCCTTAGTTGGTAGACTATTTGGAGAGGCTCAGGAGGCGCAGTCCACTGGGTGGACTTTGAGAGTTTATAGCCTTGCTCTACTTTCATTTCGCTTTCTCTGTTTTTGTTTTTGCTTTGGTTTTTCGAGACAGGGTTTCTCTTCACTTTCTCTGTTTTACGTTTATGTTTGAAGATGTAACTTCTTGGCTTCCTGTTCTGGCTGCCTGCCGCCGTGCCTCACCTGCTGTCATGGACTCTCTCTCCCTCTGACACTGTAAGCCCAAGAAAACTCTTGCGTATGTTGCTTTTGGCCGTGGTGCTTTACCACACCAATAGACAAGTAACTACTACAGGTAGAGTATTTCTAAGGCAATCAGTCTCATGTTATATCCATTCAACAAACTAAAAATGGTAAGTTCATGGGCTGGGAAGATGGCTCAGTGGTTAAGAGCGTTGATTGCTTTTCCAGAAGTCCTGAGTTCAGTTCCCAGCAACCACGTGGTGACTCACAACCACCTATTATGAGGTTTGATGCTCTCTCCTGGTGTGCAGACAAAACATGCAGACAGAACACCATATGCATAATAAATAGATCTTTTTAAAAAATAATAGTAGGCTCACCTCTGTGGTCTACAGGCCCCCCGGGTACAAGTTCTTGGTCAGATGCATAGTATCATACATTTCTTCCTGTGCAGTAGACTTTAAATCCAATCAGAAACCATGGCATCTGTGCCACTATTGCACCTGTGGGTATCTCCTGCCAGGCTGTTGTTATTGTAGCTCTCAGGGCTCTTGGGTGGGTAAGACTGTTAATGACTTCTCTCCCCCAGGAGACTACATAGCCCTTTATAGTACTGGAACATCTAAGCAGCAGGACAAAGCTTCCTGGTTGGTACCAGATTAATTTTTCTATGATGAACTCACTGTGTAGCTCAAGCTGGCTTTGAACTCAAGGCAATTCTCCTGCCTCAGTCCCCTGTGTGTGAGGATGATGGTATGACCCATAGCATATAGTTTCGTTGTTTTTGAGAAAAGCATGTGGACCAGGAAGATGGTTCAGTGGGTAAAAGCACTTGTTGGCCAAGCCTGACCACCCGAGTTTAATCCCAGAACTCACATAAAGAGCTATATGCTGTGCTTTGCCCCTGCAATCTTACCAGAGATGGGAGGTGGAGGCAGGAGGATGAGCCAGAAGCCTGAGGACCTGCTAATCTGGAGTACATTGCAGAGAAACCTAAATAAGAGAGACCTTGCCTCAACAGATAGAAGGCAAGAACTGTCCTCCACAAATGCACCATGGCACTGCATGCATTCTCTCTCTCTCTCTCTCTCTCTCTCTCTCTCTCTCTCTCTCTCTCTCTCTCTCCTCTCTCTCTCTCTCACACACACATACACACACACATTTTTAAATAATAGAAAAACAAAGAAGTTTATTGATACATTCTAATATTTCATGTTTAATGTGCACTCAATTTGACTATTGATCGTCACAACTATAGCATCACTGACTGCTTTAGATGGTATTTTTCCAAGGTCTGATCATTTATTTATTACTCTTAAAGACTCGCCCCCCACCCCCCCACAGGACTTAGTATTGCCTGAAGATCGGAGGGTAAAACTGGTCAGCAATGGTGACACACACCTTTAATCCCAGTAGCCACACTAGTTTGCCATAAAAACAGGGTGGTAGTGGTGCACGCCTTTAATCCAGCACTAGAGAGGAATATAAAATGGGAAGAGACAGCTCTCACACACAGTCTCATTCTGAGATTCCTGGAGACAGGATCGCCATTTCAGACTGAGGTAGAGGTTAAGAGCCAGTGACTGTCTGCTGTTTCACTTTTCTGACCTTCAGGTTGAAGCCCAATTTCTGTCTCTGGGTTTTTATTAATCATGTTACATGTTTGCATTTGATTTATACATGTGCATGTGTTGCTAAGGAGACCAGAGAGCATCAGACCTGGTGAGCTGGAGTTACAGGCATTTGTGAGCTGCCCTTATGGGCACACAATTCCAGACCTCTGCAAAATCAGTACACACTCTTAAATCCTGAGCCATCTCTCCAGTTCTGGCATCATGATGTTTGAAACTTGCTCTAGACCGTTTTAAAGCTAAAAATGAAAATCTGGGAACTAGGGCCACCATAAGGTGTTCTGGAAGCTTGGATAATTACATGCTTATAGCATTGTATATATGCTGAAGAACAAGCGAGAAGACCTCAGACTTTCTCCTCCGGTTGATTCTGCAGTTCTGAATAAGCTAGAGTTGAGGGTAAGGCCAAGTTCTCAACTCCCTTGCTGATTGCTGAAGGCATGTGGCCTTTTGACAACGAGTTATTGGTTCTAGTCATTGAGTCACTAACTGGCCACTCCTCAAACCAGACCAATGCAACCCCAAAATACAGACGTTAATACAACTGCCCCATAAGAGTCACTAGGCCAACCGTGACCCCAAGCAGCATCAGCAATAAACTCTGGAGGGAGGGTGGACAAGGACCTTCTTTCTAAGAGCCATAATACTTAAGATTTCCAATTGTAGGGCTGGGGAAGAAACTCAATAGTTGAATATTTACCTAATATTCATGAGGCCTGCCATTTAAAGAAAATAAATCAAACTTGGTTACAAATTATGAGCTAGGATTGGTGAGATGGTCCCCTGGATAAAAGTCTTGCAGTTGAGCCTAATGCCTGGAGTTCAATCAGCAGAAGCCACGTGGTGGAGAGGAGAGAACTGACTCCCACAGGTGGTCCTCTGGCCTTCAGTCACATGCTGTGGCACCTATATGTGTGGTGTGTAAATGAGTGTGGACACACAATCACACACACACACATACACGATAAGTAAATAAATGTAGCGTGTACCCATGGGGAATAATCAACAGAAGCCATCTTTAAGGAAGCTGGAATGTTTGTCTTGAGACAGACTTCCATAAAGCTGAGGTTGACTTCAACCTCGCTAAGTAGCTGAGGCTGGCCTTGAACTCCTGACCCTCTTGCTCCCACCTCTCAAGTGCTGGAGTTGTAAACTTGAACTCCCACACTGAGCTTAAGAGATAGAATTACTTTAAACAAATATGAACTGAAAGGCACAATAAATGAGAAATGAAAATTTAAAATTTACTTGAAGGACTCAACAGATTTGACCAGATAGAGGAAACATTTAAAGAACTTAAAAACATATTAACTGAGATTTTCCAGTCTGAGGAAAAAGAAGAAAAATGAATGGATAAAAATAAACATAGCCTCAGAGATCTGTAGGACACCATCAAATAATCTGATGTACATATATGTACATATAGAAGAGAAGGGAGAAAGAAGGAGCAGAAATCATACTTGAAAAATAGCAAAAGCTCTTCAAATTTATTTTAGAAAGATTAATTTACACACCCAAGAAGGACAACAAGAAAAGGGAATTAGGGTAGGCACGAGGCAGAGGTAGAAGGATCATGAAGTTCAAGGCCAGCCTTGGCTGCGTGGCAAGTACCAATGTCAGCCTGGGGTGTATAGCAGGTCGCTGTTTCAGAACAAGGGAAAAAGAAAGAAGAAAAAGGAAGGAAAGGAATGGGGAAAAGGGAAGGGGGAAGAAGAGAGGAGAGAAGAGGACAGGGGAGGGAGGGGAGAGAGTGAGGGGGAGGAAAGGGGAAGGAGAGAACCAAGAACATAGCTGAGTGTGGAGTGTTTACTTGGCATGGCTTCATTCCTACGTTCAAAAAGAAATAAGAGGAGGAGGAAAATGAGAGAAGAAAAGAAGGGAAAGAAAAAGAAATTTGATATTCTCAGAGAAATAAAACCTGAGCACTATAGCAAGCTAACTAACAGCAACAGATACTTCAGCCTGGGAAGAAAATACACTATATTGTAACCTGACTCTTCATAAAGAGACAAAGAGCATTTATGAAAGTGAGCATACAGATTAGCATAAAAGACAGGCATGACGGCTATTTTGTAACTCTCCCTTATGTTTCATATGATTTAAAATACAACTGCGTAATGACAGATTAACGCTGATGGACCAGGAACCTATACAGATACAATCTATGAATCACAGTAGAAGGAAAGGTGGACAGGTCCGAGCTGTGTAGCAAAGTTTGTGCGCAATTCTGAGACGGGGCTGCAGCAATCATTCCTACAGGACGTTCTCTGTAATTCCCATGGCGACCTTTAAAACACTGAAATATACAGTCAAAACAACAAGAGGATTGAAAGGTCACCTTAGAAAATAGCGACCTAACAGGAATGAAGACATCAGTGGAGGGGAAGTGTGTTTGAAAAAAGAGTCAGCTGAGGGAAGTGTGGGGCGAGCAAACAATGGGGTAACCTGAGAAAATAAACTGGGAGACTGATGGGGCACGGACCTAAAGTTTACACAAAACCTTGTGAGCTATTGTAGGGCATTCAGAATACAGTCCAAGGGCATATAGTGCCTTCTGCTCTCTTGCTCTCCCTCCCGCTCCTCCTCCTCCTCCTCCTCCTCCTCCTCCTCCTCCTCCTCCTCCTCCTCCTCTCTCTCTCTCTCCCTCTCTCTCCTCCGTCTCCCTGTCTCTGAGGATGAAGAGCAGGCAGTCTTAGGTGTATCTTGTTTCTGAGGGTCCCTTGCCTGACACAGGTAGACAGCATTCAGAACTGAAATAAGATTTCTGAGCTCGGTGTAGTAGAGCATCAGATAGTTACCCAAGGAAAGAAGTCCTTTGAATGAATAGTAGTTTATAGTATTGTTTTGGTAGAAGTGCATATTTCAAACTCCTCTCTCTCTCTCTCTCTCTCTCTCTCTCTCTCTCTCTCTCTCTCTCTCTCTCTCTCTCTCTCTCTCTCCCTGGCCTGGAATTCACAGAGATCCATTTGCCTCTGTCTCTCATCTAAAAGCAGACACACTGTCTTGGCCAAGAAAGACTAGAGATCACTGAGGCTCTTGAACTACCCACAATGGATTTGGTTGTGAACTGCATTTCTACTGTGGCGTTTCTTATGTTTGGAGTTGAATGTGCACGTGGAACCCTGTCATAGTTGGGTGTTATGGTGCCGGATCTACAAGGCTTTATAAAATGCTTTTTGCTGATGACCTGGACCAAGTTGGATCCTCTCCCAACTTCATACAAGATGGAGCCAGTTAAATCCTTGGTTTCCATCATTTCTCCCACCAGAGGGCAAGTTCCTACGAGCCTGTCTCCTTGCGAGCTGGATTAACTGGAATCCCTGAAGCAGCAGTCACCGTGCTTGACCTGGTTTTGAAAAGGTTACCCCAGGAGGATGGGAGGATGCTCTGATGATAGCTGCTGCACTATGCCCCAGACCTCAGCGGCTCTCAGCTCCCAAGTACTGGGATCATGGACAAGCACCTCCTCCACACTGTGGGATCTCACCCTGCCCCCCAACTCAGGTTGTCAGGCTTGGTGGGCAGCACCTTTCCACTCCGAGCCATCTCTCGGCCAAACATTTTGTTTTTAAAGTGTACCTTCTTTTTTCATAGTCTTGGTTTTTCCAAGAACATTTTCATGTAAGTGTGATTCTCGTTGACCATGTTCCCCTCTCTTCCCTGCACTTTCCCTGCCTCCATCTTTGACCTTTTTCTTTTTGGCTTGAGACAAGGTTGGGCAGGAACTGCCTCCTGCAGATTATCTTCTGACCTCCACTCGTGTGCCCTGGCACATGCACGCACGTGCGCACACACACGTATGCACACATAGGTAAATAAAATGTAATTAAAGTTTAAAAAACTTCCATATGAACAAGTACAGTCCAACAAAGTGGTTAATTTGAATTATCCCCATGGAAGCCTGTGTTTCCACGTTGAGAATGATAACAGGGTTTGTCCTTAATTACACAGGGTTATGTATTACATTTATGTACAGTAGACTGACTTACATTATTTTGTTCTTAGTCGTGAGGCAGAGTCAGTGCTCTCTCCTTCTTTGTCTCAGAGACACACTGGCATATACCCACAGTCCCAGTACTAGGGAGGGAGGGCAAAGAGGATCCAGAGTTCAAGGTCTTCCTCAATCAAGGAGAAAACTTGAGGCCAGCCTGGGGTCTTAAGAAATGAAATCACACTTCTGAAAATCAGTAGTCCAAAAATGAGTATTTTGAACTAAAATCAAGAGGTTACCTTTCCTCTGGAGATGAGAGAAAAATCTATTTCTTGGCCATGGCCAGCTTCTAAAAATTTCCCACAAATCTTGTCTCACGGCTCCTTCCTCCATCTTCAAGGCACAGCAACACATGATTTTACCTTTAGAGCTCTCCTGTGCTTCCGACCTTCCTGTCCCCCTCAGTTTTGGAAGGGGGACAGTGCTGTGCAGCTCAGGTTGGCCTTGGACTCAAATATGACTGCGGATCTTCCTGGTGCCACTGACTTAAGTATTGAAATTACAGGCACACCCCGCCAAGCCCAGCTTCTGCTTCCCTCTTGAAAGAATTCTGTGATTACATCGGGTCACCTGCTTCCTCTTCATTAACCCTCTCTGACCCCTAAGACAGGGTTTCACTATGCAGCCCTGGCTGTCCTGGAACTCGCTTTGTAGACCAGGTGGACCTCGAACTCTCAGAGATCGACCTGCCTCTGCCTTCCTAGTGCTGGGATTAAAGGCATGCGCCACCATCGCCCTTAGCTAACCCTTCTTGACTCAATCACGTCTGCAATGTCTATTCTTCCATATAAATTTGATTTGTAAAATTAGAATCTGTTCTTCTTTGGGGAGTGGAGAATACGGGACAGTTCTCCAGGTGGCCTTGGACACACCCAGTGGCTTGCCCCTTTTCTCTCATTGTTTAATATTCTGGACCATAGCCCCCTTAGGGAAAGAGTGATGTAAACAGCCTAGGTTCTGTTCTTCCGCCTCTTGGAACATTCATCTTATAGTAGTTTGTCCAGCAAGTCTTATGATCTGGGGATCTGGCTGGCCTCGGCTCTTGCACTTCTGTTCTCATTTCCAGCCGATTTGTAAGGATTAAAGTTGCTTCACTCAACTCAGAGTTTGTCTCATTTCAGTCGGCTTGTGCAAGCAGTAGAGATTGCAGCACAGGGTGCAGGGGCAACCAGTGGCAACCAGAACCTACTGAGTGGGCTTCATGGGGGATGTCACTGTGCCTATTACAGCAAGATTTTATACTCCAAGCCCCTTGTGATGATGCTATTCATAGTGATAGAAAACAGAATTTCAAGCTGGATGTGGGTGACACATGCCTGTAATCCCAGCATTTGAGAGGAGGAGGCAGGAAGATCAAGGGTTCAAAGCCAGCCTCTGCCAAATGAGGTCTTGCCTCAAAAAACAAAAAGAGAAACAAAACAAATTTTTTTTTTTTTTACGCCTTCCTCCCAACTCTCAGGGATCATTGCGGAAGAGGGGGCAGAAAGAGTGTAAGAACCGCAGCGGGTGGGGGACCACAAGGAAACAGCATCTTCCAGATAGAGCAGGCCACCTGCACAGATAGACTCACAGCAGTGAATACAGCATGCACAAGGCCTGTGTAGGCTCAAGTCGGACCAAATCCCATCACAGAGAGGACATGAAATCTCACCTCCAGCTAAGGACGGGGAGAGACAGTTTTCTCTAAGAGTAAGCCTGTCACACTCCAGTGGAAGGCCACACACCCAAAACTATTTGGGCAGCATAAATTGGACTCTATGGGATTAAAAAACTAAAAGGACACAAAATTGGGTTGTGGGTGAACCTGGGAGGAGTTGGAGGAAGGAGTGTGTGTGTGATGGAAACACATTGTCTGGAATTATCAGAGAGCTAACTGAGCTGCATAAATACCATTCAAAATGGCTAGAGATGCTGTTCCCTGCTTTGCTGTTGGCCAAGGGGTGGCAGGTTTTCCTTGTTAGGGATATTTCTTTACAGTCGCAAACGAACATAAAATAATGAAGACAAATAATCAAAGTTCATAAGGATAAAAGATGTTAGATTCAGAAACGATAAATAAAAGCCATTTTTTTATAAATACCTATATGAAACTATTAAGTAATGCCCCAAGCTGGGATGTAACTGTGTAGAATCGGTCATGCATTTTGCTTTCAAAGTGTATTTTTAAGCTTTTACACTATTATATAGAAGTTCTCTATAAACTACTGTATGTAATCGAGCATGTTTTTATTTCAGATGGAAAAGAAACTCCACGAGGCTGAGTTAACAATAGAAATGGGCTAAATAAACCAAAAGCCACTAATAATGGAAGTGAGTTGCTCGGTAACAAAGTGGACAGGGCAGGCTTCCTCAAACAAGGCCTTCGCCTGAAAGCCCAAGCCTTGTTCTACCACACCAGCGGTCACCAGCAGTTTGATGACCTTGACCAACATGGACTGTGAAAACCTGATAAGGAGCCTGTTCCATCACAGCAGCCTTGTGAATGAACTCATTGATGTCCCAATGGCCTCTCACCTAATACATGTGAAGAAATGGAGAAGGAAGAAAGATAAAGGCTGGGTGAAGCTCCCTAAACCAAAACACGCTTGCAATGAAACAGCCAAGTCATATGCTGCCTACTATTGACCTACTAAGATGGTGGTAACAGGAAGAGAAAAAAAAGATTCACAGCCTTTCAACTGAAAACCTGTTGAGAGACATTGCTTTCATTGTGATTGGCTATTTCTTTACTGTAAAAATATCCAAAATAGGGGGCTGGATAGATGGCTCAAGAAGCTAAGAGCACTGGCTGCTCTTCCCAGAGGTCCTGAGTTTAATCCCCAGCAACCACATGGTGACTCACAAGAATCTATAGTGAGATCTGGTGCCCTTTTCTGGGATGCAGACAGAACACTGTGTACATAAATAATAAATAAATCTTCAAAAACCATATATCCAAAAAGATGAGACAGGTGGGCTGGTGAAATGCCTTAGCAGGTAAAGGCAATTGCCTCCTGGTCTAATGACCTATATGTAATCTGCAGAACCTGCATGACTGAGAGAGAACCAGCTCCCACAGGTTTTCCTCTGGCATCTACATGCATGTCTTACCCTCCATATATAAATAAAACAAGTAGCTGGGCATTGATGGCACATGCTTTTAATCCTAACACTTGGGAGGCAGAGGCAGGTGGATCTCTGTGAGCTCAAGACCAGCCTGATCTGCAGAGAAAGTGACAGGACAGGCTTCAAAGCTACACAGAGAAACCCTGTCTCGAAAAACCAATGAATTAATTAAGTAAGTAAGTATATATTTAAAATTTTTAAGATAAAAATCCTAAGTAGGCAACACACCTCACATTTTGCTAGCTAGCTAGCTAATTAATTAATTAATTGGAGACAGTGGTCTCAAGTGGCCCAGGATGTCTTTAAACTTACTATGTAGCCAAAGATGACATTGAACTTCTGATCTTCCTCTTCCACCCACAAGGAACAAGATGGCAAGCACCCACTACAGTGCCTGGTTTCTGCGGTGTGGGGATCAAACCTGGGCAGCACACGTGCTAGGCAAGCACTCTACCAACTGAGCCGTATCCCGAGCTTGGCACTTTTCTAGTTCCAAGAATAATCACAACCAACTAGAGAATGGGCATCCGTGTCTATCTGAAGCCTAAAGAGAATGCACAAGTCTAAGGAGGAATGGGATGGCAGGGCCCGCCCGCTACCCCACTCGGTGATGTTGGAGAGTCAGAGGATGAATGAACTTGATTTTATAAAAGATAAATCCAGGGGCTGGAGAGATGGCTCAGTGGTTAAGAGCACTGTCTGATCTTCCAGAGGTCCTGAGTTCAATTCCCAGCAACTACAAGGTGGCTCACAACCATCTATAATGAGATCTGGTGCCCTCTTCTGGCCTACAGGCAGGATACTGTATAAATAAATAAATCTTAAAAAAAAAAATAAAAGATAAATCCAATTCTGTCTATGTGACATCTTGAAAAGAAAAGAAAAAAGTAAGTATGATTCGTCCCAAAAGAGCAGAGAATCCAGCCATGTGGTATTGGCTCATGTCTCTAATCCTAGCACCTGGGAGGTCAAGTAGGAGAACAGAGAGTTCAAGGCCAGCCTGAGCTACTCAGCCAGCCTGGGCTACTCAGCAACACCTTGACACAAAGAAAAAAGAAAAGAAAAAAGAAAAAAAGAAAGGGAGGAAGGAAGGAAAAAGGAAGGAAGGAAGAAAAAAAAGAAAGGAAAGGGATAACATCAGAACAAAGACTACAAAATAAAATGAGTCACTCGTAGGACTTATGGAGGCTGGCAGAAGTTAATGTAGGTATGGAGAGACTTGCTGAATTCTATCTACAGAAATCAGAACAGAGATATTAGCACAGATAAAATCTGAATGATGAGAACATGAAACTCCCTGGATTGAGAAGTTAATTCTAGTGTGAAGCTGCGGCTTTAAGAGCCAGACACTGGGCATGGCTTGTATTAGCTCACCTGCCGTTTGGAGACTCAGGTTCCCATGGGCTGGCTGCCTTTGGCCCATTGCCTTAATTACACACAGTCGCATGTTTGAGACATGCATGCAGCTTAGAAGGACATAGAGGTGAACCGGTGGATGGTGTGAAGAAAAAGTTTCGAAACGGCCTGAGCTGTGGGATTTCTCCCTCTCTTCCTTTTCCGTTTGTGTGGTTCTCTGCTGTTTGCAGCATTCCACACCATGTGGCAGCCCCAGGACCTCCCAGGAAGATTTGTCCAAGTATGCCATCAATGGCTCTGCTAGGAATGGACACGCCCCTTCTAAGCTCCAGTTCCACTGGAAAAAGAAAGGGTTCCACTTTCGAAGCAGGCAAAGATGAGTAGAGAGGGCCCTTCTGAGGATGTCAGAAGCATGATGGGAAAAACCAGGCTGCACCTAGGAATGAGCTTTGGAGGCTGCTGCTGTTCTGGCCCTAGCATATAGTAGGTTCAAAAAAAAAGGTTATTGAGCCGATGATGATGAATTATGTAACCAAGACTCAAATGTTGAAAGTTCTGATTTTCTAAATGACTAAGTTTGGTTTTTAACACACAGAAATGCTTTGAATTTTTAATTCCACTCAGTCATGAGGCACGCAAAGGCACGTCTGGCCAACTATGGACAGGATGTATGATCCTAGTCCTGTATGAACTCTAATTTCTAGTGACATCATAGTCATCAGAGCATCCCTGGGTTGATGGGACGGCTCAGTGGATAAAGGCGCTTACTGCCAAGCTCGAGTTCCACCCCTGAGAAGGACAACAATTCCTGAAAGTTGACCTCTGGACTTCACAGGCTCACTGTGACACACACACACACACGTAATAAAATAGGTAAATAAATGTAATAATTTTTAAAAAGAACACCTCAGTGTAGCATAGTGCTCACAGGTTTGTGACAAGACTGGTGTAAACAAACCCAGGCCAATATGTGCAAAAGTTTTAAAAGACTGGGCAGATGGCTCAGTGGGTAAGAACACTAACCAGGAAATCAAGAGGAATTCAAGTTCAAATCCCTGAAACTACATTTAAAAAAAAAAAAGTATGACTGCACACAAATCCCAGTGCTGCACCAGGCAGAAGCAGGAGGAGGCTGGGACATGCGGCTGTCCGCCTAGCTCCACGGTCAGTGGAAGACTCCATGTCAAGAGAATAAGGTAGAGAGTGGGAGAGCAGGACCACTGATGTCCTCCTCTGTGCTCCCCGTGCACACACAGGCACACGAACCTGTACACACATGTGCACATATACCATACACACACACCACACATACTCACATACACACACAAAACAAAAACAGATTTTTAAAGTAAAAATTAAACTTCAAAGAAATAATAAAATACTTACAGAACAAAGATACACAGAAAGAAAATATTACTACAAAGAAGCAAAGAGTTTTTTTAATGTGTATAAAGTATAAAGATTACAGTAAGATAAGGTTTATTTATCATCAAAACAAAGCAAAACGAATTCAAGTTCTACTCATGCTAAGTAACTTGTATGGGTTTATCCTTTTCTTTGTTTTGTTTTGTTTTCTTTTTTTTTTTTTGTTTTTCGAGACAGGGTTTCTCTGTGGTTTTGGAGCCTGTCCTGGAACTAGCTCTTGTAAACCAGGCTGGTCTCGAACTCACAGAGATCCGCCTGCCTCTGCCTCCCAAGTGCTGGGATTAAGGTGTGCACCACCACCGCCCGGCTGGGTTTATCCTTTTTAAAAAGTGTATATGAACTGGAGTTACAGACAGTTATGAGCTGCTATGTGGGTGCTGGGAACTGAACTCTGGACTTGCAAGAGCAGCCAGTACTCTTACCCAGGGAGCCATCTCTCCAGCCCCAGGTAAATCTTTCTCATCGATTACTGCACCTTTCTGTATCCGGTAAGTTAAAACACTTGCCATGCAAACATCCATTTTAATCTTTATTTGTGGGCTTTTGTTTTTGTTTTGAGACAGGATCTCTCTACACAGCTCTAGTTGCTATTTTAATATTTAAAAATGTATGTGGGTTGGTGTGTGAGTTCAGTTGCCCTCAGAGCCAGAAATGGATCATCTGGACTGGAGTTACAAGCTGGTGTGAGCTACAAGCTAGGAACTGACCTTGGGACCTTCGTACTTGCTCTCAACTGCCAAACCATCTCTCTAGCCCTAGACGCGTAACTTTATAGATTTTTGCTGTTGTCTTAGAGACAGGGTTCTACGTATCCCCGACTCTCCCTATGTAGCTGAGAGTGACTCTGAACTCCTGATCCTCCTGCCTTCACCTCCCAAGTCCTGGGATTACAAGAGCAAGCCGCCATACCCAGCTGGAAATGGCAATTTCTAACGACCACGTTGCAGAAACTGTTCACTTAAAGGTGTAAACTTTTAGTGCCAGGATTGCTTTTACTTGCATTATTAGCTCACTAGCTGTCAACTGGCAGACATTATTCAAGTGATCTTGTTCTTAGACAATGACATTCATTTTCTATAACCAGGCAATGCAGACTTAGTATCTTAAAACATAAACACTTAAGGCCACCCGAGTATCTCATTTGAACTCAAACAAAACCTGAATACCGTTCAAGCCACAAAACACTACTAAATATGATTGGCAGGTTGTTTCTTTATCAAGTGCAGTGCCAACCTCACTTGGAGTAATCCTTCCTATACCTAAGTCTTCAGATATCCAATCATGGGATTACTCTTGCTTCCAACAATGAACCTGGAATAGAGAATTCCACATTATTTTCTAAGGGATTTGGTTTCCACTACTACATTATACACAGCAGCACATCCAACAGGCATCTGTTCCCCGGCCCCTGGCTGTTTTCTGTTGTACGAACCTACCAAGACTTACACACTAAATATCTCCTCAACTTTTTTTTTTTTTTGAGATAGGATCTCATGATGTAGTCTAGGCTGACCTCAAAAGGCTGGCTTTGAACCCAGGGCCTCACACCAGTTGGGGATGCATTACCATTGAACTGCATGCCAGCCCTACTCAATTCCTTAATCTCATACATAAATGTGTTGGTGGCTTTGTCTCCACTCATGGGTCAAAGCTGACACATTGTGATGACCTAGGGTCAGTTGTTATTCAGACAACATTTAGGTCTCTGAAGAAACCTGACAATTTTTTAAAGAACCTTTTTAAAAGAGATTTATTTATTTATTATTATGTATACAGCATTCTGCCTGCATGCCAGAAGAGGGCACCAGATCTAATTATAGATGGTTGTGAGCCACCGTGTGGTTGCTGGGACTTGAACTCAGGACCTCTGGAAGAGCAGTCAGTGCCATCTCTCCAGCCTCTCTTCAGACTTCTTGAATATAGCAATTTTTCAGCTGTCTCTTGTTTTTTTTTTTTTTTTTTTACTTGTTTTGGTTTGGTTTCTTGGGGACATGGTCTTGCCCTTGAACCCACAATCCTTCTGCCTCATTTCCCAGACAGCAAAACCATGGTCTACGGTTTTTGGATTTTACACAATCCCCCCTACTTGGAATTTCTATGATTATTTAGCTCATGACTAAATGGGGTCCCACGTTTAGGGGAGGATGTGCTAAGAAGTAAAAAAAAAAAAAATCCTCTTCATATCATACCATGGTCCTGTCTCACAGTTATCTTGACCTACCTTTGTTGGTAACCTTTATCCCAAAGGTTCTATTGCACTGTTGACATGACCTACTGTTGATGTTGATGTTGATCAACTGTCCTATCTCACAGGTGAGAAGAGCTATGGTTGATGTTAACCTGATGCACTTTCTGAGCGAAATACATTAACAAACTTCTTGACATGAACAAAGACACAGGCCAGCAGTGGAATCTCAGCAGTTCCCCAAGGAAATTAAGGTGACAAGATTTAGTGTTGGGAGTCAGGGAGGCCCTGCTAAGAGGGCATAAAGAACTTAGAAACACACTGGAAATTTAGAACACTATTTGGTCTCTACTGAGATAGGGATTAGGTACCCACACTTCACAGATGAAGAAACCCAGGCACAGAGCCAAAAACACCAACAGGAAGATTGAGATGCAGCTGCAGGTAGAGCCCCATAGTTCAGGCTCTTGTTAATTATGCATATTGCTTCCCCAATTTGGGCATGGTGACACAGGGCTCAGTCCAGCACTTGAGTAGCTGAGGCAGAAAGATAGTACAAGGTCAGCATGTGCCTACCCTGTCTTATGCACAGTGCCCCATTAGCACAATCGTTTTTCATATCCTTATTTCTCTGGTCTTAGTGATAAAACACCATGGTCGAAGCATCTTGGGGAGGGAGGGGTTTTGCAGCACAAATAATAAAAACCCAGAGACAGAGATCGGGGTTCGACCTGAAGATCAGAAAAGCAAAACAGCCAGCCACTGGCTCTTATCGCTATCTCTCAGACCGAAAATGAGTAAGATCCTGTCTGCACGAACCCTGAAGACTCCACACTCAACTCTCCACACCACACTGAGTTCTTGTCTCTTCCTCCTTATAATCCTCTCTCCACCCAGCCATATCACTCCTGTCTAGAGCTCTAGGAGAACTCCCTAGAGCTGGGATCAAAGGCACGTGAACCCAAGTGTTCTGTTTCTCTTTTAGACATATTCAATCTTGTGTAGACCAGGGTGACCTTGAACTCACATATTTTCATGTGCTTCTGTCTTCTGAGTCCTGGGATTAAAAGTGTGTGCCACCATTCCCTGAACTGTATGGCCTAGTGTGGCTGTTTTGTCTTTGTTTTGTTTTGTTTTGTTTTGTTTTGTTTTTTGAAACAGGGTTTCTCTGTAGCTTTGGAGCCTGTCCTGGAACTAGCTCTGTAGACCAGGCTCACCTCAAACTCACAGAGATCTGCCTGCCTCTGCCTCTTGAGTGCTGGGATTAAAGTCATGTACTACCACCACCCGGCTGCTTTACCTTCTGATCTTCAAGCAAGCTTTATTTATTAAAACACAAGTAATATACCACTATAGGGTTTATTTGACTTAAATTTCTGTATCTCTGTTCATCATTGAAGGAATTCTGACAAGAACTCAAACAGGGCAGGAACCTGGAGGCAGAAGAAGATGCAGAGGACATTGAGGGGCGCTGCTTCCTGGCTTGCTCCTCATGGTTTGCTCAGCCCGCTTTCCTATAGAACCCACAATGGGCTGGGACCTCCCCCATTGATCACTAATTAAGAAAATGCATTCTTTCCCCATTGTATAATTTTGGCTTGTCAAAATTCAGGTGTTCATAGGTGTATGATTAACATCAGGGTCTTCAATTCACTTCCATTGATTGACTTCTCTGTTTTTAAGCCAATACCATGCTAACCCTATCCCTAACCATGATGTTTTTATTACTATAGCTCTATAGTAGAGCTTGAAATCAGGGATAGTGATACCTCCAGAATTTCCATTATTGTACAGAATTATTTTAGCTAGCCTGGGTTTTTTGCTTTTGCATATGAAGTTGAGTATTGTTCTTTTGAGATCTGTGAAGAATTGTGTTGGAATTTTGATGGGGATTGTGATGAATCTGTAGATGGCTTTTGGTAAGATTATCAGCTTTGCTATGCTAATCCTACTGATGATGGGAGATTTTTTTCCATCTTCTGATAGCTTCTCCGATTTCTTTCTTCAAAGACTTAAAATTCTTGACATACAAGTCTTTTACTTGTTTGGTTAGTGTTACCCCAAAGTAGTTTATAGTATTTGTGGCTATTGTAAAGGGTGATGTTTCCCTGACTTCTTTCTCAGCCTGTTTATCATTTGTATAATATAGGAGAGCTACTGTCTTTTTTTCCCAGTTAATCTTACATTCAGCCACATCACTGAAGGTGGTTTTTTTTTTTAGCTATAGGAGCACCCTGATAGAATTTTTGGGATCATTTATGTATACTATCATATCATCTGTAAAAATTACTCAATGGAGAAAAGAAAACATTTTCAACAAAGGTGCTGGCATAACTGAATATCAGCATGTAGAAGAAAGCAAATAGATACATATCTATCATCCTACACAAAACTCAAGTCCAAGTGTATCATAAATCCAGTTACACTGAACCTGGTCAAAGAGAAAGTGGGAAGTAACCTTAAACCCATTGGCACAGGAGACAACTTCCTGAAGAGAGCACCAGCAGCACGGACACTGAGACTGACAATTAATAAATGGGACCTCCTGAAACTGAAAAGTCTGTAAGGCAAAGGGCACAGTTAACAAGACAAGACAAAAACAGCAGCCTACAGAATGGGATAAGATCTTCAACAACCCCATGTCTGACAGAAGTCTAATTTCTAGACTATATAAAGAACTCAAGAAACAAGACATTAAAATACCAAATAGCCCAATTAAAAATGGGCACTTATCTAACCAGTATCCTTCACAGAAGAATCTCAAATGGCTGAGACACACTTAAAGAATTGCTCAACATCATTAGCCGTCAGGGAAATGTTAATAAAAATTACTCTGAGATACCATCTTACACCAGTTGGAATGACTAAGATCAAAAACACTAATGACAGTTTATGTTGGAGAGGATGTGAAGTAAGGCCAATGTTCCTCAGCTGCTGGTGGGAGTGCAAATTTGTACAGCCACTTTGGAAATTGACATGGTGGTTTCTCAGAAAATTGGAAATTAGTCTACCTTAAGACCCAGCTATACCAATCTTGGGCATATACTCAAAGGATGCTAAATCATACCACAAGGACACTTGATCAACTATGTTCATAACAGTGTTATTCATAATAGCCAGAACCTGGAAACAATCTAGATATCCCTTAACCAAAGAATGGATAGAGAAAATGTGATACATTTACACAGTGGAGTATTACTCAGCTGTAAGAATCAATAATATCATGAAATTTTCAGGCACATGGACAGAACTAGAAAAAAATCATCCTGAGTGAGGTAACCCAGACCTGGGAAGACATACCATGTTTGTGGATATTATCCGTAAGTATAATATGTGGATATATGGATAATATCCATAAGTGGATATTAGCTGTAAAATAAAGTATAACCATGCTACAATCCACAGCTCCAGAGAGGCTCGGTAACAAGGAGGGTCCAAAGAGGGACACATGGGCTTTCCTGGGAAGGAGAAATAGATGGGAATCTCTTGGGTTAGCTGGGACCTGAGAGGTGGGGTGAGATGGGAACATGAGGGATCATGCCGAGCGTGTTGGGGGCAGATGGGAGGGGAGAGTGAGGAAAGAGGGGACATTTTGAGGTCAGGGAGAAACCTCGTGCCAGGGAAACTCACAGTAATCCACACGGATGACCCCAGCAGAGTTTCCTAGCAGTAGTGGAGAGAGTGCCTGAACTGGCCTGTAGTCAGACTGGTGACTACCCTAACTGTCATCAGAGAGCCTTCAACCAGTAACTGATGGAAGCAGATGCAGAGATCCACAGCCAAGCCTTGTACTGAATCCTGTTGAAGAGGAGGAGGGATTATATAAGCCTGGGGGTAACCCACAGACACAACAAACTTGGACTCATAGGAGCTCACAGACTCTGGACCAACAGCTAGGGAGCCTGCATGGGACCCATATAGTCAGGCCGTCTACAGATGTGTGACAGTTGTGTAGCTTGGTCTATTTGTGGGACTCCTAGCAGTGGAATCAATGCTAATGCTTGAGCTGAATTTTGGGAATCTATTCCTCATTCTGAGGTGCCTTGTCCTGCTGTGGGATAATGCTTTTGTACGATGTAAAGATTTGTTGTTCATATTGGTCTAATAAAATGCTGATTGACCAGTAGCCAGGCAGGAAGTATAGGCGGGGCAACCAGCCTAATAGAATTGTGGGATGAGGAAAGGTAAGACACAGAAGAAGCAAGATGAGAATGCCTTACTGAGAGAAGGTACCAAGTCACATGGCTAAACATAGACAAGAATTATGGGTTAATTTAAGTTGTAAGAGCAAGTTAATAATAATCCTGAGCTAATAGGCCAACAGTTTATAATTAATATAAGTCTCTTTGTATTTCTTTGGGACTGAACAGCTGTAGGTCTGGGTGGAACAGAAATTTCTGTCTCCTTTGTCCAGCCTTAATACAAGAGGATGAGCTTAGTCCTACCTCAACTTGATACGCCATGCTTTGTTGATACCCAGGGGAGGCCTACACCTTTCTGAACAGAAACGGGGGGGGGGGGGCAGAGGTGAGGCGGAATGAAGGAATGGGAGGAGAGGAGGGAGGGGAAACTGTAATGAAGATATAAAATAAATGAAAAAAATAAAAAAGAAAGTGAAAAAAATAAAAGAAAATGTCCTAAAGCCAGATGTCATGGAGGCATTTTCTGAACTAAGGCTCCCTTCCATCAGATGACTCTAGTCTGTTTCAAGTTGACACAAAACTAGCCAGCACACCTGGTTACTAGTAAGATAGGTGTCTTTCCTTAGATAAATTAGCTATTGGATTCCTTTTTCTTCAAAAAAAGTTTATATTTAATAATGGGAAAGGAACATAGACCATAATGAACATGCAGTGGTCCAAAGAGACTCTTTCCTTTTACCAGAGAACCCAGGAATTGAACTCAGGTAGTTGGGTTTGCATAAGAAGTATTTTTCCGGACAGGCACCAAAGCTACAGAGAAACCCTGTCTTGAAAACAACAACAAAAACAAAAACAAACAAACAAAAAAAGAAGTGCTTATCCCCACTGAGCCATCCAGCCAGCCTGGACTTCTTGTTAAGACCCTAGTTTTGACAGGTGATACAAAGCAACCGGGAAGAACACTGGTTTTCAGAGTTGGCCCAGGCCTGCCTAGGTGGCACCTATGCTCAGAGGGGCTGGATGGTACCGCTGGCAGTCAGACTATAGAGCGGGACTGTCTCTAGGTTGCTATTCTAAATATTCAGTTATCCAAGGTCAACCTTGATTAGAAATTTCCAGAAATAACTCATCAGTCTTAGACTTTGGATTTGGAATGACTCCTATTGGCCTGTGGTTTGAAAGTTTAATACCTGGTGAAGCAGAGTTCAGAGGTCAAGTTTTGTAAGATGATTGAATCACAAGGGCTCTGATATTATCAGTGGATTAGCTCATCAAAGGAATCATAATTCAATGGGGTAATTGGGAAATATTAGATACTTTACCAGGTGAGTCCTACTTAGAGGAAGTAGAGCACCAGGAGCAAGCCCTAGAAGGGCACATCTTGTCCCAAGGGACCCTCCTTCCATTTAAGGCCACCTCCAACCCCAACTGCCACGAGGCGAGCAGCTTTGACCTCCACACGTTCCCTGCCACAATATTCTGCTTCATTTCAGGCTCAAAGCAAGGGGAGCCAATTGACCATAGAACGAACACTCTGAATACATGAGCCAGGTTAACTTACCCCTCCTTAAGTCATATTCCAAGTGTTTCTGTCGCAGAGACTGGAAGCTAACATGAGCTCTACACTGTGTGCCGTTCTGAGAAACACCGGTCTCGTGCTGTCCTGCTCCATCTTGCTTGGAATAGGAATCACCCCTTGGTCCAGTGTACCCACACTGCATAGTTGCTAGCCATGTGTTATCACTCAGATATCAGATGCTTATGAAGGTATAATCCTTATTTTATTTAATGCCCGCAAAAGGCAAGAGTAATGGGCTGATCATTTGAATATGGTGGGGAGAAGACATTAAAATGCTTTGAGTGAAAGGGCTAAATTCTTTCACTTACTTGTTTACTTACATGTGCACGTGAATGTTTGTGAGTGGGTGTGTGCATGTGGGGGCCAGAAGATCATGCTGTGTGCCCTCCTCAATCACTCTCTATTCATTCCTTTGAGCAGGTTCACTCCCGGAACCTGGAGCTTGAGCCTTTTCAGTTAGTTGGACTGGAAATCAGCAAACCCCTGTGATCGGTTTGTCTCCATCCCCGTCGGAGTTGGGGTTACAGGCATTTTACAGGGATGCCTGATTTGTCCTATGGGATCTGAGCTCCACTCCACACAATTGTGAAGCTGGGTTGTTTACATCAGGTCCATCTCCCCAGCCCTACACGTTCTTGACAATATGGAAAGAAAGACAAATCCTTACACAGGTGATAGAATCTATGTAGAAACAAACCCTCTATTTGCGAAAGTATGAAGGTAAAGAAGTTCATGCCCATCTCTTCCTTTAATTCTTTTAGAAACAAAGGCTTGCTTTGGAACATAGACTGACCTTGAACTGACATTGATCCTCTTGCCTCAGCCTCCCAAGTGTTAGCATCATAAACATCAGCCCCATCTTGACTCCATGCCAGCTTTCTACAGAGCCTCCGTGTTTATCCATCCCGCCCAACACTCCCTTGCCAGCCTGGCTTGACCTCAGTTCAAATTCGCACCTCCATTAGGTTCCAAAGTGGTTGCTTCACTCCGTCCTGGCCTTTTGTCCTTCCCAAACTGATAAAAAGATGTGATACAAAGTCATTACAGTTGGCATACTTTTCTATGATTGGTAGTCAAGGGTAAAGATAGGGTAAAAGACACAGATACAAAGTCATTGTAGTTGGCATACTTTTCTATGATTGGTCGTCAAGGGTAAAGATAGGGTAAAGGGGGGAGCAGGGAGCATTTAATGTTTAATGTCAAAGACTACTGCTTTAAGAAACTAGTCAGGCACTGGCAAATTTCTCCTCACTGTGTCCCTCCTGGAGACCAGATCTTCCCACCCCTTTTCATGTTTCTTTTGATTTGATTTCTGAGATTATAATATAATCACAACATTTCTCCCTCCAAATCCTTACATCTACCCCCACTCACGACTTTAAAGTCTTGGCCTCTTCCCCACTGTTATTGCATGCACATACGGATACGTATATACATATTTATTCCTAAGTATAGCCTGCTCCATCCATTGCTATCACATGCCTTTTCTTCCCTTCTTTCTATAGCTCCTCACTGTTTTCTTAGTCAGAGAAACGGAGCTTCCATTTTGTATTTTCTGCCTTTTGCGTACATGGCAGCTCCCGTGCAGAACACAGGCTGGCTCAGGTTCTTCCCTACAGAAATACTCCACGGCAGTGTTGCTGCAGGGGCATGCCTTCCTGCATGCCTTGTACTGAGCTGAAATCTGTGTTCTTGTAACTTGGTTCCATTTCTCCTGTTGTTCATTGTAGAAGCATAGACTAAACTGATTTACTCTATCATTAGAGTTAGTCATTGAAAGTCAGGTTTTGTTCCATCTTGTGTCTGAATCTCCTCACTACCAACTCAAAGATATCCTAATTCTTGCTATAAGGTTTTTTTTTTTTTTTTCTGAGACAGATTCTCCAGGGTAGATTTGAACTGAAAACATGGCTGAAGATGACCTTCAACTGACCTTCCTGCCTCTACTTCCCAAGTGCTGGGATTTATAGGCATGTACCACCACATCTGGGCTCCTTTTACCACTGTTTCTTTGTTGTTTTGTTCTACGTAGCCCTAGACATCTCGGAATACCCTGTGTAGACTAGAATGACCTTAAACTCACAGATATTGCCTGTCCTACTTCCGGTTGCCACCACATTTGGCTTTCGTGAGCAGCTGTTCTAAAAGCTTTTTCTGGCCACACAGTCTTCTTGTTAAACCCGGGCGCTGTGACAGAATGAGAGAAATCAGGCTGAGCTCTAGCAAAAATGGTTCCAATCTTCGTCCGAAAACATTTTTATTACATTCATTTATTGTTGTGGGGGGCCAGAGGAACAGGTGTGGAGGTCAGAGGGTAACTTGGAGAGGCTGGTTCTCTCCTTCCACCACGGGGGTCCTGATCACTGATTCCAGACCTTTCCCCCCATCTCGCTGGCTCCAATCTCAGTTCTGTTGTTCCCCAGACACCAGCTCTCTGGCATACTCTTTTGGTATAGTCTTACCGAATGTCCAATGGGGTGTAGCCCTGACAGGGATGGTGTGAGGACCAATGATGAAATCATATGAAAAGATTCCCATCTTACCCTCTCTTGCTTTCCTTATTTGCTCTTGTTTCCAACACAGGCCTCATTACGGCAGCCTTGTCTGGTTTTGAGCTTGCAGTGGTTCCCACACCTGTGCCTCCTGAGTGCTAACAGGCCTGGGTCACCACCTCTAGCCTTGGTAAGAGCCATGTTCATACCTAATGCGGCTTTTCTTTCCTGGGGGCCACATTTGTGCAGTCGCTGAATTGTCTGATAAAATTACAGAGAACATTTTGCAATGTGCTTTACTGGCTAGGACAAAGTAATCAACAAAAAGACAAGCCCCTTGGGCAAAGAAAAAGAAGACAAGACAGTGAGCTAAGTCCCGGCAGGGACATCTCTCTGCCTCCTGACTGCAAACACAGGGAGACCAGCTGCCTAGAAAGCTTCTGGTACCACCACGATGGACCGTGAGCCAAGCAAACCCTTCCCTGTTTGGAGTATTCTGACACAGCAAAGAGCAAGGTGACTGAATCTTTCATTTTACAGTCAGAGAAGCGGGTATCGACTGACTTGGATGACTACTTCAGATGCAAAGGCTCAAATTTGTGTGAGCTCTGCTGCCACCTAGTGTTAAGTTTCAGCTTGAATGACATAAATGGTCACAGCCTGGAGAGACTGTTACTTGTTACTCTGGTAGAGGACCTAGGTTCCATTTCCAGCACCTGAAGAGTCCAAGAATAAGAATATAGAAATGTAGATTCCGAAAATAAGAACGTGAAAATAAAGAAATATAAAATTGTAAGCCTCGGAGAATGGGAGCAGGCTGTCAGCAGCTTTCTCAGCAGCTTAAGGGTTAACTCTTAATAGTGGGTTATTTCACTTTACAACCATAGCTCTGTCTGCAAGGTTGCAAGCTGAGAGACCCTCTGCAAACTGAGGATCAGCTTTTATATAAACCCCTGGCCACTCATGACCAGCAATTGATGCGAGCTGAGCTAACTTTTAAATGACGGGATGGACGTGTCTTTTTGGTTGTGTCTTTTCCCATACCATTCTCTGTTATACAAAACTGTCAGTATCAGGTAAATACCATCAGAAAGTGCCAGAAGAAAACAATGAGCTAAATACAAACACTAGTCTAACTGAAAAACCTTGTTAATGGAAATTGTAAAAAAAAAAAAAAGGCAATTTGTATCTCAAGATCCTCAAGATTGTAAAAATTCTTTTGTTCATGCCTAATGCTTGCTTCTTGCTATAAAAAGGGGAGTTCAGAAACAGCCCAATTGCCACAGCCTTACAAATCCATCTCTGACTGTAATCTCAGCTAGCTGATAAACTTTTTGTGCCCCATGGAGACTTTTTTTTTAATTTTTAATTTTTTTTCCTGGAATAAAGTTTGCTTCTGGATTAATAGATCTTGGTGATCTATCTCCCATCTTTGTGCGATCCCTGTGGCTCCAACACACCCACATGGCGGCTCACAACTCTCACCCCTGTCCCAAGGGATATGGCATCTCTTCTGACCTCCGCAGCTGCTGTGAGACAATGGTCTGCACCCTGTCACTTGTATTTTAAATAAACACTGATTGGCCAGTAGCCAGGCAGGAAGTATAGGCAGGGACACCAGGCAGGAAGTAGAGGCGGGGACACCAGGCAGGAAGTAGAGGCGGGGCTATGAGAATTCTGGGAAGAGGGAAGTTTCAGTCTGCAGTGGTCACCCAGACATGATACTGGTGTTGCTCTCCTCGGTGTTGCCTGAACACAGGATTGTCTTTGAACCAGGAGTGCTAGTGGTTAGATTTGGCAGCAATCGCCTTAACCCACTGAACCATGTTGCTGGCCCCTGTATCCTTATAGAGCTTTTGGTTAGGTCGGTGTGAAGACAGTTTATCCATGGGCTTTCCTGGGAGGAAATGACCAGTCTTCCAAGATGTAAAGACTATTAAAATGGTATTAAAAAATAGTAGTGCAAATACCACTACTATTCCATATTACTGAAACTTATGGGGTCATTTGGTGGTACTGGTCTTTCCCGGAAGTTGCTACATAGCCCAGGCTGGCCTAAGTCTCCATCTTCCCACCTCCCATCAGGTGTGTGCCACTTTGTCTCACCTACTGGTTGTTATTTCTTTTCAACCTCAAGTCTTGCTAGGGAGTAATTACTAGGAGGGAAGAGAGTCAAAGTAGCAAACTGGAATGAAAGACAAGAAGTATTTATTTTCCAAGGTCCACCGTTCCTTGCCCTCATGGCAGCCAACTCACTTTGTTACTAAGCACCCCCCTTTAGTACTCTCTCCATCCCCTCACTACTGGCTCCTCATTGGCTTTAGACGATGCTGTTAAAGGAGAGGCAAAATCACAGTAGCAGTTCACACAATCAGCTATTGTGCTGGCTGGGCAAGAACCCTTCACCAGCGTGCCTCCAAGGCCAAATCTTGCTCCCCCAGCAATATAGGATAAGTTCACCAGCCCTTGCACAAATACCCTGCTGAACATTATTAGTCAAAAAAGTCTTGGGGCTGGTGAGATGACTCAGCTGTTAAGAGCACTTACTGCTCTTCCAGAGGACCCAAGTTCAGTTCCCAGCACCCATGGTAGACAGCTCCCAACCACCTGCAACTCTAGGGCCAAAGGATTCAGTGTCCTCTTCTGACTTCCATAGGCACCTGCACTCATGTGCATGCAGGTGTGCCCCTACACACACACACACACACACACCCCATACGCACACTTGGAGATTTAAGGAAAAAATAAGAGAGAGCCTGTACCGTATGGGTCTATCATGGCTGGGCTGTTCAAAACTTATCATGGTTTATCAGAATTCATTTTGAATCATAGTGTCCATATTTCAGAAATTAAACTAATCGAAATAATTTTAAATACACCTGGTTGGCTCAGTTTAGCTTTTGTTGTTTCTTTTTGAGACAAGATTTTATTAAATATGTAGGGTAAATGGGCCAAAGAAAGAGCACCCTGACCCTGACTTGACCTCAAGCCCAAGACCGGGGTCTAGAAGAAAACAGAAAACAAGGACCCCCGACTCCACACATCTTAGCTGTAGCCTTCAAGGTGTACCATGAGAGAGACGGAAAAGTCCCCAAACAAAAATACCTTATGCTAACGAAGACCTTTCAACAGGCTGTAGCAACTATTCGAGTTCCCTGGCCACCCAAAGCCCGAAAACCTCTAGGTCCCTGGTTCGAATGTGGTCAGAATTGGACCTGGGTCTGTTTGAACCTTGTAAACCATTCAGACTATATCCAAGGTGCCATCAAGAGGGACACTGGACTGCTGACTGTCCTCATGTCCCTTGAGGCATCAAGCCCAGACGGCCCTCCAGCCAACTTCCTAGGTCTGGCCATGGATGACTGAGGGGGCCCGGGATTCCTTTGGCCTGACCACCGCTATCCCCAACAGGGGGCCTTGGGTAGACAACATGCTATCAGAGCAGCCCATCTCCTTCCTTCTGGACACCGGGGCCGCTTTTTCAGTCCTGATGGAGTTTGAGGGACCCACCTCTCCTTCTGTTGTCAGAAGAGGGGGACAGCCTCACCATTCTCACCAAACCCCACCACTTAGCTGTATCTTTAGGGGTATTCCCTTCACCCACTCCTTCCTAGTGCCAGCCTTCCAGTCCCCTTGTTGGGAAGCCTCCATTTCCTCTGCCCCCCCCCATCCGCTTGACCCCAGGCTTCCTGGCCAGTCCTCTTCTCCTCCAAACCACACAATCAGACACGCCTTTTCTCTTACTGACCTCCTCGTGGCTCCCCCTGTATGGATCACCCAAAACCCCTCTAGAGCCAAACATAATTCCCCTCCCATCACTCAATCACAAAACCCCACCAAATATATCATCAAGGCTGATACCTGCTCTCTCCAGAGTCTCAGAGGGGACTTAAGCCTCCTCTCATGCCGACCTTTAAAGAAGAAAAAAATCTTCTATGCCCCACACCTCCCCCCTTTAACATTTGTTTACTCGCAGTTAAAAAAAATACAACTTGGTTCAGGATCTTCTACTTATCAGCTCGGCCTGGTTCCCCTTCACCCCATAGTACCTGACCCTATACTCTCCTCTCTGCCAACCCCCAGAGACCTCCCCCTTCTCCGTCCTAAACCTCAAGGATGCCTTCTTTCCCATTCCTCTTGATTCCCCAGTCACAAAGTATCTTTGCCTTTACTTGGACTGACCCAGACCCTCGCCCTTCTACCCAACTCATTTGGACCGTCCTACCGCAGGGGTCCAGGACAGCCCACATCTATCTGGACAGGCACCACAGCCTTTGATTTACTCTTTGCCTCTTTAAATCTAAGCTTATACAACACATAGGTGATCTCCTCCTTTGTAGTCCATTGTTGCAAATGAGCCGGGCCAGCACCTCTACCTTATTAAATTTTCTATCCAGACGGGGACGTAGGGCCTCACCCTCTAAGGTCCAGCTTTCCACCCCTCAGATTACTTATCTGGGACTAGCTATTACTCTAATTCACAAGGCAATTACCCTAGATAGAAAACACTCAATTCAGTCACTCACCGTCCCCGCCACCATGGATGAAATTCTTATGTTTCTTTTTTTTTTTTTTTTTTTCGAGACAGGGTTTCTCTGTAGCTTTGGAGCCTGTCCTGGAACTCCCTTTGTAGACCAGGCTGGCCTCGAACTCCCAGAGATCCGCCTGCCTCTGCCTCCCGAGTGCTGGGATTAAAGGCGTGCGCCACCACCGCCCGGCTCTTATGTTTCTTACTAGCTTCCTACACTCCCGGATTCCTTCTTTCTTCTTGCCCACTCCTTATATGGGGCAGTTCTCGGCTCCTCCTGTGAACCCCTATTTGCACCCATTGCCAAGCCTTTTTGTAAGCTTCAACAGGACCCTCTCCAAGCCCTGCCCGCCATCTTCTGAACTTAACTCTCCCCTCTTCTTCCCATGCTACAGAAAAGGAGGAGTATGCCCTCAGGGCCCTGGGTCACCAGCTGGGACCTTACTTAGTGTCTGTTGCACCCTTGTTGAAGAAAACCAGACCATACTATCCAAATGTGGGCACCTTGTCTGCGTGCTCTGACCACATCCGAGCTTCTCACACATGAATCAGAAAAGTTAACCTTCGGGTCACCTAGCATTGTCTTCTTGCCACCGGTTCCACCCTCTCACATATGAGGGTCTCCAAACACTACTCCCTTCCCGAGGTCTCTCTCGTCAGGTAGCAGTGGTAGAGAATGTCGCGCTTACCTTCCAGCCCTGGCCACGGCTCAGCATTTCAAGCTGACTCTCGCCGCTGATTTGACTCTCTTAAGGGGTGTGTGGATCGTTGGTGTGCTGGCTTCTGCCACCCGTCATTATAAGAGTCTACCTCTTCAGCGGCTTCTCCCTTCCACCCGCTCCAACCATCTGTCTCTCCTCACCTACTAGGTAAGTGTCCTCTCTCTGGCTCCCCAAGCCTGCTACACCCTCCAGGCCCCACCCTGCGGGCAACTCTCTAGTTATTAAGACACCTGCTCCTCTCGCACTGGTGGAACCCTCCCTGTTTCCTTGCCTCCTCCCCTTAGGAGCTGCCTGCTAAGCCCCACAGCTTCCTTCAGGCCTCCTAGGCCTCTTGAGTCCTTGTCCCTCCTGTCTGTCAGCTCAGTCCTGGAAGTCTCACATTTTCTCTGTGCCCTCCCGGGCTTCTCTCTTGCCTCGAAGCTCCCACTTGGAGTTTACAGAACTTCCCTCAGGTGGAATTCATTTTGCGACCCTTGCTTTCTTCCTCCACAGACTCAGATTTTGTTAAAGCCTCGCTCTGTTACTACAAAGTTTGGCCTCAGCACAGTTCAAAACCGGTGGGCTCAATTTTCAGTAGTGGCCACTTCTACCACTGCACCAACAAATGAGCTGAAAATCTCCTCTGTCTAAACTTGCTGTCTCCTCCTCTGTTTCTTCTTATCTACACATGTCCGGGGTAGCTCTCACAGATAATGTCCACCCCAGAGCTGTGACACTTTCACAGGGGAAGCCTTTCCCCTGAGAGCTGCGACACTTAGAATATAGCCCAAGGCTGACTGCAAACTCACGATCTTCTGGCTTCAGCATTCCAAGTGCTGGGAGGACAGGTGTACATCACACATTTATTATTTAAATTATGTGTCTCTCTGTGCTGGGGGGTGTATATGCTCGTGTGAGTGCAGGGTTTAGAAGAGAGCGCTGGACCCCTGGAAGCTGGAGTCACAGGCAGTTCTGAGCCACCCCGCTGTAAGTGCTCAGGGCTGAACTCAGGTCCTCCCCTGCGATAGCAGGATGTGATCTGTTTAAAGGATTTCTTTTTAATTGTGTGTGAGAGAGAGCGCATGCGCGCATGCACTTGCACGCGCATGCTCGTGCATTGAGGGCCAGAGGTGTTGGATCCCCTGGAGCTGGAGTTACAGGCTTCCTGAGCTGCCTGGTTTAGGTGCTGGGAATTAACTCAGGTCCTGTGCTCAGGGGCCATCTCTCCAGGGATGGATAAACTTTTTAGACGCACACATAGATCAGTTTCACTGAATCAGCAGGTTTGTGCTTTTCACTGAATTAAGGAGTTTCTGGCCAGCGCTTTTTCAAACTCCTCCTTGACACCTCTCTTTTCGGTCATCTTTTAGGACTCCAGTGATACGAGGATCCTTCAGCCATCGTCCAGCTGGTGCCCCAGGCACTCATTTTATTTCTGGTCAGCTTTCTTTACTCAGACTAAGTAAATTCTCTTGATCTCTTCTTAAATTCCATGATGTATAGTCACCTCCATTCATTCCTTAACTTCATCCAGCAAGTTATTAGTCTCTATTATATTTTCAGCGCTATCATTTCCATTTGGTCACTATCTGACAAGTTCTATCTCTTTGCTGAGATTTGCTCATCTTTAACCTGCTTCAAGGGAGCTCCCAATTGCCTCTTCCGTGTTTTTATGACGCTGTTTGTCAGTCACTATAGTATCTTATCTTGCTGTTGGCACTGGATATCTTTTTTCATTCAAAGTACTGCTTCTTGATGTACTGTGACTTCGTGTTGTCTACTGGACATTATTTCACCACATCAGTCAGGAGACTCTAGGTCTGATTAAACATTAGATTTAATACTTGAGTTGCTGGGGTTCTAATATAACGATTTAATTTTCTGAGGTTCCTCGGTGTTATTTGGGTTTGGTTAACTTGTCTGGCACCATCTAAAACCACTGGTCTCTCCGCTGATGCCCCTTGAAAGGTCAAAGAATTTTTCCAGGGTGGGCTTCTTGGCTCTGGGAAACATTTGGGAACAATTACACTTCGTAAGCCAGGAACTTGCTGCAGTGAGATGTCCCGTGCCAGTATAGGGGTCTCAGGTACAATGAGGAAGGGGTGCTTCCTTCTTGGGGGAGCACTTGCTGTGGGATTGGACTATCAGGTGCCTTTAATGGGAACAGGGAGAGTGGGAGGGAGGGAAGGGCACCTTCCTGTTGCTTGTGTGACTCTCCAACACTTGCTGGTACTGCAGGCTCACCTGGCTGCCCTGGATGATGGGTGCCGGGTGCCCCCACTTTGTTGTTTTCCCAGTGCTGGTAATCTGGTTCACCTTTCCCCAGTTTTTAGGGTTCTTTGGCTGACTGTTGTGGTATTTTCAGGTTTAACAACTGGATTTAGCTAGGAGGAGTAGGGATAATCAAGTCCACCCCATCTTGTCCTGATCAGAACTGGAACATTACTGGGCCTGTTTTTGTTCTTTCCTAGGGACTACGGTTGAAAACGCAGTCACCTCTTCCACAGCATCTTTCACTAGAGGGACACAAGGTCTATTTTATCTTTTATTTATATGCATATGTCTGTGTGTATGGATATATATGTGTGGCCCATGGAGACCAGAAGAGGGCATTAGATTTCCTGGGGCTGGAGTTACAGGCAGCCGAGGCCTATGGGTGCTGTGAACTAAATTAGGGTCCTCTGGAAAACAGGAAGTGCTCTTAACCACTGGGCTGTCTCTCCAGACATTAAGCCCATTTTTTAAGTGAAAAAAGCAAATATCAGAGTAAGTCACAAAACCATACTTTCCATCACCAAACTATTATTCATTTGCACATTTTGTATGAAAATATATATTGGTTGCTAGAGAGACAGAAGACTGTTAATTTTTATATACTCCCAGCATTGTTTCACTGATTTCAGTAAACACCTTTGTTCTGTTTTGTAGAGTTTTTTTTTTTCTTTTTAACAACGCATATGACCTTGAGCTCCTGTCCCTCCCCCACCTCCCAAGCCTTGGGATTTAAAGTGTGTGCAACCATGCTTGGGCCATTTTTAAACATTCTTGACATAATACTATCATTGCTCTATTAGCAAAATCACTGATTGTTGAGAGTTCAGATATCCTAATAGGATAGCTTGTTTATGTGTGTGTACGTCTTCTATTGCTCTCCTCTGTATCCTTTTGATTTGTGAAAATACAAAAACAAAACAAAAAAAACTACAAATAAAAAATCATATTGGGACGACATCTGTCGGGGTCCTGCCTCTACGGGGTCCACATGTCCCAGAGTAGGAACATGGGGTTAGAAATATTAGGCAAAAGGAACAGAGACACAGAGACAGAATAGTGCTGGGAGGGCAATCCAGTGAATACTGAATTCGCCTGCATTTATTTTCCATTTGCTTTTATGCCCCAATCCAAAAAGTGGGGGGAGGCAAAAGACTGCTTTGACATGATGCAAAGACCAGACAGAGCAGTCACCTCTTCAGTATCTGAAGCATCTAGCAACTATGCTCTGAGTTAAGTATTCTATTGTTTAGGCAGGATGTGTAGCAACTATACCTTAGGCCAAGCATCCTGTATGCAGCCTGTCACTCCCTGGGTCAAACCTCCTGTCATCTCCTTGAAGGAGCAGGAACAGCCAGAACTTTCTGACCTTTGGCCAAAGTGGAATAGACCCACAGAAGTGGGCGCCCAGTTTAAATACAAAAAAAAAAAAAAAAAAAAAAAAACTACAAATGAAAAAGCATATAGGGCTTGGATAAAAAAGACAGAACTAACAAAATTTAAAACAGTTCTGTAATTAGAATAAAAGCCTAAGATACTTTCATTGTTATTTTTTGTTTTCTGCTTTTTGAGACAGTCTTTCTGCCTGTCCTGGAATTCACCCTGTAGACCAGGCTGGTTTGGAACTCACAGAGATCCGTCTGCCTCTGCCTTCTGAGTGCTGGGATTAAAAGCGTGCACCACCATGGCCAGCTTGTCTTCTTTAAAATGTGTGTGTCAGGGGCTGTGGACATGGTTACACAGGTAAAGTGCTTGTTGTGGCAGCATCGAAGGACCAGAGTTTGACCCCCAGCGGAAAAGCTGGCATAGCAGTGCACACCTGGATGCCTGGAAGGTGGTCTCAGGCAGGTTCTAGGGTCTCACTTGTCTATCCAAAAGGGTTCAGTGAGAGATCCTGCCCCCAACACATAAGGTGGAGGTGGGCAGTGGTGGCGCACACCTTTAATCTCAGCACTCAGGAGGCAGAAGCAGGAGGATCTCTGTGAGTTACAAACCGGCCTGGTTTACATAGGGAGTTCCAGGACAGGCAGGGCTAAGTAGAAAAACCATGTCTCAAGCAGGTAAATGTGGAGAGCAATAGAGAACGACAGCCAGTGTTGACTTCTGGCTTCTACTCACGAGGACATAGGCAAGCAAATCCTGCAGCTACACATGCATCTCACACACTCAAAAGAAAACTTTTCACCGTGTGGGTTAAAAACAGCCCTGCACGTGAGTGGAGACCCTGTTTTCCTCCCGAGTTATTTAATGAGCTGCGCATATTTGGCCTCCGCTCTGGTTCCTGAGAGTAGCAGTAGGACCATGGTGGCAGTCTTTTCAGATTTGGTCTTGGCTGGAGTTTCTGACATAGAGTTCCTATGACCTCGGTCATTTTCTTAATTGTAGGAGTATTTATTCTAATACCGTGACTTCCAGATCTCTGGTTGCCGGACAAACCAACTCTATCACGAGAAGCCTTGCCCCTGGCCTTGAAGGAGAAGGACCTTAGGTCAAATGTTTAACCAGTGGCTGATAATTTTATCAATCATATTAATCACTCTTAAATAATAAATTCTCCTTAAAAACACAAAGGGGTGCATTTGAGGAGTTTCAAGGTGGCTGAAGATGTGTCGGTATCAAGAGCGTAATGTCTGGGTGAGGGCTGTGAAGCTCCATGGCCGTCCCCACACACTTTGCTTTATGACCCTCAGCATCAAGATCGCTGTTTGTTTTGTACTATCTTTATAGCAAATGTCACGTGTAAGTAAAGCACGCCCCTGAGTCCTGTGCGTGCATACGCTTCTCTGTGTGTGTGTCCTGGATACGTGTGTATAGAGGCCAGAGGTCAATGCTGTCTTCCTCTACCATGCTCCACCTCATGTTTTTGAGACCCGGTCTCTCTCTGATCCCAGAGCTCACCGAATGGCTGGGTACACTGGCAGGCCAATGAGCTCTGGGGACCCACTTGTCTCCCCTGCAGCCTAGAGCTAGGATTACAGACACATCCTACCACACCTCATTTTTTTAGTGTGGGTTCTGAGAATCCAAACTCAGGTCCTCATGTTTGTGAAAGGGACCAACTGAATCAACTCCCCAGTCCCCTGATTCCCACCTCCTGAGACAAGGTCTCACATAGTAGCCCAGCTTGGCCTCAAACTCTCCAGTGATATGGTTGACCTTGAGACCCTGATCTTCCTGCCTTTATTTCCTAAATGCTGGGATTATACCTATGTATTGCCTCCCCTAGTATAGTGGTGCTGGGGATCAAACCTAGGGCCACATGCATACAAGGTAAGTATTCTGCTAGCTGAACTTCATCCCTAGTACCTGTTTCATTGGGCTCTGGGAGCTTGATTGCACCAAAGGAATGAGTCAGTGGTTAGAGGAAGAGCTTAAGAACTGAGGACTTGGGGGCTGGAGAGATGGCTCAGAGGTTAAGAACACTGGCTGTTCTTCCAGAGGTCTTGAGTTCAATTCCCAGCAACCACATGTAATGAGGTTCTGGTGCCCTCTTCTGGCATAGAGGAGTACATGCAGGAGGAACATTGTATACATAATAATTAAATCTTAAAAAAAAAGAAAAGAAGAACTGAGGACTTGATGTAGGGATCTGAAGTGGAGTAGTCTTGTGAGACTAAGCCCTAAGTCTTTAGGATCTTAGTGATCCAAAGGATGCCTGCCTGGCATTTGCTGCAGTGTTGGCGGATGGGGCACAAGGCCAGGAGTCCAAGTGACATTAACTAGCTGCTCCTTCTGGGCAAGGGAAGGATGGCGCAATGGTGAGGGCTGAATACTGACACCACTCCACACAGGCAGGGTGGGCTGGAGAGCCTGAAAGGTAAGCAGGTAGGAAGGAGGGAGAACCCAGCAGCAGCTTCTGAGTCAGGAAGGATGAAGACTCCAGCCTCCAGATAAAGCCCAAACTCTCTGGCGCAGGGTTCTGATGCTTGCCTCTCCCTAGCCCTGATTATCAGCTTCGGTCTGTGCCGCACTGATAAGCAACTGCTTGTGCCCTTCAACGCTGCGCAGCCTGCTCTGTCCGTCCTTGGCAAAGCCCTCCGTGTGCCTTTCCACTCCTCCCTACTGGAAACACCCACCCTTTCAAGAATCAAGCCGATGGTCACCTAGAACACATGGTTCATTCTAGTCAGCGGGCTGGCTGAAGAACCTTTGGTACATTAGCCAGCACTGCTTTTCTTGGCGAGTCTCTCTCTCTCTCTCTCTCTCTCTCTCTCTCTCTCTCTCTCTCTCTCTCTCTCTCTCTCTCTCTCTCTTTCTGTTTGGTTTCTCTGTGTAGCCCTTGCTGTCTCCAAACTCTTTGTAAACCAAATTGGCCTTCAACTCATCAGTCAGCCCCGGATAATCTCAAGCTTGTAATCCAATCAGCTCAGCCTCAAAGGAAAGATTACAGACATCTGCAACCATGCTCCAATGACACAGATGACTTAGATCTCTCAATTTGGAATAATAAAATTTTAATCCCATTTTTTGGTGTGTCTGTGTGTTTGTATGTACATCCACACACCACAGCACACATGAACACACAGAACAACTTTTGAGAGTCAGTCCTCCTTTCCATCATGTGGGTCCTGGGGATTGAATTTAGGTTATGAAGCTTAGTAGCAGGCACCTTTCCCCAGTGAGCCAAATCACAGGCCTCCGGGATTTAAATTTCTAAAAGAGAGGATTTCAGTATGTGGCTTTTTTGTCTTGTTTGTTTTAATTCTCTTCTCTGGCATATATACATGAAAGCACTGAGAATCCTGAAGGAGCCAGAGAGATGAGTTTGTTAGGGAGTTCAAGGTGCCCCTGGAGCCCAGCCAACCTGTCCGGAGGCAGACGGAGACTTTGGTATCGATGTGGAAATGCAATCTCATTTCCTTTTGGCTAGAAGAAATAATTATGAGACTCTTGTGGCTAGGAAGAACCTTAATGTCAGATTCCATTTCCTCCCATCAGATGATCAAAGTCAAACAGCATTTCCTTCAGGAATCATGGGACTAATTCTAGTCCTTCCGAAACAATCATCCTCAATCACAAGTACAGTGCAAAAAGAACCACTGAGATGGTCAACTTCCTGCTTCTTCTCAAGTATAAATAATACCTGTTTATAGATAAAAACAAGATGTCTAGCTTTATTAGTCAAGGGAAAGCAGATAGAGGAGAAACTTAAAAATATATACACCTTAAGACTCCTTAAGGGACTGGCAATGTAACTCGGGTACAGCTAATCACTAATAATGTGCAAGCCCCAAGTTCAGGAAAAAAGTCTTTAAGTACAACATATCTTACACTTTAGTACTGTATCTTATAAGGCCTCTGCTCATTGACTCATCAAAGCTACCAACTTCTAAAGTCACAGATGTCATGGGCTCACTTGTCGATGACACTAACACCCAGTGTCCTCTGGCTCAGGAGACCGTCTTTTGTCGCTGATGTGATCGTTATACTGGCATCTGGAGAGCCCATTCTGGTTCAAGGACACCTCAAAGGCTGGCGCTCTGGAAACAGGTGCTGCTCCCCATGAAAGCATCCTCTGTGGACTCAACAGACAGTGCAGGAGGGCAGCTCTGTGCTCCCCCTACCTTCATCCAGCATCTTCTGGCCCCGGCAGCCAGAGAGAAGGGAAGGCAAAGGCTCGTGAGGATCAGATGTCTGTGAGGGACTGTGCTCCTGAGTCACTGGGGATAAGCCGGGTTCTGGAACTTTCCACCACCATCAGCAGAAAGCCGTCTCCAGCATTTACAGAGTCCTCTGAGATTTCGGACGGTCCCATCGTCTCTTGTGTTCAGAAAGTGCTCTCCAGCAGGCAGTGGCAGCCACACCCAGTGGGACAGACCTCCTGGGTCCGAAACCATTCCATCATGTGGCTTGTATGGCCACCATGCCCACAGGTCAAGCAGAAGTTGGATGATCCCCGCACAGCCACATGGCAGATGGCACACTGGAACGTGAAACCTTTGCAGATGGCACACTGCGTGCCACGGACCTCGCTCCGGCAGTGACTGCAGTACACACCGAACTCTGCAAATGGGGGGAGATGGGCAAAGCAAGAGGCAATGTTAGTTTGATTCTAGTAAAAAAAAGACTGGGCATTGGTGGGTGAATACCTACTCCCCCAGGATTCTAGCAGGTTCCGGCAGACCAGTGCTTTCTTTCTTTTTTTTTCTTGTGTGTCCCAGGCTGACCTGAACAGACTATGGAGCTGAGGATGATCTTGAACTCCTCATCCTACTGAGTTCTGTGATTACAAGTATAAACCACCATGCCCAGTTTTATGGGGTTTATTGCATGATGGGCAAACACTCTAAGTTATGACCCAGCTCTGCTTTTCTGTTTATTTCCATGTATGAGCGTGTAGTGCATGTGTGAGTTTGAATATATGTGTGAGCGCAGGTATAGGTGCCCTTGTTTATGTCAGGGCCGATGTCAATGTCAGACGTCTATCTTTCTTCACCCCATTATTTTCAAAACAGTGGCTAGACTGGCTGGCCAGCAAGAGGGGATCCCTAACTTTCTCAGCCCCAGTAGTGAGGTCACAGACATGTGTCATCACACTGGATTTTTACTTGGGTGTTTGGGACACAAGCTTGCTTATGTGGCAGGCTTTTACTGACTAGGATATCTCTTCAGCCCCTCCCTCCCTTCCTTCATTTTCTCCCCCGAGTCAAGGTTTCTCTGTGTTGCTGTGGCTGTCCTGAAATTTGCTTTGTAGACCAGGCCAGAGATCTGCTTGCTTCTGCCTCTTGAGAGCAGGTCCAGAAGGTCAATTTTCTTTTTTAAATGATAGAACTCCCACAATCTAGATAGTTCTACTAACTAGGAGCTGTCTTTACTACTAGGATGAGGGCAGGGGGCATAGGCAGCATTCGGCTCTCTGAGGTCCTGTAAGAAACCCAGTGTGATAGGAAACCCTGCAGCAGAGGGTCGCTGCACCTTTTACATCTCTGTGCACATGGAAGACTTCTAGTCTTTCTACAGACGCGCACGCACGTACACATGGAAGACTTCTAGTCTTTCTACAGACGCACACGTACGTGCACACGGAAGACTTCTAGTCTTGGGTTGCCATCTTCATCCATTTCTTTTTTTTTTTTTTTTTTTTTTTTGGTTTTTCGAGACAGGGTTTCTCTGTGGCTTTGGAGCCTGTCCTGGAACTAGCTCTGTAGACCAGGCTGGTTTCGAACTCACAGAGATCCGCCTGCCTCTGCCTCCCAAGTGCTGGGATTAAAGGCGTGCGCCACCACCGCCCGGCCATCCATTTCTTAATAGGATTCTTGTATCTCAAAAAATCCACCTCCCGGATTCCTGAACAGCTGTCCTTTCAGCTCTCTCTAGTCCACGCCTCCGCCTCCTCAATCTACCTGCCTTTTCTGGTTTCACGGTTCTCTTTGGCCAGCCTGGAGCACCTGCACTAATTTCATGTTCCTGCTTTTACGAATATACGCAGATCCTTTTCCTCACCTGGGCCAGCTGAAACCCTGACTTAGCCACACCACCTGCCCACTGCACATCTGTGCCAGGGAGCAAAGCCACCCGAAGGCCCCCCGAAAGGCGTGTTTGTTCCTCTTTACATCGGTAGAGCCCAGGCACAGTATGACCCTGCTCCTGCCTTCCTCACACTGCTCTCTTGGCTCACTGCCACACTGCAAATTTCTCCCACATGCCTTGGCTGTTGTCTGTTGCCTGCTGTTCTCTCTTCTAACTCCACTGAGCAAACAGAAGCCTTTAAACGGGGCCGGGGGACCCCTTTATCTTCACTACCACTTCTTCAAATTTCTGGAGGTTGGTGGCTCCTCTCCTTCCTTCCGACAGTGCGAACAATCGGACCTAGAGAGGATGGCTCAGCGGGTAGAGCATTTGTGTTTTACTAAGGACCTGGGCTTAGTCCCCAGCACCCAATGGTTGCTAAAACCACACATATACATACATTCAGCCAAAACACTTATGAACATAAAAGAAAATAAATCTTTATCAAATTAAAACTATAGTTGGGTGATGTTGGCGCATACCTTTTAAGCCCAGCACTTGAGAGGCAGAGGCAGGTGGATCTCTGTGAGTTCAACGCCAGCCTGGACTACAGAACAAGTTACAAGACAGGCTCCAAAGCTACAGAGAAACCCTGTCTTGGAAAAAAAATTAAATATATAAGGAAAGAAAATCTTATTTCCTTTCTCCATCGTTATCCTTCATCTTAAGTTATACTTAAATAAATTGAAATAAAACATACTTTAATGACATCTTATTACATTTAGCCCTCTAGAATTCAGGGAAAGGATCCAATAATAGTTCTTATTATGGATTCTAAAATCACAGGGAACCATAAGGACAAGAAGACCATAGCAGTCATATACGGAGTGACCACATCTATAAAACTGCCCCCAAATAATGGTCATGTGTCATGCAAACTGTCTCCTACTGTTTTAAAATAGCTTTGGCTTTCTTATTACATTTATTTATTTTGACTATATGTGCATGGGCGTAGAGGTCAGAGGACAACTTGTGATTCGGTTCTTTCTTTGCATCATGTAGGTCCAGAGAGGGACTAGGACTCAGGTTTTCAAGCTTGGTGGCAAGCGACTTTACACACTAAACCATCTTGCCAGCTCCTGCCTTTGCTTTTCAATAAAAAAGCATTTGTTTAGAGGAGGGCTGGAGAGACGGCTCAGTGGTTAAGAGTACTTGCTGCTCTTCCAGAGGACCTGCCTTTGGTTCTGCACACCACACGGAGGCTCACAACCACTTGTACCTCCAGTCTCAAGGGTCTAAAGCCCCCTTCTAGTCTCCAACATGTGGTTTACGTAAACTCAGGCAGGCATATACACATAATAATTTTTTTAATCTTAGAAAAGAACCAGAATTTAAAAATATAATTAGGTAAGAATAAGTAATTTTTTTAATTTAAAGAAACTGACGTGCATAGATCTGAATTTTTTTTTTTTTTCGAGACAGGGTTTCTCTGTGGTTTTGGAGCCTGTCCTGGAACTAGCTCTTGTAGACCAGGCTGGTCTCGAACTCACAGAGATCCGCCTGCCTCTGCCTCCCAAGTGCTGGGATTAAAGGCGTGCGCCACCACTGCCCGGCATAGATCTGAATTTTTAAGGAAGGAATTATCCCTAAGGAAACAAACTCATCCAAGACCGGGTGCCTCCTCTCCTTTCCTGGCGCATCTGTCTCTGCTCTGAACTGACGCTGGCCTTGCTACAGAACACAGGCTGGCAGCAGACTCCTCTGCTGCCGCAGACGCCATGGCACTACAGTACAGGTGTTGGATTTTGTATGGTGTCTGCAGATCTGATGACTCTTACAGACTGAACGGAAAGGCAACTGTTGTCTTTCAATGTTTGCTGTGCCTTGTACCTGGGCAGCTAGTTCCTCCAAACTCAGACGAACTGACTCCTGTGTATATTTGCAATCACAGCTTCCACTGATGCTTTTGCCTGTGAGTTTCTTTCATAAGCCTCCTGCTCCCTTTCTACAATCCTGTGACATTGTCTTTACTGGTACTAGGATATGCATTCATTCTGCTTTTGTTTGTTAGGGTTTTGTTTTGTTTTGTCTCTTATAGACCAATATGTTGTCAAACTGATATGGAGCTGGGGCTGGCCTTGCACTCCTGATCCTTCTGCCTCTACCTCCCAAGTTCTAGGATAACGGGTGTGCATTCCCACACCTGGCAATACTAAGTTTTGACTATCACTTATCTGTCTTCTATTCCAGGCCCTCTGAACTGCACGCATGCACACACACCGCCCACATCTATTTCTCTGTGTCGCCTGCACAGTCTTGCACAGTGCTTCCGAGCAGGAGATGCCAACAAGGGTTTGGCTGACTGACGGCTGACATCAGTTCTATATCTCCACGATGCAGATGTTTTCCTGAGAACTAATTTTAAAAGACAAATTATTCTAGGCTATCATAAATCTCTTCCTGGTACTCTCTCCTGTATTTAGATGCTCTGAAAAAAATAATACATTGTCAAAACAGAATTCTGTATGTGTATTTCTTCAAGCATGTACACCTTGGTATACCTTACTAAAATAACTTTGCTATTTATTGTCTATACTTACAAACGCTTCTCTGGTTTGTTTTCTCAAGTGGAAACTAGAGACACATGCAACATACAGAGTCAAACAATTCTCTGTCTTTCATCAAAGCCCAAGCGTTCCCTCCACTCCCGAGAGGAGATCTCGCCTACTCAACCCACCATTCCCTTTACTGTCTCGCGGCTAAAGACTGCTTTGTAAAGCAACCCCATACTCATTGCAAATGAGTCTGTGTTTCGTAAGGACATTCGTGTAAATATAGGATGTACTTTGAGCCTATTCCATCTCTTTTCCTTCCCCTCCCCTTTCTTCCCAGCCCCTCTCCTTCCTCTCTTAGGCTGGCATGTCATATACATACGTGATTTTAAATACATTAAGATCTAGAATCCACAAGTCAGAGACAGCGTGTGACACTTTTTTTTTTTGAGATGGAATTAGTTCACTTAAAAGGATAATTTCCAGTTGTATCATTTTCCTGCAAACGACACAATTTCATTCTTGATGGACAAATATAATTCCATTGTGTATATACACCACATTACCTTTATTGACTCCTCTGTTGATGGAAACCTAGGCTGGGTACATAACTTAGCTATTATAAATCATGCTGCAATAAACATTGATGTTCAAGCATCTCCATGAAATTTTTTTTTTTTTTTTTTTTTTTTTTTTTGGTTTTTCGAGACAGGGTTTCTCTGTGGTTTTGGAGCCTGTCCTGGAACTAGCTCTTGTAGATCAGGCTGGTCTCGAACTCACAGAGATCCGCCTGCCTCTGCCTCCCGAGTGCTGGGATTAAAGGCGTGCGCCACCACCGCCCGGCTCTCCATGAAATATTGACTAGAACTAGGAAATATAGAGAAGTGTGATGGCACACGCCTTTAAGCCCAGCACTTGGGAAACAGAGGCAGGTAGATCTCTGTGAGTTCAAGGCCAGCCTAGTCTACCTAGTGAGTTCCAGGACAGCCAGGGTTATGTAGAGAGACACAGCTTCAATTCCCAAACACCCCTAAATGCCTCCCTGCAAAAACAAAATAATATGTAAACAGAGGCTGTTCGTTCATTTCCTGAATAATCACACAAAAGCTATATTAATTACAACACTGTTTAGCCAATGACTCAGGCATATTTCTAAGTATCTCTTACATCTTGAATTAACCCATTTCTATTAATCTGTGTATTACCACAAGGCTGTGACTTAGCGGGAAGGTTCTGGGTCCTTCTCCTTTGGCAGCTACATGGTGTCTCCTTGACTCTGCCTACTCTCTATATATATCTCTGCTCAGATTTCCCGCCTGGCTTTACTCTTCTAAGCCATTGGCTGAAACAGCTTCTTTATTAGCCAATGGTAATAAAACGTATTCACAGCATACAGAGGAAAATCCCACACATCAAAATGGCACACCAACGTAGGGTAACTACACCCACATAAAACCTGAGAGAGCTTAGAAAGGAATTCTAGATGCAAAAGAACAGAGTTAAGCACAGTTTCTTGGTAACAGCATTTTCTCAGGTGGGCTCTATTTGCTAGGGGCAAGTAGAGACAAGATTCCTTTAAGAGATGGCTTCCTGCCGGGCAGTGGCAGCGCATGCCTTTAATCCCAGCACTTGGGAGGCAGAGGTGGGTGGATCTCTGTGAGTTCGAGGCCAGCCTAGTCTGCAAGAACTAGTTCCAAGACAGACTCCAAAGGTACAGAGAAACCCTGTCTCAAAACACGCCCCCAAACCCCCTCCCCCCAAAAAAGAAAGATGGCTTCCTAACTCTGCATTAGCAGCAAAAACTGTGCGGCTCCTTTAAGAGCTGGCTTCCTGGTTCATGCTGGTTCTGTTAGGGAGCACTTAAATGGGGTCTGTGAGCAGCCTGTTACAAATTGCTTAATGGCGATATAGACCTGCTGCATCCATGAAGCTGGGGCAGTGTGCATGGCCCTCAGAAATGGTGACCATGAATCTGCCATGTTAGCCTGAGTGGAACAAACAAGCAGGGCCACAGAGTTGGTCCTAGCCATGCCTGCTTAGTATTTTTTAAAAAAGGCGCTCCTGGTCAGAAATGATTACAGATACATAATGAAGAGAGATTCAGACATAAATAAGCCTCTGAGCGGGTCACAGAATATTTTTAAAAATGTATGTAAGTTGGGGAGAAAGAAGAAAAAGAGTAGAGACAGTTATAAAAAGAAGTCTTTAAAGAGACACTAAAAGTAATATAAAAGAGTACAGAGAGTCATAGATTAAAGGAGTAAAGAAAAAGAAGCCACTTAAAGATGGAAAATACACAGAGAGTCTGGATTATGCATATTTATTATGTTTTCTTTGAATTTTTTGACTAAAGAGACATTTGATTCTGGGGTTGCTAAGTTAAATCAACATAAAGGTAACTTGACTTCAAGTTTGGGCCTAAGGATGTGTTGCTGAAGAGGCTCTGCTTTTGTTTCCACAGAAGATGAGAACCTGAGGCCGGGCAGTGGTGACCCACACCTTTAATCCCAGGCAGAGGCAGGCAGATCTCTGTGAGTTCAAGGCCAGCCTGGTCTACAAGAGCTAGCTCCAGGACAGGCTTCAAAGTTACAGAGAGACCCTGTCTCAAAAAAAAAAAACAAAAAACAAAACAAAACAAAACAAAACAAAAAACAACAACAAACAAAAAAAGATGAGAACCTGAGGATTCCTTCCAGGCTAATATAGTTTGGTAGAACAAGAACCCCCTGAAAGGTCTCTGTGAACTCTAAAAATACTTTGCCCAACAAACAGCAGGAAGCAGTTTGGAGAAAACAATGCCCAAATTCCCATAATGATTGTTTATAAATGTTTGTTTTCATTAAAAGGGGGATATGACATAGAGATGAATATTTTGCATTGGCATGGATCTTGGCCTATTGATACAGATTTAAGGTCGATTTTGTTACACTGTGTATATGTATTTCTGCTCTTGTTTAAGAATTATATGTTTGTGCAGCTCATTTAAAAATGTAATGTATATGAATTAACAAATAATCATCTGTAATAGTCAAACTTGTAGTCATATTAGATTTTCTAGATATACAGAGATATACTTCAGATGGATAGATGTTCTTCACACTGTTCAAAGACATACAGAATATGGCATTTAAAATGTTTTAAGAACTTAGACTTTTCTCGACAGTGAGACATGTCTGCTTCTGGAAACACCAATTACTTCAAAGAGGCTGATGAGCATTGAAGAAATTTGTTATGGAATTTGCCTTCAAAGTGACAAGGCAAAAACATGCTCTTGCCTGAACTGCTTGATGATATGCTGTACGAACTGGACATGCAGGACCCAGAGAAAAATGACTGCTGAACTTGCCTAAAGAAGGTGAGACAGTCTTCAGGGTTCCTGCTTCATGAAAGAGACTGCCAGACATTTTGTAGGACACAGAAGAAAGTGACTGACGAACTGCCAATATAGGCTAAACAGTCTTTCAAATTTAATGGAAAAGTCTGCCAGACATTATGGACTGATACACTGAAGATGGATGCCCCATCATTACAGAAGGACTTAGGGTGACTGTCCAGGCGGCAAGATGTCCCTGTCAACTCTAGAGTTTTGGAAGTTGCTTACATGCACTTTCTGTTTACTTAGGTAATATTATATCCTTCTGTAGTCTTTTATGGAGTTGAAGAATAGTTTTATTTATAGTTTTTCTTAGTTATGATAAAAGATAAACTAGATATAAAACTTTAGAGTCACAAGGATATGATAGAGTATTTTCCTTAACTTGCCAAATGTAAAAGGACTAAATATTGTAACTGTAATTCTTGCTTGATAACTGTTTTGTGTATGTAATTTTACTATGTTAAATTTAAAACCTTCCTTTTATTTAGACAGAAAAGGGGGGGGTGATGTGGGATTCCCCTCTGTATGCTGTGAATATGTTTTATTACCATTGGTTAATAAAGAAGCTGTTTCAGCCAATGGCTTAGAAGAATAAAGCCAGGCGGGAAATCCTAACAGAGATATAGAGAGTAGGCGGAGTCAAGGAGACACCATGTAGCTGCCAAAGGAGAAGGACCCAGAACCTTCCTTCTAAATCACAACCTCGTGGCAATACACAGATTAATAGAAATGGGTTAATTCAAGATGTAAGAGATACTTAGAAATATGCCTGAGTCATTGTTGTAATTAATACAGTTTCTGTGTGAGTGTTTGGGTCTGGGTGGCTGGGAAATGAACAAGCAGCCCCCGTCTACAATAACAAGCAGTAAACACGTCATGAGTGTCTGTGTTCCTTGGGCAGGGGCAGGCTAACCTTATAGAGAGCTTCCAATTTTAGTGTCTGTGCTGTCAAGGTGGGCATAAAAGTATTTTGTTTTTGTTCTGTTCTTGGTTTTGTGCTTGTTTGTTTGTTTTGAGACAGGGTTTTTCTATGTAGCCCTGCCTGGCTGGAAACTCACTACGTAGTCCAGGTTGGTCTAGAACTCAGAGACCCACTCACCTCTGCATTGCAAATGCTGGGATTAGAGATTTGCACCACCATGCTGGACACAAAGCTAATTCTCGAGTACCATATTCAGGCACTGTGTGATGGCTTCCCAGAGTGGGAACTCTTCCCTCCTGCAGTCTCCCCACCATGCACAGCACCACCTGGCGCCCTCTCCCCAGCAGTTTTGGCTAGACCACATTAGGCTCTTACATTATTTACCTAAGTGAACATTATTCAAGCCATGTTCCATGACACTTTCTCTTTCTTGCACATTTTGTTTTTCCCAGAATTAGTAACTGCCTCAGTCTTTCATTTGCTTAGCTTGCTATGTACTTATCAATAATTCATCTCCAAACTGTCCCTCAAATGTCTGTGTCTTCTATAAATATACTCAACAGTGAAATACATTCAATTTTTTTCAACTTTCTCTCCTGGGAGGCAGCTTCTGGAGCACCTGTCTGCACGGTCCATCTCTAGGTCTGTCACAGTGAGTACTCTCCGTCAACACTGATTCCTTCAGCTCCTGGACTGAATCTAGACCCGGTTCTTAGGTACACCCAAAGTTTACCTCGTACGTGGCTGATCACTTGGGTTCAAAATTCCAGGTTAGAAATTCTTTTCCTGAGAATTCTGGAGAACCTGCTGCCTGGTCATCTAGTAGCCAGGGACAACCCTCAGAGTTGATACATTCTACATTCCTCACGCTTCACACTGGAATTCTTCTCTTTCTGGGAGCTTCTGGGTGGTCTCGGGGTCCCCAGCCTCTTTGCATTCATCATGGAAGTGGACCCATCCAAACTGCAAACGTGTTTCTCTTCGCTGGAATAAGCTTACAGTTTTCTGTTAGGGTCATGACCTGTTCTACAAACAAGCAGAGGAATCTCGAGGATCCTCCAAAGGCCATCGAATAAAACCAGCTTTTAAATTTCATCTTTGAGCCCCTCCCAGAGGATTAGAAGCCCCTGATCCCTAAGCCGTGGCAGGGTCAGGCCTTAGAGGTCACCTACCAACAACTTGTCCATTTCCCAGCTCCTAAGCTTTATTGCCAATATTACTTCTTCTTGTGCGATTAACACCTTTTCAAAAACTCTGTACAGACACTTGCTGAGGTCTGAGGGGAAGGGAAATGTGTGGCCAGACCACTCCCTCTAGAAGTCTTCCACTTCCTTCCTGTAAGGAAAGCTCTAGCTCTGCTTCATTTCCTCCAGGGACAGTGCGGCCTCTCACCAATCTAACCGGTGTCTCATCTTGGCCTCGGTTTTCCATCTTCATCTTGGATGCAACTCCAAGCACTCACTTCTCTGAGTCCAGGCTAGACCAGGGAAGACTGTGCTCCCTATATTCCTCCTTTCCTTCCTCAGCTCCCAGATAAATACACCTTTTTTTTTTTAAAAAAAAAAAAAAAAAAACAAGGTCTGACTATGTAGCCCACTAGCTGGCCTCAGACTCACAGACATTCCCCTGCCTCTTCTTCCTGGCTTAGGTGTGTCACTATGCCTGGATAATACATACTCTAATGGGCTTACACACCAACTGTATAGTGAAGATCCCCAAATAACCAGCTCTAGCTGAATACAATCTCTCCTGAGAACCAGATTCGGATCTAACTGTGTGAATTCTCCTGACCACCATTTCATCACACACACACACACACACACACACGCACGCACGCACGCACGCACGCACGCACGCACACGCACACAGGCAATTCTGACTTCCAGTCCTTCCATTTGTTTCTATCTGCGGTATAATATTGTTATCTCGCAGTACATTAGCTGGAAACCCAGGAATCATCAAAGCTATCTTTCTCTTCCTCAGTCCATCTCCAGTTTATCAGCAAACCATACTGAGACTAACCCTTAAAAAAGATACTTTATTTATGTGTATGGCTGTTCTGCTGAGATGTATGTTTGTGTATCATATGTATGCAGTGCCCACAGAGGCCTGAAGGTGGCTTCGGAACCTCCAGGTGGAGTTACAGACCAATGTGAGCCACAATGTGAGTAACGGGAATTGGACTCAGGTCCTCTAGAACAACCAGTGCTCTTAAGCCCTGCGCCACCTCTCCAGCCACAGTATAGTACTACAATGTTTAACTGATTAATTTTCCCTTCTCCTCTGCCACGGTTCACTGTGCTCACCAGGGTTGATACCCGAAAGCTGAAAACGTGGATAATCATTTACTGTGTCTAAGACAGCGGCTGATATGTTATGTGAACCTTGTGAAATGCAAGGCTTGCAGAAGCTTAGAAAAGGCTCACGTTTCAGAATCTTCTGCCTAAAAATGAGAAGCTCAACCTTCCAAACCTACAGGGAAATTAGGGCATAGGGCCTTCTAGACAGTGGCAGGAAAAGAAAAACATCCATATTCACCAATTCCTTTGTGAGGGTCAGGGGGGCAGGACACAAACTTCAGCACTTCCGCTCGCTTCTCTCTCAGACCCCAGCGGTAGAGGATCTCTCCATAGCACTTCTTAAAGTCGTCAAACTGCTGGGTGTTGGCAGGGTCCAGCAGTCTGGATAAACCCAAAAGGTTCCGTTAGCTCCTTTAAGAGAAAAGCAGTCCCTAATGGCATTTCTATTAAATGTCATCTTCTCAAAGCTTGACTCTGAAGTCGTGAACTCTGCAGCTACAGTTGGGCAAGGTGGCTGGTTACCTTTTGTTTTTATCATGCTGGTCACGCTCCCGCTCCCGGGGGTCACTGTAGGTTAGACTCCCAAAGCGGAGTTCTTCTGGAGAAGACTCTCCCCAAGGTGAAGACACGTGTTCTGTCTCTCTTCCCGCTATAGAAAAGCAAAAGAGAAGGGAACATGGCGGTCAGAGAAGGCACAGGAACTAGGAACTAGCTCATGTTCTACTTTTATAATCAAAAGCCCCTCCCATCTCCCACACCCCGGTATGCATCCACTCTATTCTCTAGAAACAAAGTCTGTGAAGCTGAAGACAGAGGAACGGAGTCCTACACTACTCTTTCCTGGGCATCCCTCTGTGTCCAGGCACTTATCACCGAGAGAACCTGGTAATTAAGTACACACGATAGCTAAGCAAATTATGGCTTAATGATATAGTAGAATGTGATGCAGCGATCTGTTATCAAAATGCTAAATAACACGAGAAAATGCTCATGATAAAATTAAAAGCAGAATACAAACCAGCATAAATCAAATAACTACCCACCCATACACACACACAAAAAGAGGGGGAGAGGAAGAAAATGTTCTCAAATGTCAACAGGTGTTATTAAGTGAGAGACGTGGAGATATCAATCATTGCTATTTTTTTTCTCAGATACTTTTTGTTTATTCTTCATGTTTATACTACATGTCCTGTATATATATATGTTTTTGGGTAGGAGAGTGTGTGTGTAGACAGATCTTTCTATGTAGCCCAGGCTACCCTTAAATTCTCAATCCTCTTGCCTTCACTCCCTGAGTGCTAGGATTATTTTCTAAGATGTAAGGTCTTGCTGTGTTGCCCAAGCAGGCCTCAGACTCCTGAGAAGTTGGGATTACGGGCGTATATTACTACAGCTGGCTCATGTTCTTGGTGTTTTGTTTTTTGTTTTGTTTTTGTTTTGTTTGGTTGGTTTTGTTTTTTTTTTTTTGTTTTTCTGAGACAAGGTTTTTCTATGTAACAGTACTGGCTGTCCTGGAACTTGCTCTGTTGACCAGGCTATCCTCAAACTCACAGAGATCTGTCTGCCTCTTCCTCCTAAGTGCTGGGATTAAAGGAGTACACCAGCTCATGTTCTACCTCTATAATCAAAAAAATTAAGATCATGGTCATTAAGCTGTTTTATTTCTGTCCACTAAAAGGAATCATGGGAAGAAATGGATGACGTGATGTGGCAGATGACAGTGGAAAAGGGGGGATGTGGAGGAGGAAGGGTAAGCATGGGCTTCATGGGATAGGACAAGTCCCACTGCAGCCTCTCCAGCAGCCCAGAGTAGCACAGTGACCTCCCAGACATGCAAGGTCAGGCCGTGGGCTGACACTGCCCCCTCCACTGAGTGGAAAGCAGTGAGAACCAGAGAAGAGCGTGTGCACCTTTGGGTGGAACCTCCAGCTCGCCCCTGCATCATCTGGAAGACCCCCCCCACCCTACCCCGCTCCTGTCAGAGAGACTCCAACAAAGAAAAGGTGCCAAAAAGCCCAGTTCCGCATTCCTGGTGACTACTGCAACTTGCTCCTCTGTTGCCGCCCAAGTCCCCACCTAAGCTTTCCAGGTTTTGACCACACTTGGGCACAATCCCAGCTTGTGGTGGACACACCATCATCCCTTTATTACAGGTTATATAATCCCCTGCTTTAGTTCAGCTGTGTGGCTTCTCCAGCCTCAGTCTCTAGGGCTGGAGGACTCACCCGGTAGTTGCTTTGCTCAAATAAACCTGTTCTTTTACTTTTTCAGTTAGGCTTGATCTGGCTTACTGCATAGGCAGAGAAACCTATTATCTGGGTACAGAAAACCCTTTATCTTGGTGCCGAAAATTCAGGAGGACTTGAGTCTCCCTGCTGGGTGGACCAAGTTCTTCGGCCACATAGAGGCCACCCTTTTCCCTTTAGCTTTCTCTCCCCAGATGTGATCAACTTTTGACTAGGAGTAAGTCACCATTTTCCAGCCACCACCTACAAAGGTACTGGGTACCTTTCTCCAGGTCCAGGATCCTCAGGATCCCCTGCCAAGCTATGGCCATGCCAGAGCAAGCTGGTCAGTTCTGGAGCAGAGACACTCTATGTTCCAGGGGACAAAGGCTACTCCCACCCCCATGCTCGACCCCAGGCTACTGCATGAGATGCCTTGCCCTAGTCTTCAGGCCCTAGTCTTCGGTCTCTAGCACAGGTCTAGAGATGGGCAATGCCGGGTCTAAACCCAATCCTCGGTCACCCCTGGGGCGTCTCCTATGAAATTTATCCAAATTGTGGCTGTCTCACCCCATATACCCAAAATGCTGGGTTTTCTTTGGCTTTGTGACCTGGCCTCAGTACACTCTTGATGTAACCTGTTAAGATGGCCACCGGAGGGAACTCTTATCTTTACTATCTTTCATGATCTTGAGAATCTCTACCGGCAGCATCGGATTCTCTTACATCCAGCGTTTCTGGTTTCTGCGCCTGCCCCTCCCTCTGTAGTCAGCGCTCAAAGGCCCAGGTTTTGTTGGCTAGGGTTGCAGCACCTTCAGACCTCCTTTTATCTGAGGACTTGGACCCTGAGCACACCTGAGCCACTGGCATCCCCGCCCCTTCCCTGAACCCTGCCTTCCTCTACCCCCTACACTGCCACAGGCTCCTTAGTAGTCAATCTTCTTTCCCTTACCCACCCTTCCCTTTTCCTTCCCCTCCAGGACAAAGGCTGAGAGCCAACCTTCTCTCCTTAGCTACCTTCTCTCCCTCTCCCTTCTCCTACTGCCTCTCCTCCTCTATCCTCTCCCCCTCTATAACGCCACAACCTGCACCCTGGTCCCCATCCACACACTGACCTACTCCCCCCCACCCCGAATTCTCCCAGTGGCTTCTCCAGTCTCAACCTATGGAACTGGAGAACCCACCTTGGAATTGCTTTACGAAAATAAACCTGTTCTTATACTTTTTCTATTCGGCTTGATCTGGCTTACTATGTGGGCAGAGAAACCTATTATTGGGATACAAAAAAGTCCTATTATGCCCCAACTAAACTTCTCATATGAACAGCCTTCACTAAGCCTCAGGAATAGCCAAAGTGCAATGTGGGCTGTGCCATTCCCTCACCAACCTATGTTCCAGCCACCGGTGTTGAACCCTGGGTCTGACATGCTGGAGCAGGACCCCGAGGAGGTAAAGCTGGGCTAGAAGGAAGAGGAACACACACTAGCATCAAACACCATCCCATTTCAAAGTTACATGTGAGGAAAGAACAGACCTCAAGGGAAGCCAGAAAACCATGAGCTTACATATCGACTGTGGGACACCATAAGATTAGAAGAACGGTTAGGGAAAGGCCCGAAAGGGTTTGGTAACCCCTGAGGCCGGGACTGGGCTTCAAACACGCTGCACAGCATAGCCAAGGTCTGGACGTCTCGGAGTTGGCAGTAGTGAGCCAATCTGTAAAATACAAGAGGAGAAAAAAAAGAATAAGCCAAGAGGAGGAATGGAGGAAGGACAGTTACCAGTCATAACTCTACTGTGGGCTAGGCTGGCGAGGTTCCATCCTTCCTCTGACCTTGTCAGAAACAGGGACTTTTACAGAGCCAAAGTCTCACCTACCAGGAGACTGGCCCCATGTGTCTTGGCATCAGTGTTTTCAGAATGTTAGTGACAACCTAGACATCAATTTGAAAGCTTCCAGGTGGCACTCAGGCACGGGCTCTAACACAAGTTCTCCAGCATCTGAGAGAGGTGGTCCAAACTCTCTCACTCTCTCCAGCTCTGGGAAAAATCCCCTGCTCTGTGGTAAGTTTCTATGTCCTTCCTCTGACCTGATACTAGCAGGAGGCAGTCAGAGCACACAGCACACCACAGCATGGGCTGCTGACTCTGCTTCCTGGATTAAATACGAATGACAAGGCACACATTCGTCTTCATCTTAGGTTCTCATTCCCTTTATCTTTCAGACACTGTTCTAGAATGTGAGTGTAGGGGTAAGAAGCCTTTGTCTTGAGGCTTATACACACTAAGTAGGGCGATCCCTGCCTTGAGGACGCGGCAACGAGAGCAACAGCGGGTGCTCCAAAGCCTGGCCTCAACCAGCAGAAAAGCAAACTTCAACTTGAAGCAGTGGAGTTTCTCTGCCCAGGCCCAGAGCCTCACTGTGAGAAATACTTGAGCGGTCACTTAATGGAACATTATTTCATATAATCCAACTTTCTGTATTTCGAAGCGGTAAGTTGGTCATAAATGTGGTCCTAGTGTTGGGAGAACAAACACATACAGTTCTGCCCCTGTTCCCAAAGGCCAAGTCACACCACACTACAGAGAAATCACCACACCCAGTGCCCAGAGGCCTGTGTGCCCAGAGGTGTGAGGGATGGACTGAGGCACACTGATGCACGTGGGACTCTTAAGGTTTCAAAGTCTTCTGGGTGACAAATATTACATAATGCCTCAGCTGTCAGAAGTTCTTTCTGTTCAGAGGCTATTTCTGTGCTAAAAGCGTCACTCGTCTGGCCTCTGCGCCCTCACCGAGGCAGTCACACTTCACATGTTCACAGACCTCAAACCCACGTCACTCATTTCCCTCACTTTAGCTCTCAGAACCTACAGAGACTCCAGCAGCTGTCGCCCAAATGGATGTCGAGCCCAAGGTGTCTCCAAATCTGGGTCAGACTTCGGACCAAGGCAAAGATCTGTAGCTACGGTGGCCAGCGACCAAACCTGGACAAACCAAAGAAAGAGGCTCACATTCAAACCACTGAAGAGATGAACAGAAACTGTCAAGGAGCCCCATCTGCCGCCTGTAACCTAAAACCTTACCACAAGGGTGGCAAAAGCTTGAGGTGTGGAATTCTAGGCCCCACCCAGACTGCCTGGGTCAGAACAGACATTTTAGCAGATCCTCAGTGACTGAGTACACTGTACAGCCGAGGAACATAAGCCTTCAAACCTTCACTAGAAGTTAAGCTGTGACTCAGGTTTGCAATCCCAGCACCGGGAGCCAAGACTGCTGAGGGCTGGAGAGGAGAGACAAGGCGAGGCGAGGCTACACAGTGAGTTCTACAACAGCCTACTACCCGGCAAAACCCTAGCTACTAAAATAAGTAAGAAAACCTCTCATGGTTCTTTCTCAAGGAATGGGAAACTTTGTTGCCTCCATTACAAAAGTTTTAGTATACTTTTAAAGCTAAAGGAAAACAACTTTGGCTTTTTTTTTTTTTTTTTTTTTTTTTTTTTTTTTCCAGACAGAGTTTCTGTACAGCTTTGGAGCTGTCCTGGAACTAGCTCTAATAGACCAGGCTGGTCTCAAATTCACAGAGATCCGCCTGCCTCTGCCTCCCGAGTGCTGAGATTAAAGGTGTGCGCCACCACTGTTCAGCCTAACTTTGGCTTTCTTTATAGTGACACCAAGTCTGATGAACACCCCAAACTTTAACCTTCACGGAGCTTAGAATCACCAAACTAATGTCCACGAAATGTCTATTAAACCCAAAGTCTTCAATACCCATCACAAAGAGCTTTCAAAAACTGAATGCCACTTTTGGAAAAATCTCTTCTGTTTTATTTGGTTTGGGAAAAGTAATACAATCACTGTACCCACTAACTGAAAGACACTACTCTAAACTCAAAAGGAAGAAGACACAAACTTTCTATAATTTCAGATAAGCAAGTAGATAAAAATGCAGAAAAGCAAACATCAGATATGCAAAATCAATAGTATGAGGGCAGCCAGGCGTGGTGGAACATGCCTTTAATTCCAGCACTCAGGAGACAGAGGCAGGCGGATCTCTGTCAGTTTGAGGCCAGCCTGGTCTACAGAGTGAGTTCTAGGACAGCTAAAGATACACAGAGAAACCCTGTCTCAAAAAACCCAAAGTATTGATCCAAGGAGGGACACGCAGTTTACAGCCACAGCCACGACAAACAACCCACTTCAACAGCTGCTCAAAGAAGTTAACGACTTTTGGGGGCAGGATGGGCTTTCTACCCGGCTGACAACTGCGTCCGTTTCTCCCTAGAACACTAGCACACATCTTGTCTCTTAAAGCCTTCAAGAGAAGGAAGTCCCTGATATCTACTTCTCCAGTAAACTTGAGAGTTACAAGACAGTAAGCACCCCTTTATCAAGGGCATGAAGAAAAACAATCTTGAACAACATTCTCCAAGCACCCACTGTCACTCACGTTATTTCTGGCCTTAACCATTGCCAGATTACAATGATAGTCCCAGAGCAGCAGGGGAGGCATTTCCAAGGACCAGACAGCTAGGAGAATTCACAAATTTACTCCATTTAGTTCCTTATGAATTTAGAAGTATTGCTCCATTTTATAGAAGAACCCTGGGGTTTAGAAAGATGGGGTGGTTTGCCTGGGATTCACACACAAAAAGTCTGTCAGGGCCCAAAGTCAAGCGGAGTTTGTCTGAAGAGAAGAGTCTCCCCATTTCACTTAGACTGGCCTAGCCTTCCACACCAGTTCTGCCAGAAAAGAGGCAGGGGAGGAGTTGGAAAAAGGAGAAAAGAAAAAGAAGGGGAGGGAAGAGAGGAGATGAGGAAGAGGGACTAAAGAAGATGGAGAGAGAACACACAAACTTTAGGGAGGAAACTGTACTCAGAGAATATTATTGTCCTGTTCCTTTAAGAGAAAAGCCCCACCCACTTCCCCCTCCACTGCAGAGGCAGGGTAGATCTTCCTTCCACTTCCAGTCTGAGTCCCTTCCTTTCAGTCTCTCTCCTTTCTGCCTTGCTCCTTTCTTCCCACTTCTCTCCTTCCCCCCCTTCCTCTCCCTCTCACAGTAGTTATCTTTCTCTCTCCCTCCCTCCCTCCCTCCCTCCCTCCTTCTCTCTGTCTGTCTGTCTGTCTGTCTCTGTCTCTCTCTCTTTGCCTTTCCCCTTTCTCCCCTTCCCTCTTTTCCTTCCCCTCCATAACCCACTGAATAAATATCCAACCTCACTCTACATGGAGGTGCCTGTCCGGCTGCCTCTCGCCCATGGAGTGTCTCCCTGCCTGGGACCAGCTGCCTTCGGAGACCTGCTACGTGGCCTCGTGGCATCCCTATTCATCGCAGGACACTCGGAGACTCCCTACCTGGGACTGGCTGCCTTCCTGGCCTGCCATGATCTCGGGACCCGCTGCCCACTGCTACCCCTCTGGGACCTGCAGCATTTTATTTTTACCATTACATTCTCTGCATGGTATGCCCATCCATCTCGCTCTCTCACCTGCCATGTGGCTCCCTGCCCCTCGTGGCCCCCAGGCCAGCCTTTACATTCAGTGACTCATGAACCCCAGAGGGTAATGCTTTGGGTTCTTGTGCTGGAAACCCCCTCCCAGGCTGAGGTGACCTGCCCAGGTAGTTCCCTAGCACTCTGAGCCGGACTCGGCCTCCCACTATAAATTCCACACTGTTCCTATCACCTTCTTGGTGTTCACAGAGTCTGGGTGGGTGGGGGCTGACGGAAATAGACTAAATTCATGAGAGGGTTTTTCTTTAAAGAGTTTCTGAGAGAGACATGGTGATGTTTATTACAAGATGAATGGAAATCTTAGGGAATTTTTTAATCAAATGAAATCAAGGGAAGGTCTTAGTTCAGCCTCACTGGTACACTAAAGAACAGGGCTTGACTGGCGGTTGCCCAGGGCTGACAGGAAGAACAGATGGAAAGACAAGGAGTTTCTTCCCTGTGATGAAAACATCCTGAACAGTTTCCAACTGCACATCTCCCGCAAAACCAGGAATTACCAACTAGCACATTTTAAATGGACAGGATGCAGGGATGCAGGCTGTATCTCAGTAAAGGAGTTTGCAGAACAGCACAGGGGAGCTACAAAGAGCTACAAAGTGTAAGGAATCTTACACTTTATAAGTACTGACATTTTATTTTTAAAAGTTTTATTAATATTGTATTGTGTGTGTGTATGAGTGTTTTACCTTCATGCATGGACGTGTACCATGCACATGCCTGTAGCCAGAAGAGGGAGTCAGATTCCCCAGGACTGGAGTTACAAAAGGTTGTGAATTGCCATGCGGGTGCTGGGAACTAAACCAGGGACCTCTATGAGAGCAGCCAATGCTCTTACGACTAAGCCACCTCTGCAGCCCCATGATGTCATACATTAAAAACTGAACATCTCTACCTAGAACACTCTGATAAATCTTCTTATGAAACATTCTTTAAAGTTTTTTTTAAAAAAATAATTTAAATAAAAATGACAAAGTCACAGATGCTCAAGTTTAGGATCTGACAGTCACCATGGTACTAAAATATGACAGAACCTTGGCACCGAACTATGACAGTAATCGTGGCACCAAAATATAACAGTCACCGTGGTACCAAAAAATGACAGTTACTGTAGCATCAAAATACAATCACTGTGGTACTGAACTATGAAGTCATCGTGGCACAGAAATACGTCACTGTGGTACCAAACTACGACAGTCACCGTGGCACCAAAATAAGACAGTCACCGTGGTACCAAAAAATGACAGTTGCTGTAGCATCAAAATATAGTCACTGTGGTACTGAAACAGAAACACACATAGTTCAAAGAAAAAAAAACACTTAAGGATCTCCCCACTTAGCACTAATAAGAAAAATATCCAGGGTAAAGATTTAGGAAGCTGGGCTGGAGAGATGGCTCAGAGGTTAAGAGCACTGGCTGTTCTTCCAGAGGTCCTGAGTTCAATTCCCAGCAACCACATGGTGGCTCACAGCCATCTGTACTGAGATCTGGCGCCCTCCTCTGGCGTGTGGGCATACATCGAGGCAGAATGTTGTATATATAATAAGTAAATAAATCTTTAAAAAAAAAAAAAAAAGATTTAGGAAGCTGCTGCAGCCCTACAGACAGGCAAAGAAAATCAAAAAGAAACTTCAAAATAGGGGGCACACTCTGTGAATGTCACTAACTCATAAGTGTGGAGGCCAGAACGTCACCAACAGGAATTTGCAGTACCTGGACAAGATCCTTCCTTCCAACAAGCATGGCCGAAGCGGCGTTCTTCTGACAGGTCTCCTGAGTGTCATTCACGTTCAGTCTGAAATTAGAGCAGAAAAGACTTCTACTTTAATTTCCCAAGAAAGACTCCTGCTTTAGTGGACTAGAAAGTGCCTCTTTGGTTGTCATTCAAATCTGACAGGAAGAGAAGAATTAATTAGAGCTGGTGCTACCAGGCTGTGGGTGCCCACCTGAGGGGAGGGAAATCACTTGCCACTTTCAGGGAAGGAGGAGGCAATAAGAAAAACACTAATTTGCCACCAGCTTTTCTGCTGAGTTCCCAAGGTTTGGGATTTAAATATATGAAAACTAACTGTGATGTCCACATTAAAAAGTATCACACTGTGAGTTTACTACAAAAGAAAACACTTTCTGTTAGTGTTCAAGCTCAGGAGGACTTAGGGGGCCTGTGGGCCAGACTCCACATGCTGAACACTCGGCTCCTAAGGGCTTCAACCAAAATAACTCTGCTTTGATTTGCTTTACATATTGGGTGTGTGTGGTGGTCTGAATAGGAATGGCCCTCATAGACTCATGAGTTTCAATACTTAGTCCATAGGGAATGGCACTATTAGGAGGTGTGGCCTTGTCAGAGGAAGTGCGTCACTAAGGGGTGGACTTTGAGGTCTCAGAAGTTCAAGCCAGTTCACTTCCTACAGCCTAAGGATCAAGATGTAGAACTCTGAGCTCCTTCTCCGGCACCATGTCTGCCTGCATGCTGCCATACTGCCCATCATGATGACAATGGACTAAACCTCTGAAACTGTAAACCAGCTCCAATTAAATGTTTTCCTTTATAAGAGTTGCCATGGTCATAGTGTCTCTTCACAGCAGCAATAAAACCCTAATTCAGTGTGGGAGGCAGAATTCTCAGATGGTCCCCAGAATTCCTGGGGAATTACTTTCACAATTATGTTATTAAGCACTTGACCTGGAGTCTGCCAAAAGGCAGAATATTCCATGGGGCCTAGGTCAGGCAGGACCTTCGGGAAAAAAAAGAAAAGTTCTATGCTGGTCACAAAGAAAAATGTGCCAAGAGCTCTACAGCCAGCAGGGTCTGAATTCAGCTACATAACCCAGCTCCTGGACCCTAAGCACTGGAAGAGGACACGGTGGAACCAAGGTCATGTTTTCAGTTAGCTGAGATCCTGGGCAAGGAGGGCTCACTGAAGCTAGGTTCCCAACCTACAGGAACAGCGAGGCAATAAATGCATAGGGTGTGAAGCTACAGCTTGGGTCAATTTGTTAGGCACCAAAACACTAACACTGAGTTTCCCCCAAAGTGTCTAAAACTTTGAAAAGGTCTGCAGATCTTAACAACAAGCTCAGTGTACCTGTACTTCCGAACTTACATGTACATCTCTCCCAGGGACTTGTGAACAGGAAGGAGGCAGGAAACATCCTGAATGATAACCTTCCCAGCAGCCTTAATGGGTCGATTGCCAGAGTCCGATCCTTCCCGCTTACTTTTCCACCTCCTTGATTTCTAGGGGAGACGACAAGATGTGACTAATGGGGACCCGGAGAGCGGAAGCCTACAGTTGCAGAGCACATCATATTTGGGTCATTGGTAATTTGCAGAGACTTTAAATTACATCATGCCCACAATTACATGAATCAGCATCTGTAGGGAGTAAAAGGATAACAAATGGCACCAAGCTCTTGATCCAAAATCCTAACAGAACAAGCACCTACGGCAGGGCTATTTACATTCTGCAGGTGCTCAAAAAATAGACACCAGGAAACCAGAATTAATTAATTAATTAATTAATTAATTAATTTTAAAAATAGCAGGTAAAGAAGTTAGTAAAGGCCCCCCAAATGGGGGGAAGGCGCTTTAAAGTGTTCAATACTAGGTTCAAAATTCTTGCCTGAAACGATTCAAAGCTTTTTCTTCTTAGACAACTCCAACAGGGTTGCTGATACTATAATTCAGACACGGCAGTATGGGCTCTGCAAACCTTAGTATATGAGGACAGAGAAACTTGGCAGTACAAGAATTGCCTTGTTTTGTAGCAGGCCCGAATTACTTCTAAAAGCAATCTTTTCTAAAGGCCAAAGTTACTTGGTTGGGGAACTGGGTAACAGACATGGGAGACCATGAACACAGGCTTCAGCTCCCAGAGTCGTCCCAGCAAGCGGCGGTGGGGAATCTGCTCATGTGGAATGAGAAATGTCCTGGGAAACAAAAGGCAGCAGAGTGTAGCCCCATCTGGTATCTTCAAAACGACAACCAGTCACAGGAGCAATATCCTATTTTATTTCCAAAAATTAAAAAAAAAAGAGGTCACCAAAGTCATTCAACTAAGCAAGGGAGCAACACGTTTACTAACAAAGGAGGCAAAAGGAGCGACTGAAAGGGGCCTGCAATCTGACATCAGAAAACTAAGGTGCTGTGTGGCCTGCCTCAGTATGGCCCTATGCAATTTGACACTAGTGAATCCTTTGCTGAGGACTTAGAGCCTCACCCGCATCGCTCTTTCTGTACTTATTGGTAACCTGTGACTAACGCGAGCTCTGTCACCCAACCTCAGGAGGTCAGGAAAGGTATGATGAGAAGACGGATGCAACCCCAAAACTGCAGTGATGTTCTGTAAGTGTACATAAATGGTCAGGAACCATCACTATTCACATTACCCACACATTCGCTTTTCCACTAGTGATTCTGTATCATCATTCTTTCATGACTCAGTCTAGATCTAAATCCAGGCATTTCTGATCACTGATATCCCAACCAATGCTCCAGGTGTCCACTGCATTAACTTCCCATACAATCAATAGGTCCTGAGACCCACTAAATGTGATCCAGTGAGGCAGGCTAGCTGGACCATCTAGGAAGTGTTCATAAGAGAACTGCTATCCATCTGGAGCCATTGGATCTTAAGAAGCAGTTCTGTTACTATTTGTTACTTCTCCACTCCTCTTGACTCTTCGGTGCACAGGGATCCTGGGTCTATTTTTACGAGGTAAGCCTCCGGGTTTCTACATGCCCTGATTACCTGAAGAATAACTATGTCCACACTCCAGCACTACTATCCTATCACCCAGCTGCGTTCACTTAAAGGAAGGACATGTCAGAGTGGGCTGGAGCCAGGCAGTGCTACCTGAGCTGAGGCGGAAGCGGTCACGCGAGCACTCAGTGTGGGACCAGTTGCGGGGAGGGTAACTTAGGGTATGGCTATCCAAATGAATAACACAAAATGCTTGACTAGCCAGAAACTATATGCCCTCGGGTCCCTGACAATTGACCATTTCAAATGAGATCTAGGATGCTGAATTAAAAAAAAAAAAAAATTCTGACTATGTGAGATAGTTCAGTGATGGAAGATTCTTACTGTCCAGCCTGACAACCTGAGTTTGATACCCAGAACCCATGCAGTGGAAGAGGAGACCTGACTCCCACGGCTGTCCTCTGAACTCAGATGTGTGACATGTTTACACGTACACATGAGTGCACATACACACATAAATGTGAGAAGCTTCACTTTTCATTTCTATGCTACCAAGAGTCCATCTGGAAGGGAATAGGATCCATCTAGTGTATCTTCTGGGATGGACTGACGGCTTCTAAAGCACTGTGAACACGAAGTCACCGTGGCTCCTTCGTAAGGGGAAAATGACAAGTGCTCAATACCTAGCAGTTCAGAGCATCACTTAATTATACGACTGGAGCAAACGGAGGCCTTGTGAGGGGCGGATGGGCCCGCGAGCTTCCAGAGTACACTGGAAATAACCATCTTCCCTGACTCTGAAAGCAAACCTAACAAAAGCACATTACTAATTACTCAAAGGCGCGTGTGCCAGGAGGAGCTCATTTGCAAGACTAGCTCATTTGGCAACAGATCACGAAACAAGTGCAAGTGTCCCGATATCTGACTCTGGATTTAAAGACTTTTCTATTTTTATTACAAGTGTTGGTTCTTGCTGAGCCGGCAGGTGCCTCACTGCAGCTCCGTAAAATGGGGGTATTACCTCCATTTTGTAAACGGAGATGTGAACCTTATACAAGGTCATGGTTATGGAGCTGAAATTTGAATAGGTCTGCCAAGCTGCAATGCTCGTGTGTGTGTGTGTGTGTGTGTGTGTGTGTGTTCAGAGGCCAACATCTGGTATCTTTCTCCATTAAACATTTTGTTTTTGAGACAGTCTCTCACTGGACCTGGGGCTCACAGATTGGGACACTGGCTGCCCAGTAGCCTGTCTCTACATCCAGTGCTAGAGCTACAGACACAGACCTGGTCCTGTGCCTGGCTTGCATACTGGCACTAGGGATCTGAACATGGGTCCTCAGGCTTGTGTGGCAGGCACTTTACTAAGCCACACACCCAGCCCCGGCTAAGCACGTTTGTGTTAACTTGCTTTTCAGTACTGAGTGGGATTTTAAGAGTCAACAAAGGAAAACTCGGTCCTAATTAAGCTGTCAGTAAATACATGAATAGTTCGGTCTGTCTTTAAGGAGAGCAATTTCTGTAAATAAAGAGATTGACATTTGATTCTAGTGGTGCTAACCCTAAAACATCCTCCATAATTACTTTTTCTGTGACTTATTTCTCAACACCATGACTGTATCCTGCTAAATCAGGGTAGTTTGCTGAAGGCCTTGTTTTCTCCTTAAAATCTCGCAGGAACTCCAGAGCCACTGCTGTTTGCCCAGCTGTGAAGCAACAGCACCAGGATTTCTCTTGGGATTCTCTTGTTTAAGAGGCTAGTGACACAGTTTTCCCTGGGACAAGCCAGATTCAGCCAATGATACTTTGTCTGAAGGGTTTCAGGCTGGCCTTGAGAATGTGCCTCCCGGTTGCATGTGTGTGTGTGTGCAGCATGTGATCTTTTCTGGGTTTGTTAAGATTAGGCATCTATGAGCTGGAGAGATGGCTCAGTGGTTAAGAGCATTGCCTGCTCTTCCAAAGGTCCTGAGTTCAATTCCCAGCAACCACATGGTGGCTCACAACCATCTGTAATGAGATCTGGTGCCCTCTTCTGGCCTGCAGGCATACACACAGACAGAATATTGTATACATAATAAATAAAATATTTAAAAAAAAAAAACTATGTTAAAAAAAAAAGATTAGGCATCTAGAAGAAAAATCAGAGTCCAAAGAGATATCTTAAGACTCTTCCCCTTTTTGCAGACCAGCAGAAACAAACAAATGTGAGCTACCAATCCCTTAGGAAAAACAGAAAGCAATGATCTTCATCAACCTTCTACAAATGTCCCTCACTGAATTGCAGAAATTCGTCTGTATTTCCTAGAACTACATGAGACAACAAGCTTCTAGGAGTTTCCATCCAATATGTCATGGGTGTCTACGAAATGACTCACACAGCACCTCAGCCTGTAAGAGGAGGTTCTCCAACACAAGGCTGCCCCAATTTTAGCTGCTGCTGGCGATAAACCGTAAGTGTGGTCAGGGAACAGCACCAGTGTTTTGTTTCTGTGGGGTTCTCTTTGTTTTGGCTCTTTCATTGTTGCTGTTTTGTTTGTTTTAATCTAGGAAGGAATAACTGCAAAACAGTGCCTAAAATCCTGCAGGGGCAAAACAGGTAGTTGTTTTTGCTTTATGTTTTTTAATTTTGTAGGGTGGCAGTTTTAAATGTCTCCCCTTCAGGATGCAGGGATCATTCAGTGAGCCACTGGATGGTCAATTATTCTAGAAATTCAAACATAACAAAGCTGCCTAAACAAAGAAACGATGAATCTTGAAACAGAAGTTAGCTGGGGCCTTAAGTCCTGGTTGCTCCCTGATGAGAAGGTGAACAAGTTTTTCAGGAAATTTCCTACAACTTTGGGTAATAAGAAACATTCCTGCCCTATCCACTTTCCCTAAACCTAACGTTCTCCTTAATACCTTCGGGTACTTTAGGGCTGTCTGCTGTCTGCTCAGCTGTCAAGTGATATCACTGGCTTTCTCTGCTTGGAGAGAACATGGACATACAAGGTTGAGTTGTAGTTATTCTGTCCAGGTTAGGGAAGGGCACCATGGTCTAAAACTTTGCCCCTCGCTCTCCTGCACTGCTCCAGTCCCATTCTGACAGGTCTCAAGGTGGAGTCCTTTCTGTACAGCAAAATGGGTACCTCTAGGAGGCCAGGCCTCTGCCCTCCTCTCGGGTCTTTTCAGTGCTCCACCAACAGAATAAGCCCTTCCTCACAGATGTCATGAGAAGAGACTGAGGAGGAGAGACAAAGCAAGGCAGACAGGTTATCGCATGAGGAGCTCTGGGAGGCCCCTGTGCACACCCTGGGGAGGTGGTTGTGGAGGACAGCAGAGGACAAGGTAGAAGGGGCCGGAGGAGGGAGCGCTACATGACAACCACTAGCCAGCTCATGAGCACCACTGGTGTCACCGCTACAATCGAAGGCAACATCGATGCCAGTAAATGGGTTAAATGTAAAAACAGCCCAAGAATAAGCCACCAACTGCTTCGCAGCAACCCCGTCAACAATGCATAATCAGCAGAGTAGGCAGCGAGTCAAATGAGTTCCTATTTAAAGAGCGGTGGAAACCAGCGAAACTCAGCAAGGGAGCAACAGAAGCAGCTCTCTGAGAGAAGAGGCCGTGCTGGCGGCTCTACCTGAGAGCTGCTGAGCGGAGGTTCTTGCTACTCCAGGCTCTTGCTTTCAACTGGTTTTTGTAGGACAGGGTTATTGGTCTGTTGTTCTAAACGTTCTTTATAGCAAACAAAATTGACACTGGCCTCAAGTCTGCCTTAGGCCACCTGGGTACCACTGAAACATGAAGGGGGTGGGAGAGGAAGACAGAAGAGGGGAGATGGCCAATAGGAATGAGCAGGAAAGGAAGGAGAACAGAGGATGTCCACAGCGAATTTCATTATGAATTCAAAATACTATGGTAAGAAGAAAAATTTGTCCCAGAAAATTCCTGAAGGATAAAACCAGCTCAGGTAGTACGCCAATGAAGCAAGTAGGTACTTCCCCGTCTGAACTGGTCTGAGACTATAAAACAGAGACTAAATGGCAGAAGTCTCTTCTATCTTCCTCTGCTCCCCCCCATGCCAAAGATAGGTGTTGGAAGTCATTTGATCAGGGTCCCTTCCAAGAACCCAGGAGTGAGTTTCATCTGCAAAGAAGCCCATTCATGATCCTTAGGCGTTTACCCATTTGAAATACCATATCTGGCAAGGGGGCAGTCCTTGGTGCCTGCCTCCCCAGGGGGAAAATTTTAGTGTCGCTGGTCCTCAACAACCAGCCAGCCTGTCTGTAATTCGGGTTCCTCAAAGCCAGGCAGGTGGCATTTTATTCTTGGGCCTTTGGTAGAGACAGGATTAGTCAAGGAGAGCATTTGCACAGCGCACAGTACCGGGAAGTCGTTAATTGCTTGTATGGACCAACGTCGCCGGGCAGAGCGAGGAGACATCTGTGCGTGAAAACGTTACACCCAGGAAAAGGGAAGAAAAACACCAAGAAAATTAAAAGGGAAAAATATAGAATAAAATGAAAGCTTCCCCACATCTGATGGATTTATAGGTACATCTGCTCCAAAATGGGAAGTGGGGTGACTGAAAAGGCCGAGCCTGAGCCGGCAGCGCCTGCGCCCCCTCCTCCCCCGCCCACCGGCCTCATGCCCAGCTTCCTTCTGTTATGCTGCTCCCTAGCCACTGTCCAGGGTATAAGGAGGCGATGTCAGCACAGCTCTGACAAAGGAGCCCAGGGGAAGGTAGGAGGGGCTCTGACAGGACTAAGGTCCTGCTGCAAGTGGAGAAACAGGAAAGATAGTCTCCCCTTCACCTCACAGCTGTGGGGAACACACCAGAGCACACTCCTGCTCCTAAAGCGCTTCTTCAGTAGGCTCAGTGCCCAGTGTGCCTGGGGAGCAATGAGGCACTGGGGCTGAACACTATTTTCAGAGCAATGTCAGGGAAGGAGGGGCTAAGCTGAGGAGGGAGCTCTCCAGGCGCTCCACCTAGCCAAGGGGGTCTGCAGGTGGGCAGAATACCAGACTATTTCTCTGTTACCTGAAAGGCCTCTCCAGCTACTTACACAGAACTATTTTAATAGCATAACCTGAAGCAGAGATGAGAGGCTGCAAAATCTGAAAGGTACCTGTAGGTCGATGCTCCGTATTTATTAGAAGTTCTAGACTGGCCACCATTTCTTTGGCTGGTAATCACTGGCCTATTTGCCAAGTCTGTCCTTGTGAACATCTGTGCTTTACGACTTATACGAAACTTGACAGATATTTAGGTCACTCATACTTTTAAATTTTTGGTAGCAAACCCTGTAATTTCATCTAGAAAACACAGGGTGAATGCAAATTCAACCTAAGCTGGGCAGATTAAAAACAAAAGAGAAATAAACCACTGTCTTTAGGCGCTGCATGAGACCCTGCAATCTCGAGCAATTCCTTCTTGGTAGGCCTTTACCAGGCACATCAGCCCTTCCACCTCCCTCAGCTATAGCTCTCAGGGGCAGAGATCTACAAGGACATAGAAGTACACCGGAGAAAATGTGGACACACAAGATTTCAGTTAGCTGGAAACATTTCCGGATCAAAAATAATAAAATGAAATCATTTCTCCTGAGGAGAAAACAGTCCTCAAGAATTACTGACCTCTGTGAGAAAGACAAGGCCGCCTAGGGAAGCCAGCATGGGACTTCCATTACTTTAGCTGCCCTGCTCTATTTAAACAGGATAAAGCATGAACGAGCGGCAGGGAGAGATAAGGTTATTTCAAATTTCACAGAACAACTGACATTTGTTTTGGGCATCTTAAATACACTGACCACATGAAACTTTAGATCAAAAGTGGCCAAACAGAAGCAAGTGTCCAGAATTTACCTTCACAATTATTATGTGCCATTCTTTAAATGTGTCTCCCTCCCTCAGGGACCAGGTCTTACAGTCTTCTGTTTTTTTTTTTTTTTTTTTTTTTGACTGGGGTACTTGTTAATTCTCTAAACTACACATTTATGACCAGCTAACATTATTGTGCACATGGTATACAGCAGCACAAGAGTTTCATGCTACACTGTGATAAAAAAAAAAAAGTGTTCCCCATTTTATCTGGTTGCTATGCAAAAATAAACCCTTCCTATGTCAGATCAGACCACCAGAACAGCCCGTTTCCTGTGGAGAAGGCAGTCTAGAAATTGCCCCACGCTGAGATCTCCTAGTCCTTCCCAGCTGCAGCATGAGCAGCCACATGCTCTCCTGGTGCCTCTTTTGGAACACAGTGCTGGTGGCTAACGGGGCCAGATCATCTTAACCGTGAATGTCGGCATCACCGATGACTCTGTCTTGGAACCACAAGCACTCTGAGTACAGATAGGCTTTATGTGAGCACCAAGTCAAATATGTAGGCCAGTCTATCCTAGCCAATCAAACTGCAAGCCGGGTGGTAGCACACGACCTGAATCAAAGAGGCATTCAGAACTGCCTCTGACTCGGGGACCTCTCCAAACCAGCCCTGAAACGAAGTAAAACCCTCATTTACCTAACCCTAAGTGGCTCTGAAGCCAACAGAATGCTCCGACTAGCAAATCTTCTACCCAGTTACCAGATGCCTTGCAGAAAAGGGGACAGGAGCTCATCATTTTTAATGTAAATGACTTTGGGGAGATAAAGTTTGGTGGATGTTTGAGGACAGTCTGTGACAGCCAGCAGGACAGAACCCCATCAAGGAGATAGGGAGAGGGAATGTGGAGAGTGGCAGGCAGGCAGGAAGGCAGCTAGAACTACATAGCTTGGCCCAAGACTGGACCAGTGCAAATATCAGCGGCTGCCTGACTTCAGCCACATGAGCCCTGAGACTAGAACTAGTCAGAGCTGGCCAGCCATCAGTGGGAGCTGGAGGCAGACTCCACTGCAACACGTAAAGATACCTAAAATACTTGATAGAAAAACCATTTTTTTTTATTTTAAATGATTCTATTTTTAAGGCTGATTTTAACTACTGGCAGGGATTTCCCATTTTAAAGGAAACCATGAAGAATCTTAAGGACAGAGTGTGTGCAGTGTGCAGTAGGTCAGCAGAAACACCGAGTGTTCAGGCCTGTCAGTGCCGACGCAGGCCCTCACTGGCAACACAGAGAGACTTCTAGGCATTCCGGGCTCAGCAGGTTCCTGCCCGCCAAACAGTAAGTCCTGTAGGTACTGCACTCTTTAAGAATCCCAGAAAAGCCAGGCATGGTGGCACACACATTTAATCTCATCACTCGGGAGGCAGAGGCAGGTGGATCTCTCTGAGTTCCAAGCCAGTGAAGGTTACCAAAAAAAAAAAAAACAAAAAACAAACAAACAAAACAAAAGAAGGCTAGAGAGATGTCTCAGAGGTTAAGAGCACTGACTGCTCTTCCAGAGGTCCTGAGTTCAATTCCCAGCACCCACATGGTGTCTCACAGCCATCTATAATAAGATCTGGTACCCTCTTCTGGCTTGCAGGCATACATGGAGGCAGAATGTTGTATATATAATATAATAAATAAATCTTTTTTAAAAAATTAAGGGCAAGTTCAGGTAATTTTTGTTCCAACTGTTCCACTCTGGAAAACCTAGAGATCAGGTAGTCCCAGATCCACCAAGACCTCCAGCTTAAAGAAGCAGCTCTCGGTGTGTGGACAGGCATCAGGATATTGGGATATCAAGGAAGAACTGAAGTTAATTATTCTGCCTGATATGTGGGAATCATTCAACGGATGGGGATTGCCAGGACAGATTTTAAACAAGGAGTAAAGTGCACTCTTTATAGTTCTGGTAAAAGAACGAACCATTTCTCCTTCTACCCCACAGTTTACAATATTTCAAACCAACTGAGAGCAACAAAGCAATGACCTTTCTTATATAAACTACAACAGTGAAAGACTACAAGGGGTTACTAATTTAGCTACTGCCCATGGAACGCAGGGGACAGGGAACAAGAATGCAGATGGGTAAGAAGCCAAGGCAATGGCTCAGACACTTACCCGTTCCTTGTAGTAGAAGGAACTGATGGAGACCTGCTCTTTCTCGCTGCGAGTTGGGCTCCCACTGTACAAACGCAGGTTCCCAGGGGCCTCGGTGCGGATTTTCATTGGTGCAATCAAGCCAGTGTGGTAAGCAGAGAGGGCTGAGAGAGATCTGTGGTTGGAATGAGCGTTATTCATATTGGCTGTAGCCTCTAACCCTGAGTAACATTCTTCTTAGGAATTGATGAAACCAAGGACGTGGAAAGGGAAGAGAAGGGGAATCCAAACAAAGAAACAAAAACAATCAGCTTTAGAGATGAAAACTTCAGACTGCAGAAGCAGATTCTTCCATGACTATATACTCCAAAAACTACTAGACCTAACTAGTGGCTTTAGATACAAGGCTAATCTACAAAAATCTGCTGTGTTTTCAGATACTAGAAATAATCATTTGAGGGCCAAAAGATGGCTCAGCTGGTAACGACACATGTGCACTCACACACATAGCTCAGCTAATAGACACACACACAGACATAAATTTGAAAAGTTTTAATTTTTATTTATTATCAAAACACATCAAATAGCTAGAAATAGGACTCACACTTGTAATCCCAGTCCTAGAAGAGCTGAGACGGAAAAGCTACTATGAGTTCAAGGCCAGGCTGAGCTACAGTGAATCTCAAGGCAGTCTGAGCTATTGAGGGAAGCCCTGTCTAAAAAAAAGATGAAAAAAATATGCAGTATTCCTAAGAATCATTAAAGAAGATACATAACAACGGAGAAACACACCACACCAGGGATGAAAAGATTCCACACTGTCAAAGCACCATCTTGAGCACACCTCTAATCCCAGCATTTGGGAGGCAGAGGTAGGCAGATCTCTGTGAGTTTGAGGCCAGCCTGGTAACAGAGGGAGTTCCAGGACAGTCAAGGCTGCATACAGAGAAACCCTGTCTTGAACAACCATTTTAAAAAATCCAATTTATCTTAAGTAATACACAGAGTCAGTATAATTCCAATCAATACGAGCAGGCACTGTAGAAACTAACAAGCTGAGAGAATTTTGTGGAGGTACAAAGGCCAAGAGTAGCCAACAAAAAAGCTGAACAAAAATAACGTTCGAGAACTTACTCTACCAAATTTTAAGATTTATCACAGAAGGCTACATTCTGAGTAATAAGACATGGGGAAAGACGGATAGATCCAAAGAATAACCAGGGTACCGAAAGAGATGACCACTTTTCAGCCATGCAGGAAGGCAGGCTGCATAAACAATGCGAGAACCAACAGTTGACTTCTATTAAATAAAACAAATGTCCACCTTTCCTCACATCATGAACATCAAAGAGACTGAGACCATGGACCTTAAACAAGGAATTTAAAGCTACAGACTCTCAGAAGAAGATGCAGAAGGGCATTTTTGTGACCTTGATGTAGACTGAGGTTTGCTCTCTCTCTCTCCCTCTCTTTCTTTTTGATATAATAAAAAAATCACTAACCATAAAATTAAAAAATGATGAATTAGACAGCATCAAAATTGAAAACCCTGTTCACTGAATGTTATTAAGGAGGGAGAAAAAACAGCCACATATTCGAAAAGAATCAATGCCTACATCCAGCAAAAGATCTGCAATCAAAATAGAGAGCTAGCGCAGATACGCAACACGGCACCTGGAACTTGAACAGACACGTCACAAAAGGAGACGCCCAAATGGTCAATAAGCACACAGAAGCTGCTCATATCATTAGTCATCATCGTGGAAACGCAAATTAAAGCAACGAGATAATATTTCCCACCCACCACAATGACAGAAGTTGAACAGATTGGCAATACAGAGAGATGTGGAGCAATCAATCCTGTGAGCCTTCAGTGAGAAGGGGACAAACGCCCTCCCCACTGAGCACACTTCTCCAAGCTGAACAGACGTCTGACCTGTGACTCGGCAGTTTCACTCCTTGGGTCAGGAAATCAGTGTATCCATGAAAGAAGAAAAAAGGGGTGTATGTCTAGTTTATTTTTAATAGCCCCAAATGGGAAATGATCCAAATATCCATCAACAGAACAAATCACCCTGCATTATGTTCATGCAGTGCAATTACTGACTCATGCAGCCATTCATATCAAGTTCAATAACATAAGTTGAACAAAGTAAGTCAGATATAAAACAGTTCATGCTACATGATTCTAATTCAATGAAGTTTAAAAACAGACAAAACTAAAAGAAGATGACAGATGTCAGGGCAATGGTTTCCTATGGAGCTTGGCAAAGGGACCAGGAGTTTTTAGGGGTCAGGACAATGTTTTTGTCAGGGAGTAAAACACTTAGGAAGAATTCCTCTTTCCCCTCCGAGTCCTGGGGGTGGGACTAGGCCCCGTACATGTACTACCATGAGGCTTACATCCCAGCCCAAAGCTGCCTGAACAACCGCTTTCATCAAGCTGTCTTCCCAGTGCTTTGACACTAACCTTACAGGAGAAACAAGTTAACGAACCTCAGTCTTTGAAGAAAGAATCTCCTAAGAAGAATTTCACTGGAGAACTGAAATGAACTTTCCAGAGAGACCCTGAGATGCAGATTCCTGCTGCATCTCCCAGACTCACCTAGGAGTAGGCTCTGTTGGAGACACTGCGCGATGCATCGTCATGGGCCTTGTGAAGTACACCAGGTAACCTGACAAAGGAGACACATGAGCATGGTGGAATCAGCGAGCTGGACATGGGAATCCTAAGGCAGGACTGGGTAGTCTTTTTGTTCTTTGAGACAGGGTCTCACTACGTAGCCCAAGTTGGACCAGAATTCACAGCAAGCCTCCAGCCTCATCATATTAAGAACTGGGATTAAGGCATGATTAATGCCTGGATTAATAACTACTTAAAAGTTTGGTGGTACCAAAGACTGTACATGGGGCCTTGCACATGCTAACCATTCTTACCACCAGCCAGGCAGAGGTTTTTTTTTTTCTCTATTTCAGTATACCTGAGGCACATCTCCACAAACTGCCAAGGCTCGTGACTACACTGATCCTTAAAAGAAACAACGTGAGCCGGGCGGTGGTGGCGCACGCCTTTAATCCCAGCACTCGGGAGGCAGAGGCAGGCGGATCTCTGTGAGTTCGAGACCAGCCTGGTCTACAAGAGTTAGTTCCAGGACAGGCACCAAAACCACAGAGAAACCCTGTCTCGAAAAACCAAAAAAAAAAAAAAAAAAGAAAGAAACAACGTGAGAATCTATAAGATCCAGGAGAGGTAAATGAATCAGGGATCTACGTAGATACAAATTCGGGATCATCAGAACTAAACCAGTGAAGACTTCAATTACGGCAAACATTCTTTTTACAAAAGACTTATTCATTTTATTTACGTGTCCATGTATGTGTCTCTGTATGTGTATGTTATGTATGTCCAGAGGTGCCTGTTGAGGCCCAGAGAGCAAGTCAGATCCCTCAGAGCTGGAGGTTCAGGTGGTCGTGAGCTGCCGTGTGGGTCCTGGGCACTGAACTTGAGTCGCCTGGAAGAGCAGCAGGAGCTCTGTACTGCTGAGTCATCTCTCTGGGTCCTTGGTAAATGTTCTTAGGCTATATCCACAGACACCAATTTAGCATTACACCATATGTTGTTTTGAGCTCTTGCAAAGTTAAAAACAAACATTTTCTGATAATTATGCAGAAAATTAAATTTCTTAGCTACACTCCTTCAGAGTTAGAGTCAAAGAACAGAGAGACCTACCTGCTCCACAGAACCTGGCCCCAGAGGTCCTAGGAAAGGGAACATTGGCATCCTGGTATGACCCGTAGGCAGTGGTCACCCGTGCAAATGTTGGTAAGGGTGGTGTGACAGAATTTGGGAGTGCAAATGGGTTGCTAGAAGCACTATCCTCTTGGTTCTGAAATCAAAGACAAACACACTAGAGCCCACAGCCCATCGTTAAGTTGGATTACAAAACAGCGGTGCAGTACTACAACTGGAGCCGGGGTCTCGGGGATAGGAACCGCAACACGACACTAAAGCACAGGCTGGCCCCACAAGTTCACATTTCCCACCACAAAAGACTCAAGGCAGGAGACGAGCTGGCGCAGGCAAGGCTCCAAACAGCTCTGGTTGCGTTTCACTTTCTGCAGGGAAGTGTCCTTTAGGATCTGGAAAAGACCCAAAACACCATCAGGGAGATAATCATATGTCCATATGTTTCACGCGTGGTTTTGTTCTGCAAAGAGGCTGGAAGCATGCTGGCATTGGGCGGGTGGCGCATGGTCAGGCCTGAGGCTTCTTCTATCGGTTCCCATAGGGGCTCAAGGGAAGAACTTTCCTGAGTCATACACAAAATGACTATTCTTTCTTTCTGGTAAGTTCTACACAGATCTACTTCCACACATGAGAAATCTCATCATTTTGGACAAACAATCACTGAGTTGGAGTGAAAACTATTCTGAGTGATATAAGCCAGGGCAAAGACTTCTATTTTTATCCACTAAAACGGTGACCTCCGCTATTATAAGGTACACGCTAGGGATATGAACTGGACCACTGCTGTCACTACCTGCACAGACCACAGCAAGTGTGCCTCCTCCAAACTCACATCTGCTGCAAGGAGAGAGTTCACAACAGTACAGAAGGCTTTATACCAAAATTAAAATGTGTAAAGTATCTCATTTTGGGGGTCGACCCAGGGAGTCATGTAGCCCAGGCTGGTCTCAAACTTGCTATTTAGCTTAGCTGACCTAGAACTCCTGACCTTCCTGCCTCCCACACGAGGACTGTACCACCCTATCTGGCTCATTTTCACTAATTATATAATATTACTTTAGATGTGCTGAATTAAATAAAAGTACTATTAAAATTAATTTATCTTAAGATTATTTTACACACACATCAGCTTCTAAACCCACAGGACTCCTTTTCTGAGATTTTTTTTTTCTTAAGATTTATTTATTATGCATATAGTGTTCTGCCTGCATGTATGCCTGCAGGCCAGAAGAGGGCACCAGATCTCATCATCATGGTTGTGAGCCACCAGGTGGTTGCTGGGAATTGAACTCAGGACCTCTGGAAGAGCAGCTAGTGCTCTTAATCTCTGAGCCACCTCTCAACTCCTCCCCAGCCCCACCCCGAACTTTTCTGAGATTTTTAAATGATTATATTTTTTTACTATCAAATACTTTTTCGCTTTAAAATCTATCTTGCCTATTCTTTCTAGATAACTGAAGCTGCCTTGCTGAGAGCATCCCCTCAGACTAACGCAGAGCTTTAAATTCTCAAGCACATTCCCTATGGTTCATGTATTTGCACGCAATATTTGTGAAACCCTTCGTATCCAACATTTGTAAAAGCTTTTCTGAAGAAAAGCCAGTTTTTATTAGAATTCCAAAAGACATCCATACCCACCCCTTCAAGAAGGCAGGTTAAGAACCCTGCCCAACTGCTGACTGCACCAAGGGGAGGCCAGGACAGTAGCTATGCAGCAGAGGCTGCAGCATCAGGCAACTTCTAAATCTTACTGATCCTGGTTTGTGCTCAACCTACAGCTCATCCCGTGCTGCAGACTCAAGGAGAACTCAAGAAAGCTGGGAAGCCGGCCTTACCTTCAGCAGCTTGGCCTTCACAGCAGACGTGATGGTGGTAGGGTTAATGAACTGGAAAGACGGAGCAGCATTGTTGGGGTACTGTGCTGGGAACGTTACCAGCATCTTGACACGGTGGTTGCTACAATGCACAGATACTGTGCAGCTCCTGTCTGCAGCGTCCATCTGCAAAACACAAGTCCAAGATGGAGACAACTACAAAGGATATTCAAAGGAAAATACATTTACCTTGTCATATTGTGCTGTGTTTTATTTGCGGTGCTGAGCCTCAAACCCGAGGCCTTGAACAGGCGAGACAAGTACTCCTCCCCCCCAGCCACACCCTTAGCAGGACACAAGTGGATTTTAATGAGCAACATAAATGCTCAGGCTCCTAGTCACTGAGTAAAAGGAAAGTGTTATAAAAACAAGTGAGTCTGAAAGATAATTCATTTTCAGAACAGATTTTTAAGTTTTAGTACTTATTAAAATAAATAAAATATATTTTTTATTTTATACATATGGGTATGTCTGTGCACCACCTATGTGCCTGGTGCCTTCAGAAGGCAGAAGAGGACCCAGGTTCAATTCTCAGCACCCGCATGGCAGTTCACAGTTGTCTGTAACTCCAGTTTTGGGGAAATCCGAGTGCCTTCTTCCGACCTCCGCAGGCACTGTACACATGTGGTGCTCAGACACACATACAAACAAAGTACCCATACACATAAAACTTTTTTTTTTAATTAAGATTTTAAAAATCAAAAACAAATATTATCGCTTCCCACCCAACAGCTGCTGGCCTTTGAGGTCATTTTGTGACTTGTGTCTCAGTTTCCTCGTCTGTAAAGCGCAGTGAGAGTACACATGACAGGATGGCGTGGAAGACCGAACGAATCACAGCAACGCAGACCTTACCTGTCTATAGTGCGGTAACTCTGAGTAAAAGAAAAATTAACAAGGCTTTAAAATCCCTTCCTGGAGTGACACTCAGTTCTCTGACACAAAGAATTTTGAAATATGTGAGCGTGCGCACACGCACACACACTGTTCCATGTTGAGAGCCAGGCCAATCCAAGGCTTCTCAGAGGCCCTGATGAAACCGCAAAAGGAACCTAGTTTTCTGTCCTTGCCAAGGGGCAGACTAGGTATGGTCTAGTCTGGAGCTGGGACCTGGGCCTTGAATGAATCAGGGTTTTGGTTTCTGGGAACTTGGCTTTTCCCTTTGAAGAAACTGAAGTTATCAGTCCCAAGGTTGCTGTGTGGTCAGTCTGTGACGTGCTGTGATACCCTGTATTTTCCTTGTGCAATATCGCTTGATTAGCATCTTGCTGACTTAATCCCATTTCTCCCCCTGGAAACAGTATATAAGATGCTGGACTTCTTAATAAGTCTGCTTGGCATAAGACATAGATTTCTGTCTTCTTCATCTTCATCTCCTGGCCATGTCCTCCTCAGGACCTGTCACTGAAGAATAACCTTCTGACCCAGGTCTGTTTCAAGTGCTTTGGTCACCTTCTTACTCTGAATTTACATCAAAGGAAACACTAGCTCACAAAGGGAAGGTGGAAGAGACTTAGGAGATCGGCTCCATAGTCCGCTCTGCCATTAAGCTCATAATCTTGTCAATCAGTAGCCTTCCCAGAGCAAACATCGCACACAGTGAAATAAGGGTATGGAGAGATGAGATGCTGTGGCACATGAGCTTCAAAAGCGTCTGCATTGTAAACCCCCTATTTCTTTAGAAAACTTAGGAATTAAAAAAGATGCCTGGCACTAGAGAGATGGCTCAGCAGTTAAACACGCTTCCTGTTTTCCCATAGGGCCAAGGTTCAGTTCCCAGCACCTGGGTTGTGCAGCTCAAACTACCTCTAACTCCAGTTCTGACAGACCCATCACCATACGCCCATACACTGCACCCACAAGCATGAAATTCATGAGTATTCTGACTCACCTCCACATTGACATTCCGGATTTGCACGTTGATCAAGGAGAATTCCTGCTGCAGAGTCTGAGGCAGGCCTAGTTGGTCTGGTTTCCTCTCTTCCAGCAAACTGCTGGGAGGATCTTCCTTTAAGGCTACCAGGAGAGACAGTCAGTGTTGGAAATGTTTTAGACAATGAGTGAGTTCTGGAGTATGGGCCACGTAACTCTGGGATGCACAGTGGACCCCTCACCTAGGACATCAGCTGCAGTACCATCTTCCTCTCCATGGCTAGAGCTGGGCTGGTGATCTGTATCTTGAGTGTGTAGGGTCTTTTCTGGTTCCGGCAGAAGAGAAATGCTCTCAATGAACTCATCAACACCATCCAGTATGTCATTGGCACAGAGCTGAAAGCAAGGGCAGAGGGTGGGGTGGAGAATGTGGTTCAGTGTTAAAGTGCTTGCCTAGCAGGCACAAGACCCTGGGTTTGACTGACAGCAGCACCAAAAACTACAACAACAAAACATAAGGGTGAAGATGTAGAGCTAGAGAGGTAACGGAACAATGGGAATTATAAAGGACAGGTTTTGTGTGATATTTGTGTTCTGACAGGTTGCCTGGAGATCAGAGGATGGAGCTAGCCAGCTACTAGTTAAACATAAGGCCGAGCGGCAGTGGCTCACACCTGGAACCCAAGCACTTGGGAGGTGGAAACAGGAAGTGTTAAGGTGGGGTGCAGACAGGATCTCAGTCCTTTTGGATGCAGGAAGGAGAGAGGTAGAAAACAGCTGGCGACTGCTCCCGCTTCTCTCATCTTCCAAATTTTTACCCCATATCTGACTCCTGATTTTTATTGATTAAGATTCATTAGATTGCTGGGTGGCGGTGGTGTACACCTTTAATCCCAGCATTTGGGAGGAAGAAGCAGGTGGATTTTCTGTGAGTTCGAGGCCAGCCTGGTCTACAAGAGCTAGTTCCAGGACAGGCACCAAAGCTACAGAGAAACTCTGTCTTGAAAAACAAAAACAAAAAAGATTCATTAGATTAGCACTTCAGACAGGGAATGTGTCAGCTAAGAACTATCATAATCAAAATGGATTTTACCCATCACCAATGTTCCCTGGTTACATACAAAGAATAATACACTCTATTACCCCACTCTAGACATTTTCCATCATGATCAGAATAAAAATGCCAAGAAAAAAAAAGGTCAATTTAAATTCCAAGTCTTAATGGAATTTTTCAGCTAAGTCACAAGCAAAGATACCATAACCCTAAACATTTGGACCAAATATATGTTCTGGAAAAAACAGATTTAAATAAAAAGCAATGAGATAATAGGACTTAACCAAAATGCTCAGGTGGCGTTAGACACAGTGCTGTGAATTTCACCCAGCATTTCCCATCAGTCCTGGAGGAGCTGGTATGAGAAATGCTGTTGGATAGGAAACACCAATGGGCTGTGTTTTTCACCATCAGGAGAGCCAGCCACCCGGCGAGAAGACTGTCCCATGACTGCTCAGAGCAGCATGCCAGGTACCACGTCCATTCATGTACAAAACAAATGCTCATATATGAAAACACTGGGCGCTCGAGAGATAGCTCAGTGGTTAAGAATACTGGCTGCCCTTCTAAAGGTCAGAAGTTCGATGCCAGGCGGTGGTGGCGCACGCCTTTAATCCCAGCACTTGGGAGGCAGAGGCAGGCGGATCTCTGTGAGTTCAAGACCAGCCTGGTCTACAAGAGCTAGTTCCAGGACAGGCTCCAAAGCCACAGAGAAACCCTGTCTCGAAAAACCAAAAAAAAAAAAAAAAAAGAAAACACTGGAAGGCGCCTCATAGGGAAGGTGGTACTGATGGGTGAAGGGGCTCTGAACAGAGCACAAGGGCAGGCTTCTCAAAGCATTGAGAAGAGACAGAAATGAAGGGCTAAGCCACTTCTCAGTATGGTACCCATCCTGTCTCATACTAGGACAAGAGGGAAAAAATAGTCTTTAGCCTCAAAGTGCAGAATACTTTGGTTCTTAAAGACTCCCAAGCCAGTGTGGCATACCGAGTTGCCAGCCCTCCACAGGCATATAAATGTCAGCATTTATTCTCTAATTTCTTGTATCTTTTGGTTCGATTTCTGGTGTATCACTTGTATTTCTCTACAATAGCGCTGAATACATACCCTCTGCATTTGGTAATCCACCCGCCACATCCTCAAGGTTTGATCCCGAGACCACGTGACAAGTTGGTAGTCCTTGGATCCTAGAAATCATCAAATAAAAATCCTAAAAACAAACCCTCTAGATTTGACATCCATTTGTTATAGGCAGGGATGGAGTGAGAGTGACTCATCCATTCATTCATTCATTCATTCATTCACTTACTCACTCACTCAGTCATGCGTATGTGTATACAGCCCACAAATAGCTACCTAACATCTCAGCCTACGGCAGATACCCGCCTAGGCCCCAGAGCAGTAGCATGAAAAAATCATCTATCTTTATAGAGCTCAAGGTCCCAGTGGTGGGAAAAGACCCGCAAATAAACAGGTGATAAAATACTGGTGGTGATGAGAAGCGAGATTAACACCGGAGAAGAGGCCAGAGGCTGATGAGAGCTCTTTTCAGCTAGGACTCCCTGGGGAAGTCCCATGAGAGCAGAAACAGAAATGAAGTGAAATAATAATTGGCAAATTAGCAGACAGAGAGGGATGCTAAGACCTAATGTCACCGAGACTTCCGCCTCTGCAAATGTGCGCCCAAGGAACTGGGAGGGGGGGACTCGTCTGCAAATGTGAACTGTTTTCTGCGCATCAGTGCATCTCAGAGCTCAGAGCAGTTCTATAAAGTAAATAATCAGCCTGTCAACCCTTTTAATTGGCTGAATCATACTCTTTAGACATTGGGTCTGGTCAAAGGGATGACTCAAGTTAAGGGCGCTTCATGAAACAGCGTACAAAAGATGAGGATAACCATCTACAGTCTCCTTCATGGCCATCTTCAGACAACACAGAATGCAGAAAATAGTTCACTCAGTTCCCTCATTTCATAGCTGAGGACACTGAGACAGCAGACAGCATGATGTACAAGGTAGCAGAAGTGGGCTTTGGCCAGGGCAAGTTCTCTTCTCCAACAGTCCCCTCTCTACGTCACCACTCCAACCCAGATGTCACCCAGACGTCCTGGCACATCTGACAAGAAAGCAACCTTTCTGAGTCACCACGCTCACCCGTGCTCTGGCCTGACGTTCACACGCTGTTCACACGCCCTGGCTTGGAGGAAAGGCGCACTAAGTGCCTTATACTCAGCCCCTTTACCTGCGCCTTCCATGCCACGCCCACACACTCCCAAGGGGCCTTGCTCTCCCACTGACTTCCTTTCTTGCATCTTCTTCCTGCTTTCCCCAACTGCCCATCCCACTCCTCATCTGGGAAGCAACAAGCACAGTCCCTACCTGCTCACTTCCGTTACCTAGGGATCTGGCTTCTGGCCTCAGTCCACTTTGGAGTTCTTCCTTACCCATCAAGCAGCTTCCTCTGTGCTCCATCAAATGTCTTATCTCACCTGCATGCTGGTCCTTCAGCTACACCCAACCCCGGTGACCACGGCTTCTTTCCTGGGCCCTCTTCACCCTTAGCTACCACATCCTGGTCCCTCCCCACAGGGAAAACCAAAGCCAAACTGTAAGGTGGTCCAATAAAAACTAACTGAGGGGAAATGGTGGTAAAAATATGCCAGAGCAATATTAGGTCACGAAGAAGGTCAAATTTAAAAAACACTTAGGATAATTAAGTTATGGAAGGTTCAAACAACAGTCAAATCTAAATTAGCTTTAGGAATTCACAAATTGATAGTGAAAGACAGGGGCGTAGTTCAGTAGCAAGTGTAAGGTTATAGGTTTGATCTCCAGCACTAATAAATAAACAAATATGCAAACAAATAGACAAAAAGAAGGAAGGGAGGAAGAGAAGGAATGCAGGAGGAAAATTGCTACTAGTTTGTTGGTTCTGTCAGACTGACCTCGAACTCAGAGATCCACCTGCCTCTGCCTCCCAAGCCCTAGGAATAACAGCGTGAGCCACCCTGCCCTTCCCATTATTGCAACCCTTTAATATAGTCCCTCATGTTGGAGTGACCCTCCCAATATAAAATTATTTTGATGCTACTTCATGTAATTTTGCTACTGTTATGAATCATAATATAAAGATCTGATATGCAAACCCCAAAGGGGTCATGACCTACATGAGGATTGCTGCTGAAGTCTTCGGCCCTTGAAAGGATTCAACAACAAACTCCTCTCAACCTCTTACTGGAGCAGATCTCTTCCAAGTAGAAGAAATTAGAATGGAGGTTGGAGAAGAGAACTAGGGAGACAGAGAAGGCTACACACTCCCTTTATCCACCTGTAACTAAACGCAGCCCTCCCTGACCACTGGCTCCTAGAGCCAGCCCTGTTCTGCTACCTCCTCACTATCCCAAATGACTGCTATAGCTGTCCACAAGCGCTCAGAAGACAAGCCCGCCACCTTCTCACTCACCTTCCTTTTGTCTCCTCCACTGGAACTCTAGCACCACATCATCGTGTCCCACAAAGGTGTGAACTGGAGTGTTCAAATCAAAAACATTCCATAGGAGCAGGCTGTTTTCCCTCCGCAGCTGGGGAACCATCACCGTCACTAAGCCGTTGCTGAAAGGCTACAGCCAAGAAGGGGGAAGCTGTTATTTTTCCGTGGAGAATCAGACAAAACTAAAGCTGGATTCTTCCTATCTAAAATAAACTACACAATGGACATGGCATGGCGGCTCACGCCTGTAATACTAACACTGAGGAAGCAGAAACAGAAGGATTGTGGCTAGCCTGGTCTAGTTATCAAATTCCAGGCCAGCCCAACCCAGCCATGGCTACATAGGAAGAACCTATCTTTTTCGCTTTTTGCTTTTTTCAAGACAGGGTTTCTCTGTGTAGCCTGGCTGTCCTGAAACTCTGTAGACTAGAGTGGCCTCAAACTCAGAGATCTACCTGCCTCTGCCTCCCAAGTGACAGGAGTAAAGGCGTGCACCATAACCACCAGGCTAAGAACCTATCTTTAATTTTAAAAATCTATATAAGTTCAAACGCATTTAGAGAAATACCATAAGCTGTCTTCCACATATATAGCCCTCTGTCTGGTAATGGAATGGAACACAGCAAATGGGAAATAAGGCTGAGCCAAATGTTTAGACAATGTGGGAGCCAAAGTTATCTTGTAAGTTTTAATTACCGTGCCTAGGAGATCTCAAAACAAAAAGGCCTCTAACCTGTACGTAAGCCCTTTGCCCAAGGACAGGTAATTCCTAAGATGCTAGAGGCTGCTGTCCATAGATAACGACAAGCCACGTGTTTTCACTTCCCTAAACAAGTTTGGTTGACACAACTTCACCGGATATGCTTGATCATCCACAGGCAGGAAGTATGTCAGGATGTCGCTTGCCCCCAATTGGACGAAGGCAGGAAGTACGTAGCCTTATAGGTTTACCTTTCTAAGCACCTGACCAAAGGAGCTCATGGCCATTTTCTGGGAACCCTGAATAGACCTTGCCAGAGTCCATCATCCTGGCCAGGATTTACTTAAAGCTTCCTTCAAATTTGGCTCAAAATTGGGTCTTATTCTTGCCCAGTGGGATTAACAATAACTCTGAAAATTCTACAGCATGCAAACACCTCTTTCTGTTCCATGTCCTAACTACTGTTCAGGAGATCCTCCTCAGGAATGAGTGTGCAAGGCTCACTGGGAAAACCTGCAAGCAGCCAGGTCAGGACGCCATCTACATGAAGCGCCACTGTCTCGGTGTGACACTGACCCAAAGGAAAACTTAGCAACCTCAGGACTGCTGTTCACCTTAGCAACACTCTGTCTGTAGGGGAGTTGAGAACCCATTTGGCTTACAGCCAGACTCTGCTATTTAAGGAAAAAAGCATTGTTACACAAGAGCACACTTATTTATCTCCTCTCCTCCCAACAATTCTCCCCAACTTTCATGTTTCTTTTTTAAAGCAAGCATGAACCCAGAGATGTCAGCACCTAAGAACAGCGTCTCACTTCTCGGCAAGTGATCCCAGATGCAAAAACAGCATAATGTCCAATTATCTTCTTTGCTCCACAGTGTCCCACGGTGACAGACTAATGCATAAATGCAGCTTTGTTCATCCCCACGCTTGCTTTCAAAGTGACATTAAAGGAAATACACTTATCTCTGACTCACAGCTATCAATGTGGCCCTGGGAAAAAGGGTGGAGGAGGACAGCAGCCTATTTGTAGTGTTCTGTGATTTACAAGGCACATTCATGTGCATTACCTCAAGTGGAAGGCAGACTGTGGTATTTCCAGTGCCACAGGATTGTCCACTTTAGAATGGCGACTATTATGGCAATAATGAAAGTGGGGGCAGGGCTGGAGCAGACAGCAGCCATTACAGGGAACACACCCAACATCCACAGCAGGAAGCTCACAACCTCCTGTAACTCCAGCTCCAAGGGATCGGATGCCCTCTTTTAACCTCTGCGGGTACCTGTACTCCCACGGCACACACACACATGAACAGAAACAACATCTTGGAGCTAGAGTGATGGTTAAGCAATCAGAAACAGTTAGTTCTCTTCCAGAGAACCCAAGTTCTGTTCCCAGCACCCATATTGGCTGACTCATAACTTCCTGTAACCCCAGCTCTCTTCTGGCCTCTATGGGCACATACATGCACATGGCACATACTTACACAGACATACACACACAGAGACACAAACCCTTAAAAAGAATTTAAGGACAGAGTGAAAAGTGTCCTTCAACTCCACAAATCACTGCTTAAACAACCAACTGTTCCAGGACCACAAAAGCATTAAATGGTAGGGTTGGGCCCCAAATCCTCTGAATCTAAAGCCAGTGTTCACCGGCTTCCCCTCACCCCACCCCCCTTCTCCTTCCTACCCTGTTGAACTACCCTTGGTGAATAAGTATCTTCACGAGCTTGCTTCTCTGGGAACACGCAGATAGTCTTCCAAAGGTAAGTGCCTAACACCATGACTACATTCACCACACTTCAAACCAAGACAAAGGGAGAAAGCAGCCTCACAAAGAAAGCAAGAAAATGCACACTTCAGACAAGAGGTGGGGAGCTCACTCACCGTGTATCTGGCTTTCCAGACAGGCACCTGGCAAGGGAGAATATTGAGGTATTTCCGAGGCTGGCGGTAATCCCAGAACTACAAGAAAATTTGTGAAATAAATGCCATTTAAAAAAACTCCACTTCTGAGGTAAGCGTGGCCTCAAACTCACTGCTCTTCGTCCTCCAATCAGTTCCACCCCATAGCATGTCCTGTCAGACACACGTCTATCAACATTACAGCAGGATTTCTAGATCGACTGCCTATTAAATAACCACTACAGTTCAAAGGTGAAAATAACAGGTTTCAATCCCGCTAGTTTTACATCTAAAAGGAATTTAACAGGTAACACGCCCTGACAACTTACTGCTTCCAGACAGACATTTAAAACTTTTTCACCTCACCCAGTCTTTACAGCTAACATGACAGGACGTTCCTATTCTTTTTTTCAAATGCACAATGAGTTAAGTTTCTGTTTCCTGAATTTGGGAGATTAGGGACAGAAACCTACAAAACCTAAAATAAAACAAACAAGTAACTGTGACACAGAGGCAGGGGATTGACAAACATCCAGACAGAGGTACTTTGAATCCTCACATAGAGTCGCTTGAACTCAAATTTAGCTAACCAAACCAGAAAGGTTAGAGCTATAGAAATCTAATAAAACATTATAATAATGATCATTGTATGCTAAACCAACTTCTGTGGCCAAGTCCTGACCTGCAGGGATAGAGACTTTGTAATGATTCAGCCACACAGCATGGCTGACACTTCCGAGTTCTAGGGCCATATGCACGTGCGGCAAGCCCTCAGACAGAAATGCCCAATGCCCCCGGGGGATCTTAAAGGACCCTGCTTGTGACCCATGTGAGGCAAGGTTGCAACACCTACATCTGACACAACTGCGTGAGTCCTTGTGTGCATGCATGAGCTCCGTCATCTGTGTATGACATAACCATGTCATCTCCCTGTGTGCATGCGCTAGGCAGCCCTTAAAAGCTGGATGCGCCATCTTCAAGCTCTCTCTCTCTGTACACCAACCTCACCAGGCCTGCACACAGCCCCCCCAATAAACTCCTGAGCAGGTTTGCTGCATGTTCCGTGTTTCCTTCTCACTCGCACCAGGTAACTCCAGATTTGCATACAGAAGGAAGGGTAGAACAGAGAGACCCTGCCCTGCATGGCTGATGCCACAGCTAAAGAAAACAAAGGGCAGCCGGGCGGTGGTGGCGCACGCCTTTAATCCCAGCACTCGGGAGGCAGAGGCAGGTGGATCTCTGTGAGTTCAAGGCCAGCCTGGTCTACAAGAGCCAGTTCCAGGACAGGAACCAAAAACTACGGAGAAACCCTGTCTCGAAAAAAAAAAAAAGAAAACAGGGGAAACACTGTCTCTAAGAAAAATCAAAAACGACAGAGCTCCTCAATCTTGAGCAGGTCTTAAGTTAGGGAACATTAGCCAAAGTCTATCCTAGCAATGCTAATGTCTGAGGTCACGCTTTCACAGATACGACAATCACATGAGGAACGGATGGCTTGCACCATCAACAGACAAACTAGAATCTCGGTGGCTTTAGATCGTGTGGGCTTCTAATCCTTGACTTTATCTCTGCGCATACATCTGGCTTCTTCTCAGCTTCCTCTTAGATAAACCTTTCTGTCTCTGCCTTTCAGAGGAAAAGAAAATCTGCACAAGTTAAGAAGCTCACCAGTCAGCCACCACACTATCACTTCTGCTGGTCAGAAGGCCCCAGGGAGCACATGTACCGTGAAGCACGTGCAGCATACCAGCAAACTGCATGCTTCCTGCCAGAGTGCTAGCACGCATTCCTGATGCCTCCCACACGCAGCTCCTCCAAGACTCCAGTGGGGACCACTCACCTTGACAGAGTTATCTTGACTGGAGGTGGCGAGAATGTGCTCGCTGTCTGGGTGCCAGTCCAGGCCATGGATCTTGGAGAGGTGGGCTGCTAGATACTCCACTGCTGTACTGGGTTTCTACAACACAGCGACACTGGGTTTGCTGCTTTTGAAAGAGCTCATTGAATGTCTACCATAGAATAGCTGCTGGGTGCTGAGGGGACTCTGGACACTGCCAGGACAGTTACGGCCTCTACCCTTCATAAGCTCTCTTTGTTTAGACCAAATAAGGCCAATAACAACAGAAGACTTACCCTGAGCTCTTCCACACGCCCCGGGAGTGAGCCTGTCAGTCTCATCTCTCCCCACTCCAGCCTGACGCATAATTTTAATACGAGATTCAGGTAGTGGTTGTTTGTCATCTTTCAGAGGGGACCATTTCTGTTCCCCCTCCTAACACAAGAGGAGGTACTGTGACAGTCAAACGGACCCAACCTCAACAGTGAGGGTAAGAGCGTATGTCTTCTAGTGACTGAGCACTGAGAGCCCCCAAAACCTCCATGTGCACACATACATCCTCCCACCCGACACACAATTTAAAATGTTAAGAAATTTATTAAAAATCTCCTTCTTGGGCTGGAGAGATGGCTCAGTGATTAAGAGCACTGACTGCTCTTCCAGAGGTCCTGAGTTCAATTCCCAGCAACCACATGGTGGTTCACAACCATCTGTAAGGAGACCTGGTGCCCTCTTCTGGCATGCGGGTGAACATGGAGGCGACAGCACCCATGTGCAGGCAGAGGCAAGAGCCCTGAGTTCCAGGTTAGCCTGGTCTATATAGTCCTGGCCTACACAGTAAGTTCCAAGTATGGTGGGGGTACACAGTGAGACCCTGTCTCAAAAAAAAAAACAAAAAACACAAAGACATACAAGAAAGGCCAGGAAAGCTTGAGGAGTGACAATGGCTTACCTAACGTGCTAACAGGGAGCAGTAAATTGAGGCTCTGTCTTAGGTCAGGCCAAGTTTATTGTATTAATCACTGATTACAATGCCTTACTTTTCTACAGCAATTCGGATAAGAAGCTAATGTCACTTGGTTACAATGACAACTTGTCATGCCCCATAGGATTCTTTACTCTATTGAGACAAGTCCTGGGACTCGATAACACCCTCTCCACGCCCTCTAGGAGAAACTAAATACCAACTACGGGAGAGAGGTCACAGGGAACAGGCCACTCACCCGCTTATCCCATATCCGTACGTCACCATCATGGCTGGTGGCAAGGTAGTTAGCGTTTTTCTTATTCCATTTGACCTGGGAGGCACCAGCTGCAAAGAAAAAACAGAGGCACAGGAAGAATGCCGCTGCCCTCACGGCTTCCTGAGGCAGAGTGGAGCGTCCAGGGGAGCTGGGTAATGAGCTCTGATGCCATGAGCAGAGTCCTTCCAGCTTCTCTGACTGCACCGCTCCGCCAGGACAGATGAAAAGTATTGCAAATAAGTGAGTTAACACATGGGAACAAGATCACAGGGGAGGATCACAGTCACCTATGGAGGAGACAGTCTCTAAGGGAAAAGCCACAGGGGACTCTGAGCACAGTCAGCGGGGACAATGAGCTGCTTACAGTAGCAAGAATGGAGTAGTTTGGTTGGCAACAAACAGACTTGTCACAAAAATCTGACTCCCGAATAACAACTCTCACTCTGACCCCTGCCCACTCTATTTTCTCAGAGTTGTTTTGCATAACAGTCTTAGGGGAACACTAACTCAAGCTTTAGAATTGGCCCCAGTTTGGGCAGCACACCACCCCCACTTTTTTTTCTTTTGGTTTTTTGAAACAGGGTTTCTCTGTGTATCAGTTTTGACTGTCCTAGAACTCCCTCTGTAGACCAGGCTGGCCTCAAACTCAGAGATCCGTCTGCCTCAGCCTCCGGAGTACTGGGATTAAAGGCGTGCTCCAGCACCACCTGGCTGTTTTTTTTAATTTTTGAGGCAAGATCTCACTATGTAGCCCTGGCTGGCTAGGAACTTGTTATGTAGGACAGGCTGGCAGCTATGTCTGCCTCTTTGTATCACCACAGCCAGCCCTACGCATCCCTCTTGACTCTCATCATGCCCTTAGCAGTTAGTTTTAGCCACTGCCACTGTGCTCATGAGATCAGGGTGACATGAACTGGCCTGGAGCTCACCAATAAGCCCCAAGGATCCTTCTGTCTCTGTCTCCCTAGATCTGGGATTATAATCACACACCACCATACCAGGCTTATCTTATATGAGTTCTGGGGATCAAAGATTGGATGGTAAGAATGTTACCAACTGAGCCATCTCTTTAGCCCTCAATAGGTTCTTTGTGTGTGTGTGTGTGTGAGAGAGAGAGAGAGAGAGAGAGAGAGAGAGAGAGAGAGAGAGAGAATATACAGGATACATAATAAAATATTTGAAGAAATAATGCAATATACAGATTTTGCTTCAAAATAATCACAAAGGGAATGAGGGTGAGACAGGATTGGATATCGGATGACAACTGTTGAAGCTAATGGTGAGAACAAAGCCGCAGATAACCTAGGATCAGGGTCAGGGTTAGGACTCAGCCCAAAGCAAGTGTCTTGGAGAGTGGGACTTAGTCTTACAGGCAGTCACGATGGAGCATGGGCTGTGAATAGTCAGAGTTGTGAGCAGGATGAGCAGGAGGGGACCAAGAAAGCCAAGCCAGGGGTGTGCACACTTACCTACAGCTGACAGGGCAACAGTAGGTTTTCTTGTGTCTCTGAAACAGACAAACAGAAGCCAATGCCTGACTCATTGTATACCAGCAGCCAAACACTGCCATTCACCCTTTATGTGCATTTCTTCACTCTCCTCTAGGAGAATTTAGAATTAACATTGTTTGAGGACCTTTGAAAAAAGTATAAAGAGCCAGGTGGTGGTGGTGTACACCGTTAGTCCCAGCACTCGGGAGGCAGAGACAGGCGGATTTCTGTGAGTTCTAGGCCAGCCTGGTCTGAAGAGTGAGTTCTAGGACATTCAGGACTACACAGAGAAACTCTGTTAAAGAAGACTCAGAATCCCTTGCTGTCGTCATGATTCCTAGCTGCAACAAGGCAACAGTCGGTACTCAAAACTGCTACAGGAGCTGCATCTACCTCAGTGCTAAAGTACTCACCTTGCATGGGAAAGGCAGAGATGAGTCTCCAGTAGAAAGGAAAAAAAGAAAAGAAAATGCCAGGCATAGCAGCACATACTTATAACCTCCGTACCCAAAGGCTGAGGCAAGAGGATTGTAAACTCAAGGCTAGCCTGGTCTACACAGAAAAACCCTGTCTCAAAAAAACTGGAGAAAAAAAAAGACACGGCATTCCTTCGTTGGTTATTTAAGTCGCGCCTGAATGGGGGTGGGGGGTAGTTAGGTCCTAAAACATTTGGCAACAAGAAAAAATTTTTGAACAGTCAGTGACCAAAAAAATTAATTCAAAATCAAACACAGAACGAATCTAAGGTGTTTTGATTTCATACCTGTTTTATAAACCTGTGAACCCCAGGGTTGCATGAAAATTTCTTAGGTGAAAAGGGTATGTCAATTCGGGAAGTTTAAGAAACTCTAAATAGTAAGCCTCCTCAGCCCTAGGGAGTACCTGGTTCCCTCAGGTGTCCTCTGTGGAGAAAGTTACCCCTGACTTTGTAGTTAACTGCTGTACTTCTTCGTATCTGTGATAATTATTCCTCACTAAAACCATGATGACATAAACCACAAAATCTGTCACCCTAACCATTTTTGTGTCTGCTGCTAAACTGTGCTAAGTACATCTATATCCTTCTGTCACTTGTCTCCAAAGCGCCGTCATGCAGATCCAAACTTCACACATTCAACTCTCCATCCCCTCCAGCACTTGGAACTGTGCACTTGACTCTGGCCAACTGCAGTTGCACGTAGCAGACTTTCTTTGGGCCGCCAACCAGCTCCCAAATTATGATGTGGAGACTTATTAGTTACGAATGTTTGTCCTTAGCTTAGGCTCACTTCTTGCTGGCTCCTATAACTTAACCTCTTGAGTGCTGGGATTAAAGGTGTGCACTACTACGCTTGGCTAATTCGGTGTCTTTAAATGAAGAAAATACTTGTTGTCTGTACATGAGGGGTATTCCCCATCTTGCCCCTTGGTTCCCTGAGGACTTTCCATTTGCTGAAGAGCTCTCCTCTTCACTTCTGGATTCTTCTCAGGTGCTGCTCTTAGACCCAAAGTCTCTAGGGGCTGGTCTGCAGGGAAGGTGGCTGTATTTGATCAGGCCAGACACACACACCTTACTGCCCCAGAACACTTTTGCTGGTCTGACAGGCCTGTTTTCCTTCCATCTCTGTCTTGTCATCTGTCAACACTCCCTGTTTACTGGCAGGGTAAAACAACTCCAAGTTATTGCCACGAGGGAGGCAGTGACCTGGGTGCCAAGGGGGCTGTGTCTACAGACAGCCCCCTTGGAATGGCCAGCTCTAATCATCAGCAAAAGCAGTCCTGTTCCTAGACAAGCCAGACCTCAGGCTGGAAGCTCCTTTAACCCTACTTTAGGAACTGTAACCCTGTGAAGAGGCCATTAGCCCCTCTTTGACAGCAGGGAACAGAAGCCTCACAAGGAGCCAGTAAGAGCTAAGCAGATGTCTTAGCAACTCATGACTGCACTTCAGCAGACCAGCTCGACTTGCAAATGCCAGCATCTGCGCTGCTTTGCCACAGGGATTCGCCTGGCCTCGGAGGACTGCTTTGCAGAACCCTGACAAGCCGAAGAGCTGGGGAATTCAGGCTGCTGGGGGCAGCCATCAGCTGTGACTGTATACTCTGCTTCCAGGCCCTCAGTGGGACACAGCTAAGGAAAGAGTTTCCCACCAGAGACTGATGCTCCCAAGGAAGACTAGGCTCTATAGTGGTACCCAGGGAGGCCAGGCCTGCTCTCCACAGCCTTCCAGATCTGCCTGTCTCCATCCCTGGTGACTCTTCTCTTACCTCTTACTTTATCTACTCTCAGATCCTGGTCTCAGGATCTAATACAGGAATCAAACTAAGACACTTAACCTCTAACAGTTTCCCACTGTCCCCCAGCTAAGTGGCCACGCCTCCTCGCTGATCTTACTTGATATCCCAGATGTAGATGTAGGTGTCCACAGAGCTGGTGACCAGGAGATCTGGCTCAAACACTGCCCAGTCCAGGTCACTGACAGAGACAAAATAAACAGAACAGAAAGGCAGAGCTTCAGTGTCTGGTTCCAAAGCACTAACAAATCCATCTCTAGTGGCTTCGCAGGGTGCTGCCTAACATGGCTCGGGGCAAGGCACTAAAGGCCTTTGCAGATGAACAAGAGCTAACTGAGCTCAGAAGGAAACTCAGGTCCTGCCCCTCAGAATTGCCAGCCATAATCCTGCCTGCTCCCGAGAAGAAATGGGGCCTTTCAACTTACAACATGCGCAGCTGGGGAGCTGCGTTCCTGCCACCCACCTCCTGGCCGCCTGGCTAGCTCATGCCCCAAAATAACGACACACAAACTGTATTCTTTTAAACACTGCCTGGCCCATTTCTTTTTTTTTTTTTTTTTTTTTTTAGTTTTTCGAGACAGGGTTTCTCTGTGGCTTTGGAGCCTGTCCTGGAACTAGCTCTTGTAGACCAGGCTGGTCTCAAACTCACAGAGATCCGCCTGCCTCTGCCTCCCGAGTGCTGGGATTAAAGGCGTGCGCCACCATCGCCCAGCTGCCTGGCCCATTTCTATTAATGTGTGTAGCACCGAGGTGCGCTTACTGGGAAGATTCTAGCCTACGTCCATCCTGGGTCGGAGCTTCATCGCATCTGCCCCAGAGAGGAGAGGAAAGAGCTCACTTCCTCTTTCTCCCAGCATTCTGTTCTGTTTACTCCACCCACCTATGTTCTAACCTATGAGGGCCAAGCAGTTTCTTTATTAATTAACCAATGACCTTCCTCCATCACAGCTGCAGATGACACAGAGCTGCAGTGAGGTTTTGCTGGGCCTGCCCTTTAGCTCAGAGAAGCACAACTTTTCCTTTTCTTCTCTCTCTCTCTTTCATTTTTCAAGACAGGGTTTCTCTGTATAACAGCCCGGGCTGTCCTAGAACTCACTCTGTAGACCAGGCTGGCCTTGAACTCAGAAATCTTACTGCCTCTGCCTCTCGAGTGCTGGGATTAAAGGCCTGCATGCCATCATACCAGCTCCTTCTAGCTCTTTCTAGACATGCTTCCCCTAACACTTTTTACCTAAAGATCCTGTCCTCACTGCAGGTGCCTACCCTCCATGCAGGCTTAATTCAAACAGCATGGCCTTTTCTCTTTCTCTTCTCCTTCTTCTTCCAGGCAGCGCTGAGATCTATAGCTTGCCACCCTGGAGTTTTCTTTTAATCGCTAATAAATTAAATTGTCTTTAATCTTCAAAAACAACAGCAAACAAGACATAAGCTCCTTCCCTCTAACAAACAAAATGTACAGGAGCCTGAGTCTTCCTCTCTCTGCTCTCTGAATAAACAGACAAAACAAAGAAGAAACAAAGTTATCTCTACATTATCAACCACGGGAGCCTTGGGTAAACCCTCTTAAGCAGGGGCAAACTTCTTACCTCCTGCCCGACGCCTTCAGTCCTAGAAAAGGCTGTACTCTCTGCACACACAAGTACCTAAACTTTCCTGTCACTTTCAGGTCATTTTCCCGTCCCTATGCTCCCTGCTACTACTCTCCAGAAAAAGGAAATAGTGACCCAGAGGCTCAAGGAACACTCTGGAAAGCCCCACATGGGAGGAAACAAGACAGGAGTTCCGTGAGACAATCAGTGGCTGCTGCCTGGTGTACCCTTGCACTCCTCACCACTAAGGACCCTGAATGGGAGATTCTGTTATATAACAACTTTTTCCTTAAGCAACAATCAGCCCTGACCCTGTACTTTGGACTGGCTGTAGCCAAGTCTTCTGGGATTCAGGTTATACTTCCTAAATGTTAACAGGCTGTTTTCTAGATCACTGGCAGCACTGTGCCGTGAAGACTGAGGCCCTGTTGGCGACTCAGGGTGAATACAAGCCAGCAGGCCAAGCATGGAAAAAGGAATGCATCTTCATGGCACCCATCAAAGTGAGACAGGCCAAGAAGCTGCCCAGGGCAATGCCTACCTGATTACTCGAGTGTGGCCTTGTAACGTTGTACCAACTTCCCCACTGCCATCTTTCCACTTATAAAGATCAACCCGCTGATTACTCTGAAAAGAAGCAAGAGTGAGAAGACAGTGAGCGGCACAGCGCACAAGTGGACAGAAGTTCTCGCCTCTATCGCCTAACATAAAGAGGTGATAAAGAAGGCAGCTCGTGGGCAGAGATCCTACAGGGTAAACAAAACAAACGGACAGAAACGTCCAGTGAGTGCTGTGGAGACAGCTCAGTCAGTAACGTGGTTGCCACATAAACATAGGGACCCGAATTCGATGCCCGAAACCCACATCAAAAGCTGGGTGCAGAATCTCTGTGCTGGGGAAGTGGGAGAAGAGAATCCCTGGGGGTTAGCGGCCACTCAGTCTAGCCAAATTAGTGAGCTCCTGGCTCAGTGAGAGACCCTGTCTCTAAAATTAAGGTGGAAAATGATCAAGAAAAACATTCACACTGACCTCTGGCCTCCACACGTATGTACACACACATGCAATCATACACATACACGCACACACAAACACATATCCACATGTACATACACAAATAATAATCATAAAGGGCCAGGTATGGACATCTACAGTTGCTCTAGAGCACAGTTCTCAACCTGTGGACTTAGAGCACAGTTCTCAACCTGTGGGCTGTGACCCCTTTGGGGTCAATGACCCTTTCGCAGGGTCGCCTAAGACCATCGGAAAACAGACGTTTACGTTACAGTTCATAAAAGTAGCAAAATTACAGTTATGAAGTAGCAACAAAAATAACTTTTGGCCGGGGGTCACCACAACATGAGGAACTGAACTAAGGGTCGCAGCGTTAGAAAGGTTGGGAACCACTGCTCTAGAGAAAATGGTGACAAAGAATCAGGAGAAAGATGCCAGAGATGACACAGCCCAAAATCTTCTGAGGTGTGATAAGATTCTCAGAAAAGAGAAAGAAGTTGGGTGTAAACCCTGGGGAACTGACATATAAACAGGCACCCGAAGTCTGCAGAGGTTAATCAATCTAATAAACTCCATAGGGAAGGAATTCCACCCTTGGAACAGAGAAGGCATTTCTGTTTTAGTTTATTTTATTTTTGACTGTCTATGTGTGGGAGGGGTGCACTCCAGAGGCCCCTGGAGCTAGAGTTACAAACAGCCAAGGTGGGTGACGGGAACTGAACTTAGGTATTGCTCGTAACTGCTGAAGCAACTTTCCAGCTGATGGATGAGGTGTCTGAGCCCTCTGACAGCACAGAAGGCTAGCTCCAGACCAGCTCACGCGCCTCTCCTTAGAGCACCTTTCTGGGCATCCGCCATGCAGCCCCTGGCTAGTCATGCTGTCACTAAGGAACGTAACTCCCTACACAGAAATGAAAGCACCTACCTGCTTCCCCTTTAAAAAATCTGAATTCAAGCCGGGCGGTGGTGGCGCACGCCTTTAATCCCAGCACTTGGGAGGCAGAGGCAGGCGGATCTCTGTGAGTTCGAGACCAGCCTGGTTTACAAGAGCTAGTTCCAGGACAGGCTCCAAAACCACAGAGAAACCCTGTCTCGAAAAACCAAAAAAAAAAAAAAAAAAAAAAAAATCTGAATTCAGTCCCTAGAAATAAATACAAAGGCTACACAGACTAGGGGCCAGCAAATCAATTATGCACACACACAAATACATGTAAAACACACAATAACTTGTCTCATCTTTCAGAAGCAGGCAAATCTCTTTTTTAAGATTTATTTATTTTTATTAAATGAGTTTGGGTGTTTGCCTTCACGTATATCTGTGTAGTGTGTGCGTGCCTGGTGCCCATGGAGACTGGATGAGGGCGTCAGATCTTCTAGAACTCAAGTCATGGCAGTTATGGTTATGAGCCACCATGTAAGTACTGGGAATCAAACCCAGGTCCTCTGGAAGATCATCTATCCACTGACCTTAAGCATTGAGCCGTTCGCCAGCCCCACAAACCTCTATTTTTTTAAACTGAGCAATGAAGACTACTTCTCTATACAGGACAAAGACCTGCAGCCCTCAATGACACATTTAAAAGATGACAATGAACTCACCGACGCTGCAAAATAATGTGCGAAGCTGTCATGAGGGTTCCACTGCACAGCTCCAATGTCCCATTTGCTCTGGCGGGAGATTTTGCGGTGACCTTCAAAAGGGGCATCTAGATTGACGATGTACAGGAATCTTCGGCTAGAACAACATCAACATTGTAGCAATACAGCAACATAGCAGCATGCACGTCACGACAGAGAAGCACATCTTGCGTTGCGTGCAGCTTGTAAGCACGGCTCTGACACTCTCAGATACACGTAGCAACTATCTACTCTGAAAGGCATACAAATGACAAGTGTCCCCAAGCTGAGGATTAAGCAAAGGGGAACAGTACCCCTGCTAGAGCTACTGTTGTATTTGGCCTTCCCTACCCATGTCCACCCGTGAGAGTGCGTCTGCTGTCTGCTCCCTCTGTGTTCAGCTCCAGCCTGCTCCTCTCCCAGCCTTTCCCAAAGACCCAGTTCCAGGGTAAGCCCACTGCAGGGTCTACATTTCAACTATGTTTCCTCTACAAGAAGGCTACCAAATGTTAAGGCTCTTGTCTCAATTCACCTGCATATCTGGAAACTAAACCATAGCTAAAATATCTTTTTAGGTCCATTATCACCAGGCACAGAGCTTTATGTGGAATGAATGTGTTAAACACACTTATCACTGGGCCAAACTCTTGCAGAAAAATCTCAGATTCCTCTGCAAGTCTACTACTCAGAAACAAAACCAGATCTACCAGGAAGAGAACTAATGACCCAAGAAAAAGGAGTAACAATTAAAGTAGCATAGTAAGGCTGTCATAGTGCATTTAAAGTGTCAATCAATATAAAGAATCTGAAAAATAAGAATGCTGTGTACTCATTTTAAGAAAGAAAGAAATGACTGGCTGTGAATTGACATCCCTGAAGCAATCTGGCATTGATTTTAATTGGAGAACATGCTAAGACTCTGGGTATCAATGAGGATTAATAAGCCCAAGGAAAAAAGATTAACAGTCCCTGTTTGGAAAATAACTGAAAATTCTTCTAGAGAGTAGCAGCGATTGAAGAGGGGTGGTAGTTAAGGGGGAAGAAGGGTAATCCAGGGAAGACAGAATCTCACAGATCTTCTGGAACGTCTAAGGAAGTTAAAGCAGAACGAAGACCAGAAGCAAAGAAAGCACTTGCCCTTGCAAGAGGAAGGATGGTGTCTTCCCATCAGAAGGAAAAAGAGTACAGACAAGCTTTCTCATGAGCTGTGCATCACTGGGGAGCTAACAGTGCAGACCAACGGAGAACAGCAGGAAGGGGTCTTTAGGACAGACACCAGTGACTAAACATGTATTTATCTTCATTCCCCAACCCCCTGCGAAAATATAGTTTTAAAAAAAGAGAGAAATGAAAGCATATGGACAAATGGCAACTGATCATGAATAATAACTACAGACAATAAGCCAAGAGCTAAAGCCAGCAAGTGTCTCAGAATCGATCTGACTTGAGGTGCAGGATCTGAGGGCACCTTCTCTAGGCAAAGAGGAGTAAGGCTGGAAGGCAAAAGCAGAACCAACAAACAAAACTAGAATGCCTGAAAGCATGTAAATAGCTATTCTAGTCATTCTTTACTCTTTTTTTATCCAAATTTTTTTTGGGGGGGGAGTGTGCAGTTGTGCCCACAACTGGAGGCCAGGAAAAGAACACCCCTTTCTAACACCCTCTGTCTAGACCTTTGAGGCGTCATGTTTTAAACAGTAATTCAAGTCTTTGAAATTCAAGTTCTTGAAAATTAAAACAGTTGAAAATTAAGAAAATCTAACAGAGGGCCAGAGAGACGGGGCAGTAGCTAAGAGCACTGGTGTCCCACAGAAGACACGGGTTCAGTTCCCAACACCCACGTGATGGCTCACAACTAACTGTCTGTAACTGCAGCTTTGGAGAATCTGACGCCCAGTTATGGACTGAGGGCACCAGGCACATGCATGGTGCATATACATAAATTCAGGAAAATCATACACATAATTTTTTTCACCGTAAAACTCCACTCACTGCTCGTCCAGAAGATCCAGGTTTATTTCCCAACACCTACATTAGGCGACTCACAACCACCTATAACTCTAGTTCTAGGGGATTAAATGACCTCTGGCTGCTGTGAGCATCCACACATACCATGCATATAAATTCATGTAGGTGCACGCACACACAAATAAATAATAAAGAAATATATCTCAAAAGAAAATTTAAATGAAGAATTGGAAGTGATCATTGAAAACTCTTAGAAGAAAAAAGAAAAGAAAAAGGCCAGGGACTGGGAGAGATGGCTCAGGTTAAGAGGATTGGCTGTTCTTCTAGAGCTCCTGAGTTCAATTCCCAGCACCCACACAGTGACTCACAACCATCTATAGTAAGATCTGGTGCCCTCTTCTGGTGCACAAGCATACATGCAGGCAGAACACAGTATACACAGTAAATAAGTAAATCTTTATTTAAAAAAATAAAAAGGCCAGAAAAGTATCCACATAGGAGAATTAACACTAACACTATAGAAACAAAGAATGAGGAAAGAGAAACTAGATGGGAGAAAATTATCAAGGGTATAAGGCAGGAAAAATTGTCCAAACTAAAGGACACACACTTCACACTGGAAGGGCCTTCTAATGTGTTAAAAAATACTATAATTTAATTAGAATGGTGACTTCATAAGCATATAGATTTGTAAATTTATTTGAGCTATTCACTTCATATTAGTATAGCCCATCCATCTCACTACATATATTTTTAATTAATTTTTTCTTTTCATTGAAAGTAGATTCTTTTTTTTTTTTCTTTTTTTTTTTTGGTTTTTCGAGACAGGGTTTCTCTGTAGTTTTGGTGCCCATCCCGGAACTAGCTCTTGTAGACCAGGCTGACCTCGAACTCCCAGAGATCCACCTGCCTCTGCCTCCCGAGTGCTGGGATTAAAGGCGTGCGCCACCACGCATGAAAGTAGATTCTTAAAGGACAGTGGTGGCACACACCTTTAATCCCAGCACTCAGGAGGCAGAAGCAGGCAGATCTCTGTGAGTTCAAGGCCAGCCTGGTCTACGTAGTGAGTTCCAGAACAGGATCCAAAGTTATAGAGAAACCCTGTGTGTGTGGGGGGGGGGGTAGATTCTTTCCTTACACAATATATCCTGATCAGTTTCCTCTCCCTCCATCTCTACTCTACTCCTACCCGCTTCTTCCCCTCCTCCCCTCCATTCCCTTTGCCTCTCATTAGAAAATAGGCTTCTAAGAGATAACAAGCATGACAAAATAAACCAGCTATCATACTGAAGCTGTGTGAGAGGAAATAACAGACACAACCAACTGCAGAGAATCCCTGCTGATGCCCATGTGTCCTTGGGATGTGAATGCTAAACCCTTTCATTGTCCTCAAACGTAAGGCTATTTTCCAGTTTCCCAGAAACTTAGAAAGTGTTCCCCAGAACTTATGGCCAACAAACGCTGAAGGTTCACTTACCCGGAAAGCACAGCATGTTGCCCAAGACAGTCCACAGACATGGCAGTTGCCTGTGAGAAAGAACAGTTTCAGTTCTGCCAGCAAACAGTCAGGGGACAAGACTGATCCTACCTGGTGCTCTTCTTCCTTTCAGGCAGTCCCCAGCTAACAACAACCAACTATGAAGCATTAGTTCTCGGCAGTGGACACTTTCCAGCGGTTCTTTTTTTTTTTTTTTTTTTTTTTTTTTTTTTTTTTTTTTTTTGGTTTTTCGAGACAGGGTTTCTCTGTGGCTTTGGAGCCTGTCCTGGAACTAGCTCTTGTAGACCGGGCTGGTCTCGAACTCACAGAGATCCGCCTGCCTCTGCCTCCCGAGTGCTGGGATTAAAGGCGTGCGCCACCATCGCCCGGCTTTCCAGCGGTTCTTAACCTTCCTGACCCTTTAAGACAATTCCTCAAGCTGTGCTGACCCCCAACTATAAAACTGTTTTCATTGCTGCTTCATAACTATCATTTTGTTGTTGTTATGAATCATAATGTAAATATTTTTGGATATAGAGGTTCATCAAAGGGGTTGCGACCCACAGGTTGAAAACCACTGTTTTAAGCCCTTGTAGTTCCCACCTGAATCTCGAATTCACTTTGACAACATGACAGCTTTTATTTCACACACACACACAGAAAGAGAGAGAGAGAACAGGATTATACACAACCAAGGCAGTACACCCTACAATAAGAAGACACAAGTTCTCGAACCCTCAGAGAATGACTAGCACCGAGCAAGAGGCAGCTACTAAACAGTCTCTCCCAAGAAGAACCTAACCTGGGACACTGCCACCTAGACACTCACAAAATACACTCATTCCTTTCCATAACATGTGGAACCTTCTTGAAGCCATATGGCATATTATTCAAATACTATCCCTGCTGATCCAAGGTTTTATTCTTAATATTTTAGCTATTTTTTATTATACAGGATTATATAAGGCCATTTCCATTCGAGTTCATAATGTACTTCGAGTATATTCCCACACATACCCCTGTACCCCATTCTTCTCCAAGGTAATATTCTTGTTACTAATATGTCTCATTCACATTCTCTGAAATTCCATCTCTCAGTTCCTCGTGAACACAATCATCATGATTCAATACCTCATCTCCAAAAGACCGCACCAAGTTACAGCCTTACATTGTCATATGTGTGCCATCTTGGTCACTAAATGCTCCGAGTTCTTTCCCAGACAGCATGCTGGAAGAATTCCCTTCATGCTTGCTGCCATAATCACAGACTATAAATGGCAAGCACCAACCCCTTCCCCTCACTCGCACTAGCTCTACTAATGGTTTTCTCACACTTATTTACTACCTAAAAGCCATGTCATCCGTAATACTGGAGCCTTGGAGCCAGAGTACTCTCCCAGAGAACGGAAGGTAGTTAAAGGGCACCCTTCATATTGCCCTGGAGTTCTGAGCAGAAAGAAGCCTGGCTACAAAGGCAAGCCAGATGCCATGCTTCTCTAGAGCTCTGCTGTGAGATGTATATATTAAAGCTGTAAATCAGTCGGCTTCCTGTTGTCCACAAGATGTTGGACTTGCAGCTACCAGCACCACATATACCTGCATGATGCCATGCTCCCCATGATGATAATGAACTGAACCTCTGAAACTGTAAGCAAGACACCCAATTAAGTGTTTTCTTTATAAGAATTGCCATGGGCTGGGTGGTGGTGGCACACACCTTTAATCCCAGCACTTGTGAGGCACAGGCAGGCGGATCTCTATGAGTTTGAGGCCAGTCTGGTCTACAAGAGCTAGTTCCAGGACAGGCTCCAAAGCTACAGAGAAACTCTGTCTCGAAAAGAAAAAGAAAAAAAAAAAAAAAGAGTTGCCATGGTCATGGTGTCTCTTCACAGCAATGAAAACCCAAACTAGGACAGTATTCATCCCCCCCGCCTCGAGACAGGGTTTCTCTGTGTGTCCTTGGCTGTCCTGGAATTTACTCCATAGACCAGGCTGGCCTTGAACTCAGAGATTCACTTGCCTGGTGTGGGAAGTCCTTCTGTTATATGTGTTGCTTTTATTGGTTAATGAATAAAGAAGCTGCTTTTGGCTAATGACTTAATACAATATAACCAGGCTGGAAAAGATATATAGAGTAGGTGAAGTCAGGGAAAAGTCATGTAATCTCCACAGGGGACAGACGCGCCAGAACCTTGCCAGTAAGCCACAGCCACATGGCGATACACAGATTAATGGAGATGAGTTAGTTTAGGGTATAAGAGCAAACTAGAAATAGCTTAAGCTATTGGCCAAACAGTATTGCAAATAATATAGTTTCTGTGTGGTTATTTCGGGTCTGAGCTGCCAGGAATGGACAAACTGCCTCTCCCAACAGCTCAGTGTTCATGAGAGTTTGCTGCTCTTACAGAGGACCTGAGTTTAGTTCCCAAATTGCTCACAGCCTCCTGTAACTGTAGGTTCAGGGAATTTCAGACCCTCTTCTGGCCTCTGCAGGCACCCACACGCATGTGTGTACAAACACATGTGCCACACACACACAAAATTTTTTTATTATTTTATGTGTATTTTGCCTATATGTATGTTTGTGGATGATGTGTGTGTCCAGTGCTAGAAGAGGCCAGAAGCGTTGAGTCCTCTGGAAGTGGAGTTACAGACAGTTGTGAGCTGTCATACGGGTGCTGGGTCCTCTGGGGATTTGTTGGTAACAGTCAGGTACTGTAACACATGCTTGCAGGAGGTAAGGACAGATGGATGCTTCCTGAGGATCAAAACCCAAGGTTAACCTCTGGCCTCTACATGCATGTGCACACACAGTTACAGATACATATACAAGTAAATATGCATGTGTGTTCCCAGATTCATCCCAAACTGACACCTAATTTATATACAGGCTGAACCAGTGAGACAAGAAAGAAAGAAAACCCTAGGGCCTCAAGCATGCCAAAAAAGCACTCTCATTAGCTACATCCCTAGCCTAAAGTAATTTTAAATTTCTAAAACTTACATTTATTTATTTGTGTGTGTTGGGTATGGCAAGTGCAAGAGCACATGCCACAGTTCCCTAATGTGGAAGCCAGAGGAGTCAGTTCTCTGCTTCTACCATGTGATCCCTGGGGATCAGACTCAGGTCACCAGCCTGACAGCAAACACTCTGGCCAGTGTCTTAGTTACTTTTCAATTGCTGTGACAAAACACCATGACCCAGGCAATTTATAAAAGAAAGCCTTTAATTTGGGGCTTATGGTATCAGAGAGCCAGAGTCCATGACTCAAGGCAGGGAATGTGGCAACAGGCAAGCAGGTATAGTGTTATAACAGTAGCTGAGAGTTTACATCTTTTCGGGGGGCGGGGCAGTTTTGAGACAGGTTTTCTCTGTCCAGCTCTGATTGTCCTAGAACTCACTCCGTGATCCTTGAACTCACAGAGATCTACCTGCCTCTGCCTCCTGAGTGCTGGGATTAAAGATGTGCACCACCACAACTTGGTGAAAGCTTACTTCTTAAACCACAAGCAGGAGGCAGAGAAAGCTAACTGGAAATGGCATGGGCTTTTGAAACCTAAAGGTTTGAAACCTAAAGGCTGGCTCCCAGGAACACATCTCCTCCAAGGCCACACCTCTTCCAAGGCCACACCTCCTAATCCTTCCCAAACAGTTCCATAAGATGGGGACCAAGCATTCACATTTATGAGTCTGGGAGATATTCTTATTCAAACCTGCACAGCCTGCTAAAATTATTTTTTAGAATATAAAATAAGAATATGGTACCAGGTCGGGTGGTGGTGGCACATGCCTTTAATCCCAGCACTCGGGAGGCAGAGGCAGGCGGATCTCTGGGAGTTCGAGGCCAGCCTGGACTACAAGAGCTAGTTCCAGGACAGGAACCAAAAGCTACAGAGAAACCCTGCCTCGAAAAATCAAAAAAAAAAAAAAAAAAAAAGAATATGGTACCAGGTAGTAGTGGTAGCACACACCTTTGATCCCAGCACTCGGGAGACAGAAGCAGGGAGATCTCTGTGAGTTTGAGGCCAGCAAGGTCTACAGAGTTCCAGGACAGTCAGCATGGCTATATGGAGAAATTCTGCCTCAAAAAGATAAAACAAACAAACAAACAAAAAGAATATGGAGCATTTTGACAAGTTTGCTATTCTGATCCTCTTTTTTAGAGAGGCAACATGAAGTTTTGACTTTTTCTTTCTATGTAATAGAAAAGTTAATAAAATAGGTTTCTGCCTCTTGCCAATCAGCATCAGAAAAAAACTGGCAAATTCACACTCTATATATACCCTTTAAACTAAATAGAAAAATCCAAAGGAAAAACAGATACTCCCACAAGGCAGTTAAATTACCCAATTTACTTTATTCTCCTGCCATGTCAACTGCTGTTTAGGCTTAATTATTTGCTCCTACTTCCTAGCACTCCAATATAGGTGTCAGAACCCTCTCTGCAGGTCTCTTCAGTGACGTCTCTATAAAGAAATAGGGGTTGAGACTTCCCGGGTTTCTGTGAGAATTAAAAGATTTATAGATTAGCATCTTCCAAATTAGCAGGCTTAGACATGTGATACATGTTCAGTTCTGTCCTGATCCCCAGCGAAAGCAATTAACAAGAAGGGTAACTGCAATATGTTTGCCCCCCTAAGAGTCTGGCACCTCCCTTGGGAAAGCAGGCCTCACACTGACAATGCTGACAGTACCAAGTGTTTCAAGATCCCTTAATCCGAAAGACTGTTGGTCAAATTCTCCATGGTGCCTACTTATCGGAGGGCACCCGGAGCAGAGTGGTGGGTGGCTCCTTCACATAGTAGCAATCCTCACAGCAAAAGACAGGATGGGGTTTTAAGAAGACCTGCATCATCCACTTACTATAATCCAGATTTCAGTCAGTGTAAAACCAGCTGGAGAGCAATACTGCGCCTAGCACAGTATGCACCCAATAGGAGCTCAATAAATCCTTATTCTTTTTTTAAAAGGGGATAGAGCTGGGGGAATGGCTCAACAGTAAAAACACTTGCTTACAATCATGAGGACCAAAGTTCTGATCCCCAGAAAACCACATAAACATTGGATGGGCATGGAAACCTTTCTGTAATTCTAACTTTGGAAGGCTAAGATAGGGGACCTCCAGAGCAAGACTAGCCACACTGGCAAGCTCTGGGCTTCACTGGGAGACCCTGCCTCAATAAATAAGGTGAAAAAGCATGTGTACACACATACAAGCACACCATGCTCATAAAAACTGAAATAAGGCCAGGCGGCAGTGGCGCATGCCTTTAATCCCAGTACTCAGAAGTCAGAGACAGGCAGATTTCTGTGAGTTCGAGGCTAGTCTGGTCTACAAGAGCTAGTTCCAGTACATGCTCCAAAGCTACAGAGAAACCCTGTCTCGACAAACAAAAACAAAAAACAAAAACAAACAAAAAAAAAAACCCTGAAGTAAATCAGTCTTTATTAAATAAGCAACTGAATAAATCTGGAATGCAGGAAGTATTCAGGGCTAGAGAGATGGCTCAGTCCTAGGTTACTATTACAACAAAAAATATTAGAATATATTCAATAAATAGTTGTTGAATAAATAAAAAAGAAATTGCCAAGAAATGTCCTAGGTAACAGGAAAGGGATATGTTATATTTATTATGGACCTATGTGTGACACATTATGAGCTATTAAAAGGTGAAATAATACAATGGGCTTTGGGGTCAGAGACCGTGTCCAAATCCCAATACCATCAGCCACATACAGGAGGCCTTAGCCAGGTCTCCCATGATTAGCCAAACAAGAGTCAGCTCCCATTTTGGTATAAAAAGATAATACCTACTTAGCCTGCATGGCTCTTTCATTACATAGAAAAAAAGAATATGTAGAGAAACTGCTTAACACAAAGCTTGTCATATGGAAGACTCAGTATAGAAAAATGGTAAAATATGTAGGGCTGTAGCTCAGTTAGTATTGTGCTTGCCTAGCATGCTCAACCCTGCGTGCTGCATAAAACTATGAGTGGTAGTGCACACCAATGACCTCAACACTCAAGAGGTAAGGGCAGGATTAGAAATTCAAGGTCATCTTCAGATACACATCAAGTTCAAAGTCAGCCTGGAGTACGTGAAACTGTCTTAAAATAAATAAATAAAAGGAAAAGGGCCCAGGTGTGGTAGAGCACAGCTTTAATCCCGGCCCTTGGGAGACAAGCAAGAGGATCTCTGTGAGTCTGAGACCAGCCTGGTCTACAGTGGAAAAAAAAAAAAAAGAGCGGGGCTGGGGGGAGGCAGGAGAGATGGGCCTGGTAGTTAAAAACACTGGTTCCTCCTCTCCCAGAGGACACAGGTTAGATTCCCAGAACCCACATGGAGGCTCACAACTGTTTGTAACTCCATGCCCTCTTCTGGCCTCTGCAGTTACCAGATATGCAAATGGTGCACACACAAACATACAGGCAAAACAACCATACACCTAACATTTCAAATGGGTGCCTTCAAGATGGCCCATACGGTAACAAGTCTTGCTGGAAATGACTGCTGACCTAAGGTGGATGTTCAAATCCCACAGCAGCAGAGAACAGCTCCCAAGGACTGTCCTCTGATCTCTATGCACCCACACTCACACATCATACATCATATAATATAATAACATCATTTTTTTACATTTAAAGAAAGACAGAAAAATGCTTAAAAAATTAAATTCAGCCAATGCAAACTTTTTTTGGGGGGATGGGGTTCAAGACAGGGTTTCTCTGTGTAGCCCTGGCTGTTCTGGAAATCGTTCTGTAGACCAGGCTGGCCTTGAACTCAGAGATTCTCCTGCCTCTGCCTCCCCAGAACTGGGATTAAAGGCATGTGCCACCACTGCCTGGCCTTTTATTTAATTTTTAAATTCGTTTATCTCATTTATTTTGTGTGTATATGAGTGTGAGCACCCATGTCTCGCCATACATGTGAAGGTCCATGAACGACTTTGGGGAGCTGGCTCTGTCCTTGTACCTCACGGGTCCTGGGAATGGAACTGAAGTCTTTGTGCCTGAAACATTTCCAAAACTCATACTAACACTTGAAGGTATACTTTTTATTATGTTTATTTATTTATTTATCGGTGTGCCCCAGCATGTGTATAGAGCGAGAGGACAAGGAGCTGGTTCTCTCTTTATGGTATGTGGGTCCTGGGGGCTGAACTCAGACTGCAAGCTTGGCAGGAAGTGCCTTTACCAGCTGAGCCACCTTGCCGGTCTCCAATGTTAACAGTTTTTGAGGCTTACCATATGCCCATCACTGTGCCACACATCTTAAACTTCTGGCCTCACAAAATCCTCACGCCAGGCCTGTAAGTATAATGACCTCCCTTCTAAAGGTAAGAAAACTGATGTGTAAAGAGGGATGTCAGGCATGGGCTACACAGGTGTCCGACCTAAGCAATACATGCATTTTGTCAACAGCAGAGAATTTTCCACATTAGCAGCTACTTAGGTCAGGGGCTGAAACAGAGGCTCTGCAAAACAGTATTTCACAAATTCACCCCCAAAATGTTTCAAAGCGAGGTTAGTTCAAGTAACGGGGGCTCAGAGAAGTTTTGCAACTTTCCCGAAGTCACTAAGTGCAGCGAACCGCCTCAGGGAGTGGACAACTCCTGGCTCACTACCTAGAACAAGGGAAGAATCCCTCCAGCATTTACTATCGCTGCCACGGTGTCCCAAGACGCAAAAGCCCGTGTGGAATCCTAAAACCCCGTATACACCTGTCCTAACTGCCCTGACCAGTTGTCAAAGCTCCCCTAGACCGTCCTGACTCTGAGAGCTCCAAGTCAGCACCATAACCATCGCCCCGTCCTGGGCAAGGGGATGGGTGGGACGGCGTAAGGTTTGGGGGGGGGGGGGGGGAAGGAAAGCCACGGAAGGCGCATGTCCAGGCAGCTCCATTCACGCACGACTCACCTGAGAGTCCCGAAATTCCACCACCACGTTCTCGCTGCTCCAGCGTGCTGCCATTTTCTTATCCCGACTGTGGGGGTGCCTGTCGGCGACCCCCCCAATCCCCAACCCTGAGACTTCCCGGGCTAGTAAGCTCCACAACGCCTGGCAATAAATTTGGCCACGCCCGTTTCCCCGCCTTCAGCTTGACCGTAAGTCATTGGATAACCCAATGGTAGACCCCGCCCCTTGTTCTTTCTCCCCCAACGGCGAACCTCGCCTGTCCCAAAACAGGAACGCCCCCTTCATTCCGTCATCAGTAGAAGTCACCCAGGCACCGCGCGGCTGCTGACACGCCCCTTTGTCGTGAGCTCTGCCGGGAATTGTAGTCCAGAGTCACCACAGAGTCGGTGACCGTCGAAGAGCCGGAGGTTAGAGAGCAGATGCCAGTTGTCCTGTCTACTTTCTGGTTGGTTGATGTTCCCGTATTCTCCTTCACACAGCTTATAAACAAAACCGATATCCGTACCAAAGGAAAACACCTCTTCTGACGCCTGCCATCAAGGATTTGAAAAATTTCAAGCGCACATTTTATTGTTTCCTGCTATACCGCCACGCCTCTTAAGTATTCAGGGGCTCTTGAGGGTCTCCGCGACACTTTGGGGGTGGGGAGGCAAGTCCCCAAAGGTAAAACAATTTCGTAATCCTACTAACACATTACTTTCCCTTTCTCTCACCAGCGTGCGGTAGAGTTCTCCTATTGTGCGGTGCATAACCAATAGAGGGAATGTGCCCAGAGAGGTGATTTAAGCAAATGATAAACGACTTGCCACTCTATCGATAGTATCGTTTTGGTTTTGGAAAGTGTAATTGTTGGTTTTTGTTTGTTTCTTCACTTAAGATGTGTAACTAAGTCGGGCGGACGTGGCATACACCTCAGAGGCAGGCGATCTCTTTCTTGAGTTTGAGGCAGCCTGGTCTACTGAACAGAGTTCCAGGACAGCCAGTGTTTGTCATACAGAGAAAAGATGTGTAATTAGTGTTAATGAGAGTTGCTGTTTAACCGTAACTTTTTATTCACGACTTTAATTTCTAATAATTACTATCAATACATTAATCCACACAAATGGTTTTTGGCATCTTAGATAATTTTTGAGGGTGAAATAAAAAATAATCAAGAAGGTTAGTATAATAGATAGTAGTTGATTTTTCTGCAGAAGTGGAAATGGTTTGTCTTATTTAACTGTTGTAAGAATCCACAGAGCCTGACGTGTTGTAAAGGCTCAAGTATAAACTATTATTCTTACTATTACCAGTGTGCTGTTGGTTGTTTTCCTCTTTTTGGCTTTTTCCCAAATAAACACACAGAGGCTTATTATTACTTATGAATGCCCGGCCTTAGCTTGGCTTGTTTCTCACCAGCTTTTCTTATCTTAAAGTATCCTGTTGATCTTTTGCCTCTGGACTTTTCCATTTTCTTGCTTTTGAATATCTTACTTTACTTCTTTTTCTGTGACTTGTGTAACTGGGTGGCTGACCCCAGATGTCCTCCTCTCCTTGTTCTATCTTGCTCCTTCTTTTATATATTCTGTCTGCCAGTCCTGCCTATCCTCACTATTGGCCATTCAGCTCTTTATCAGACTATCAGGTGTTTTAGACAAAAAAAAAAAATCACAGCTTCACAGAATTAAACAAATATAACATTAAAAAATTGTAACACATCTTTGCATCATTAAAACAAATATTGGTACAGCATAAACAAATGTAACACATCTTAAAATAATATTCTACAATATCAGTATTGTTTTTATTTTTATTTTATGTGCATTGGTGTTTTGCCTGCATGTATGTCTATGTTACAGTTGCAAGCTGTCCAGTGCTCTTAACTGCTGAGCCATCTCTCTAGCCCCTATTAGTAGTATTTTTATGTGTAAGTCATTGTATGAATGGAGAAAAGATGTGGGCTCCTTTACCCCTGGAATGCTGGTTGTTAAAGGTTAGGGTGACCATTATCTCCCTGTTGTCTCTGCCAGGAACAGTCCAGATTTTAGAATCATATCCAACAACAGCAACAAAAAACTCTTGCATCCCAGAAAACTGGAACAATTGATCACTACACAGTAGATAAATACTCGGCAGAACTGAATTAGATAATAGACTTGTAAGCAATGTGTCAGGATGAAATAACCTAAATTGAGAACCTGAAGTGGCACCTTGAAGGTGACATTTGAGTGTTTCAGTATATTAAGATTTATATAGGGCACACTATTCAAAGGGAAAGTACTTCATTAAGAGTGTGAACAAAGTGCCTGGGGAGGGTTGCACACCTTTAATCCCAGCACTTGGGAGGCAGTAGCAGACAGATTTGTGAGTTTATACCAGCCTGGTCTACAGAGTGAGTTTCAGGCTAGCCAGAGCTATCCAGAGAAACCCTGTCTTGGAAAACAAAAATAAAAATGAAAGAGTGTGAACAGAGACCTTGGTGTGAAGAGCGAGTTGTGTTCCAAAGATAGAAGAATACTGGTCTCCAATTTAACTCTCTTGTGGCACTATACTTCTTCACTTCAAAGTACACATTGCTTTTTAATTCAATAATTATTTAGCATTTCCAAACTTCAGAAAAGAACCCTGGTCCATTTTGTTGGGCCCTGCTTGTTACTGCATGTACAGTAAGAAGCAGATGACCATGCTCCCAGACAGCTTTGTAGGTTGGAAGGACCTTCTGTGAAGCCAAAAGTAACTTCAAGACTACTGAAGCCCTTCATGTGTGACTCTCTTTTAAAAGACTTATTTAATTTATTTTTAATTGTGTGTGTGTGTAGGAAGGTTATGTGTGTGTGTGTGTGTAGGAAGGTTATGTGTGTGTGTGTGTGTGTAGGAAGGTTGTGTGTGTGTGTGTGTGTGTGTGTGTGTAGGAAGGTTATGTGGGGGGGGGGGGGAATAATGTAAGATGAGTGCAGTTACCTGAGAAGGCCAGAAGAGAACATCAGATCCCCTGGAGCTGGAGTTACAAGTACTTGGTGATCCTTTTGGTGTGAGTCCTGGGAGTGGAGCTCAAGTCCTCTGCAAGAGCAGTGTATCGATGGGTCATTTCTCCATCCCTGTGAAATTCTGTACATCTGGGAGAAACATAAGATTGCCAGTTATTTTCCTGAATTCTTTCTTTCCTATCTTCCCATCAGGTTTCTCTCACACACTGAAGCTCCTTAAAAGAACAAAAACAAAAAACTACTAGAGGGCTAGAGAGAGATGGTTCAGTGATTAAGAACACGTGCTCTGAAATCACAAGGGCCAGAAATTGGATCTCAGGTCCATGTAACAAATCTAGGTTCCCGCATGCACCTGTAGCACCAGATCCTAGTTGGGTGGAGATAGGACAGGAGGATCACTAGAGCTCACTGGCATTCATTCTCACTGAGAAAACATGAGCTGTAAGTTCAGAGAGAGACTCCGCCTCAAAACAATAGGTGGGGGAAATCTGATGTCTTCTTCTGGTTTCCCTATGCACAGGTGTAATGCACATGAGTGAGTACAAACACATATACCAAGGTACTCATACAACCTTCTAGAGTGAACTGTAATGTCGAGTTTTAGTCAATCCCAGAACTTAGGGTACACTATCAAAACAGGATCATTAGGGGTCTGGAGAGATGGGGCATTGGTTAAAGCACTTGCTGCTCTTCCAGGGGTCTAGAGTGGGGCTGCTCACAAGAGCATATAACTTCAGCCCTAGGGTACCTGATGCCTTCTTCTGGCCTTCGTGAGTACCTGCATACATGTGGCACATACACACATACACATAAACAAAAATTTAAAAAATCTTTAAAAAAAATTCAGGCGTGGTGATACATGGCTTTAATCCCAGCACTGAGGAGGCAGAGGCAGGTGGATCTCTGTGAGTTCAAAGCCAGCCTGATCTATAGAGCAAGTTCCAGGACAGCCAGAGCTTCACAGAGAGACTCTGTTTCTAAAAATTTAAAAAAAATGGTTTGGGGGATGGATAAGATATTACAAAACTCTGCTTGTCCAAATGTAGCCTGGTAATGTGCTGGATCACCTGGTGTGGGCTTTCCTGCAGTATTTCCCCACTCTTGGCTCCTTCACCCACATTTTTCCAGTTCTCCCAATCTTGTCTTTTTAAAAGACAGGTTCCCTTCGAGACCAGCCTGGTCTACAAGAGCTAGTTCCAGGACAGGCTCCAAAACCACAGAGAAACCTTGTCTCGAAAAACCAAAAAAAAAAAAAAAAAAAAAAAAAAAAAAAAAAAGACAGGTTCCCATGTAGCCCAGACTGGCCTGGACCTCACTGTAGCTCAAATGATTTTGATCTGATTCTCCTGCCTCTGGCTCTCAAGTGCCAGGATAACAGGCTTGTGCGACCACACCTGGCTTCCAGTTCTCAAAATGTGCATGTCACCTGCTAAGAACACGCAAAGTACTTTGGAACTGAGATCCTGGGCGCTCCCTTCCTCAATGCTGTCTTGCTTTCTATAGAAAGAATGTCAGGGAGCCAAGCATGTGTGCCTCCCAGTTGCCTCCTCAGGCCCCTCTTTAACATCTTCCACCCACGCTGTATCCCACCCACAAAGTCATGTCATGACTCTGCCATCAAAGACAGAGGACTCTGAAGCAAAATCAAAAGCTCTCTGGCTGCTTTCTCGTTCTTGTGCACATCTGAGAGAGTCACCAGTAGTGTCCTGTCTGTGGCAGAGGCTGGGGAACATCGGCCCTTGTCACATAGACCTCAATGTACTGACCACACAACAGGGCTCTTACCTTCCTGTCTTTCCAGAAGGTCACTTCATTAGCAATCCAAAGAAAAGCAAGATACACAGAGACCAGGAAACCCAGGACCTCAGCTGGCTTTTAACAGCAGCTAGCCACAAAATTTCAACACAGCTGTGTTTTCTTCTTCACTGGGTGCTGGAGGGTGGCTTAGTGGTTAAGAGCACACACTGCTCTTGCAGAGGACCCACATTTGGTTCCAAGCACCCAGGTTAGGCAACAATGCCTTTGACCTTCATTGACACCTGAACCCACAGACAGACACCACACACACACACACACACACACACACACACACACTGAATGAATCAGTACAAATGTAAAAAAAAAAAAATTAAAGGTAGGTTGATCCGTAACTTAACCACTGGGAAGATACCTGCCGTGAACACTGGTGTGCCGGAACCTGTGTTTCAGACTGACATGGAATCTTTTTGGTAAATACTCAGGAGTGGTATAGCTGGATCACATGGTGGATCTATTTTTGGTGTTTTGAGGAACCGCAATACAGCGATACTGATTTCCATACTGGCTGGACTAGTTTACATTCCCACCAGCATTATATAATACAACCCCTCTCTTCCTAGTCTCCTGTTTCCTCTTCTGCAGGATGTAGAGGTAGCTCCCTGCTCCCTGCACCACCACCACCACCACCGCCGCCACCGAATCCTTTTACACCTGGAAACCTTGGACCCTTGCTCTGAGACCCACTAGTAATTTTTCTCTCTTTGTAAATCAGCAAATATTTGAGGATGTGCTCACATGCTTAGCCCACTGGCTTTGCATATTTGGTTGCTTGTTTCTCCGCTCAAGTTTTCTCTTTTCAAGTAAAACAATAAAAACATACAGAGCTCTGAGAGGGGTCAAGAGGACGTTTCTCAGGGGAAGATTTTTATCTTTTCCTGGGGAGGTTCTGGGGCTCTCTCAAAGCGGGGAAAGCCCTTCCATCCTCTGACTCATAAGAGACAGGGAGAAGTTCCCCACTGTTGCCCAGGGGCTGGCCCTGACAATCCGTCCCCTTTCTTGTTTGAACTGTGCAAGCCTCAGACTTCTTGTAGATTTCCTAAGGTGTTGAAACAGGGCTTTGCAGCAACGTTGCCTGCGTTTTCACTTTTGCAGTGGGCTTTTGCAACACCTATTTTATCAGCTTTCTCCTGCCAGTTATAGAAGGTGGGTCAATCAATATTCATTAACCCTGCTGCATGAAAGCGTGCCGTGAAGCAGCTCACCCATAAGCAGTAAGAATATAAAGATTTAAAAAAAAAAAAAAAGGAAGAAAGAAATAAAGGAAGATAGAAGTCAAGGACCTGTAGCAACAGCTAGTGGTTATTGCACTTCCACCAGCCATGCAGGGCAGCTCACAACTGCCTGTAACTGCAGCTCCAGGGCATCTGGCACTCACTTCTGGCCTACCCAGGCACCACTACACACATGGTATAAACAGAAATAAAATAAAAATCTTTTCTTTTTTATAGATAGCGGTCCAATTCAAATAAGGCCTCTGCTGTTATGGGGGGTTACAGAATACTGGTAGGTTCTGAGACTCCATTGTCTCTTGTGCCCATGAGGACCCTTGTTCCACTCATATATCATCTGAACACATAGGAAAGGATTTGCTGCCTTTCCCAGACCCATTAACCTTTCCCCTCCGTGGTGCTAGGAATCTAACCCAGAGCCTGAGCTACCCAAGTGCCTGACCACTGAGCTATAGTCTTAAACCTTCCTCCCCACTTTTTTTTTTTAACGCAGATTTTTGCTAAATTACTCACACTAGCCTTGAATTCACTCTGTAACCCGGGGGGTCTTAAACCCCAATTCCCTTATCTCAGCCTCCCAAGTAGCTAGGATTACAGTCATGTGTTGCCAGTCTGGCTTCACAGTATGTGGGCATAGGTGTGTATGTGCATGTCTACATGTTCAGTGCATGTGGGCATACGTGTATGGGAGTGCAGGTACACATACACACTGGAGGCCAGAGAGGAAGATATACCAGGTGTCTTTTTCTATCACTCTCTACCTTATGTATTGAAGCAGGATCTCTCACTTGGACCCAAAGCTTGCCACTTTGGCTAGTCTAGCTAGCCAGCTTGCTCCGGGTAAATCCCCTGTCTCCACCTCCCATGTGATTGGAGTACAGGGAGGTTGCATGCCCACCTGGTATTTACATGGGTACTGAGGATCCATACTCTTCTTTCACATTTTCCTCATGCTGGCATGGTAAATGCTTTACCTGCTGAGCCATCTCCCCAGTCCCTCACACTGGACTCTTGATGCAACAAATGACAACATGGGACTCCTCTAAGACCTAAGACCTTGTTGCAATGTCATGAATTACTGCCAGGTAAAGGAAGGACTCAAGAGACTGAACCCCAGCTCCATATCGTAATGTCCCTTCCAAGAGAAAATTGTAATTTGGGTACATGTACAGGGCGGTTGCAAGGGCAGTCTCTTAGAAGGGCACCGAAGCTGAGCTTTAGCGTGTTCCAGAAAGAGGGGGCTTCGTTCAACTGTTTGGCTGGCAAACCTCTGAGCAGCAGCCTTTTAATAAACAGTAAGATATAATATAAAACTACAGGCCAAATGACTCATTTGCAAAAAGAAATATAGCTTGAAGCAGTCCTAATCTTTGTCATTTTGTTTAAAAGCATACAAAGCAAACAAAACTGTCATCTGGAGATTTCATGATTAGCATATCCACTTTAAAGCACTGAAGCTCAGTTCTCTTCCTACTGGCTGTGGGACTTTTTCGTGTACATGCGGCATGTATTTTCTGTCTATCCATCTAAATTTACAGGGCACGGTGACCATGGCAGTAAACACCTATAACCTTGACACTCCGAAGGCAGAGGCAGGAAGATCAAGAACCCAAATATATCTCGTGGGACTGCACAGTGAGATTCTGTTCCATAAATAAAAATAAGGTGCTGGGGAGATAGTTCAGCGGTTAAGAGCATGCGTTGCTCCATCAGGGGACCAGAGTTCAGTGCCCAGCATCTGCACGGTGGGGTTCCCAACCAGTTCCAGGAGACCTGACTCTCTCCTCTGACCTCTGTGGGCACTGCATGCATGTGGTGCACATATGTACACACAGGGAAAACATTTACACACATAAATCTTTAAAAACGTTTAAATAAGAAATTTACACGGAAAAGAGCCAAAAATACTAAAACATATATTATGTGGACAATGTTTTTATCTATTCTGTCACCCAGAATGCTCTAGTGGCCACTGTCTCTCTCCCAAGGGGACTGCTATGTTGCATCATGTATCTCTCCAATTTATATGCGTGGATATACATAAATATCTTCATGTATGGACTGAAAGTACATAAATCTTTAGTTGGGGAAGACGGAACTTGTCTTACTTTAAAGGGGGGGGCCAAGTTCAAATTTCTCAATTTCTTCAAGCTTTGGGATAGCCTCTCCCTCAAGGCATGACTGGAGAAAAATACATGGAAAATGTATTTAAAGGCTGAGGATGACATTTAACTCCTGATCTTCTACTTCTCGTGTGCTGAGATTGTAGGTGTATACCACCATGCTCAGTTCATGCAATACTAGCGATTGAACTTAAGATTCTGTCTCAAATAATGCTGCAGCCTGTTGTGGTGGTGCAAGCCTGTGATCCTAGTACGTGGGAGGTGGAGGCATGACCATCAGAAATTCACGGCCACTCTTGTCTACACAGAGAATAAAGGGCTAACCTGGGCTATGTAATACCTGGTCTCCAAAATACAAAACAAAATAAAACTAGGCCTGGAGAGATAGCTCAGTCAGTAGCACTTGCCACACCTAGTAGGATTCCTATCGCACACCTAAAAATCCAGACACACTGAATGAGTCTGTAATTCCAGTGCTGGGGAGGTGGGACCAGGAGAATCCCTTGGGTTTGCTGGCTAAGGAGTCTAGCCAATCAGTGAGCTTCAGGGTCAGTGAAGAGCCTATGTCAAAAAAGCTAGGCAGTGAAGTGATTGAGGCAGATACCCTATATCCATCTCTGGTCTCCACATGCTTGTGTACCCCCACACTAGGACAGGTATGGGCACACACACAAAACCAAGTAATAAGTACAAGTTCTTTTGTGGATGTATGTTTCTTTTCCTTAGAAATATACCTAAAAGCCAGCTGTAGTGGTGCACACCTTTGATCCAAGCACTCAGGAAGCAGAGGCAGATGAATATGTGAGTTCAAGGCCAGCCTGGTCTATAGAAGTGGTTTTAGAACAGCCTGACCTACTCAGACCATACCTGTCTTGAAAAGCTAATAAATAAATAAATATATAAATAAATATATAAATATTTATACCTAAGAATGGAATGGCTAGTTTATATTGTATCTTTTTATTTTTGAGACAGGATCTTATTGTATAGCCCTGGCTGGCCTGGAACTCACAATGTAGACCAAGCTGGCCTTAAACTCACAGACACCCTTCTGTCTCTGTCTCCCTAGTGCTTGGATTAAAGATGTGTGCCTACCATACCCAGCTCTAATCTTTTTGAGGATCTGCCAGACTATTTTCCAAAGCAATCAACCATTTAATGTTTCCAGTATGAAGATACGAAGGTCTGGTCTCTGCACTTCTCTGTAGCCATTACCATCTCTCTCTGACTATAGTCATTCAAGAGGGTGCAAAATGGCTATCCTGAAGTTTATGAGAACGGGAACTCCATCTGCCTTGTTCATCCTATATCCTAGATTCCAGAAGAATCTAGGAACTTCGCAGATATTAAATATTTTATTAGGGGATTGGGTATAGCTCACTGATAGAGTACAAATCCAGCACATGCAAATCCCTAACTTCAATCTCCAGCTCCTGAGTCGGGGGGGGTGGGGGTGGATAACTACATAGGTGTACACATACACACACGTGTATGTGTGTAGTAAGTTAAAAAGATCAAAAACCACTTTGTTAAGAGGGTTACAATGTATTTAACTTCAAAAATAGAAGGATCAAGAATCTAGCTTTTTTTCTATACTACTTAAAATTGTTCCCTTTTTGTGTGTGGGTAGGTGGTTCGAGACATGGTTTCCCAGTAGCTATGGAGCCAGTCCTGGGACTCACTCTGTAGACCAAAATGGCCTTGAACTCACAAAGATCTGCACGCCTCTGCCTCCTGAGTACTGGGATTAAAGGCATGTGCTACCACTGACCAGCTGAATGTTCCCTTTTTTATCATGTGTTTGTATTATTTTTATTTATGAGTCTGTGTTTACATAAGTAAGTGCTATTTACGTGTGGGTGCCAGTGGAAACCAAAAGAGGTCATCAGATTCCTCAGAATTAGAGTTACAAATCAGACTCAGGTCCTCTCTGCAAGAGCAGTCCACTTTCTACTGAGCCACCTCTGCAGCCTCTGTAATTTCCTTTTCTATTTCTTCAGGTCACCCCTTTTCTCTTTTAGAAGTGCACACATTCCTGATTTAGACACAGATGATAGATATCCTGGATATTATCTCAATGTGTTTGTTCTATATTTACATTTTATGAAGTTTTAGATTTACCTGCTCTTTGTATATGCCTTGCCTGCATGCAGGTAGGTGGTGCATCTTGTGCATGCTTGTTGGGTACCCTGGATCTGGGGTTACAAATGGTTGTGAATCACCACATAGGTGCTAAGAATGAACCCAGGGCTTCTGCAAGAGTAACAAGTGCTCTTAACCCCTAAGCCATCTCTCCAGCCCGGACACACACACCCACATTGGTTTTTCAAAACAGGGTTTCCCTGTGTAGCCCTGGCTGTCCTGGAACTTGCTTTGTAGACCAGACTGGCCTCAAATTCAGAGATCCCCCTGCCTCTGCCTCTTGAGTGCTGGGATTAAAGGTGTGTGCCACAGCCCAGGTATTTCTTGCATTAGTTTTTCTTACAAAACTTTCAAATTCTTTGTTCAGGCCTTTTTGCTCATCCCCAGCACTAAGCTTGCAAATAGACATCTTCTTGTGGCCTTCTAGGCTAGCCACACTGGAAGAGACATGTCTATTAGACCTTTTTATCTCTCTCCAACTCCACACTCTATACTCCATCTCTGGAAGCACCTGGCACACTTGACAAGGAGACAGAGAAGCTCTGGACTGGATGATGCTCACATCCAGCGCTGAGGACTTGAAAAATTATTTGTCCAATAAATAAGGTAACGTGGATATATGAGAAAGACTGGGTCTGAATTGGGAAGGTGATTGTTGCAAAATGCAGTTTGGTCAACAAAGATTTATTGAGTGCTCACTGTGTCCTTGCCTTGTGGCTCTATTTCAAAAATACATGGTAAACAAAAACAGGAGTCGGCCTTGGACAAGGAGTTTCAAAAACCACTTCTTAGCTGCATCGTTCTATTTCCATGCTTTTTATCCACCTATTGATTTTTGAGGATTACATTCTAGCCTAAGGAATTGACTGGCTTCCTTAGACCCAAAAAGTTGGTTCTGATTTGTCAGCAAAACCCTGATTCCTATATGCCCCCAGGGCACTGCTGTATCTCCTAACAGCTAACCCTAAATGTTAAGACTCCCGATGTTTGGGTCCAAGTCAACTGCCCCCAAAATGCTAAAACTTCCTAATGTTGGTTGGGGTCCTTGTATGGGAACCTCCAAACGGACGCACAGCACATCCACCAGAGGGTGCTGTGAGGGCAGGTTTGTGGCGGGAGGGGGCTCGCCCAACGACCCTCAAACCCAGGTAGGCGTCTTAGTTGGTTTTCTTTCTTTCCAGTTTTCTTCCCATCCACTAGAACCGTCGCCGCCCCTCCCCCACGCAAGGATTCTTCTTGAACGTAGTGACTCGACTTTCGCGGCGACTCTAGCCGTGCTTGGTTCCGGAAGAAGTCTGGGCCTCTGTCGCAGACGCCCCGCGGCTGGAGCTTGCCGGTTCCCGGACCGCCACGGGCGCAGGCGGCGGGTGGGTGGGGACCTCCAGGACCGCAGCCGTCCGCCGCGCCGCAGGGGCCGCGAAAGGGTTAACCCGGCGGGGGGAGGGGGAAGGGGGGCCGCGGGTCGCGCGTGCGCTCTGCCGGCCTCCATTGTCTCCACGGCGGCGAGGAGCGCCGGCGAGCGCAGCCCGGGACCGAGCGGGGCGGTGCGGCTGGCTGGCGGGGCCGGCGGCGGCTGGAGCCGGAGCGCGACGCCACGCGACCGCGGCTTCCAGAGCTCCGCCTGGCTGCCCCACCGCCGCGAGCCCTCCCGAGGCCTGGAGTCCGGACCGTCGGCCCCGGTCGTCGAGTCCTGAGACCGGGGACGCGCGCGGCTCCCTGAGCCTCCGCCGCTTCCTGCTGCGGGCGGGCGGGCGGACGGGCGGCCTCCTCTAGCGCCTCCCTCCCTTTGCTGCGGCTCCTCAGGCTCTCGAGCCCGGGGGCGGCCTGTGGCGCGCGGCGCCCGCTCCGGACCGCGCGTCTTCGGACCTTAAGGAGAACATGCATTCGGCTTGAACTGTTTGAAATTCTTAGTTTGGGGTCCCCGCTCGCTTGCTTTTTCCGCCCCGCGGATCTTCTGAGGTTTTTTCCATCTCTCTTTTTCATTTTCTCCCTCGGGGCTCTTTTGTAACCCCCCCTTTATGTTCGCCCAGTCTTCCACCCGCTTCTGAGTAGTGGGGGAGGGTTTCGGCCTCGAGGTTCCCGCCCCACCGGGGCCCGGGCGAACATGGGGGGCAAGCAGAGCACGGCGGCTCGCTCTCGGGGCCCCTTCCCGGGGGTCTCTACCGATGACAGCGCCGTGCCGCCGCCGGGAGGAGCGCCCCACTTTGGGCACTACCGGACGGGTGGCGGGGCTATGGGGCTGCGCAGCCGCTCGGTCAGCTCGGTGGCGGGCATGGGCATGGACCCCAGCACGGCCGGAGGGGTGCCCTTTGGCCTCTACACCCCCGCTTCCCGCGGGACCGGCGACTCAGAGAGGGCGCCGGGCGGCGGAGGGTCCACGTCGGACTCCACCTATGCTCACGGCAATGGTTACCAGGAGACAGGCGGCGGTCACCATAGAGACGGGATGCTGTACCTGGGCTCCCGAGCCTCGCTGGCGGATGCTCTACCTCTGCACATCGCACCCAGGTGGTTCAGCTCGCACAGTGGTGAGTCCGCGGGTGACGGAGGCCTGTAAGGGTGGAGTGCCAAGGCAGGGCGCGCCGGGGCTCCCCAAACCTCTCAGTGTGTTAAGCTATGGGTATAAAGCTAACTCCTGCCTTTCCCTTGGTTCCTTCTCTACCAGAGGAGGAATAGGATCAAGTGGGATAACTACTGCCTAGGGAAGACGCTGTCTACCAGGCTGCGGAGTCGGGCGTTGTAGGACTGCGGGCATGTGTTCACTTGTGGATGGCAGAGTGAAACCTGCCCATTAAAGTCCCATTTATTAGCATCATGATCCTCAGAGAAGAGGTCTTCTTGACTGGTTTGGACACTTCATTTCTGCCACTGCAGCATGGTGCCTACCTGTCTGGTTAGGGAGGTAGTGTCTTCTAAACAAAGAGTGAGAAAAAGAAATAAAACTAGGGGACAAGTGGTTCCTTAGCCTTACTAGTTTTTCCACCCAGCTGGGTAACTGTACAAATTGTTTAAAATGGAGCAGGAGGCTGGCTTAGACAGGTGTGGTCTGCAATATGGAAAGCCTCCCTCCCTGGGTTCTGGTCTCTGATGCTGCATTCAGCAGACTTGGCTCAGTGACTCTCACATCCCTCCATCTTTTTTCTCCTGCTCCTTACTAAGTGCTTGCTCTCCCCGTGAATCTGCATTTTCTTGGGTTTTTTGTTTGTTTATTTTGTTTTAAACAAAGCACCGACAAGGTGGGGCATTACTGCCCAGCAGTGGGTACGTGACCGGGAAGAGGAAGGTTGAGAGACTCTGGATGGATTCATTCTGTGTGTGCATTTCTGGTGACAGGCCAGGAAAAGGCTGGAGGGGGATTTCCCAGGCTCTGGCTGGTAGGGTAGAAAAGGCCTGGCAGGCACTTCTAGAGGAAAACAGGTCTGTCTGCATGGCTGTCCTGAGAAGGCAGGGCAGGCTTCTGGAAAATTGGTCTAAAGGGGTGTGAGACCGCTGTGTGCTTATTAGCAGTTGAAGTGAAGAAGTTACATATTCAGACTCCTTTGGGTGAAATTTTAGATACTGTGTGGGAAAAAGCTTTCTCAGATCATGGAAGATTTACCTTGTGGGTTTACTCTTGTAGCTATTTCAAAACAGAATAGGGTTTCTGGGTCTCTCTTATTTTTCTCTTTCTTTTGGTCAATTCTATAATCTTAAATTTTTGAAGAAAACTTTGGTGGGGTATAGTGGCTGGTTGGAGCCCATTAGACTGCCATTAAACTGTTGGAGTCAGATACAAGACACGCCTGCCTTCGGCAACCTCTAGGCATTCAGCCTGCAATAGGCATCTTGGGGTTAATAATCTTCCTTAAGTAGTTGAGCCCAGAAAGAGTCGACTGTATTTGCAAGACTGTCGTGATTACATTTGTAAATAAGATGTCACCGGTCTGCCTTTAAAACTGAAAACAGCGTAAATCAGCTCTCCAAAGTCACAGAATTTTATAAGGGCTTGTATGGAGGAGTAAGAAGAGGAATTACCTTTTGGGTGAGATTTCTTAAGTCTGTCTCTTGCTAGAAACTTCTTTATCCTTTTTCCACTGCCAGGTTCCCTGATAAAGTTATGAGCTTACCACTGAATTCCAGATTTTCACACTCTTCAACTGTGAAACCTTGGAGTTCTTCCCCCCTACCCCCATTCAGGCCTACGATCAGGGAGCGCCACTGAACAAGGAAAGTTAAAGATGTTAACCTTTTCAGTGTCTCTAATGTATGGGAGGGAGGCTCTTGTTAACATTATAGATAGTACATTTATTTATTTTTATTATATAGGACCATTCTGTCATTTTGCAAGACTTTGAACCTATTGAATACCAGGGCATCCTGCAGTTCACCTCAGACTGCCTCCACGGATTCCCAGATGCCTTTTACTGGGGTGGGTGTCCCGGCCTGACCGAGAACTGCTGTTTAAAGGGATTTGTTCTTTGGTACAGATAGAGTAATTAGCTTTCCCTGTGCTGTTCACTTGAGGCGAGTGCTCATTTGCATCAGTGGTTCTGTCTCCTGGAACAGGCCATGGAATTTTCTGGGACATCCTTTTCTCTCTCATTCATGGCTGCAAGAAGAGAAGCCGTTTCCACTTCGGAGCTGTTGAGTTAGGTCTGAGCTGCTTTTGCTGTTGTGTGGTAAGATTCCAAAGGTGGGGCTTTCAGTGCTTGATTGACCGGATGCCTGGAAGCCGATGCAGTGTTATTACTTGGGTTTTCAAGGTGTTTCGGGGACTCCTCACAGTGCAGGAAGTAGAATACTGAGGGTTCCAGCCTTAGGTCTTCTTCTGAGTAGCTTTGACCTTGGACAAGACACAGCACCTTTCTCTAGGCTCATCTTTGTAATTTTAAAAATAGATGTGGTAATCCTCAGTGGTTGCAGCTTGTAACGGTTGTTCTCCAAAAGGCTGTGAGAGGACATACTGCGCTCGCGTTTGTCTTCCGTGTTCCTGGGCCTTCCTCATGCTGTGACCCTTGCACATCTTGCGTTCTTTATGACAGAAATGTTTGTTCGTCCATTCTTCACATAGATAGCTCCTATGGACCCCTTAGGGCTCAACAGAAATTTCTCCTCAGAGGCGACTCTTAACATCTGGCCCTTTCTGTGACAGTTTTCAATCATTTGTGGTAATCTTAATTTTTTTTAGCATGTTTTAAAAGCATTTATTTATCTGCTTACTTATTTTTCTTGGAGTTTGACTCAAGTCTCAGCTCTGTGAGACCAGAACTGTCTCTTGATCACTGCTGTAAATCTTACACTGTGCCTGGCACAAGTATTTGCAAATGAAGAAACGTGAATGGTTTATGTCCATCATCCCTTTCGTCATTGTAACTCTACTCCGTTTGCAGGGGAGGTAAGGACCCCAGACAGCTAGCTGACGGGTAGCAGAGATGGGACTGGAGTGCTCGCCTGACAGTGCCAGAACCCTGGCTCTTTTCATTTAGTATTTTGTTGGTTTGATTATTTATTATTTGCTTGTTTTGAGACAGGGTCTTAATATGTGGACCCTGACTGGCCTCAAACTTGTATATGATACAGGTTGCCTTCTCCTTCTGAGTTGTTTCAGTTGTAGTCATGTGGCCTATGACCAGCTGTCCCCTAAGACATCACTATGGCCTCTCTCATCGGTAACCTAAGGAAGTAGTATCCTGGAAACTTACTAGCCAGTGGGAAGGCTAGGCTCATGGTAAAGTGCCTGACTTATAACCTTGAGCAGACGAGTCATATAAGTCCCTGGTTTTTTATATGTTCATCTGTAGATGTCTGTCCTGCAGTCATTGAGGGTCTTTTTTTTTTTTGTTTTTTGTTTTTTTTCGAGACAGGGCTTCTCTGTGGTTTTGGTTCCTGTCCTGGAACTAGCTCTTGTAGACCAGGCTGGTCTCGAACTCACAGAGATCCGCCTGCCTCTGCCTCCCGAGTGCTGGGATTAAAGGCGTGTGCCACCACTGCCCGGCTTCATTGAGGGTCTTATGTGACAGTATACACAAAAACAAAGCCAAAGGAAATCCAAATGGAACATGGTGGTGTTTTGGAGACAGTGCTATTGCTCTGTGCCTTCTCTGTCTCCGTAGAACTTGATGGGCAGAGAGATCTACAAGTAAGGGAACATAGATAGGCCCCAGATGGAGGCTGGTGCTGCCTGGAGTCTGACCTACATCCACTTCTCCCATAAATACTACTGAGGAAAACTACCTTTGAGAAGCAGTTGAATTACTGTTCAACTGCTGGTTTTGTTCTGAGGTGAGGCTGTAGCCTTGGTTTCCTGATAGCATTCTGGAGGTCATCCTTTTGTAGTAGGAACGCCCTATGCCAACCTTGGAATAGGGCGTTCCAGGTGTGGAGAGAAAATGTGAATCCCATCCACCATGTTAGGAGATGTTGCTGTTTTCTGAGTTCTGCTGTAAAATGGCTGGCTATTGAGGGCTTTGGTCTGGCTTCTTAGTCATGCATGTGTGTGTGTGTGTGTGTGTGTGTGTATTCACCAAACCATCAGCTGAGGTTGAGATGGAGTGACTTTGCTAAGTGTCTGAATATGCTAGCAGGGTATCTGAGTTCTATTTGCTGTCACAGTAGCATTTTCAAAAGCTTTGATTTTTTTTTTTTTTTTTTTTTTTTGCTGTTCTTAAATAATGAGGGACAGTTACCAACTCTTTTGGAGTGGACCAGAAAGCCTCTTTGTGTCTCACTGTAGGTATGCTGGAGGTAATGGGCCTTTGTGAGCTCTCTGAAGAAGGAAAAGCATTCCCTGGTCCCTAAAGATATTCCCTGCCCAGCTTTGCAAGAACGTTCTAGCCTTAGTGAAGACTTTGTTTTTATTTTTTATTTTTTTTTAAATATTTATTTATTTATTATGTATACAATATTCTGTCTGTGTGTCTGCAGCCAGAAGAGGGCATCAGATCTCATTTCAGATGGTTGTGAGCCACCATGTGGTTGCTGGGAATTGAACTCAGGACCTTTGGAAGAGCAGGCAGTGCTCTTAACCTCTGAGCCATCTCTCCAGCCCAAGACTTTGTTTTTAATATAGGATTTTTAGCTTTCTATTACCATGAAGGGGCTTATTTTCTATGCTTCCTTCCGGCAAAGATAATTTCCTAAGAATCTTAGTTAACTATTCCTTGTGAGATCTGAAAGGCATTGCAAGCAAAAGTGGTTAAATTCTTAGCATGGTTGCTTTATAGATGTGTGTATTTATATTAAACAGACTCATCGCCAACTATGTCACAAGGAATATTGTGAGCCAGGGCATCCTTAACCAAAGTGCTAGCTCCATTCTTGGGAAGGAACATGCTGTGTATTTTACAAATGTGATGATAATCCATCCAAGCTCAATGGGCACTGAACTCAAGTTTTAAAATAGCCAGTTATAGCCAGCAAGGTGGCTTAGCAGATAAGGGCACCTGCCACCAAGCTGATGATCTGAGTTCAGTCCCTAGGACCCACATGGTGGAAGGAGAGAATCAACTCTCTTAAGTTGTCCTCTGACCTCCACCTGTCCATATACACATGCACACACATACATGCACACAAATAAAGTAAAACGTGTGATACATCCAAATTTGGCAGGAAAAACCTCATAGGGAGCCAGTGTTGACTTAAGTGGGATATTGGTTCTGCTCTTAGTTAGCCTTAAATTAGGTTAACCATAACAGGTCTCTGAGATTGCAGTACTTGGATCTTGAAGTTAGTCCCAAACTTGAATCCTAACCTTAGTCTCTAGAATGATAGATGAATGTAGATTTTTATTCATCTTCCTGCACCCCAAGCTTTGCTGTGGCCCAATCCAAATCAAATGGTTGCTTCTTAGCAATCCCTTCCTGCCCTTTTGGTTTTTCAAAACAGGGTTTCTCTGTGTCGCCCTGGCTGTCTTGGAACTCATTCTGTAGACCAGGCTGGCCTTGAACTCAAGAGATTTTTCTTCCTCTGCCTCTCCCATGCTAGGATTAAAGTGTGCACCACCACGGCCTGGCTGGTTCTTAGCTTCTTAACGTTATAGGTTTAAGTACTAGAAGGGGCTTATCAGAGACCTAGTAATTTGTACTTCTCAATCTTATGTTCGCATAGCACCAGGTGGCTGTGTGGACTCACACCTTTAATCCCAGCACTCAGGAGGCAGGGGCAGGTGGATCTGTGAGTTCGAGGCTAGCCTGGTCTACAAAGTGAGTTTCATGACAACCAAGGCTGCACAGAGAAACCCTGTCTCAAAAAAACCAAGGGGAAAAAAAGAGAGAACCAGGTTTCTTTTTGCATTCAGAATTGGGTTCTTGTCTCTGGTGTGCTGTTTGGATAAGGAGTGAAGACCAGTGATGGAGTTAATAAGGAATCAAGTTTCATCTTAAGTCAGCAGCTGGGACAGTTTCTGGACTGATGGCAGTTTACCTTGCGAGCTTCCTAGTTTTGTCAGTCTTGGAAGGCATGTGGGAGAGTGAAGGCGCAATAGCCTGGTGTCTCTGCCCAGGTGAGGTGAGGCATGATAACAATTTATAGTGCACTCTTGGACATATAACAGGAACAAAACGGATATAGACAAGAGTTCTCCTGGTAACTGTGAATGGCTCCAGAATAGTTTTAAATTTGACTGCCTGGTATTCTCTCGGGAGCCGCCTAACAATGCAGATGACCGGACCCCAATCCCAGAATTTGGTAAAGCTGAGGAGAATTTGTAACAGATTCTGGGAGTGTAGTTAGCGTAACATCTACTCAGCTCTGTCATGGATTTCATTTTTTTCTTCTGAAACTGAAAGAAGTTGGTGGTATTTTTGGTGCATTCATTAGCATTGTTTTCTGATACTTCTAAACTAGTTAGATATTTTCTTAGACAGGATCTGTACAAATGTTTTTCACCAAGAGCATTCTTCTTTTTTTTCACATGGAACTAAGCATTTCTCTCCTACATAAAGGCCTAGGCCAATCTGCCATGGTCTTGGGAACTGAGTGGCTCAGAACAGACAGTAACTGTAGCAGTGTCCTCTTGTGTGTGCCTTCCCCCTGATTGTTTATATAAGGCCCAGCTGCCTCTAGCTGCTGGTACCACTGAAGGGCCTACTGAGTTGTGGCCTCACACGTGCAGGCCCAGCCTGGAGTCACAGAGGTCAAGATCTAGGATAAATCATGACACTAAAGTGGATACATTACCTAGCTTCCGAGTTTCCCTCACTGTCTCAAAGCATGAGACTCCTGCCTCTGTAGACTGTTCGCACTAAGACATTCATTTAGTCTGTTGATATCTACTGAGTACCTGCTACATACCAGGAGCCTTTGTAGGTGCCGGGAACATCTTAAAGATTAACATTCTTTTCAAGAATCTTTGCTTTCTTTCTTTTTAAGAATCTGGCTGTAGATTTTATCTGCTTTATCAGTTCTATGTTGCATAACCACACTCAGGTATGTGTGAGGCTGCTGCAAAGGTGTTTCTTCTGAACTCTTCTTCGGTGACTTTGTTTTTAACTAAGCCCTGTTTCTGGGCTAGGCAGGTGATCTTTGTGTTGTGACAAAGCATTGTCTCGTGTGACCTAGTATAAGGGGGCTCTCTGTCTTCCCAATGAGAACGTCTAAAGAAGGGCTTCTTTTCAAAATTGTGAAGTTTATCCTTGGGCTTCAGTATCTTTGTTATCCCTTTGTTTTCTGGTCATTGAATATTGTTTTTCTAGAAGCATGATTCACCACTTTTTTTTTTTTTTGGTTTTTCAAGACAGGGTTTCTCTGTAGCTTTGGTGCCTGTCCCGGAACTAGCTCTTGTAGACCAGGCTGGCCTCGAACTCCCAGAGATCCGCCTGCCTCTGCCTCCCGAGTGCTGGGATTAAAGGCGTGTGCCACCACCGCCCGGCAATTCACCACTTTTTAAATCTGTCTTTGTTAAGGCAATTTCCCCCTTGGTTTGGTAAGTGTAGGTTTTTGAGCTCCATAGTGTATCAATTCAGTGTGTCCCCGCCCCCCACCAATTGCTTTTTACTGTGGTAAAATATGTGTAATAAAATTTACCAGCATCTTTTTTGGTTTTTCAAGACAGGGTTTTTCTGAGTAGCCCTAGCTGTCATGGAACTCACTGTGTAGACCAGACTGGTCTCTATTTACAGAGAGCCACCTGCCTCTGTCTCCCTGTTCTGGGACTAAAGGTGTGTGCTACCACCGCCTGGCTCATACTCACCATTTTTTTGTTTTGTTTTGTTTTTCGAGACAGGGTTTCTCTGTAGCTTTGGAGTCTGTCCTGGAACTAGCTCTTGTAGACCAGCCTGGCCTCGAACTCACAGAGGTCCTCTTGCCTCTGCCTCCCGAGTGCTGGGGATTAAAGGCGTGCGCCACCATCGTCCGGCCATCGTCACCATTTTTTTTTTTTTTTTTTTTTTTTGGTTTTTCGAGACAGGGTTTCTCTGTGGTTTTGGAGCCTGTCCTGGAACTAGCTCTTATAGACCAGGCTGGTCTCAAACTCACACCGTCACCATTTTTAAGTATGTAGTTGAGCGGAGCACTAAGGACGCATGTAAGTAGTTGTAAAGTATTTTCGTGTGACTATCTTATTTCACTTAGCATAATGCCCTTAATCTTATCCATGTTGTTGCGTCTCCTGCCAGAATTTCCTTCCTTTTTAGGGTTGAGCATACACCACACAATGTGTGTGACAAAGTATATGATATAGAATGGATGTAGCATAGTTGCGTCTCTGTGTCTGTCACTGACAAATGAATTGCTTCCATGTAGTGACTAATACTGCTGTGAATGTACAAATTGAGACCCTGGTTTGATACCACCACCACAACTGTTCCAGTACACCACTAAGACATATCCCCATATTTTTCACATATACCTAGGAGTAAAATTGCTAGATTGTATTTTTTTTTTTTTTTGAGATAGTGTCTCATATGGTTCAAGCTGACAAACTCACTATATAGCTGAGGATAAATGTGATAAATCCCCCTGCATTCACCAGCTCCTGAGTGCTAGAATTACTTGCCTGGTTTGTTTGGTGCTGGTGATTGAACTTGGTGTCATACATTGATGGCAAAGACTACTAAGATGAGTTATATCTCCAGCCCCTCTGATTCAGAACCATTATCCCCTTTCTCTCAGGTCTTGCTATATATTGCTGGGGGATATTCTGGAATTTACTGTTTAGACCCTGCTGGCTTAAATTTACAGAGCTCTACCTGCCTCTGCCTCCTAAGTGCTGGGATTAAAGGCGTGGAATCACTGTATCTGGCCTTTTTTGTTTATTTGTTTGTTTGTTTGTTTTGTTTTTTGATAATAGCTAACCTAATAAGTGTGATGTTGTAGTTTACGTTTCTGTCATATGATAAATGTTTTTTTCCTAGCCATTCATGTATCTTTGTAAAAATATGTGTTCGTGTCATTTGCTTATTTAACTTTTTTTTTATTATTATTTCATGTGTATGGGTGTTTTGTACCACATTTGTGCTTGCTACACTTTTATTCCAGTCTCCCAGAATTGGAGTTACAGAAGGTTATGAGCTTCTGTGTGGGTTCTGGGAATTGAATCTGGGTCCTCTGGAAGAGCAGCAAGTGCCTTAACTGCTGAATCTTCTCTCCTGCCCCTCCTCTGTCTATTTTTGAATCAGGGTTTGTTTGGGTTTTTTGTTGTTGTTGTTGTTGTTCCTTTTTCTTTTATGCCTGGTTTTAATGCTGTTTTCAGTAATTTACTAAAGAAGCCTTGTGTGATAACCAACACCAGTGACTATTATTCTCCAAGAATAACTAATAAACCTTTGTTACAAAGGGTACTTATTGCTCAAAATGAAGAATTTAAAAGGTTCGTGTTAAGATAGCTTTTTCTTTTTGTTTTATTGAGGAACTATGACAACTGACAGATAATGCCTTGATTTTTGAAAGGTGCTTGTGCAGTGTTGGTGTGTGTGCACATGCATGCACATGTGTGTATGTATGTGTGTGCGTGTACTTTGCCATCGTGGTCTTGGTGAATTAGACTTATAACATGGCCCCAGACTACTTCTGTGTAGTACCCTTCCCTCTATAAAATAGGATCATTCTAAAAATACTCACTTCCATATTGTGTGTTATACAATATCTTCTAAGGCCAAAGGTGATTTCTTAGCATGTGGGAGAAGCGGAGTTACTTAGATGATTTGGGACAGAACTAGAAAATCCCAGGACCCCAAGCCTGTGTGGTCATTTTGCCCACATTTCTGGGCTCTTTGGAGAGATGTTCATTTGTTTCCATCTCCAGTAACCCCTTTTCCTTAGAGAAGAGCAGGTTAGGACTTGTTTATCTTTTTTTTTTTTTTAAGATTTATTTATTATGTATACAGTGATTCTGTCTGCATGTATGCCTGCAGGCCAGAAGAGGTCACCAGATCTTGTTACAGATAGTTGTGAGTTACCATGTGGTTGCTGGGAATTGAACTCATGACATCTGGAACAGCAGGTAGTGCTCTTAACCTCTGAGCCATCTCTCCAGCTCCAGGACTTGTTTATCTTGAGACTCCCTCATGGACTGGAAATTCTACAGGAACTTAAAGGAACCCTTGGGATTCCACACTAACAAATTAGTTTTGTGAAATATTGTTTATTCTGTTTATCTGCACCCTCAAAGATATAATACCACTTAAGCTTGATAGTTTTCTACAACACTAGTCACTGCTGTCACAGCTGTCCCCAAATACCAGTCAGTGTAAACCATCGGCTATTGGGCGTACTCAACCCTGGTTAGATACTTTTGAAACTTTTGTTTGTTTGTTTGTTTTTTTGAGACAAAGTTTCTCTGTCTGTGCCTTTGGAGCCTGTCCTGGAACTCGCTCTTGTATACCAGGCTGGCCTCGAACTCACAGAGATCTGCCTGCCTCTACCTCCCTAGTGCTAGGATTAAAGGTGTGCGCCACCAACGCCTGGCTGAAACTTCTTCTTTTTTTTTTGATATTTATTGAGCTCTACATTTTTCTATGCTCCCCTCCCTGCATCTCCTCTTTCCCTTCAATCCTCCCCCAAGGTCCCCATGCTCCCAATTTACTCAGGAGATCTTGTCTTTTTCTACTTTCTACTTCCCATGTAGATTAGATCTATGTAAGTCTCTCTTTGTGTCCTCATTATTGTCTAAGTTCTCTGGGATTGTGGATTGTAGGCTGGCTTTCTTTGCTTTATGTTTAAAAACCACCATGAGTGAGTACATGTGATAATTGTCTTTCTGTGTCTGGGTTACCTCACTCAAAATAATGTTTTCTAGTTCCATCCATTTGCCTGCAAAATTCAAGCTATCATTATTTTTTCCTGCTGTGTAGTACTCCATTGTGTAAATGTATCACATTTTCCTTATCTATTCTTCAGTTGAGGGGCATTTAGGTTGTTTCCAGATTCTGACTATGACAAACAAAGCTGCTATGAACATAGCTGAGCACATGTCCTTGTGGCACAATTGAGCATCCTTTGGATATATACCCAAAAGTGGTATTACTGGGTCTTTTTTTTTATATTATTTATTTATTTTATTATGTATACAATGTACTGTCTGTGTGTATGCCTGAAGGCCAGAAGAGGGAATCCAGACCTCATTACAGATGGTTGTGAACCACCATGTGGTTGCTGGGAATTGAACTCAGGACCTTTGGAAGAGCAGGCAATGCTCTTAACCACTGAGCCATCTCTCCAGCCCCATTACTGGGTCTTGAGGAAGGTTGTTTCCTAATTTTCTGAGAAATCACCACACTGACATCCAAAGGGGTTGTACCACCTTGCATTCCCACCAGCAAAGCAGGAGTGTTCTCTTTTCCCCACAACCTCTCCAGCATAAGTTGTTATCAGTGTTTTTGATCTTGGCCATTCTTTTAGGTGTAAGATGGAATCTCAGAGTTGTTTTGATTTTCATTTCTCTGATGACTAAGGATGTTGAACATTTCCTTAAGTGTCTTTCAGCCATTTTAGATTCCTCTGTTGAGAGTTCTTTGTTTAGGTCTGTACTCCATTTTTTATTGGATTATGTGTTCTTTTGGTGTCCAGTTTCTTGTGTTCTTTGTATATTTTGGAGATCAGACCTCTGTCTGATGTGGGGTTAGGGAAGATCTTTTCCCATTCTGTAGTCTGTCATTTTGTCTTGTTGACCGTGTTCTTTGCTTTACAGAAGCTTTTCAGTTTCAGGAGGTCCCATTTATTAATTGTTTCTCTCAGTGTCTGAGCTACTGGGGTTATATTTAGGAAGTGGTTCCCTGTGCCTGTGTGTTCAAGTGTACTTCTCACTTTCTCTTCTATAAAGTTCAGTGCGGCTGGCTTTATGTTGAGGTGTTTGATCCATTTGGACTTGAGTTTTGTGCATGGTGATAGATATGGGTCTATTTCCATTTTTCTACATGTTGATATCCAGTTATGTCAGCACCACTTGTTAAATATGCTTTTTTTTTTTTGCATTTGATATTTTTTGCTTCTTTATCAAAGATCAGGTACTTGAAGATGTGTGGATTGATATCCGGGTCTTCTATTCGGTTCCATTGGTCCTCCTGTCTGTTCTTATGCCAATACCAGGCTGTTTTCAGTACTGTAGGTCTGTATTAGAGTTTGAAGTCAGGGATTGTGATGCCTCCAGAAGTTCTTTTAGTGTTTTGGCTATCCTCGGTTTTTTCTTTTCTATGAAGTTGAGTATTGTTCTTTCGAGGTCTTTGAAGAATTTTGCTTGGATTTTGATGGGCATTGTGTTGACTCTGTCTGTTGAAACTTCTATACCATTGTAACAGATGCCCTGGAGAGCTGTAGGTAAGACCTGTGGTTTACAAGCATAATCTCCGACAAGCCCAGTTATTTTTGCTGAGTTTAATCAATCAGTTTCTTACCTGTTCTTGACCCGAAGGCCAAATGCAACACAAAAAACTAAGTGAATATAAAGATCTCCTGTGTTTGGGTATGGATCTCCAATGAAGTGGCAGACCTATGAAAAATACTATTATGAGCTGTTCTATTTTGCTGTGGCTTTGGAAAACCTTTGGATTTCTTTACTGAAATTTGTTTGGGGGAAAAAATCTTTTTAATGAAACAATGTGAGTCACAAAGCAGCCACCCCTTCTTATAATAGCATTTCTCAACAGGGGAGTTTTTGGTAGCTGGTGGGGGAGGGATGTGAGTAGGTTGTGGATGATACATCCCTTGGTAGGACACAGCCAAAGGCTGCTGCATGACAGCTCTGGTGCTTTCGTTGCTGACACCAAGCTCTGAATTCAAAATGCAGGACAGCGGAAGAGAGCAGAGAAACATGGGCTAGTGAATGAATAACAGCTGCATGAACAGTGAGATTGGAGTCTAAAAGCATCATGAAAGGGGCTGGGGCCAGAGCACTGGAAGCCATGTAGAGGCAGGATATCTGCTTTCTGGGCCATGAGATGGCAATGATGCCCTTTTGAGGATCCCAAGTAGTGTCTTTGCTGTCTGCCTATCTCCAGGTTGAAGTTGTGATTCAAATAGTGGATTTGTAGAGCTTCTTTGCTCTTAAAACTTTTGGTTCAAAATGGGGTCCTATTAAATTAAAATGCTTCTGCATAGTATGAAAAGTGATTGCCAAGCCAGCCTGCTTCTCAGAGTCAGTTCTGGGACAGCCAGGACAACACAGAGAAGCCCTATGTTGGGGGAAAAAAAAAGATAGCTTATAGAATGAGAGAAATCTGCCAGGTATTGATCCAACATGAGATTAATATCCAGAATATATAGTCACAAAACAAACAAACAAACAAACATAAAACACTTAGCCAGGTGGTGGTAGTGGTGGTCCATACCTTTAATCCCAGCACTCAGGTGGCAAGGGGCAGGCAGATCTCTGAGTTGGGAACCTGCATGGTCTACAGAGCAAGTTCTTGGACAGCCAGGAGTACACAGAGAAACCTGTCACAAAAAAACCCAACAAAACAAAACAAAAAAGAATTTAGAGTAGGGCTGGAAAGGTGTCTCAATGGTCAGGAGCGTTTTCTGCTCTTCTAGAGGACCCAGGTTCTGTTCCAGCATTCACGTTGTTACTGTTGTGTGTAAATCTGGCTCCGTGGCGTTCCAGTGCCTCTTCTGACCTCTGTGAGTGCTGCATGCATATGCTGCACAGACGTACATAAAAGCAAAACTCACATTAAGAAGGAAATTAATTTAGAATAAGCCAAGATACCAGTATTCAAAAACATTTGCCCAAAACCTTTCTCCAAACCTAAGATTAAGTTTGAAAGTTTTGGGGGGTTGTGCTTGTTTGAACTAGGGTCTCATGTGTTCCAGTCTAGCCTTTACCTCCCTGTATATATATAGCTGCACTTGACTTTGAACTTCTGGTCCTCCTGCCTCTGCCTCCCTCCTGCTGGGATAGCAGGCATAAATAACTTTCTGGTTATATGGCTCTGGGAATTGAATTTAAGGTTTCATGCATGCTGGCAAGCATTCTGTCAACTGAGCTAACCCCCCATCACTTTCTTAGAAACAATAAGGTTTTGCTTATATTGGCCTATAACTTTGTATTACATGCTGGCCTCAAATTAACAATCCTCCTGCCTCAGTTCCTTGTGCTGGGTTTATAGGTATGAACCACCACAGCCATCTCTCTCTGAGCCTTAGTTTTAATTGTCATCATCTTCATTGATTCACAGTTCCACAGGACTCATTTCTGAACCACTGCTTTATGTAAGGTGTGGACACAGGAAAATCTGAGAAGTTTTACAGCTGTTAAGATTCGAAAAGTCAGCTGGGCTGGGCAGGGCAATGGTGGTGCATGCCTTTAATCCCAGCACTCAGGAAGCAGAGGTAGGCGGATCTCTGTGAGTTCACAGGACAGCCTGGTCTAAAGAACAAGTGCCAGGACAGGCTCCACAGAGAAACCCTGTCTCAAAAGAAAAAGAAAGAAAGGAAAAAGATTCGAAAAGTCATGGCTGACTTCTTTTGTGTTTTCCTGACTTTGTACTTTTTTTCCCCCAAAGTCTCATACCAGTTCCAAGTTTGAAGTTTTCAAAAGGGAGAAACAGGAAGTCTGTATTTGATGCATGAGAGCCAGTAACAACTAATAGAGAAAGGGGCACCAGTACTTGGAGGGAGAGTTCTGGGCCCTGGGGTGACCTATACCAATTCCTATACAACTTAGATTGTGTAGCAGAAGCTCAACTTTTCTATGATGGCATCATTATATTATAAAGTGTCTTTTGTTTAAGGAGCAGAACACTCAAGGAAAACGTGTATTTTATTTAGCAGTAGGAGTCATTCTCCTATTTTTCTTCCTTGGAGGTTGCTGGATGCTTATCTTAGGATCCCAGCTGCAGCCTGAAGCCCCTTCCTTTTTCCTTCCCTTTACTCTTAGTAATGAACTCAGAAGATTGTGTCTTATGGTTGGTGAATGGATAAGTCAGATGGTTAGTGCTGTTTCATTTTTTGTTTGTTTGTTTCATGTGAACGTTTCAGGAAATCAGATAGTGGCGTGACTGACTAGGAGCTCTTTGGTGCCTTATGATGTTTTCACACTAGGAGGTGATATACTTAATAGGCAAATGATAATTAAAATATTATAGACATAATTATGTGTGTCCTTTGCATTCTCATTTTCTCTATCTTCCTCAACAATAACCGCTTCCCTGACTCTGCTGTTTATCCTGATATGTGTGTGTGTAATATATAATCACGTACATATATATCATATATTATTTTTGCTGCTTTCGTTTGTCCATAACTATATTTATTGTACCTGTTAATTTTCTATACTTTGTGTAGCCTGCATCCTGGTGTCTAAATACGTGTGTGTGTGTTGTATATATGTACAGATTTGCAATGTGTAAATTAGTTTTAGATTTGCTACCACAGCAATCCACTGTCATCTTTGCATTAACATCTGTTGTTCCTTTTTAATAAATATGCATGAAAGTTATTTCCACTTGCTTCAAGAATGTTTTTACGTTTCCTTATACACTTTTTTTTTTTTTAAAAAAAAAAAAAAAACAGTTATGTAGCCCAGGCAGGCCTTGAACTCATTTTATATGGCTGGAGATGCTCTTGATCTCCTGATCCTTCTGGCTACCTCTTCCAAATGTTAGGATTAAAACATGCTGCCAGCCGGGCGGTGGTGGCGCACGCCTTTAATCCCAGCACTCGGGAGGCAGAGGCAGGCGGATCTCTGTGAGTTTGAGACCAGCCTGGTCTACAAGAGCTAGTTCCAGGACAGGCTCCAAAACCACAGAGAAACCCTGTCTCGAAAAAAAAAACCAAAAAAAAATAATAATAATAAAACATGCTGCCACCATACCTGGCCTCCTTACACCCTAATGAGTTTTTCTAGGGCACAACCTTAGACATGCATAGCTGGTTCATAGAGATGTGTATATGTGTATCTTTAGCTCTTAGTTAAATTGTACCCAATACATATCTAGTGTGCTTGTCACTCATTTGTGCTTTCAAGATAGCTTATTTTCCTTGCTTCATGATTTTGTCTAAAAGCTTAATAGGATTGGACCTGTAGTGGGTGTGAATGGCATATCATTATTTGTTACTGTATTTGCTATTTATACATTTGATAAATATATTTACATATATGTTTATATTGTATATTTAAGCATCGTTTTTCAACTGTGAAGTACTTGCTCATTCACTCATGTTACTATTAGGTGGCTCATCCTTTAGCATCTTTCCCTTCTGTGTTTATAGCATGTATATGCTCACGTTTTTGTGCCATAGTTTTTGTATGGTTTTCAGAGGACAGCTAGGGTTTCTGGAATTGAACTCAGGTTATCAGACTTTGCACCAAGCACTGTTATTCCTGAGCCTTCTCTCTGGACTGTTTCTTCTTTGGTTTTGCTTTGCTGTCATTTGTAATATACAAGTATCCTCTATTTGAGTTTATTTCTTTATTCTCTGATTTCATGTGGTTCACTCAATTTTAATATGACTGACTAGTCATATTTTCTTTCATGGTGTATGCATTTTGTGTGGTAAATATTTTCTTTCCCTGAGATTTTTTTTTTTTTTTTTGGTTTTTCGAGACAGGGTTTCTCTGTGGTTTTTGGAGCCTGTCCTGGAACTAGCTCTTGTAGACCAGGCTGGTCTCGAACTCACAGAGATCCGCCTGCCTCTGCCTCCCAAGTGCTAGGATTAAAGGCGTGCACCACCACCGCCCGGCGCCCTGAGATTTTAAAAATACTATTTTATATTTTCATCTAAAAGTTTTTTTTTTTTTTTTTAAAGATTTATTTATTTATTGTATACACAGTGTTCAGCCTCGATGTATGCCCTCAGGCCAGAAGAGGGCACCAGATCTCATTACAGATGGTTGTGAGCCACCATGTGGTTGCTGGGAATTGAACTCAGGACCTCTGGAAGAGCAGTCAGTGCTCTTAACCTCTGAGCCATCTCTCCAGCCCCTCATCTAAAAGTTTTTTTTTTTTTTTTTTTTTTTTTTTTTTGGTTTTTCGAGACAGGGTTTCTCTGTGGCTTTGGAGCCTGTCCTGGAACTAGCTTTTGTAGACCAGGCTGGTCTCGAACTCACAGAGATCCGCCTGCCTCTGCCTCCCGAGTGCTGGGATTAAAGGCGTGCGCCACCACCGCCCGGCTCATCTAAAAGTTTTAAGATTAATATATGGAGAATTAATTTTTGTTTTCTCAGAGTTTTTTTTTTTTTCTTTTTTTTCTTTTTTTTATTTCCGAGACAGGGTTTCTCTGTAGCTTTGGAGCCTGTCCTGGAACTAACTCTTGTAGACCAGGCTGGTCTCGAACTCCCAGAGATCTACCTGCCTCTGCCTCCTGAGTGCTGGGATTAAAAGCGTGTGCCACCACCGCCCGGTGTTTTCTCAGAGTTTTATATAGCCCTGGCAATACTCAAAATTTGCTACATAGCCAAGCACTGATACTGTAGGGGTACACCATGACTCCCAATTTTGAGAATTAAATTTTTTAATAGGTTTTTCTTTTTTCATATGAATAACCAGCTCTTTTTTTTTTTTTTTTTTCTTTTTTCTTTCTGGTTTTTTTGAGACAGGGTTTCTCTGTGGCTTTGGAGCCTGTCCTGGAACTAGCTCTTGTAGACCAGGCTGGTCTCGAACTCACAGAAATCCACCTGCCTCTGCCTCCCGAGTGCTGGGATTAAAGGCGTGCGCCACCACCGCCCGGCCTAACCAGCTCTCTTAATGTCCTGCTAGCAATAATCGAGTCTTTACCCTCTGGTTTGTAGAGCCACCTATCCTATCAAGTCTTTGCAGGCATATTTCTTACTGGTCAGTTTGTCTGTCATTGTGCTGATGTGCTAATGCTGTCCTGATCACTATGTTGTTTGTTTTTGAGACAGAGTCTATTGTGTAGCTCTGGATATCGTGGAACTTGCTCTGTAGACCAACCTGGTCTCAGACTCAACAGAGATCCCCAGTGCTGGGATTAGAGGCGTGTGCCCCCACTCCTAGCTATGTGGGAAGGGCAAGTCCTTTTATCTTACTAAATTATTTTTCAGGAGGACTGTTGGTTAAGTGAAACTCTGTAGGGTTACAGTAAGAGCTCAAGATCGGAGTGACGAGGGAAGCACAGAGCTCCACGAGTTGCTGTTATAGCTGGGTTCTTAATGACGGGATATCTGGTGCGCCCGCCCTAATGGGCAGCTTCACATTTTCCTCTAGTGTGTTGCACAAATAACAACATTCCCTGTGTCTTTGCATCACAAAGAGCAGTTTTGAGTGTTTCAGACAACAATAAAAACAAAAACTGCCTATTTTGGGCTCTTTTTGTTTCCAGATAAATTTTAGGATCTGCTTTGTTAATATCAAAGAGAAAAAAAGAACTGAGCTGTTGAGATTTTCATCCTGATCACAGACTCATTTGCCGTGGTTTTGTTTTTGTTGTTGTTAATTTTTCACTAACTTGTTTGTCTGTTTTTTAAGTTCCAGGTTTCCTGGATATTATGGCAATCTTTTTGTCTTGGCCTCCTAAGTGCTGAGAATACAGGTGTGTGCCCCATGTCCACCTCAGTCACTATCTTTATAAATGGATGGGATTGGATTTACAGATGTAAGAACTGTTTTTTTTAAAAAAAAAAAGTTACTTATTTTGCTGGGCCGTGGTGGCGCACACCTTTAATCCCAGCACTCAGGAAGCAGAGGCAAGTGGATCTTTGTGAGTTTGAGGCCAACCTGGTCTACAGTGCGAGCTCCAGGATAGGCTCCAAAGCTACATAGAGAGTCCCTGTCTTAAAATATCAAAAAAAAGAAAGAAAAAAAGATTTTCTTATTTTATTGTATGGGTATGGGTGTTTTATTTGCGTGTATGTTGGGTATGTCTGTGTACCACATGTATGCCTGGTGCCCATGTAGGCCAAAAGAGGGTGTCAGATTCCTTGGAACTGGAATATACACAGTTGTTAGCCACCATGTAGATGCTGGGAATTGAACCTAGGTCATCTGAAAGAGCAGACAGTGTTCTTAACTGCTGAGCCATCTCTCCGGCCCCAAGAATATAATTTTTCATAAAAAAAATTCATCCATTTTTAACTTCTGAAATTATTTTCAGAACTTTTACAAATAGATATCATACACCTGCAGCTTTAAAACTCCTCAAATGTTACCAGAAATACAAATAATTGACAAGCGTTGAGTTCTTGGCTCTGTAAAGGAGCTTAACATCTTACTAAACTAGAATTGGCAAATCTAAAAAATCCACATGGGCCTGCTCCTGGGAGTGGGAGTACCATGTGATCTTAAAAGTGGCACAGGTCTGAAGGGGTGTTAGGCCTTATAATACTAAGACCTACTTTAATCAGAAATCCTTGTGTGACCCAAAATAGACATAGCCTCTGCTCCTTGAGTTGGTGCTTTCATCCAGACTCTGGAAAGAGGCTTTAGAAAGCCTTTTAGGGGATGGAGAGATGCTCAGCAGTGAAGAGTGTTTGGCTGCTCTCGCAGAGACTTGGGTCCCGATACCTACATGGTGGCTCACAAGTCTGTTGCTGTAGTTGCAAGGGATCCAGTGTTCTCTTCTGGCCTCTGAGGGCAGCAGGCATATGTGTGGTGCATAGACGTATACAGGCAAAACAGCTATACACAAAAGTAATTTTAAAACTTTTTAAAAAATGATTTATTTTTATTTTTCCTTGCACTGGTGTTTTGTCTGTATGTCTGTGTGAGAGTGCCACACCTCCTGGGGTTGGAGTTACAGACAGTGGTGTCGCAGCACCATGTGGGTGCTGTGAATTGAACCTGAGCCCTCTGGAAGAGCAGCCATGCTCTTAACCACTGAGCCGTCCTGTCTCTCCAGCCCCTCTGAGCCGTCTCTCCAGCCCCTTAAATATTTTTGTTTTTTTTAATATAATTTACTTTATGTGCGTTGGTGTCTTGCCTGCATGCATATCTGTGTGTGAGTGTCAAATCTTAGTTACAGACAGTTGTGAGCTGCCTTGTGGGTGCTGGGAATTGAACCTGGGTTCTCTAGGAAAGTACTCAGTGCCTCTTGAATGTAGGGATTAAAGGTGCCCACCCTCAAACCCAGCCTGGCCGTATATTTTGTTTCATATCTTCCATTAGATAGGTTTGGGTTGTCTTTATCCCATACTTCCATACCTTTCTCCATTCCCTACCATCTGGATGTTTTCGGTTCTTTTTAGTTGTTCCTCTTAAATTTTTGGTCTGCATACTTCAACGAAATCTAAAGTTAAATCATTATTGTTATGTCCAAATCCACGATCATGGCTGGCTTCTACAGTTATCTCTACTCTCTTCCTAAATAAGAGCCCACAGTTTGTATTACACATTGCTTTGGTTCCGTATTATAATCCACTTTGTTTTCATACCCTAGAATAAGTTATTGCTATTCTTATTTGATAACGTCTGCTCACTTGGATTCACCCACCTGCTCACCCTTCTCTGCCTCCTGTTGCTTCTTCCATCTTTCTTCATCCTGAGCTGTGCTCCCTGCAGCCATAGGTGGGTTATACAGGTTTGTCAGTCTATTACTAAACTTGTTTTCTTTGTTTTTGTTTTTTGCTTACTAAATACATTTTTATTTGTTATGACCATTGGCTAATTAAACTGGATTTTAAAAAAACCCTCTGGGTTTGTAGGTTTTGTGTGTGTGTGTGTTTTCCCCTCTCGGTAGTTAGTTTTACCTCTGTGTTTTGTTTAGTTCTGAAGTTGCAGTGGTGAGGTCTGCTTCTAAACTCTTAGAGCTAATCTTTTGTCTGCTGCTCTGTTCTCTTTGTTCTGGTCTTAGCTACTATAATGTGATCCTCACTTGATTTACTTTTATATGTCCTGCTCGTTGTTTGTACTTGAATGTAAGATTTAATGTCCTTCGAAACACTTAAGAAAGTGCTTTGCATTTATACCTACTTTTTTTTTTTTTTTTTTTTTTTTGAAAGCAGGGTTTCTCTGTATAGCCCTGACTGTCCTGAAACTCACTCTATAGACCAGGCTGGCTTGGTGAACTCAGAGACCCACACACCTCTGCCTCCCAAGTGCTGGAATTAAAGGCATTTTGCTGCCACCATCACCCAGCTATATCTACAATTTTACTTTTTTTTTTTTTTTAAATCCTCTTGGAGTTCTCCTTTGAGAAATCCTTGCATCATACACTGGTCCTTTTGTTGTTCTTAGACATTCCTTTTCTAATTCTTGTCCTGTACTTTGGTTAATTTTTGGGGGGTGGGAGTTCTCAAAACGTGGTTTCTCTGTGTAGCCCTGGCTGTCCTGGAACTCACTCTGTAGACCAGGCTGGACTCAAATTTAGAGATCTGTCTGCCTCTGTTTGCCACCACCACCCAGATGATTGATTAACTTCTTATCTCTGCCTTCCGATAACACAGATTGTTCCTTCACCTACTTTTAATTTACAGCTTTGTATTTCATTGAACTACAGTTTAGGTTCCTTGCAGTAATAAAGTGGTGTTACTTCTTGCCTTCAGTTGTATAAAAACAAACAAAAATGAGCAAGTCACCTTAGTTATGCTTTTCTTGTTTTCCCTCTTTGGGAAAGTAAATGGGGTTAGCTAGCTGCTTTTTTTTACATTCTCTTCCTGCTCAAGAATTCCAAATTCCATGAAGCCTTATCACTCTGGCCTCATGCTGTTGCGCAAACAAGCACTATGAACTTGGGGGCCGGCAGGAAGCTAGAGCCCAGCATGGCTTTGAGCTCCACTCCCAGAGGAAGAACAGCTCCTGAGTCATGTGGGGAAACCTTACTGCATCATTGTACCTCTGGGGGCTCACAGCTGTGGCAGGAATCTGTTTCTATAGCAACAGAAGGCTTAACTCTTCCTTTGTTCTCAGAATATGCAGAGAAGTGACATGATAAACTTTGAGAGCATTCTGTGCTCTAGGCAGGCTAGATTCATTTTCTTGCTTCTAGACCTATTGTCCAGCATGGTAGCCACTAGCTGTGGGTGGTTATTTAAATTACTACTAATTAAATTTAAAATTCTCTTTCATGATTTTTAGTTTGTTTTTATATTTGAGACAATATCATAAGAAAGTGCTTTATTAAGCCGGAAGGTGGTGGCGCACGCCTTTAATCCCAGCACTCGGGAGGCAGAGGCAGGTGGATCTCTGTGAGTTCGAGGCCAACCTGGTCTACAAGAGCTAATTCCAGGACAGGCTCCAAAGCTACAGAAAAAACCTGTCTCGAAAAAACAAATAAATAAATAAATAAAGTGTTTTATTAGTTCAGACTGTACTGGACAATACCACATCAGAAGTCTAGCTTGGCCTTGAACACAAGGCAGTCCCCCTGCCATACCCTCCAAGTGTGGGATTATTGTACACCACTGTGCCAGTTTAAAATCCCATTGCTGAGTCACATCAGCACATTTCCAGGATGTTTAGCACCCACAGCTGGCTAGGGAGTGTCACAGTTGGTGGCACACACAAAGAGCAGTTCCGTAATTGTAGAAAGTTCTGTAGATGGTACTGTAATAAACTGCCACAGCCTTCTTACAGTCAACTCGTTTGTTAAATGTGTGATTTCCCTGGTCCTCCTGGTGCTCAGAGTCTGGAAGGCTCTTTTGAGTTACTAGCTTTCTGCACCATCTGTATTTTAAGACAGTTCAGAGAGGGAGGATATTGGGTTCTAAGAATGGCTTGTGGGTCATTGGTGATCTGAAGCCTGCTTCTTGTATGCATGAAGATATAATGGAACAAATTATTGTACATACTGCTAAAATACACTTTTTTTTGAGACAGAGTGTCTTACTCTGTAGCCTAACTGGCATAGACTACACTGTGTAAACAAACTGGCCTTGAATTCATAGAAATATGGCTGCTTAAAGGTGTGAGCTACCACACCTTGCCTAAAAATTACAAGGGCTGAAGGGATGGCTTAGAAGCTAAGAGCCTTGCACATTGCTCCTGCACAGGACCAGAGTCACTTCCCAGCACCACAACTCCCTCAAACTCCAGCTCCAGGGAATCCAGTACCCTCTTCTCTCTTTGCCAGGCAGTGCTGTCGTGTACATAGTACCCTTCCACACACGTATATACGTAATTAAAATAAGGTCTTAAAACACTTGGGAGATGGCTCAGTGTATACAGTAGTTGCTGCATGTCATAGTTAGCTTTAATTTGTCAACTTGACACACTTGGGAAGAGGGAACCTCAATTGTTGAATTGCTTCTATCAGCTTAATCTGTGGATCTGCCTATGGGCATTTTCTTAATTAGTTACAGGCACAGAAGGGCCCAGCACATAATGGGCAGAGCCATCTCTAGGTAGGTGGTCCTGGGTTATGTAAGAAAACAAGCTGAGCAAGCCAAAGAGCGAAAGCCAGTAATAAGATCTGACTGAAATTTGACTCAGGATAGAAGTTCCTTATAATAAAGTCATCTTTCTCTTCATCCTTTGGAGTTCTCCTTTGAGTAGGTATAGAATGGGGTAAAGGAAGACAGAACAATTATGCATAAGTGTGTGAAAGTGTGTGTGGTGTGTGCACATGCGCACACCACACACACAAATTTCATTCCCCATTCACATATAGCAGCATTCTATTGGCTGAAGTTCAGGTAGACCAAGGTTGAGAGTAGTGTAGGTTACACTAGCTCTAGGGCAGACAGTGAACAAAGTGAAGAGCCATCCTCTTTTGTGCTCATGAAAGACAATGCCAAAGTTGACTTCACTCTGATATGGAGCTCTACTGGAGGGATACTCAGAATCCTTCCTGACACAGTGTTCCCGGTGCTTGCCATCCATACCAACCCATGGCATTGCCATGTCCTTTGTTGCTGTCCTTTGCTAGGAATTTGATTCTTGGGGTTTGTATTCAGAAATTGTGGATGCTGGTAATGTAAGCCAGATACATTAGATAAGAGGTTTTTGTTGTTGTTTTGTTTTGTTTTTCTAGACAGGGTTTCTCTATGTAGCTCTGGTTGTCCTGGAACTTGCTTTGTAGACCAGGCTGGCCTCGAATTCAGAGAGCCACCTACCTGCCTCTGCCTAACCATTAGTGATGGGCTTCACAGTGTATGCCACCATGCCTGGCTAGCTAAGAGTTTTAAGAATGAACCATCATGGCCCAAGGCACAGGACAGGTACCTAAGTGAAAATGAAGCTAAGAAGAGCATGATTTGTGATGTGCTTAGTCCATTCTGAAGGTTTTGTGGGCTTGGCAAAGGTGGTTTGGGGTTGACTTTTCTGGCAAAAAATAATCTGGACAAAAAGACAGTTTGTGAGCTGAAAGGGAGGAATCCAGAAAGAATGCAGAGGCAGCATTTGTAAAGAGAAGTCATAAAAGAAAAACAAAATATCCTTCAGATGATGAACTAATTAGTGCTCTGTGGAAACAAAAGTTAATCGAACTTGCTGGATTCTAAATGAGGGATTTTTTTATTTCTTGGATAAATCTGGACCCAAAAGTTCCTCCATTTTTTTAATCACAAAAACCACTAGAATTTTCATTATAAAGTTTTCAAACATTAGTTTAGAAAGTTTAAGCCTTCATTCCAAATCCTTTCTGTGTTCTCCAGATGTTTGTCCCTGCAAATGGATGCTTGTGTATAAAACACTCGATGCTTAGCTTTACCATGTCTGGATTTGTTTACTTCAGTGTCCTTTTCATCGTTCCGTGTAATTCCATGCTTTTGTGAATTGTATTTTTTATTATTGTTTCTGTTATAGTTTATAGAAAATTTTCATCTCTGTAAGCTACACTATTCATAGGGAATCTCTCTGACTGTCCAGCCATCGTGCCTGTCTGGGTAGAGTCAGAATACAGTGACTGTCTTTGCTGGAGAGATCATATCTACTGTCTCCATAAGTTGTCTGAAGAACTGACAGGGGAAGATCACATAGCACACCCTCTAAGCTTAGCTTGTTCTTAGGGCACATTGAGTTATAAACTAGAAACTATTCAGAGCTGGGACTGGAGAGATGGTTCAGTGGTTACTGCTCTTTCAAAAGACCTGAATTCAGTGTCCAGTACCCACAAAGTCATCTTACAGCCTCCTGCACTTCCAGCCTAGGGGGCTCTGAAACCTCTGACTTTGGAGTGCACATACACTCAGCTGCTCATACCTCCTAACTCTCCACACTCGTACACATAATTAAGAATAAAATAAGCCGGGCGGTGGTGGCGCACGCCTTTAATCCCAGCACTCGGGAGGCAGAGGCAGGCGGATCTCTGGGAGTTCGAGGCCAACCTGGTCTACAAGAGCTAGTTCCGGGACAGGCACCAAAGCTATAGAGAAACCCTGTCTCGAAAAACCAAAAAAAAAAAAAAAAGAATAAAATAAATATTGTAATTTTTTTTTGAGACAGCATTTGTGTAGTTCTAGCTGTCCTGGAACTCACTCTGTAGACCAGGCTGGCCTCGAACTCACAGAGATCTAGCTGCCTCTGCCTACTGAGTGCTGGGATTAAAGGCCTGCGTTGCCACCACCACCAGGTTTAAAAATTTTTTTTTTTTTTTGAAGTCTAGAGCTGGACACCAACTGCAGGGAATATGTGGTAAATAAATAGTGCCAGCTGTGGACTCAAAGAGCCTTTCTCTCCCTGCACTCAGTTCTGGGCTTGACTTGCAATTGCTTCTTTCTATTACTCTATCTAGTGGGATGACTGCTTCTGCCAGTGACTGGATTACAGCATAAAGGTTTTTTATTGTTTATTTTTATTTGTTTTTTAAGTCTTGGATTCACAATCTGACCAACTCTAAAACAAAACACTTTGCACTGGGCTGTGTTTCAGGTTAGGCTGTGGAAGAATAAGCTTCGCTGGGGACTTTTGCTTCCTTGGGGTGCTCCATCCTGAAACAGTCAAATGAGCAGCATTCTAGTAGGGCCTGCAGTCATCTGCTGGGGCCAGGGCTGGGACTGAAACTGGTATTGGAGCACACAGGGGGTCTGAAGTGAGGTAGATCCACAGCCCCAAAGGCTGTTGGGTATCAGGCTGACTAGTGTCCTGAGGAGTCCCTGTCTCCTAGTAACCTGTGGGATTGTGAAATGCTGATAACTCAGCATTTTATTTGAATTATAAAAGACCTCTGATCTTTGTCGAGGTGGACATGGGAATTATTCCTAAGTGAAAAAAAGCTCCCTTTCTAAGTGTTAGGGTTTGACCTGGGGCTTTATACATATCAGGCAGATGTTCTGTCAGAGTCTCTTTATGTATAGCTTAAACTGGCTTCAAGTGCCCACCCTCCTGCCTCAGCCTACCAAGTACTGGAGTTATAGATATCTATTATTTAGTAATACGTTGGGTTTATTTTTGTTGTTGTTTTTAATGTTTTTTAAAAAATGAGAGGGGACTGAAGAGATGGCTCAACGGTTAAGAGTATTGGCTGTTCTTCCAGAGGACCCGGGTTCAATTCCCAGCACCCACATGGCAACTCACAACTGTCTGTAACTTCTGTTCCAGGGGATCTGATGCCCTTGTACAGGCGTACCTGAAGGCAAAACACCAATGTACATAAAATAAATAAAATTTAAAAAATAAAATAAAAATATAAAATGAGAACATGTATGCATACATATCACAAGTATGCAGAGGGAGATGTTTCTTATATGTTACTGAGGCCAATCGTAGGACAAGAGTTAAGGTATTACACCCTAGAACCTGGAAATAGGGCTCAGAATGAAGGCCAACCCATTGCCCAACAGCAGGGCTGTTGTTCACTGAGTTCCAGTAGATGACATGGGTCATTTCCTCCCTGTCCCAGAGTAAGTAGGGAAATGACCAGATTAGGAAAAGTACTTGGGAAAATTCTGTAATGATTTGAGCTTGAGCCAGGTTTAATACTTGAATACTTGAACTTTTCCCTACTGTGACTTTTGCTTTTCTAACAGTCTGAGTTTTGTTAAGTAATGCATCTTTTTAAAGTAGTCAAGTAGAATTGTAATAAATAGTAGCACGTGATAGCAATATTTCTGACAGCAGACGTTTATTTAATGAATGCTTACAAAGAGCCTGCCGCTGTTTAAATGTGTTCAGTATGTTCACTCTGTCTTTGCCCTGCAACATATTTGGCAGATGCAGGAACTAAGCTCCAGCACTTAGGAACTTGCCTAAATGTCACATAGCAGGAAAGTGGTGTGGCATTAATGAGTGGCATCTCATACTGTTACTAGGTGGCCATTCAGAAATGCAGTTATTGGGATCCTTTTTAGCCCTAATGGTCTTTCCTTCTTTTTATAAACCTTTGTAGTTCTGTAAAATGGTGGAGAAATAAAAGACATTTTCTTATTTGTATCTGCTCTAAGGGTTGCATTCTTTTTTCCTCGTTATGACCAGTCTCCTTAACCACCTTTGACTCCGGCGCAACCTGCAGTCCGTTGACCCTGTTTTCTTCACCCTGCCTGTCTTTTCCCCTTCGTAGCTTAAACTCCTCAGTCAATGATAGTTAGTCACTCTCAGTGCCCTTCCCCCTTTTCTGCCTTGTTTTAACTTGGCTAAGCCACAAGCTTGGTTAAATGAAGTCTGCCTGCTGTGTAGGTGTAGTCCTGGGAGGGAAGAAATGCAGAACACCTCCCCTTCCCCACTTTCTGTTCCTGATCACATTCAAACGTGGCCTGGGAATTCTGACTCATTTTTTTTTAAATATTTATTTATTTATCATGTATACAATATTCTGTCTGTGTGTATGCCTGCAGGTCAGAAGAGGGCACCAGACCTCATTACAGATGGTTGTGAGCCACCATGTGGTTGCTGGGAATTGAACTCAGGACCTCTGGAAGAGTAGGCAGTGCTCTTAACCTCTGAGCCATCTCTCCAGCCCTCTGACTCATTTTTATAGTGCATTCATTTCAACTTCTTAGAGGTTTGTCCCTTACCTTCTCAAGACTAATAATTCCCTTCTTAGCTGACTGTGATAGCACACACCTGCAGTCTCAACATCTGAGAGGCAGAGGCAGTTCTGGGCCAATCTGGGATGCGTAATGAGATCCTTTGTCAGTTCCCCCTCACCCATCTTAGCCTTTGGTGAAGACCTTACTTTCTTTTTCATTGAGAAAACAGTTAACTTCCCTATCTATCCATCACCCTCCTATAGACATCTCTGCTTGTCTCTCCTTTTTTTTTTTTTTTTTTTTTTTCGAGACAGGGTTTCTCTGTGGCTTTGGAGCCTGTCCTGGAACTAGCTTTGGTAGACCAGGCTGGTCTCGAACTCACAGAGATCCGCCTGCCTCTGCCTCCCAAGTGCTGGGATTAAAGGCGTGCGCCACCACCGCCCGGCTCTCTTGTCTCTCCCTTAACAGTGTGAGCTATCCATGCTCTTTGCCAAGGCTGACCCCTCTCCTTGTAAATTAGACTTTAGCCATTTTCCATAAGTAAGTACGAAATCCTCAGCATTGCTCTCCAGGCTTTCTCTGCTCTCTTCTAAACGTGACTTTTCCGGCACATTTCTGTCAGCACTGGTACAAATTGCTGGCGTTTCTCCCACTTGGAAATAGCAATGGCAGAGTATATCCTACTTTCTTTTCACTACTTCTGATGAAAGCAAAACTCCTTGAGGCTTCGCATTCTGAGAGTCAAGAGTATTTATTGCCTTTGTACAGGACCGTGGTTTCTAGTTTGTTGTTTTAGGACCCAGAGTATATGGTAGATTAGTGAATGTTCCATACATATTTGAAGAGAGAGCATTTTCTGCTATTGGAGGAGTGTTCTGTCATTGTTGGTTGGGTCAGTTTGGTTGTTGGGTTTGTTTGTTTCTTTTGTTGTTTTTTGTTTTGTTTTTTTGAAACAGGGTTTCTCCGTGTAGACCTGGCTGTCCTAGAGCTTGCTCTGTAACTAGGCTGGCCTCTAGCTCACAGAGATCCGCCTGCCTCTGCCTCCCTAGTGATGGGATTAAAGGCGTGTGCCACCATCGCCCTTGGTTGTTTTCGCCCTTGGTTGTTTTTAGTTCTTCCAGAACTATACTGATTTTCTGTTTACTTGCTTAATTAATTGCACAGGGAAGTGTTAAAAAGCCACACCAGCTTCCACTGATGAGCATTTGTAAGGCTATCTTTTTCTTTGTCTTCTGACTTTTGCCCTTCTTTGTCTTTTTGTTTTCTTTTTCCCTCCCTCCCTCCCTCCCTCCCTCCCTCCCTCCCTCCCTCCCTCCCTCCCTCCCTCCCTCCCTCCCTTCCTCCCTTTTCTTTTTGGTGTGTATGTGGGGGTCTCATTATGCATCCCTGGTTGGCCTGGAACTCACAGAGATCTGTCTGCCTCTTCCTGCCTCCCAAGTGCTGGGATTAAAGACATGCTCAATGCTCCACCCCTATCTGTATCTATTTACAGAGATTTTCTGGTAGAAAATGTATGGTTTGGCATATTGCTTTTTTTAAAATTCAGATGACTGATTTTTTTCTTTAAATGGGAGCCTCATGTTCAGTGCAATTTTCTATCAAGGAGCGGCGGGGCTGCGTCCCCGGCACCCAGCCGCCCGCATGGCTAGCTTATGCCCCGAAATAATTACACAGAAACTGTATTCTTTTAATCACTGCCTGGCCCATTAGTTCCAGCCTCTTATTGGCTAGCTCTTACATATTGATCTAACCCATTTCTAATATTCTGTGTAGTACCATGAGCTGGTTTACCAGGAAAGATCTTAACCTGCGTCTGTCTGGAGTGGGAGAATCATGGCGACTCACTGACTCGGCTTCTTTCTCCCAGCATTCTGTCTGTTTACTCCACCCACCTAAGGGCTGGCCTATAAATGGGCCAAGGCAGTTTCTTTATTAAATGAAAATAACTCCTCCATCAATCTCATTTGTTTCTGCTTCTCTAGTCCTTATTTGAATTAAAAGTTTACTTCAGCTTATTAATTTTACTTTGTTGACTTTTAGAAGGAAGACATTGCTCTAAGTTTTACAATATGGATTTATTTTTACTTGTTACAATGTATCTTTAGTTAGTGTTTTGTTTTTGAAACATGTAGACTAGGCTAGCCTCAAATTCACTTTGTAGCTAGGGATGACCTTGAATTTAAAAAAGGAAAGTTAATCTGCGAGAGTGTGGGTGTGTCACTGGAGGGTTGCAGAAGCCAAAGGAAGACACTAAATGTCCTGCTCCTTCACTTTCTACCTTCTTCCTTTTACAAAGGGTTTCGTGCTGAACCTGAAACCAGCAAGTGCCGTCAGTCCTCTTGTCTCCTCCCACACAGTGTTGGGGTTACAGGCCCAGATGCATATGCAGCCACTGCCAGCTTTTTAGGTAGTTGCTGGAGATTTGAACTCAGGTCTTCATGTTTGTACAGCAAAAACTCTTGCCCACTGAGCTATATCCACAGCCCTGACCTTGAACTTCTGATCCTCCTTCCTGTACCTCCCCAGGGTTCCCTACAGACTAAGGTAGCTCTCTATCAGCTGAGCTACATCCCTAACTCTTTCAGTTAGTTTTTATACCAATTCAATGTAAGAACAATATGAGTCTCAAGATAATATTCTTCTATTCATTTCCTCTAGTGGCCTCTGTGATTGTGTTTTTACATGCACACACACACACACACACCATCTCACAGTATTATTTTTGCTAGCTGGTTAATTATCTTTTAAAGAAATGTGATTTTATTTTTATTTTTTTTTTTTTTGGTTTTTCGAGACAGGGTTTCTCTGTGGTTTTGGAGCCTGTCCTGGAACTAGCTCTTGTAGACCAGGCTGGTCTCGAACTCACATAGATCCGCCTGCCTCTGCCTCTTGAGTGCTGGGATTAAAGATGTGCGTCACCACTGCCCGGCAAAGAAAGAAATGTGATTTTAAATGTATTCATAAATACACACCCATCAGCCTTAAGCAGGCCCCAAAATATTCACCCCATCTCAATTATGCCTGAGAGGAAGGTAAATGAGTAGGCACTAAGAGTAAAACCCAGAGTTTGCAGTTCACAAAACAGACATGTGAAGTAAGTAGGTAGTGAAACTCCAGCCAGAGGGAGAAAACATCTGAAAGGCACAAATAACCTCATTTTTCTGGTTCTCTGCTCAAGTGGCTTCAAGAATGAGGGAAATTTTAACCTAACAGACAGATGAAGGCTGGGCTATAATTAGTAAGAGGCTGCTATTATCAGTTTAATGCTGTGCAGGTCCCACTTATGTAAGAATGCAGAGGGATCATAGGGAAGCTCGGGCTTCTAAATTCAGAAGAACTCAGCTCCTTGCTGCTAGCACTCCTGAGAGGGAGAACCAGCTACCACCCTATTTCATGGGAGCCTTCCTCTTGCCCTGGTGGGAAATCCAAGGACCTGTTGCTTCAGGGTCACTGTTGACTGGCCAGTCAGGAAAGGAATCACTAAAACTTGCTTAACTGCTCTGGACTCCTGGCTCATCTTAGGTTCTCCTTTTAAGGACCCAACGCTTGCAGCCAAGTTACCTGCTTCCTTGTCCTGAAAGCTTTGGACAGCCTACCAAAAATGTAGAATCAACTTAATTTCTTGAGTTACCGAAATCTTTAACATTTACAGAGGGTTGCTGGTACTTTAATGGTACTTGTGCAAGTAAGATTTGTGCAGTAATGATATATATTTGTATATGACTGCATATGTTTAATGAATAAAGCCATGTGTGATTCGGTTTCCTTAATGTGTTTGGAGAAAACCTTTGGACTGTGTAACACTTAGGGAGCACCAGCTGCATTGATGCAAGGTGGAAGAATGCATTCATGAACTTGACATTTTTGAGTGCCTGATCTGTGCCAGGCACAGGGACAGGACAGAGATTCTCTTTTCCTTTATAACGATCCCAAACATAGAAGGAAATTTCTCCCATCATATAGTGGGAAATTACAGCATCAGAATTTCTACTCGACATCTGTATTGTATTTTGCAACCTTTAGGATGGGCAGCATTTAAATGCAATTGTTTGTTCTCTTTCCTGTTGCACAATTGACAGGAAATATTGCTCTGCAGGGGAAGAGCAGTGGATGATATTGCTGAGATCTACAGCTTTGGAGTCTTCTATTTGTCCTGTTTCAGCAAACTCTTAAGAATGGGACCCCACTGATAAGTTAATGTATATGATGTCAGTTTCACTGTTCTTCATATTTTAATTTCTAGTTTCTCTTTCCAACTCCTAAATTACTCTTTTTTTTTTTCTTGACAAGGACTAACTTTGTAGCTCAGGCTGATCTGGAATTCATAATGCAGACAACCAAGCTGGCCTTGAATTCGAAGAGACCCATCGGCCTCTGCTTCCTGACTACTGGGATAATTTGCTTTTTAATGTATAAATTGAGAAGCCACAAAACATTTTGCTGACAGATATGGAACAGTCTATGATAAGGAAATTAATTGGAATCGGCTCATGAACCCTTCTTTCCACTTGACAGTTTCTGTCTCCGAGTCCCTATGGTTTTGAGAGCTGATTCAAAACCCATTTTTAAAAATAAGTAATTTTTTATTTTATGTTTTGTTTGTGTGTATGACTGTGTAAGGGTGTTAGAAGCCTTGGAAATGGAGTTATAGATAAGCTGTCATATGGGTGCTGAGAATTGAACCCCAGTCCTCTGGGAGAGAAACTAGTGACTGCTGAACCATTTCTCCAGCCCCTCAAAATCTATTTTTGTTGTCTGTTGTTAGGCAATAAAATCTGTCTTAATACTTATGACTTGTTGAATTGGGGTGATAACTCAGTCAATAAAGTTCTTGCTCTACAAACTTAAGGACCTGAGTTCAATCCCTAGAACCCCTGGAAAAATCTAGGCATGATGTGTGCTTGTAGTCATAGTCTTGGAGAGGCAGAGACAAGTGGATCCCTTGGCCAGTCAGTCTGATTAACTTGCTGGCTAGTTAGTCAACCTAGCGGACTTGGCAAATTCCTTGCCTCTGAGAGACCCTGTCTCAAAAAGAAAAAAATTGTTGAACAGCACCTGAGTCAGGATACCCGAGGCCATCCTCGGCCTCTGCACACATGTGCTCCTGTACCCACAGAAATACAAGCTTCACATATGTGTACACATACAACTTAATGGCTCACATAGTCATTCTATGACCCAGGAACTCAGGCAGGACTCATCTGGGTTGTTCTCTGTGTAGCAACAGCTGGGATAGTTCTATTCAAACAGCAGCTGGAGCTGAAATGTCTAAAATAACTGCTAGAGTCTCTGCAGCCTTGACAGGCATGACTAGGAGACAGGAACCCCTCTCTCCGTATGGCTCTGTTTTTGTTTGACTGGCTTGGGTTTTATTAATGGCAATTAGACTCCAGGGGGAAAGCATTCTAAGTGACTACGGCAGAAGGTGTAATTATTTTTTTAATTTTTAAAAATTATTTTAATTATTGTGTACATGGGGGGTATGTGCACATGAATGCAAGTGCCCACGGAGGTCAGAGATCCCCCTGGAGCTGGGGTTGTGGGCAGTTGTAAGCCACCTGATGTGGGTGCTGGGAATTGAACTCAGTTACTCAGGAAGAGCAGTATGTGCTCTTAACCACTGAGCCATCTCTCAAATCCCAAGAAGTTGTAATTCCTGTAGGGCCTGGCTTCAGAGGATTTCTCTCTGTAGTCTGGCCCATTGACAAGGAGATGTCGGGAGAGAGGAACCTATGAAATAGAAAAATAATCTATCCCTCTGTGAAGGGCTTGAACCTCTCTCCAGGTCAATTAAGTCAGAATCCCTAAAGAAACAGGAACTCTTGGAAAGTTGGCTGTATACACTTAGAAGCATACTCTCCTGAGGTGGCAGTCAGGTTCTTCATGTGACAATGAAAGTCCTCACTCCTGTAAGTTATGCTGATAAAATAAGTTGAATATAATTTTAAGTGCTGCTGACATTTTTTCCTAGGTCATAATCCCATTTTTAACGTCTATGAAAACTCCTCAACTAGGACTGGAGTAGTTCATTAGGAAATTGCTTAGTAGCATGATGAAGGCCAAGGTCTGCTCCCCAGCACCAGAGTAGCAAAGTACAGCCCCTTTGCTCTGCTCCAGGACACACTGGCTCCCCTGCTTGAGTGATGGGCAGTTTTGAGGTGATGCCTTATCAGGATTTTTGTGTCTGTTATTACCTAATTGGCTAACAGGTTGTCGCCCTGGGCAGATGTGCTTTTATACTTTCAGGGCTGTGAGAGGAAGCTCACATTGCACACTAGTGCTTCTTCCTCAGGTTTACTTTGCAGAACGTTTCATTGTATTCAAAGTTGACTGTTTCGTCTTTTCATGCTCCACATATGTATGTCTTTAGACAGGCTGCCTTCCAAAACTGAGGGTTTGATTTTGTTTTGTTTTGGGGCTTGTGTTTGTTTGTTTGAACTAGCTCTGTAGACGCAGCCTGACTTAGAACTCAGAGATTTGCCTGCCTCTGCCGCCTGCCTCCTGCCTCCCTGGTGCTTTAGAATTAAAGGTGTGTACCACCACCTCCCAGCCAAAACTGAGTTTTTAATCTTCCTTTCTCACCAGGCCTTTCTATGTCCAATTTGCTTAACTAATATTTATTGAGAATTTAAACAGACAGGAACCGTTTTAGGTTTTACTAAATGTGTAGGAATGATTAATTATGGCTCTTGTTGGTATGGGATTTTACAGTTTAGTAAAAGTTACCAAGTTAAAGTACACAAGTGTAAAAGGCAGCATGTGGGAGTTGGGTGGAAACCAGCTTTCAGAGCCTGACGGGCTTGCGGGAGCTTCCCTTTGCACTTACAATCAATAAAACCTTGGCTCTCAGTATTAAACTCTGGATGTCCTGCTTTGGTGTAGCCATCACCTTCTTTCAGCGTCTGTGACTCACTTTCCTAAGACTGTAGGCGAGAATGCGGCAGTCTTCCTGCCTCAGCTTCTTGATTACAGGCATGGACGTCGCCATGTCTAACTTCCTGGGCTGCTGCTTCTCCTTTTGGTTTTTCAAGACAAGGTTTCTCTGTGTAGCCTTGGATGTCCTTGAACTCCCTCTGTAGACCAGGTTGGCCTCGAATTGAGAGGTGCAGCTGCTTCTGCGTCCCAAGTACAGCGCCACTCCACCTGGACTGATTGTTTGGACACGCCTTCCCTGTGCAGCCAGGGCTGTCCTGGAGCTCTACATTGGACTGATTGTTTGGACACGCCTTCCCTGTGCAGCCACGGCTGTCCTGGAGCTCATTTATGTAGCCCAGGCTGGTACTCACTATCCTGTTTCAAGAATTCTTTTCTCCAACATTGCCTAAAACTTTGATCAGAAGATGGAGGTGGTAGAGTATCCAAAATAGTGATTATTTTAGCTGCTACCTCCTCCCTTTCCATTCTGTAAGAAAACAAAGAAGCTTCATTTCTAGCGAAATCTCATGGCAGGTGCCTTAGTGGATTAATAGGGTGGTGCTTGTCTGGTGGCCTCAAGAACCTGGCTTCGGTACGTTTTTTAAGCATTTGGTGTGAGTGTGTTTTAATTTTGCCCACACTCGTGCAATCCACGATTCCTGTGCCAATACCAGAATAACCCTGGCCAGGGATCAAGAAAAGCCTGGTAACTGACCTAAAATTAAATGCTTAAACTCTGTTTGCCCTTTGTGTTACATTTTGTTGTTGTTAGGAAGTCCTGGGTCTTTTTTTCGCCTCTCAGGACAAGGCTGGGAAGAAGATACTTGGAGTCATTATCCTAGATGTAGGAAGGGTTTGGGTAAGCAGGAATGCCATTGTCAATAAGCACAGATAGAGCCAGTGTAAATTTTCTGGGTTTAAGGTAGTTTTAGCCCAGCAATAGATGCTATGACATTATCAGTCACTGGCTTGACTATGATGTGAACTATACTGAAGCAGGCCTGTGCCTGTGTTGCTCCTCCAGCTCGGCTCAGCTGCTCTTCAGTGAGCTCATTAAGTAGCCCCCAATGAAGATTTGTTATGTTTACCCATGACACCTCTCAGATTACAGGAAATCATTCAAAACCCAAGAAAGAGGCTCTTTCCTAAGATTAGCTCATGTCCTGACTACAGAATAAATTGTTTTTATCTCCCTTATGTACATTTGCTGCTGGTATCGTAGAATGGTGGTGGTGAGCTTTGTGTCCCCTGAAGAAGCCTTTGCGAGTAGGTAGTGGGAAGCAGAGTGGAACATATTTAAGCATAACCCTTTAGAGTTAGTATTTAGGATTATGTAATGTTCAAGTCACTTTTTAAAAATGTAGCATTTCAGCCGGGCGGTGGTGGCGCACGCCTTTAATCCCAGCACTCGGGAGGCAGAGGCAGGCGGATCTCTGGGAGTTCGAGGCCAGCCTGGTCTACAAGAGCTAGTTCCGGGACGGGCACCAAAGCTACAGAGAAACCCTGTCTCGAAAAACAAAAACAAAAACAAACAAAAAAAAAAATGTAGCATTCAGGCAGATGAGATGGCTCACTGGATAAAGGTGCTTGCCACCAATCTGATAGCCTGAGTTTTAACTACAACACACACACGTACATACACACACTTATAACCAAGATGAAATGTCTGTATATTTTTTATGGGACTTTATACTGTATTGGATTTTATTTTGTTTTGTTTGAGATAGGATCTGACTCTGAAAGCAGACCAGCCTGGAACTCAATATATAGTTTATGATTACTTCAAACACACGCAGTCCTTCTGCTCAGCTTTTCACAGACTGGATTATAGATGTGAGCTAGTAGAACCAGCTTGTTTCTCTATATTTATGCCATTTTAGTGAGTCCCCATAGTTTTGTGTGTGTTAATATGAATAGGTCTAGGGATGTAAGGTCAATCCCTAGTACTGAAAAAAGAAAAAAGGAAAAAAAGTTAGCTTCTTGAGATTTCCTTTTAAAATTCAGTACTGTGTTGTGTTTTTGAGATGTTCCATGCATATCCATCATGAAACTCTTATTACTTTGTATGCACAGGGAGCAGTTAACTTGAACACATTTTAGCTTTTAGAGTCACAGTGAACACTTTTGTACCTATTTGATTCTAACCATTAGCATGGATGGGTTTTGCATGTGCAGGTCTCTTGTCTTCCCCAGTGCAGATAGATGGTTCTATTATAGTTGGGTCCTTTATGCCATTTTTCTCATGCTTAGGACTGCTGTAAGGAAGTGCCACAGGTGAGGGCTTTGTTCTAGGTGCTCCAGTCTATCATCAAAGAGTCAACATGATGTTGTCTTTGGAGGCTTCTGTCCTTGGCTGGTAGACTTCCTTCTCCTTGTGTTCCCACATGGTCTTCCATTTGTGTCTATGTTCTAATCTCTTATAAGGATATCAGTCTTAGTCTATTAGGGCTCACTCTAAAATCTCCATTTTAATGTGCTAATTTGACTTCAATACACTATTGAATTTAAACAAGTAAAGTGGACCCCCTTGCTTTGCTCCTTTACAAGGAAAATGCTCTTGGAGCCTTGCCACTTGGGGTGACAGTTACAGTGAGCCTATGGACATTGTTCATTAGGTCAGAGAAGGTTCTTTGTGTCTCCTCAAGAATGGAGAGCATAAGCCCTGCCTCAAGTTAGAGATGAGAAAACTTGGATGCCTTCCTCACAGGTTCAGAAAGAGAACGTGGACTGTCTCTAAGACTGATCTGGAAGACAGGAGCTTCAGACAGAGCACGTGTCAGCATAAAAAGGCATGGTGTTTGGCAGGCACGAGAGCCCTTATTAGTCCCGTGTATGCTGCCCCTCCGTGTTCCTGTCAGCAACCCAGCATCTTTCAGCTGCCTTCTCTCTGCCCAGTGAGTAGTGGTTTTCTGTGGTCTAGTCATTATCTCCTCCTTGGTGTACTCTGGGCCTCTTCCTCGGCTTTGTGGCGGATGCTCTGATTTCCCTGTTGTTACTTCCTAGCATATGCATTTTTCCTAATTCGACTGCCATGCAGTTTCTGTATAAACCGCCTACTGAAGGTACGCCCTAGCAGATGTTAGCATGCTCACAGGGTTGTGCCACCATCTCCTCAGTCAGCTTTAGGACATGGCCATTATCTCCCGGTGAAAATTTCCCATACCTTTAAAAAAATACTTAGTTTTAAAATTATATTTATGTGCTTGTGAGCACGCTTGCCATGGCACAGTGTGGAGGTCAGAGGGCAGCTTGTAGGCATCAGTTCTCTCTTTCCCCATGTTGGTCCGAGAAATCGAACTCAAACCATCAGGCTTGTTGGAAGTGCCTTTATCTGTTGAGCCATCCAGTCAGCCTGTCCCATTCCATTTTAAAAATTTTGTTGGGGAAGGGGTTGTTTGTTTGAGACAAGATCTTGTCCTTGTCCCAGAGTGACCTGAAACTCGTCGTGTAACCCCTGCTGACCTTGAACTTTTTGTAGCCCTGCTACCTCAGTGCCCACATCCTAAGAGTCTCTGTGTCCCTGTGTATCATCCCTCATGCCCATTCTCCTCTTACTCTTGTAGTCCAGTGCAGTTTTCCTTCTGTCTGTATACATTTATATTTTTTCTTCTAGAATTTACTTTTAAATTTTTCCTGGGTTCTCTTTGAAATGTATCCTATAAATTTGTTTTTGTTGTTTTGAGACTGATCCTGTGTAGCCCAGGCTAGCCTCAAACTTAGCATGTAAATAAGTATAATTTAAATTCTTGATTCTTCTCCCTTCACCTCTCTCAAGTACCTGCGACTACAGGCTTAGCTTCCCACAGACTGTTTAATCATAATTTTTTTATGAGGAGGTGAGGGTAGGGGCAAGGTCACACAGTGTAGCCCAGGCTAGACTGGAACCTACTTATGTAGACTAGGCTGGTCTCAAACTCAAAATAATCTTCCTGCCTCATCTTCTCCAGTGCTGGAATTATAGGTATGATGCCTGACTTGAGGAATAATTCTATCCTGTTTGTATTGTTTCTTTCTAAGAATTACTTTGATATTAACATAAGAAGTCTTATGCTAATTTAGTATTCAGGATTCATAGTTATAGAATATATAGTGAAATTATTCTTAGATCTTTTGATGAAGTTGGCAATTACATTTTCTTGGATGATCCAATACAAATGCATACTATTTGCTGTTTTAGGAATTATGGAATCCAGATTGCATGAATTAAACTAATTCTCAGATGAACTACATGGGGCTTCCATATATATATCTATAAGTTTCTTGGATGAAACCCACACTAAATCATTGATCCAGATATAGTGGTATATACAGTAATCTCAGCCCAGCTCAAGGAAGATGAGCCTTGTCTACATAGTGAAGTTGAAGCCAGCCTGTGCTAAATGAACCTGTCTCAAATGACAACAACAAACATAAACAAAGCAAAAATGGGCAAAAATGTTCAATCAAGGATCATGTTTTATATGTAGTTGTCATGTATCCTTAGCTCTATTTATTCTAAAACACTCCTCTCTTCATGGGATTGACATTTCTGAAGAACAAAGACCAGAAATGTTCTATATTTTGTGTTTGTCAGATTGTTTCTTTTAGATTCAGGTTAAATTTTCTTGGCAGAAAAGGAAATGTGCAGATGATGGGTGTTCTTCTGTATCAGATTATTTTGTTCCATGAGTAAATTAAAGTAGTGTCTGGTAGGCAGAGGTGATCTGTGGTTTGCTAACTCTGAAATGGTATGACTGTCTCGTTTCCAAGTAGTCTTGGTCCCAAGGGTCATTAATAATCATCTCTACTCCTGAACTACATTCCTAGCTCTCTTCTCTTCAAGAGTATTTCTTTTATTTATTATTGCTATCATTAATTTTTTTTTTTTTTTTTGAGACAGAGTCTCACTATGCAGCCCAGGCTGGCCTGAAACTCTCTTAAGTAGACCAGACTGTCTGTCCTCAGACTCACAGAGTTCTACCTGCTTCTGCCTCCTCAGTGCCAAACCTGGCTTTCATTGGCATTTTCATCTCTAGGATTTTGAGTCTGTCTTTTCTGTCGTCAACCTTAAGTTTACTTACTTGTTCTGTCAGATTTTACCATTTCCTGTCCCTTGCCCTTGTTGGATTGCTTTGTAACTTTTGACTGTGAGTTCATCTTAGGCAGAGACTAGATCCTGGCTAGTAGCTTCAGATTGTAGGGAAGCCTTTTTGCATCTGTGTATAGCACAGGCAGAAATGTCCTTTTCTTTTTCTGCCCATTTCAGTTGTCTCTTGGTTTCCATCAGTATAAGGTATTTGAATCCTTAGGGTTTTCTAGTTATCTAGGTGTTCGTTTGTATTACTGTAACTGGAAGTTCCCAGGATTTTTATTTTCAGAATTGAAACTGGGTACTTCAAAGGGTTTTTAAAACTTTAATTTATTCCCTTCTATGATCTTTCAGAAGTAACTATAGTTGATATCTTTCTCATCATTTAGAAAGTTCTAGGATCTTGACTCTCAAATTATTATTAACCCTGATTACAGAGGTCTGACTGGAGATTGTAGAAGGGACAGGATGGTAGCGTGTAGTAAGGAGAGTGAAATCGTACGTCATAGCTTAGAGTATCTCTCCCCGCTTAATCTTTAGTTCTTAAGGGCATCAGCATATCAGCATTTTAAATATGAGATGCATGGCTTTCTTTTTAGTGTGATTAAACCTGAGAAAATTATTAGGTTTTAAAATGAAAGGCCTCCTCCAAAGCCACAGAGAAACCCTGTCTCGAAAAACCAAAAGAAAAAAAAATAATAATAAAATAAAATAAAAAAAATAAAATGAAAGGCCTCGTGTTTCACTCCTCTGACGTTCTAGTGTCTAGAGTCTGTGATCTTTTAATACATGTATTATAGAAGCCAGTGTCTTATTCACAGCAACCATGGAAAGAGCTGTGTGTTGAGCATGCTCCTTGTCTAAGTTTACTAGCAAGTAATACCCAAGATTGACATGTTATTCTGTTTTCTGTTACAAAATAACTGGAATAATACACTTAAAAAGAAGAAAAGTGTGCTTTTGGCTTAAGTTTTATTTTAGTTCATGGTCATTTCACCCCCATACAGAAGGTAATGGGCCTGGTAGCACAGTGACTTATTAAGAAGTGTGTAGTACAGAAAGCTGCTCCTTTCATGGAAGCTGGTAAACAAACAAACAAACAACAACAAAAAAAAAGTAAGAGGATAGACTAGGAAACCAATGAACTGGTGTTCCTTCCTTTAAAAAATATATTATTATTGTATATGTGTGTGGTGTAGGCAGGGGAGCACTTGCTCCACTGTGCATTTGGGGGTCAGAGGACACCTTTCAAAGTTGATCTCTCCTTCCACCTGTATGTTTGGTCCTGGGATTAAACCTAGGTCTTCAGACTTGCACAGCAAATACTGTTACCCACGGGGGCATTTCTCTGGCCCCCAAAATCCCTTTCAAGGGTATGCCCTCATAATTGGAAAATTTGTAACCAGACCCTGCCTCTTAAAGGTTCTACAACCTTCTCATTAGTCCCAATTTTACTAGCAAGTTTACTTGGCTGGGATTTTTTTTTAAACAGCACATGGACTTTTAAAGGATATTTATCCAAGCCATGGCAACTGGATATAATAGATGTGAAATATTCAGTTAAAAAAAAAAAAAAAACAGCCACGTGGTAGTGATACATAACTTTAATCCCGGCATTTTGGAGGCAGAGGCAGGCGAATCTCTGTGAGGTTGAGGCCAGCCTGGTCTACAGAGCAAGTTCTAGGACAGCTAGGGCTATTACACAGAGAAACCCTGTCTCGAAAAAACAAACAAAAACAAAAAACCAAAACAACAAACTGGAGTAGTGGTGATTACCTATATCATCCTGGCACTTGGGAGGCTGAGACTAGAGGATTGTCTTGATTTGAGGCCAGCACAGGCTACATAGTGAATTCCAGGCCAGCCTGGCTAGGAAACGAGACCCCGTCTCAAAACAAATGAAAATGTATCTTTGCTTTACAGTTCAAATCGCAGCCGCCTCAATATAATAGAAAAGGCCTGTATTTTTCTTTTGGCTCCTTCAACTGCCTTTACACCATCATGAGTTTGACTTTGTGTTGCCAGTTTTACTATCTGAGAGAAGGAAGAGGTAATATTTATTCACAAATGACTCAAAAGTAGCAGTGGACATTTTTGGCAATTAACTCCTTTGGCTTTAGAAATTGAATAGATAAACTTTTGTGGTTGAGATCCATTTATGGGCTTTGAACTTCTCTGCAGTAACTGATGGAGGAGTGTGTGTGCGTGCAGCTGACCTCATTCACAGCCACCTGCCTCTACTTTTCAAATGCTGGCATTAAAGGTGTGTGCCACCATGCCTATATACATTGGTACTTCTTAACCACAGGTGTTTCACAATTATTTAAGGAACATTTGTTTAATTCTTACTTTGAAATTATTATAGATGTATCCAAAGTTGTAAAAACAGTAGGTGAGTTCTTGACTGTTTTTTTCATAAAACTATGGTTTCTCAAAATGAGATGGACCTTGGAGCCACTGGTACAATTTACAGGTTCAGGTTTGTGGGTTTTTTGGGGGTGTTTGTTTGTTTTTCGATACAGGGTTTCTCTGTAGCTTTGGAGCCGGTTTTAGAACTAGCTCTTGTAGACCAGACTGGTCTCGAACTCACAGAGATCCACCTGCCTCTGCCTCCCAAGTGCTGGGATTAAAGGCATGTGCCACCACTGCCCAGCCTATTTTACAGGTTTTATTAGCATTTCCCAGTGTAATGGTCTGTTCTGCCCCTTTAAGAGACATATCCTGCCCACTCCCTCGGGAGGCAGGCAGATCTTCCTTCCTGTCTGCAGCCTAAGGCTTTTCTGTGGAGGAGGTAGCTGTTGCTAAAGCTCCTCTTCCCTCTCTTTCCCTCCCTCCCTCCCTCTCCCCCCTCTGCCTCTCTCTGCTCTTTCCCCTTCTCCCTTTCTCCCCTTTCCCTTCCATAACCCACTAAATAAATACCTATCTTGGTCTCTCACCTGCTGGCCCTCATTGCCCACTCACCACTTGGAGGCTCCCTGCCTGGGACCCAGCTGCCTTCGTGGCAACAACCAAAAAAAACCCAGTAATACAGAGTTCCAGGCATTGCGAGTGCACACCTGTAATCCATCACACGGGAAGTAGAGGCTGGAGGATCATGGTTTCTAGGTCAGCCTGGGCTACATGGTAAGATTTTTTTTCCCTCTTTTTTTTTTTTTTTTTTTTTGTGAGACGGGGTTTCTCTGTGTAGCCCTGGCTTCCTGGAACACCCTCTGTAGACCAGGATGACCTCAAACTCACAGATATACCTGCCTCTGCCTTCCAAGTGCTGGTATTAAATGCTTGTGCCACTACTGCTCAGTAGCATCTCAAAACAAAACAAACACTCAAGGGTTAGAGTGCAAACACTCAGTGCTACAGTGCTTGACCAACAGACAGAAGCCCTTCCTTCAACGCCAGCACCTCAAAACCAAAACAAAAACAAAAACCTGACTTGCAAGGCCATATTACTAGACAGCTACCCACCCACCCCATGTCTTTTTTATTATACTTGTTAATTGCACATTTATTTGTCCTATTCTTCTGTCCAGCCATCAACCTATTTTGATTCATTTCAAAATAAACTGTACACTTCTCTCTGCGTGTTTTGATGCAGTATTCAGTGTTGACTTTGGTGTTTTTCTCTGTGTAATGTTTATGTATAATACGCACACTAAGTATATGTTCACTGAGTTTTGCTATCAGCCCAACCTGAATCCCTCTCCAGACAGAGAATTTCACATTCCCCACCCATCTTATAGACCACAGGGAACCCTAGCATGCGTTGTCTGTCCAGGGTGTCTGGTTTTGATGTCTGTCCTGTCGGGAATGTTTGCTGCTTGTTTCCCAGACGCGAGGGCTGACCTTGTTCCTACAGAGCAGCTTCCACCCTGTGGCAGACAGGCCTGCAGGAGAGTAAAAGTGAGAAGCAGCCGCTCAGCGCCCTCCTCCCCGCTGTGTTTTCCCACACTTGCTTCATCACAAACTGCTCATCTGTGCCTCCCTTCCGTCCTCCATCTTACTGTTAATGATTTTGCTAAACGCAGACTTTATCTGTCCACGCTGTCCTCAGTGATTCCGCTCCTGTGGAGTGCAGGCTTACACTGAAAGCAGAGCTGGTGGCCCCTGTGAAAAGGAGACTCTGAGCCTGCAGACAATAGAAGCTTTCTCATTGGCTGTCGCATGGATGACGTGTGTAGACATCCTCTGACTTAGCCCTGTGAGGTGCCTAGATTAGACCTGAGGGAGGAACCTCCTGAGGAGTCGGACTCTGGAAGTCCTGCCTGAGGTGGGCCCATTGCCTTCCTGAGGCTCTATTTATAAACCTCAGAGGGAATCTAAGGGATTTTATATCACCTCCCACCCTACCTTATAAAATTAGTTCAGGTGGGTGGCTAGAACCATGAAGTTAAACACCAATTATCTAAATATACATAGGAGGTGGGAACAGAGGGTCAGAAAAGAACCCATGTTCTCTAACTTGAGGATTCCAACTGCAGAAATAAAAATGGCAGATGCCTCCTAATGTCTGCAGCTGCTAGGGGCTACTTGAGCCCAACAACTCTCCTCTCTGTGATCCACGAGTCCCGCTGTAAGTGTGCTTTGTGCTGGAAAACACAGCATGAAGATTATTAGTGGTTTTTGTTGTTTGGTTTTGAGACAAAGTTCTTTTTTGGTTTTTTGAGACAAGGTTTTTCTGTGTAACAGTACTGTCTGTTCTAGAACTCACTTTGTAGACCAGGCTGGCCTCAAACTCACTTAGATCCACCTGCCTCTGCCTTCCAAGTCCTGGGATTTAAGGTGTGCGCCACCATCCCGTCTTGAGACAAAGTCCTTATTGTAGTACAGGCTGACTTCTAACTCAGGATCCTCCTGCTTCAGCATCCCTAGTGCTGGGATTACAGGTGTGTACCATTGAACCTGGCTATAATGTACATATTAAATAAGCAAAATTTACTCTCTCAACTAGAGTTTTCCTCATAAGCTTCCATCATATCTCAGCTTGTACTTTGGCATATCCTGTCATATTTTAAAAGAAAATGTGACTTTAGAGAGAAGCATTAGCATATTTCTGGGTTGTTTCTGGGCTCCTGATTAGGCTGTCCCTTTTGTGGCATCTGTAGGCTGGGTTGTTCTGCCCATCCTGTCATGGCAATTCAAGGTCTTCTAGTGTATGTCCCTTGTGTTGGTCAGTCTTCCTGTGCCCGGTCAGAACTTTGTTTTTATTGACTCCAATATCTACCTCTGCAGTTAATGTGGTGTTACATTTTAAATTATTTGTTCACTCCTTTTTGGCAGTTGGCTCTATGCTTTCACTTCCTCCAGCATGGCCCCTCAGTTTCCCATGATTTTGTCTTAGTAAAGGCAGAAGTCCTTGTGGAAATAATTAAGCTAGTGGTTTTATGTTTGCATTGTCTTCAAGAGTGTGAGGAATCGTCAACATTTGGTTCATAGATGTTGTTTCTGACTTTCGCAGTTTGGGTTTGAAGAAGAAAACTAAAATCCAGTAACTGTTGTCAGGAGGGCTGGACTCTTCTCAGAGCTCTGGTTCTGGAGACTAGGGTGCGGAGAGGGACAGCCTGATGGGAGCGATTGATGTGGACTGTCTCTTCTGTCTTACTGATCTCTGGCTCTAGGAGCAAGCTAGGCCCCAGCTCTGAGATTCTGGGTATGTTCCCCATCAGGTCTGTGGGACAAAAGGTAGAATAATCATATCATGGAAGGAATTGTGTAAGATCATTGGGCCTCTTGCTGGGTTTTTGGCATTGATTCTGATCTCTGAGTAAGATCTCTAGTTAAACGTTAAAGAAAAATTTAATCACTTAGCAGTTGATAACCGTAGTTTCTTCTTGTCTTTAAGGGATAGTTTCTAAGATCCTCAGTGGGACCCTGGAATCACAAACTCCAAATTGTTTCTCTATATACCCTATAGTTAATCAGAGTCGGTCTAGCTTTCTGTGTCTTTTGCTCTGGTATTTTCTTTGCATTGCTGCATTTAAGATTTGAAGCTATTAAGTAAAGCAGTCATCTTCTTAACACTGTTGATCTGATAACTGACCCTTCACAATTGAGGAGTATATACAGCATGGCTATCTGGCAGGTGATTGATAGCTCAAGCAGGATGGAGCATGGTGGAGCAAAACTTCATCATACTACTCAGAAAAGTATGCTGATTAACGTTTCTGATTTAGGGCCTGGAGAGGTAGCCTAGAGGTTTAAAAGCACTTGCTGCTCTTGCAGAAGACTGGAGTTCAGTTCCCAGTATCCACAGCAAGCAGTTCACACCCGCCAGCTTCAAGATTTCCAACACTCTCTTCTGCCTCTGCAGGCACATCATTTAGACTGATCCTCTTTCTTCCCATCTCACTGCTTTTAAAAAACTCATCTGGTTCAAATAAACTTACATAAAATAAATATTAAACAATGCTCACTTAGTGGAATTTAAAGCCCATAGTGGTGTAATCTGATGACCTGGTCTGGCACTTAAAGAGACAAGCTCCACCCACTCCCAACACTTCCACTGAGCCACCAAGGCAAGGCTAGTGGATCTCCCACCTCCTCTCCAGTCCTGTCTCAGCTTCTGCCTCCCCACCTCCCCCTCCTTCTTTCTTTCTCCCCTTCCCCTTCCCCTCCATAACCCACTAAATGAACTCTATACCCTTGCTCTCTCTGCATGGTGTATCTGTCTGTCTGTCTAGTTCCCAGTGGAGGCCTCAGGTCACCTGGCAGGGACCTGCCGAGGCCTCAGGTGGCCTGCCACTGTCCCTCCTGGGACCAGTCCCCCACCACCTCTTTATAAATGATAACACTTAGTGTATGTCTCCTGTCTTAGTTAGGATTTCTATTGCTGTGATAAAAACACCATGACCATAAGTTGTTTGGAGAGAAAAGGAGCTGTAAATTCCACATCCCAGCCGTCACTAAAGAAAGTCAGGGCAGGAAATGGAGGCATGAGCTGATACAGAGACCATGGAGGGCTGGGAGATGGTGGCACCTTGCCTTTAATCTCAGCACTCAAGAGGCAGAGGCAGGTGGATCTCTATGAGTTCAAGGCCAGCCTGGTCTACAAAGTGAATTGCAGGACAGTCAGGGTTGTTATACAGAGAAACCCTGTCTGAAAAAGAAAGGAAGGAAGGAAGGAAGGAAGGAAGGAAGGAAGGAAGGAAGGAAGGAAGGAAAAGAAAGGAAGGGAGGGAGGGAAGGAAGGAAAAGAAGGGAGGGAGGGAAGAAGGAAGGAAGGAAGGAAGGAAGGAAGGAAGGAAGGAAGGAAGGAAGGAAGGAAGGAAGGAAGGAAGGAAGGAAGGAAGGAAAAAAAACCAGAGAGACCATGGAGGAGTCCTGCTTACTGCTTGTGCCTCATGACTTGCACAACCCGCTTTCTTGGAGTCAGGCAGGACTCTGAGGTCTCCTTCCACCTGCTTTCTTAAAACACCCAGGACCACCAGCCCCCAGGAGTGGTATCACCTACAATGGACCCTCCTATATCAATCATTAATTGAGACAATACTCTATGGACTTGCATTTTCTCAGTCGTAATTCCCTCTTCTCAGATAACTCTAGCTTGTATCAAGTTGTCATGAAACTAGCCGACACATGCCCACCCTCACCCTCCTGCCTGTCCCTTCGTCTCTGTCACACGCATGACTCAGCTGTTATCTTCTTGAAGTAGAGTTAGGGTCCTGTCTTGAGGGCCTGGGTAGCCCTTCTGAAGAGCTTGATATCCAGTACTTTAAATGCTGCTAATCTAGGCGGAAGTCAAGTTCTCTCCTCAGACCACGAGGTCTTTTTTCTCTGATAGACTCTGGGCTGGAGGCAGACGCTGATTTTACCCTTGGGAGGGACTTTTCTTTGTTCTGTAGGAACCCAGAAAACATATTCTCAAGTACAGTGCTTCCCCACTCCTCAACCCACCAACATTTTAAATTGAAAAGCTCAGAAAGAAACAAATTCAAGGAGGATCTTTGTCTAGGGTTGCCTGTCTGAAGATGTTCACCAAGTAGACATGAGATTATCAAAGTCTCCCTCCTTGGAGTCTGAGTAAACAGAGATTAACTCTCAGGAGAGGGAGCCCAGAGTCTGACACCTCACCCTAAGAGGCTTTAGCACTGGCACCGGCTGTTCTGCTGAGTCTTTCCCTTGTTCACAGTGCATTTATTCTACCCAATTTCCTGTGGCCTCTCTGTCCACTCCAGACGTCCTAGGCCCTGTCCCTCACTGTCATCCCCCTAGACACTCCAAACCCCTGCATTTTTCTGTAGCTCAGAATGCTACATAAGCTCAACCATGTGGCCCTTTTTAGTTTCATGATTCCGTTTACTTTTGTGTTAGTAAACTGTTCTTTTTCCCTGTTTGCCCACTTCCAGTTCATTCCTCAGAACTGAGCACCGTCCCTCTCTACAGAAAAGAGAAGCTCATAAAACAGAGGCATTGTGGGCACACAAGCTGCCCACCTAGATGAAGGCATTCCCTCCAGGCCTTCCCAGTGGAGTGCAGAGACTCAGTTCTGCTGTAAGAATGCTGTCTCTTGGGCTGGAGAGATGGCTCAGAGGTTAAGAGCATTGCCTGTTCTTCCAAAGGTCCTGAGTTCAATTCCCAGCAACCACATGGTGGCTCACAACCATCTGTAATGAGGTCTGGTGCACTCTTCTGGCCTTCAGACATACACACAGACAGAATATTGTATACATAATAAATAAATAAATAAATAAATAAATAAATAAATAAATAAATAAATATTTTAAAAAAAAAAAGAATGCTGTCTCTTGACCTCAGGACCTGAGTAGCAACTCTCCAAGTGAGCTTACTCACGAAATGACTGATTTAATAGACTACAAACACATGCATGCAGTCTTGTGAACTAATTATTGGTTTTCTGACTTAAAAATAGCTTTCTGTCATTGAAGGAGTAAGGGTCTTCCCTCAGACCGCTGGCTTCAAAGAAAGTTGGCCTGCTTTTGCTCTCCAGCTCCTGTGTGACTGCAAAGGCATCCTCGGGGTATTTAGGATTTACAATCAGTTCTTTGCTGAGCAAGCAGATTATATTTTTATGTATTAAGGTAAATTCTGGTGCTTGTCCTCATTTTAGCTGTATATAGGTGAGGGTTGGTTCTTCAGGTCTTTCTTCCCAGGTCTCCTTAGGCCTCTTTTTTATGTCTGTTTTAAACTGAATACCCATAAAGATAAATTGAGAACCTCCTTTAGAAGCAAGGTCTTAAGGAAGTTGATCTTATGAAAGAATTCACCCTATTTCCTAGAGCCCAGCCTGCAAGCCAGATGGCTTTATGTCTGTCACACTTTCATCAGACATCTCTGTCCAAAGGCTCTGGAAGGGCTCAGGTTGAATCAAGATGCCATCATTTTTATGACAACCCTCGTAAAGCTTGGTTGACTCCAGGAGAGTTATTTCACATGCTGTGGTCGCTTTCCTTGTCTCCTTTAAGGAAACTGGTCTCATTGATCACATTATGACTTTACCTTCTTTGGCACTTAGTTGAGAGGGTTTGGCCATGTTGGTTTTCCTCAGGCTGTTTCTGAACTGTACCAAGTTCTTCTGACAAGAGGATTCTGTCCTTAATCCTGCCACTCTGTAAGCAGTAAAGGAAACATTCAAAGTGAGCTAGGTCTGGGGCTAGAGAGCTGACTCAGTGGTTAAGAGTACTGGATGCTCTTCTAGAGGATACAAATCCCAGCACCAACATAATAGCTAGCAACTATGATAATTCTAGTTCCAGAGGATCCAATGCTCTCTTCTGGCCTCTGTGAGCAATGTGTGCACGTGGTACACAGACATACATGCAGGCAAAATACCCATACACATATAATAAAAATAAAAACTTTTTAAAATATGTTAACAGGTTTGCCAGTTATAGCATAAGAATAGCCTGCTGTCAGAGCTGATTCAGAGTAGGCTCATCCTTAAAGATAATCGCTGCAATAGTTCCCTGTTGTAGCCTTGGCACCAAGAGTCTGCAAGATTTCAAAAACAGCAGCATAATAAATTTCAGATACTGTGTTAGTATCAGAGAGGACTACGGCCTTTTTATTTTTGTTTGTGGTAAAGTGGCTCAGATCTCCTGGGAACCAGTTTTTCTGCCATCAAAAGATTCCATTCTCTTGAAGTTTGTTTTTGGGTCTTATTTGATCCTTCCATTTCTAGATGTGAGTAAAGAAATGTTTTGAACCAAAAGTCTGAGGGTTTTCTTCTTCTAGAAGTAGTGCTTGGAAATTGCATAAATCGATTTCAAAGTGGACATAGATTTTAAACAGATAGATTTGGCTCCTCCCTGTTGTTCTCTAGGCTGGCTTTGTTTCCTTTGATCTCTGGATTTCTTATTCTTTCTATTCCTTCATGCCATTTCTCCCTTCACTCCTTTGTGCTTATAGGGTTTATATGCCCAGGCATCCTGGTGTGATTATTTGGTTCAGTCCAGCAATATGAGATGCCTTTCATCAGTTGAAAAACAGAAACAAAATAAAACAGCAGCAACCAAAGAAACCACAGACACACTTGGATTTAGCACAGTCAACCCAAGGTGAAATGGCAGTTCTCAGCACTGTGTCAGGGGTGGGGTTGTATCTGTCTGTACATAATAGCCCCAGGACCATGAAATCCACTCTGGTGTACTGGGCATAGGAAATCTTGAAGTTAGAGTGAGGGTTTAAGGTTTAAAAAAAAAACAAAACAAAACAAAACAAAAAAACTAGATTTTATTCTTGGCTAATATCCTTAATTTTGAGGTAAGACCTCTGAGTTCATCTCTTCATTTCTTCTCTGTGTTAAGAGGTTACTAGAATTCCTTCATTATATGGGGGAGGTTGCTAAGAAAGGGAAAGCATATGAGGCTGCCCATGATGATGTCATTTGAGGGATGCTGAGGAAGTCAGACTTTGTACTGGAGATCTGACATTCTTGTCAGCCTTGTGATCAGAAGTCACCAAAGGAAAAAAACCTTGAAGTATGAGACTCAGCATGGCTATCTATATCCCAATGTAATTATCCTTCCACCTTTTTTCCCCCATAGAATGATGTACTAGATTAAAGAGTTAATCTAGCTGGCCATGATGGCACACACCTTTAATCCCAGCACCTTGGAGGCAGAGACAGGTGGGTCTCTCTTGTGAGCTTGAGGCCAACCAGAGCTACTTAGTGAACCCCTGGTCTTTTTGGAGGGGAGTTGTTATTTATTTTGTTTAAAGCTAATGCACGAGCCTGCTTCTGTGTGTTAGTTTCTGACCTGGCTAAGCCTGCTGCTGAGATGAGAGGAGCTGCTGACTTCTGTTGTATTTCTCTCCAATTAATCTGTAAGAGAAACATAAAATTGGGTTACACTCTTGGTAAAAAGTGAGCGAGAAATGCCCTTGTTCTTCCTGTGACGGTACATATGAAACACCTTGCACACATGGCCGTTCAGTGACTTCAAAAGACTTGAAACGGTTTCAAAAACTGGCTTTGACAGACTGTTCCAGCTCATTTGTAATAACAAGCTTAGAACCTTACGTGTTTAAAGGCATTTTACAAGGGCAATACCTTGAAGTATCTCACTGAAACAACACTAAGTCCGTTCCTGGGAGGTTAGGCTGTCAGGCTGACACCTTACACAGCGCTGATCTCTCAAGGCATCTCTGAAGGCAGCTGAAGGATTTCCACCGTTAGTGGCTCATGGTGCACTGACCTGCTAAAGTTGAGAGTTGCTGAAGGGAGCTTTATCAAGGAGTCCATTGAAAGGGTGAGTGAAACGGTGCGAACATGGATGTGTCTTTACCTTTCCATAGAAGCCTTTTCCTCATGTGCTTGAATTCTGTCTGTCATCTGTTCTTAAAACAGTGGGCACAGAGCCAGAGTCACCATGAGAAGCTCTTGGTACCTGTGGCAACATGCTAGTCGGTCACTGTTGTCATCCTCAGAGCATCCCCGTGAGAAAGTCTATGTTTCAGGAAACTATAGGTGGTAGAACTAGAAGGCATGGGACATTTCATCCAGTAGAGCATTCTGGGAGAGAAGTCCCAGGGCCCTGGCTCACAGGGGAGGAATTAGGAACAATCTTTGAGGTTAATCATTCCCGTGTTGATTGAAAAAAAGAATAATTCTATATTGTCCTAAATTTAATTACAAAGCCCAGAGAGGAATAGATAAGGGAAGTAAATCAGTTCAGCTGTTACCTGCCAAACCAGTAGAACTGAATGTGTGTTGAAACCTTGCTTTACACGCCCTGGTAAATGGTCCCAGTTACTACGGCATTTTTTTATATATAACTTTCCACACTGCTCACTTGAGCTGGCTCAGAAGCAACGAGTGCTTCTGCTCTCCATGCTCAAGCTTTCCACGTTGCCCTATCCTCTTCTCCATAGCTAGTATAGTTTAATGCAAGAAACTTATGCTTTCTTTCCCTAAATTTTTACTGTAGATGTGCTTTTGATTCTCTGTATCTCTAGCTGTTTTCCATCCTTGCTGCTGGTAGTTACAGAACTTTGTGTCAAGACCTTGGCCCATGGGGCTGCAGAGTTGGAATCTAGCTCAGCAGTAGTAGTACACGTTCCTCGTGTGGGCAAGGCCTTAGCTGTGTCAGGCTCCTCACACGCACCCCCAGCCCGTGCAAAGCAATAATAATAGATGAAGGCCGAGAGCGCACTGGCAGTTCTGAGAGTGGATGATGCATTTTATGAAATCACTCAGAAAACTGTGTGACTCTTGTGTGTTGAGTGACACTTGGCACCTTGTGTCAGAAGTGAGCACTTGTGAGTACACTAAACCTGTCCTGCTTCTTGGTTAGCCTACTCCCTGAGAAGGAAAAAGTCCAGTAAAGAGGAAGGTGAGGTATCTTTTCTTCTAGGGGTGTATATGCCTCCTTCTTCTGGATGGGACCAAGGAAAGAAATGGAACGTATCTCCTAGCTTGAGATTTTTTTTTGTTAAAATATCTTCTCTGTTCTTTGTTTCTTTTAGTTCTTCTTATGTATTTCTCTATCACACAAGTAATAGTATTCCTTTAAAGTTCTTTTACACACGTCTCCAAATAGCCAACCTTTGAGATAAGAGCCTGATTTTTAAACAGAATTGTTGTATTGCCCATGTTTTTAAAAAAAATAGTCTGAATTTTGTTTTGTTCTGTGCCCACCCTCCAGCACCACCACCAGACTGTAAGCATTTTCTTCCGTGTTACTTGGGGATCAGTCTGTATACTGGGGTTCGGTCATTCATAGCTAACCTGTCCTTACTTCCCTGTACCTTGATTTCCTAACTCTAAGATAGCAGTAATAGTGAGTCAGAGCATGCCCAGAGCCTCGTGAAGGCGAATACACTCAGAACTGGGCTGGCACGTGGGAACTGCACAGAGATGTGGCCACTGCTCGTGTTTGTCTTCCCACTAGTGTATTTCCCTCCTCCCACCCTTCTCCTGGGTAGATGGAAAGCTGAATGAGCAGCAGGCTCGGAGTGGCAGTGGAAGAGGAATGGAGATGTCTTCTGGCTGCTCTTGGCTATCCTTGAAGTTCTAGTACTGGGCACCCAGTTGTCTTGTATTAGTGAGAGCCAACAGTCTTTCCCAAAGGACTGATTGCCCAGCCTGTCCAAGCTCGGTGTGTTCCTGGCCATATTCCTGACAGGGCCTGCAAATATGGATGGGCACTAGATGGAAGATCAGGTTGTAGGCAGGCAGCATTCACATAACTCAGGATTGTTGAAATACAGCTCTGAGATGGGGGACAGGTCTTACACACTTGAGAACAGGCCATGTTCCTGTGGCTGCTGCTCTGAGGCCCTGTGCTTTCATAAGGAAACAGGGAGTAATATGTGTTTATTGTATGAGAAATTATACAAATCCTATTGCCTTAGAAATGTGATAATGCAGGAACCCAGAGATGAAAACAAAGAAGGTAAGAAACGAAGGAAAAGAAAGAAGGAAAAATAGAGATGCTGAGAGCCATGGGGAAGCTGCTCAGTTCTCTTTCTAGTATAGTCTATAAGGCACTGGCTGCTCTTGCAGTCATGGAGTGGGTGTGTTAGCTTGTTTAAATATGAGGATGACCACTCTGCCACACTACACCTGGGGTTCTGCTAGAGCCATGGCCTGAGACCATATATAAGTAGCAGTCTACACCAGTCTGACTTAGTTTAGACCTCAGTCATCCCATGGATAACTGGGGTGGGGAAATTTAATTTTTAAAAAATTTAATGATGATCAGAGAAATCCTGTCTCGAAAAACCAAAAAAAAAAAATTAATGATGTAATTGAGTTTCTTATCATAAAAAGCAATTAGTATATCTAAAATAAAAGGTTACGTCCCTTCCACACCTCTACTTGCTCATGAGTGACCAGGTAGTCAGTTGTGCGGCATGAGTTCAGGTGTGTCCTTGCTTGTGCCTTCTGGGTGGTAGGTACAGGCCTGTAATCTCAAAGAGGCAGGAGGATCAGTTTAAGATTGCCATGGAATACATGAGAACAAGTTAGCCTGGGCTGCATAAGACCTGTCTCGAAAACATCAAATCTCAGCAGCCAAGTAGTGGTGTTGCCACCAACAGCCCCCTTGAGCTGTGCTCGCCCTTGCTCTTCCCTGTGGAAGGACGTGTGAGTTTGTTTTCTAAAGGAGTCACATTCTTCATGATCTGCAATTTTTAAAAATTCATTTTGTGGTTAAATTGTGAATAGAAGTTTCACTAGTTTTTGTTGATGTTTATATGACTAGCTCTGAATTTATGTCAGTGTGAAGATTATCATCTTTATAATAATCAGATCTTATATAAGAATATATAATGCCTCTCCATTTATTAAATGTCTCAGGAGTTCTGTGCATTCTTGTTTAAGGAACTTCCTACTAGAAACATGATTTCTTCTGCTGTTAGTTGTTTCTAGTTAATTATTGCTGATGTGGAAAAACGTAATTTGATAAATAGATCTTATAGTTTGCATGAAACAAAAAAGCAAGTAATATCTCTTCCTTTCTGATGCCTATATTTAGATTTCCCCTCCTTAACCTGTGGATCAGTACCTCTACTGTTACGCTTACCAACGGTTTTTCTATTGAATATAAGTTTGCTGTAATTTTTGGGGAAGATATTTATATTTTTTTCAATTAAGTATTTTCTTTTCTGTTTATTGAGAATTGTAAACATAATGTAGTAATAAACGCTTCCAATTTGTTTTCTCTATCAACTGAAAGAATCATTTTCCCTTCCCCAGTCTATTGGTATGGTAAGGTTTCCTTATCTACTGGCTAGTTTTATGTCAATTGGACACAAGCTAAAGTCATCCAGAGGCGGGAACCTCAATTCAGAAAGTGCTTCCATAAGATGAGCTGTAGGCAAGCCTGTGTGGCATTTTCTGAATTAGTAATGACAGGGGAGAGCCGAGTCCATTGTCCTTGAGATGATGGTCCTGGGTTCTGTGAGAAAGCAGGCTGAGCAAGTAAGTCATTCGGAGTAAGCAGCACCTATCCATGGCTTCTGCTTGAGCTCCTGTCCCGACTTCCTTCAATGATGAACAGCGATACAGAAGTCAAATAAACCCTTTCCTTCCCAGCTTGCTCTTTTTGGTCATAGTGTTTCATCACAGCAATAGAAGACACCTTGTATTTTGGGGAAAATGCACTTTCTTTGGCTTCTGTATCCTCATACTGCCGTCAGTTACCTACTATTTATTTGGGTTTGTGTAATAGATGTTCCAGGAGCTTTTCCATTTGTAATGAGATGTTAGTATCCACAAGTCTTTTCTCTGAAGTGTTGAGTTTCAAAGAAAATCCAAATTCCAGTCTCTCCCCTGAGACAGCAGATAGGGATGCTCATGTGGCCATTCTGCCTCTGGTTCTGCACTTTCCGTCTAACTCCGTACTTAGCCAAGTCTGTAGAGTTGGTTCTCCTAAGACAAGACTTCCACAGGTAAAGGGCAGTGTCGCTAATAATTTATGGCATATCTATTCCATAACAAAATACCCAAAACTTAATGGTTTAAGCCAATAGCAACTATTATCTCTCACAATATTTATAAGCCAGAAACTTCAGACTAGCTCAGTGAGGCATGGGGGTTAAGAGTTTCCATGAAGCTGCAGTTGGATAGTGAGTGTCTGAAAGGGTTTTTTCTCACATGCCTAGATACCAGTCCAGAGAGACTCAGGAATGACTGGGGTCTTAGCATCTCTGTTTCTGTGTGTTTCATGAGATCTGTCCTGCCTCAAGTCTTCTTGGGGTAACTATATATATTGTATATTAACTTGGCTAGGACCACCATTATAAAAGATCCAGATGGGAGCCAAATTATGTATCTCATTATGTATCTGTGGCTGGCTTGGAATTCACTATAGACTAGATGGACCTAGAATCCAGAGATCTGCCCAAATATCTGACTCTGGGTTTTTATTATTCGTGCTACACTCGGGAGTCCTAGTATCACATCTGTCTTAGAGAAATAGCAGTCTGCTACAAGGTACAGTCCTATTCAAATCCTGTTTTAAATTAAGCTTTTTAAAACATAATTTTTTTTTTTTTTTTTTTTTTTTTTGGTTTTTCGAGACAGGGTTTCTCTGTGGTTTTGGAGCCTGTCCTGGAACTAGCTCTTGTAGACCAGGCTGGTCTCGAACTCACAGAGATCCGCCTGCCTCTGCCTCCCAAGTGCTGGGATTAAAGGCGGGCGCCACCATCGCCCAGCTTCTCTGTACCTTTGAAGCCTGTCCTGGAACTAGCTCTTGTAGACAAGGCTGGCCTCGAACTCACAAAGATCTGCCTGCCTCTTCTTCTTGAGTGCTGGGATTAAATGTGTGGGCCACCACTGCCCAGCTAATTTAAGCTTTTATAATGTGTATCTCAGGTTGGCCTGGAGCACACAATTCTCCTGCCTCAACCTGTGTAGTTGTTGGAGTTACATACTATATCAGCACACCAGCTTCAGAATTCTAATTGGACTAGTGTTTTTTTTTTTTTTAACTTTTTTTGTAGAGTGTATCTGGATAAGCTAACCTTTAGAGATAAAGGGCCATTTTATAGAGGTGTGCACCCATAATTTCAGGTACTTGGGAGGCTAAGGTAGGAGGATAACAAATTTGAGGCGAGGCTGAGCAATTTAACAAAACCCTGTTTGGAGATAAAATTACGGCCACAGATACGGTTCACTGGCAGAGCACTCGTCTGTCAGGTATAAAACCTGAGGTTAATCTCCATCACAAAAGAATCAAAATTAAAAGGGGAGAGGAAATATATAACTCAGAAATTTAGAGCATTTCGCACAGCATATATGAGGCCCCTGGGTTCAGTCCTCAACCGTAGACAAAAGGGGAGATTCTTGCCCTGGTGTGTTGGAATTTATAAGCTGTTAAACCATAGCCAAAGCAGTGTCTGCAAGAACAGGTGATGGAAAAGGAAATTGCGTGCGGATCTGAGAGGCAGACGCATCTACATGGAAGCTTAGCATCATATAAACGGGGCACCACAAATCTATGAAAAAGGGGGTGTGTCGCTTAGTAGATAATGTTGAGAGAATTGACCAAGTAGATGGAGAAACGTAAACTGGGAAACCACACATGACGGTAGACTGTAGGTGGACTAAAAACCTAATGAGAAATGTTCATGCTGTAAAACTAACGCACTCAGCCATTCCTCACCCACAAATCTGAAGTCTGGACACTCTAAAACCAGACGCTTACTCTTAAATCACCTGGCTTGAAAACTTGAACTGAGGTGAGTCTGTTTATAGGCTTATTCGTCTTGTTTAATATGAATGTCTGTTCCACTGCAGCTTTTTTTTTAATTTAATTTTTTTTAAGTGATTTAGCTTTTTTTGAGATAGGGTCTTATGAACTTGATGTATAGCCCAGGATGGTTTTGGACTTCTTCCCCCCTCCCCCCCCGCCTCCATATTATGCTGGCATTCCAGACATGTACCACCATACATGACCTTACAGTGATGCTATAATACCATCTTAGATCCACACTACATGAGATTCCCTCATTTATACTCAACACATGTTTATTGAACATCATTATTGCTCATTGAGCAGTAATACGTAGTAAACATTATTAAACTTGTTACTCTAACTCACACTGGAAAATGTAATACTAGCAGAAACAAAGTTGTATGGGGATATGAGCAATGATGCCTTTTGGGAGGAGACCTCCTATTCCAGTACGTTGTGGGCGTGAGATACTAAGTCATAGGAACCCTGTATTCGAACCCTGTTCCCTCTATGTAGACCTTAGACCAGTGCTTCTCAGCCTTCCTGGTGCATTGATCACTGATACAGTTCCTCATATTGTGGTGGCCCTCAGCCATAAAATTATTTTCTTTATAACCATAATTTGGGTACTGTTAGAAATCTTAATGTAAATATTTTTGGAGATGGGGGTCTGCCAAAGGGGTTACAACTCATAGCTTGAGAATTATTGCCTTAGATTCTAATCTAAGGGATATACAACTTTAGAGGGAACAAAAGTTTCTTTCTTTAGACAGATTTATTGAACCAAGATCTGGTCAGAGTTTATATATTTGGTTGATGTTTTTTCTTTTTTTTTAAATCTAGAACATCCTACCGTGTGTGTGGTGTGTATGGTGTGTGTGTGTGGTATGTGTGTGGTGTGTATGGATGTGGATGGTGGGTGTGGGTATTGTAGGTATGGTGGGGTGTGTATTGTGGAGGTGGTAGGGGTGTGTGTGCTGTGTATTGTGTGTGTGATATCTGTGTGTTAACTAGGATTTGAAGCTAGGGCCTTGTGTGTAATGGAAAGACTCTGCTGCTGAGCTACACCTCCACCTTGACAGTGGCTTTCTGCAAAGACAGAGTCAGTTGATTCCTAGAATGGCCTTCATTCTCGATTATGTTAAGTCTCCTCGGGATTGTTATTCAACCTATTCCTTTAGCCCTTTGGTTTCTTTAATAGATTAGACATTAGATTAGTCTAAATAGTTTCAGTTCAAGTACTTGGGAAAAACGAAAGTGTTGTTGACGTGCACTTCGTAGGTACCATGTGATGAAGCAGGTATTGAACTCCAGTTTCCCGTCATTTGCTTAAGGTGGTGACTGTGAGCCGGTTACTTTTACAGACTGTTAATTGGTAGCTTGCAGATGTCCTCTTCTGCCCCTGCCAAATGTCTGGTGATGATCTAATGATAAACCTCCATGTTCCTCCGAGGCAGCGGTTTCCTTAGTAGCTCAGTCAGCAGTAAGTGTGGTGCTGTCCGGGATGATACCTGAATGCTGTGCACTAGCACTGGTCCCAGGCCTGTGAGGAAGAGACCAGAAAGAAGACAGCACTGGAAAGCAGCTTTGTTAGGTAAGCGATGAAAGGCTTGTAAAAAAGCACACACAGTCAGAAACACAGGTACCACTCAGAGCCTAGACATGCAGGAGAGAAAGAGTATAGAAAATAAAGCCAAGGACCCCTGACCAGTTTTAAGAGGTTAGAGGCTGTGAATATAGTTCAGTGGTGGAATGCTCTAAAGTATCAGTTTCTTAACTAATTTTGCTTTTATGAAATTTACGCAAGGTTTGAAAGAAACAGAGTAAGTACCCAAAGTACCAAGTGACTATCGTTTCTATTACTAAAAAACAGGGGACAGCCTCAGTATCTGTGTGTAGGGAATTAACTAAATAACTTATATTTTTATTAAATAGAGTACTATATAGCTGTTTTTCTTTTTCTCTCCTCCCTGCCCCCAGACAAGATTTTTCTGTGTAGCCCTGACAGTTCTGGAACTTGCTGTGTAGACCAGGCTGGCCTAGAACTCAGAGAACTAGTGTGCCTCTGCCTCCCAAGTGCTGGGATTAAAGATATGTACCACCACTGGCAAGCAATATGTAGCTCCGTCTTAAGAGATGAGGAAGGTTCGGGATTGTAGTTCATTTGGTAGGGTGCTTGCCTACCATACACCAAGGCTCTGAGTTTAAGCCTCAACAATGTTCAAACCACCTGTAGTGGCACAAAACTGTAGGGGTGGAAGAGGAGATCCAAAATTGAAGGTGATTCTTGACTACATAGCAAGTTTGAGAACAGTCTGGGCTGCCTGCGATCTGTCAGGAGGAAGAGCAGGAGAGAAGGAGAGAGTCCTTTTCCAGGAGGCTGAAGTGTGTTCTGTTCTACACCACTTTCTTATTCCTGTTGTGTGCGGATTAGTTTTACCCATTGAAGCCACACTCAAATGTTAACTCAAACACAGACCTCGTGGTCCTGTTGTACTGTGATCTTTGGGTGTGTTTGCCACCAGCTGCTATAGGGCTGGGATTGGGACTGTTATCTGTGCAGCAGACTCCCCCATTGCTTCTGTAGCTATAGGCTACCTCCCACCGGGGCACAGAATGTAATACTCCAGTTTAACATGCAGGCATGGCCTCTTGACTAAAGCCAAAGCTTTCCTTTTTATGCTGTGCTCTCGTTCGTCCCCTGTTTACTAGGCCTTTTCCTCTTTGGGAAAGTGTGTGTACTGAGAAAGATGGGGCTCTTCTCTGGCCCTCTTCCTCCCCCTACCTTCATTCAGCAAATGGATGAAATCAAGCTGATAACCTTGAAGAGAATCAGTGGGCTCTGAGATATCCAGAAAAAATGATGTTTACTGCTCTCTTGACAGAGGTGTAAACAGTGTTAATTGAGCACCCTCTTCAAGGTTTAACTTAAATTGAATCAATGCTGGGGATGGAAGGATGGAGGACAGGGAAAGGACCACTCAGAGTACTGTGAATGGCTCCCTTAGCTGCTCAGAATAGGGTTACTTGATCTATCCTGCTCCTGCCCATCACACTACCACTTCACTCCAGCTGTTCGGCTTCACTACTTAGCCTGATTCATAACTGCAGCCAATATCTTCCCTCCCTGCTTCTTCCCCTTAACAATTACACCAGCTGTATTTTTTCCTTTGTCAGATTCCCCAAATTTGGCATGTCTAAAAGGGAATCACCATCTTCTCTTGCCCTCCTTCCAGCAACCCTTTCCTCTAGGATTCCATCCTCATGAAAACCACCAGCTGGTTTTCTCCTTGTTGTGCTCATAATCGGGAATACACCTGCTAACTCTGTCTGAACACCTCTTACGAAGTTGTGTGAGACACAGTCTGTCTGTATAGCCCTGGCTAGCCTCAAACTTGTGATCCTCCTGTCTCAGTCTTCCAAATGAGTAGTGCTGTTACAGGCTACCACACCTGCAGTGTCTAAGCTAACCTGTCCTGTGTGCTTTGCTACTGTAGCCTAGCACAAGTTATCAGTGGATGCCAAAAAGCACAATAATCAGGATAAATAATTGTTCAGAGTCAAGTCAACCAGATGTCCCTGCTGGATTCTGAGTCCACCAGATGGCCCATTGGGCACCAGGCCAGGGCCCCAGTAGCATAGGAGACCTTGATGTTTACCAAGGGTTGGCAGGGCAGTGAGGCCTGGTTCTCTCCACCCACACCACCAGTAGCCTAAATAGCAGCAACTCCTTAACTGTTCTATAAGTTTTCAGGGTCTCCCAGACTGCACTGATGCCAGAGTGGTTGATCTGACTTCTGTCAGTCTTTTTGGCTACCTGTCCACCCCCCTCATTCCCTCTCTTGGGGTGCGTCTGAGAGAGTTTTCACTTTTAATTTTTGAGACCTGGCCTCTTCTGAGCTTTGGTTAGGCTTGACAGACCAGCAAGCTCTGGAAATTCTGCTGTTTTCCACTTTTCTGTCCCCTCCCAGTGCTGAGGTGACAGGTGCATGCCCCCATATATTACATGAGTGCTGGGGATCCCAACTCAGGATCATGTTTGTGTACCTTTAATGCCAGCAGATGCAGGTGGATCTCTCTGAGTTCAAGGTCAGCCTACATAGTAAGTTCTATGCCAGCTAAAACTACAGAGTAAGTCTATATCAAAACAAACCAACAAACTAAGTATTTAATAGTTTATTAGTACTTAATAGACCATCATAAGTATATGTCTTTCTATGTATAGTGTGTCTGTACATGTTAGTGTATGTGTACCTGTATGTATATGGAGATCATATATTGTTATCAAGTGCCTTTTTTAATTACCCCTACCTTATTATTGAGACAGGATCTCTCACTGAATTTGGAGTTCACCAATTCTGCTGATTCAAGTGAGCCAGACAGTGTGTTCCAGGGATCTCCCTGTCTCCTCCACTTCTCCAGGATGGGGAATATAGGCATGTACTACTGCACCAGCATTTCATATGGGTATTAGGAATCCAGACTTGGGGCCACTTCATGGCCTGAGCAGTCTGTCCAGCCTGTACATGTATCTTGATGGCTTCACAAACCGAGCACTTCTGTATGAAGTATGACCTGTGTCCTAGGACACTGCCTCATGCCCTTTCTCCCCATGGGGTAATTGCCCTCCTGCCTTGGAACAGATTTGCCTGACTTATTTTTGTACTTAAATAAAAATCAAACAGCGTGTGCTTATAGGTTTGCCTCCTTTCCTGAGCATTTGAGAGTAAGCCAACATATTGTAGTATAGTGCCGAAGACCTTTAATTAGCCTTGCTGCAATAGTTTCCATTATATGAATGAACTGTACTTTTTCCATTTATTCTTACACTGCAGCTGCATGAAAAAAATGCCCTAAAACTTCATAGTGCACAACAGCTGTTCATTCTGTGGACATGATAGGAGCAGCTTGTCTCTGCTTCATGATACCTGGAGTCTCATGTGAAAATCTGGAGGCAGTAGCTTTGGATGTGTGGTAGTTTGAATGACAGTGTCCCATTCCCCATAGATTCGTAGATTTGAATACTTGGCCCAGGTATTGAATCTGTTTGAAATGATTAGGAGGTGTAGCCTTGTTGAAGGTGTATCACTGCAGGTGGACTTTAAGGTGCAGAAGCCCACACATTGCCATTTAGTTGCCTCTGCCTCTTGCTTATGGATCAAGATGTAAGCCCTCAGCTACTGCCCCAGCACCGTGCCTGCCTGCCTCCTGCCATGCTCCCTGCCATTATGACCATGGACTCTAATCCTCTGAAACTGGAAGCCCAAAACAAATTCTTCTATAAGTTTCCTTAATCGTGGTATCTATCACAGCAGCAGAAAAGTAATTAAGACAGGTGGATGGTTCATTCACTCACATGCCCTAAAACTCTGCAGGGGTTGTCAGCATGGTGGCTAGTTGTGAGGGCAGGGTCCTAAAACTACTAGGCAGCAGCCATATCCTTTGTTTGTCTCGATTTGTACATCATGACGTTTCTGCTATATTCTTGGTCTGAATAATTCCAAGTTTACTCGAGTAAGGGAAATAGAGTCCGGCACTAAATGAGGGGTGGCACCGAGAGTGAAACAGTGCTGGGGGAATCATGCAAAAAATTACCCAGCTGTTAATAAGCATAGTATTATCTGATGACATCGTTCCTTTTTGAGGCAGCCACATTAGAACACATCGAGTTCACTAGTCACCTCAAGACCTGGCTGGCTTTCCTCATCCTTTAGTCACAGCTTGGACTTCCCTTCTTTTTAACAAGCCTCTCCTGACGTTACTGCCTCCTAGCCTCAGAAGTTCCAGTGTAGTTCCCATTCTGTGTTCTGGGGCCCTGTCATAGCCCTTGCACAGTGTGCAGACCAGGAGGCCTGCTCTTGTCTATTTAATTGTCCTTGTCCCTGGTCAGAGTTGAGGCCCCTAAAGCAGCTCTTCCTTTCATGGGGCACGTAGTAAGCTACAGTGAAATAGAGAAAACGGATCCAGCCTTTAGTGTCTGCTTTTTAGAGACACAATGTAACGCACATAGGAATTAGCCATATTTTAAGATATCAACACATACCCTTCTTTTTTTTTTTTGGTTTTTCGAGACAGGGTTTCTCTGTGGCTTTGCAGCCTGTCCTGGAACTAGCTCTGTAGACCAGGTGGTCTCGAACTCACAGAGATCCACCTGCCTCTGCCTCCCGAGTGCTGGGATTAAAGGCGTGCGCCACCATCGCCCAGCAACACATACCCTTCTGCAGCCAATCAAGTGTTAGAACAGGAAGGCATTTTAGATAGTCTTTTCTCCTTCTGTAGGTTAAAAATGTAAACATAATAGAATCCTTTAAGTAGAAGTAGATGACCCAGTTAGCAGCAATCCTAGGCCCCCATTGTAATAAGAGGTGTTCCCATGAAGAGGCTGAGGGGGTTGAAGGAGCTCTATTTAAGCTCCTCTAGCTTTGCTCTGAGATGCAGAAACTATGTATGTTCAGTGATAGACACATAAGCCACTAGTCATACTATTCCCATGTGTGAGCTACAAGAAGGCCACCTTTCTGTGACTTGTAGGAAGAATTAAGGCATCTTTTTTCAGCCCTTCTGCCCACCTCTCCAGCCCTCAGGTCCTCGATCATTTTGCAAACCAGTTATCTAGTTGGGTAAAAGAAAGCATTTTTAAAAGGGGAGGAAGCTGGAGAGATGGCTCAGTGGCCTATAAAAGCCAAAAGAGGCTATCAGGTTCTGGAACTGGAGTTACAGGTAGCCGTGAGATGTCGTGTAGGTGCTGCTGGGAATCATAATCAAACCCAGGTCCTCACGAAGAGCAGCAGTGCTCTCCAGCCCCTCCCCTAGGACTTTAAATAGTTTTGTGTATGTTTGACTCATACATCATGGTGCTGCCGATTCTTTTTGTTTCCTCTGTGTGTCTGTGTGTGCGCGTGTGCGTAGTGCTTCCCTAAGCCTTCTATGTTTTTAAGATCTGCCACTGTATGTGTGTTTAGTCCCTTGCTTGTGCCTGCTTGTTGATGGATGTGACTAATCTACTATACTATCTCATGATATACCATGTTCTCTGTTGGTCCTGCCCATCTCCCATGGGGCTGTTCTGGGCTGCCTGACACTATGATGTGGCAGATATCCTCTGTGACTGAGAGATAGCCCAGAAGTAGGATTGCCAGGTCCTAGAGCAGTGAACTTCTGGGATCTCTTCTAAGGACCTTGATGTATCTGTGACCCATTTCCTGTTTGCCTGAGTGGGAATGGTAGGTTGCTTCAGATGTCTCTCCTTCACCTTGGATCTGGAATTTTGCAGTGATAGCCTCCAGAGAGTAGAGAGAAAGGTTGGGATGTTATTCTCCTGTAGGTTGAACTGTTCCAATGCCTACTGTTCCTTCTGTCTTGAGTTTATACCTGATTTCTGGGCCCTGTAGAGGCAGTAAGGGACACTGGAACACGCTGACCTGAGCACACATTTGACTTCTCTGTGTGCGCCCGGTCACCAGGTCACAGGATGGATGTCAGGAGTCCACTTGCCAGCAATAAATCGAGTTTGCCCATCTCTATCCTTCCTGCTGGGAGATAAGAAAAGTCACAGCACATTTATGGTGTTCTTATGTCTGGAATTTCCTTCAAAATAATCTGCAACAGGGGAACTGAGTACAATAAAGATCAAATGACTCTAAATTTTGTCATCCAAATGCAGACACATCTTAGATTAAAGGAGAGAGCTATTAATTACACTGGGATCACAAGCTAAGACCAGGATTACTCTAGCAAACCAAGACACTGTACCCCAAGGAAAAATGATGGAACTGACCCTGAGTTGACCACTGTTGAAACTGGGCAACTTGCACCTGGAAGCTCATTCTATTGTTTGTTCGTTTGAAAATTACCATAATAAAAATCTTTAGGAGGATGCTTATTAGACTGCCAAAGCACTCAGAAGTCTCCGTTGTCAAGCTGGCAATTTAGCCCAGTGGAAGAGCATTTTTCATGTACGAGTCCCTGGGTTTGATACCCTTCTCCTCCCCCAGCCCCCCAATTTTCCTTAACTATTTAGCCCTTATTGCCCAGAAAATGCCCAGGAAATCGGGACCCTTGCCAGTCTGTAAGAGTAGTAAGCTTAGGCTGTCTGCTGCCTGCATTCAGGGCACCCAGCTGGAGGCGGAGTTGAGCGGAGTTGGTAGAAGAGCCCCACCTGCTTTTGTTGACAGGAATGAAAAGCTGTGAGTTGTTCTAGCCTAATGGGACTTGGCTCGGCCTGCCCAGGGGCCAACCGCAGCAGGTCCTTCACATACACACCACAGCCTGGTAGCAGTCTGTACATAGGCACATACGATCGCTATCTGTGGCAGGAAGCGGCCTACAGATGGTGGTTTTATAACTGACGTTCTGTGGCACACACACTTCCCTGTCCTACTTAACCTTCGCCCTGGTTTTAGCAGTTGCTGGAACTGAGACGTAGAAGGTAGAAGTTTACTTCTCTGCTGGGAATAAACTCCAACCACAGGCTCATGTACCCACAATTGGTTATCTCTTTCCGTACTATGTGGTCCTTCTTGACACGTTTCAAGGAATTCATTCATTCAATGGATATTTATTTATTTATTTATTTATTATATACACACTGTTCGCCTGCATTCCAGAAGAGGGCACCAGATCTCATTACAGATGGTTGTGAGCCACCATGTGGTTGCTGAGAATTGAACTCAGGACCTCTAGGAAGAGCAGCCAGTGCTCTTAACCTCTGAGCCATCTTTCCAGCCCCCATTCAGTGGATATTATAAGAACCTCTCATATGCCAGGCTTAGAGGATACAGGAGTAAAAGAAAGGATACCTTTTAGGAACTTACTGTCGAGGGGGCCACTGACATCAGATGCAGCAGTGATGACTGCTAAAAAAAAAAAAAAAAGAAAGAGTGTAAAGTTGGTGGGTGGGTGACTGAATGGAGAATCGGGGCTTTCTAAGGGGTGTCAGAGGGACTGAAAAGCAGGTACAGCAAGGTGGGGTAGGAAAGGAGGGGCCTCTCTCACATGCTGTTGAGTGGTCAGGATCACCTTTAGGATACTGTCACGTAGGAGCCATTGGTGACCTTAGTAAGTTTGGGATAGGTACAAAATGGACAGGAAGGAGAGAGGTGAAGACACTCAGTACAAGCAGCTCTTTCTCTGTGCTTGAGATCCGCCTGCCTCTGCTGGGATTAAAGGATGTACCACCACAGACTCCTTAAATTATCAGAAGAGATAGAGACACCAGCACTCTCTACCATGTGAGGACACAAGAAGGCTATTGCCTGCAAGCCAGGAAACATGCTCTCACCACACACATCTACTTTTAGCACCTTGGATCTTGGAATTCTCAGTCAATAGGACTGTGAGAAATAAATATTGGCTCTTTAAGCCACCCAGTCCACAGTATTTAGTTACAGCAACCCAAACTGACTAAGACATCCCATATAGATTGTAGCAGGATCTACTGGGCAGTGGTGGCGCATACCTTGAATCTCAGCACTCTGGAGGTGGGGACAGACAGACCTCTGGGAATTCAAGGCCACCCTGGTCTACAGAGAAAGTTCCAGGACAGGCCTCAAAGCTACAGAGAAATCCTGTCTCAAGAAAAAAAATAAAAAACATGTAGCAGGACCAAGGAATCCCAATTACTGTTTTGCTTTCTTTTCTGAGACAGGGTCTCACTGTGTAACCCTGTCTGGCTTGGAATTCATGGAGATCCATCTGTCTCTGCCTCCAGAGTACTAGAATTATAGGTGTACACCACCATGCCCCACCATGCCCAGTAAATTCTTTTTTAGATGGGATCTCTCTGGCCCCTGGCTGTCAGGTACTCACCACACAGACCAGGCTGGCCTTGAACTCAGTAAGACCCTCCTACCTCTGCCTCCTGAGATTACAGACACGTGCCACCACCCCATACTCTTAACTCTACTTTTAAAATATAGTACTCTGGGCCAGGTGTGGTGGTGTACGCCTCGGATCCCAGAATTTGGAAAGCAGAGGGAAGCAGGTCTCTGTGAGTTCAAGGTCAGCCTGGTCTACATAGTGAGTTCCAGGACAGCCTGGGCTGTGTAGAGAGATCCTGTCTCAAACAAAACAAAACAAAACAAGAATGGGTTCCCCCGGACACACCCTAAGAGAAAATCTGTTCCCTGCTTTGCAGTTTCTGGTGGTCATCTACTTTTCCTATTGTGACCCCTTCTTCCATCTCTGATGCTTCAGTGTAAATAGTGTTCAGATATTTTCCTGACTGCTTCCCATTGTTGTATTTCTTCCTCTGGCTTTCTCCTGCCTCCCTCCTTTCCTCCTTTCTTCATAAGGATGCATGGAATTCTGTAGGGACCCCCCCCCCAGCCAACCCCATCCCATCGTAAGACTCTTCATTTATCACAACTGTGTAATCTGTTTCTTCTATGTAAGGTAACATTCACAATGTTTTGGGATTGGAATGTGGATGTTTTTGTGGGGCCATTATTCTGCCCACCACACATTGTATAAATGTGGACACATATGTTGTAATTTAATGGTTAGGTTAGTAAAAGCACTCCTGATTTACAACTGAGGTAGTTCAGTCAGTAAAATGCTTGCCTGGAGGACCTAAATTGAGTCTCCAAAACATACATAAAAAAGATCGGGCTTAGTGGTGCATACTTTTAATACCAGGGCTGGGGAAGCAGTAAATAGATCCCTGGGAATCACTAGCTAGCCAGCCTAGCTCACTTGGCAAGTTTTAGGCCAGTGAGAGGCACTGTCTCAAAAAAATAAAAGGTCAGCAGTGCCTGAGAAATGATACCTGAGACTTCCCTCTGGCCCCCACATGCACACATGCATACACACCTGAGACTTCCCTCTGGCCTCCACATGCACACACTGCACACACACACCTAAGACTTCCTTCTGGCTCCCACGTACACACACAGCACACACACACACACACCTGAGACTTCCCTCTGGCCCCCACGTGCACACACGACACACACACACCTAAGACTTCCTTCTGGCTCCCACGTACACACATGCATACACACACCTGAGACTTCCCTTGGCTCCCACATGCACACACGGCACACACACCTGAGACTTCCCTCTGGCCCCCACGTACACACACGGCACACACACCTGAGACTTCCCTCTGGCCCCCACGTACACACACAGCACACACAGCACACACACACACGCACCACTGCAGACAGTTTGGGAGGTGAAGTGCCCTGGTGTTGACTTCATTTCTCTTGAGTAGAAGAGAAAGCATAAGAATTCTAAAGTGCTGAATCTAGATCTGTATTTTTCTGTTCTGTTCTCTGGATGCTTGCTTTTTAATTCTTTCCACACATTTCAATAAGCAGTATTTGTCAATATTTATGTTCTTGAAGCCAATCTTTTGGGAAATTGATGTGCTGACTGGAAATGAGGAAATGTTAAAATCAATATAAAAATAGTCTTTGAGGCAAAATGTCAAAGTGAAGAAGGAATTTGCAGTTCTGTGGTCCTCTCATTTTGTAAGCATTTGTGAGTGAAAGGTCCGGTATACAGGCTGCATACTAACATAGTATTAATGTCCACAGAGTTGTGCTGACATTCTGTTACAGACCTTTTGCTTGCCAGACAGATTTGTTACCATTAGGAGGTCCTTAACTTTCTTAACCTTGGCTCTGTTGTCACAGTAAAGATTTATGAGATGTCCTCCTGTTCCCACTATCGTGTTGGAGCCTTTTCTTCCAGCCTCTTTGTTCCCACCCTCGACTTCCTCATTCTTATCCACCAGAGTCAAGGAATCTGAGCCAGAGAAGAAAAACAATGGACTACTGCGCTTTGCGTGGCTCAGTAGAGATCACATACTATTTTAGGGATCTTAGAATTGGAGGTCCTTTTTATTTGTGCTGTGTCCAGAGACTCTAGGAAATTCCTTTGACCCTTTAGTCAGTACCTATTGTACTCTAGGATCTTTCTAGCTGTGGCAGACAGAAAAGCAAAGACTTTTTGGACACCGACACTCCCTTTAGTAGAGATGAATGCTGCCCTGTGCCTTCAGAAAACTCCATCCTAGTCTTCTGGCATCTTTCTCTGCAGGTGCCATTTCAAAACACAGTGTGGCCCTTGGACTATGTCCTAGTATCTGCCTCCATTTTCTCTAGTCCATAAGTACAACTGAGAAGAGGATGTGCCAATGAGAAGGGGCCAGGGCTAAATCCAAGCAAGACTCCAAATCTTCCTTGTTACTGTGCACCAGTGCCAAGCTTGAGCTGATAGTTTATTTATTTATTTATTTATTTATTTATTTATTTATTTATTATGTCTGTGTGCATACCTGCCGGCCGGAAGAGGGCACCAGACCCTATTACAGATGGTTGTGAGCCACCATGTGGTTGCTGGGAATTGAACTCAGGACCTTTGGAAGAGCAAGCGATGCTCTTAACCTCTGAGCCATCTCTCCAGCCCCCGAGCTAATAGTTTTTTTTTTTTGTTTTTTTTTTTTTGATTTTTCGAGACAGGGTTTCTCTGTGGTTTTGGAGTCTGTCCTGGAACTAGCTCTTGTAGACCAGGCTGGTCTCGAACTCACAGAGATCCGTTGAGCTGATAGTTTTTGAGACATGAATGTAACCAACATATATTTTACAATCTGGGATTATAATAAGTACCTCAGAAGAACCTTCTAGTGGACTTGAAGGCCAAGACCACTGATATTAGCAGACGTTAAGCTGCACAATGCAAACAGTTTTATTCTCTATGAGCAGTTACATATCATGGCCATTTGCCAGTAAGTCATACTAATCACAATCTGATAATATATATAGTCAAGCATTTTTTTCCTCTTGTCATTGAAAAATTCCAATCAGGTCAGGGCTGGGCAGGGCCTTTAGTAATCCAGAAATAGGTGCGGTCTGGGTTCTTGGTGTCATTCTTCCCTCTGTCCTTTTCTCTTTCTTCACGGACTTTTTCTTCTCCAAACACTTTCATACTCATTCTTTCCCTTCCTCCCTCTGTACCCTCTTTTCCCTTTTAAAAGAAAGGAAAGGTGGGAGCAGGAGAGATGGCTTAGAGGTTAAGAGTACCAACTCCTCTTCTAGAGGACCTGGGTTTGATTCCAAGCACCCACATGGTAACCCACAACTGTCTGTAACTCCTACATGTGATACGCAGATATATATTCAGGCAAAACACCCATACACGTATAATAAATGAGTCAAAAACCAAAACAGAATTCGGATCTCGGGGGAGGGGGGGTGTGTGTGAGGAAAGCTAATTGAGTATTAGGATTTTAACTATATCAATAAAGAGCCTGAGGACTTAGAACCCAGTCTCTAGTTGATGGAGAAAAAAGCCTACCACAAGGCAGTCCCAAGGCCAGCCCTATTTCCTTTGGAGGTTTGCCAAGGATTGTTGCTACATTGCGACTCAGTTTCCGCCACCAGTGCCTGGCTCTGCACTGTCCCTGGACACTCCTTTCTGTTATGATATAGAGACGACACACAAGTTTTTGGTACTGATAATTGCCCTGTTTACTTAGACACCAGCTTTTCTTCTTTCCTCATTTGTTTTTGTTTGTAGATAGGGTATGCTAGTTTGAATGTAATTGCCCCCATAAGCTCATAGGAGTGGCACTGTTAGGAGGTGTGGCTTTGTTGGAGGGGGTGTGGCCTTGCTGGAAGAAGTGTCACTGTGGGGGTGTGCTTTGAGGTTTCCCATGTTCAGGAAGCACCATCACCACCACTACCCAACCCTGTGAGTCAGTCCACTTCCTGTTGCCTGCAAGATGTAGAACTCTCAGCTCCTCCAGTACCATGTCTGCCTGCTTCACATCATGATGATAATGGGCTGAACCTCTGAACTGTAAGCGAGCCACCCCAACTAAATATTTTCTTTATAAGAGTTGTCACGGTCATGGTGTCTCTTCACAACAATAAAAAACGTAAAATTTAGGGTCTCACTATATAGCCCTAACTATTCTGAAACTCATTATGTAGACCAAGGTTGATCCTGAACTCAAAGAGATCCACCTGCCTCTGCCTCTTTGAATGCTTAGAATTAAAGTCTACCAACTGCTTCAGGCTCTATCTATAAGAGAGATGACTTAGAGGTTAAGAGCGGTCATTGTACTTGCTTCCTGTAACTGATGCCATGAGGAAAAAGATAGGGCGTTTATCTGTTCTTGAAGAGAACACTAGAAATTCCACACTAGTGGTGATCAGGATTATTGGGTCGAGGAACAGGTACATAGCATGTTAGATATTGAAATTGACACGGGAGACGTGGGTGAAAGTAGAGCATGGTACTCAGCTAAATAAGCATGTTATGACTAGATTTATCCGTCTTAATTGCCTAGACTTTAGGTAATCCCTGCTATCTGGGAACTAGAAGTTCTAGCTTGATCCTTTGGATACTGGACAATCTTCCACTTTCAACAGATGGTTAAAATCCATTCTTTATATAAGAAATCTCCAAAATGCAAACCAAATGCTCCCGCTGGAGACCTTACACCCACATTTTTTTTGTGTGTGGTGGTTGGGATGCTTATAAACTTGTCCAAGCATGGTGGCCAGGCAACAGATAATAAATCAATGTTCATCTTTGCCCAGTCATTGAAAACTTGGTTTCATATTCAGGCTAAGGTTTCATTTTCTTGTGCCAATCAGGCTGGGGTCATCACATTCTTGTCCCCATCTACCATCCTGTCCCTGCTAAGTAACCCTCTTACCACTTAAAGAAATGGATTAAAAGGAAAGAGGTTTGAAGCAGTGAGTAGCCTGAGCTCCTGCTTCTGGCAGGTGCTTTTCTTATCTCCATCTGGCTGGAATGCTGCTGGGGAGCCTGGACTTGTCGTGTAGCAGGATGGGTGGGAGCCCCTGGTTCCTCAGTGCACACTGTCCCCTTTGCTTCCAGCTGTAGATGTCTTCACTGAACCTGTTCTGGTTTGCAGCTAGTGAACAAGAAGAATAACTTTACTGAGTATGTGATTGAGCTGGTAATTTGTTTAAATATGTATTTTCATATATTCTTTGCATATACTTCTCAAAATTTAGCAACCAAAAAAAATTGGTGTTCATCCTGGTGAACTGGCACAAACCTTTAATTCCAGCACTTGGGAGGCAGAGGCAGGTAGAGTTCTGTGAGTTCGAGGACAGTCTGGTCTACATGGTGAGTTCTAAATTCAAGGGGAATAAGTAAGTTCAGTGGTACTCCCTAGTGGAAAGCTAGAAATAATTGAGCGGCAGGAAGCATTCAGGACTTACCACTAGAGAAAGAAAGGATCATGTTGGAAGAAAGGGAAAACTGATGGGAAAGACGCGCCTATGCATATCCTGGTAACATTTCTGGATTTTAGGGTGAAAAGAAAAACCTTTCAAGTTTCAAGCCAAATTAACAAATTATTTACAAAAGAAAAAGAATTAAATTGACCCCAGATTGCCTGTTTGCAACACCTGGAAACTAGAAAATGGTAAAATTTCTTCTGTAAACCAGGGATTCAAGGAATACAAAGGAAACTTGTACTCAGAGGAAAAGAAAGGGCTTTGAGCTTGTGTAAGGATTCAAAGTGTGTGTTCTCCTCTTCCCCACTGTTTTGTCCTTAACATGCCAAGAGGCTTTGCTCTTGCTGTCGAGGTGTGCATGCCTGCGCATCCCTATGCCTGTGTGGATGCACATGTACATGGGTGCATGTGGCAGCCAGAGGTTATGCCAGGTGTTTTCTTCACTGTCTTCGCCACCTCATTTTGAGACAGGGTCTTTTCTTCTTCTTCTTTTTCCCCCCTGAGATAAGGCTTCTCTGTGTAGTCCTAGCTGGAACTCGCTCTGAGAATCAGGCTGTCCTGGAACTCACAAAGATCCACCTGGCTCTGCTTCCCTGGTGCTGGGATCAAAGGCATGCTCCACCACCACCCTGTCTCTTACTGACCTTGGAGTTCAGCAGTTGGCTAGACCAGATGAGCAGGAAACCCCAAGAAACTTCCTGTCTCTGCTTCCCCATGGATGAGATTACTGGTGTACACCACCATGCCTGACTTTTTACAGGGTGCTAGGAACTTGAACTCAGGTCCTCGTGTGCTTTGTCGACTGAACCGTTTTCCCCACCCCTCTTGTTCTTTTGGAACATTCACATCTCTGCTCGGTTGTCACTTCTCTCCTGAAAGTCTGCTGTATCTAAATTCACCCTTCATCTTCCTCTTCATATCATATAGCCTAGCCTTTTATCTAGTGCTTCATTATGAAAAACAGCTTACAGCAATTCTGAGAGATGTTTAGTCCATCAGCTACCGTTATGTACTTCATTTTAATGTAGCCACCTAAACTTCTAGTGTCAATGACATGTCGTCTACTGCAGTTTAACCCTTTTTTGGGGTGCAGGGGCCAGAGTCTCGTATAGCACAGGCTGGCCTCAAACTTACTGTGTGTCTGAAGATGACCTTTAAATTTTTGATCCTCCTGCCTCCATTTCCTAAGTGCCATCACCACATCTAGTACAAGTTTTTGTAATTCAGGTAAAATTATGAAATAATGAAATCTCAAATCTAAAGTTTATATTTGATAAATTTGACAGATGCATATACATGTACAGCCAAACCGTCCTCTTAATGTAGAAGATCATCATTACCCAGGAAAATTCTCAAATTACCCTCTCTTTCAACCTCTGTCCCAGCTCCTGTCCCTCAGAGACAGCCACTATTCTGATTCTACTCACAATCTATTAGTTTTTTTGTTCTAAAATTTCCTCTAATTAGTCATATTGTGTCTCCTAATAACCTTCACTGAACATGTTTTTAATGTCCACTCATTAGCTGTTACTGTGGAGTGATTTTCCCATTGTGATCTGTGCGTATATCTCAGTATTTTTATCCATTCTGTTAATGGACAGTTAGGCTGTCTCCAGTTGTTGTTTTGTTGTTGTTGTTTTTGTGGTTTTTCAAGGCAGGGTTTCTCTGTAGCTTTGGAGCCTGTCCTGGAACTAGCTCTTGTAGACCAGGCTGACTTCGAACTCACAGAGATCCACCTGCCTCTGCCTCTCAATTGCTGGTATCATAGGCCAGGGGTGTGTTTTGTAAGAAACAAGCCTGCCTCTTTCCAGATAGCTGTCATCCATTATTTCATGTTACAGCTGTTCCAGATCCTCACTGACATTTGGTTGATGTCAGTTTTATTATTTGATATTTTTAATAGACACAAATTTATTATGGTTCTCCAAGGAAATGGAAACTGTGCACACACATACATGCATATGTGTGTATAGGAATTGGTATGACTTGTGAAGCTGGGGGATCCTATAGTCAGTTGTCTGCAAACTGGAAGTCAGGAAAGTTGGTTGTGGTGTTTCTTTGCTTTTTTCTTTCCCCCAGTGGTGTTTACAGGAAGGGCAGTAGAGTCAGTCTCAGTCCAGGGCAGCAGTCTGTGTCCCATGGAGCGGTCAGACAGACTGAGAATGGAGATCTCACTTCTTTCACCTTTTTATTGTGTTCAGGCAGATTGTATGAGACCTACCTGCACTGGGAGGGCAGTCTGCTCTGTAGTCTACCCAGCCTGGTGGCAGTGTTTCTGCAGACACACTGCCAGAAACACCCAGGAATATCTTAGCCAAATATCTGGGGGCCCAGTTATGTTCACACACATGCGTGTGCACGCACGCACGCACACCTCCCCACACACACGGTGGGCTGCCCCTTGGCTCTGGAAGAGAACTGCAGAGGCCATGTCCAGAAGAGAGTTAATGAAAGAGAAAGGAATTAGAACTTGTGGGCCTTTTTGTGCTCCGAATACTCTTGGGGAGGCATAACGCGTACTCCATCTCATCAGGTGATATATTGTGCACTGGGTTTTTGAAGGGGAGAAGTGTGGAGAGAAAATATACATCTATGTCTTTCTGCTTGAAGAATGTGGAACCTATAGTATAGAAGTGTTTGGAGTGGCCAGGTGGTGGTGGTGCACATCTTTAATCCCAGCACTCAGGAGGCAGAGAGACAGACAGATCTCTGAGTTCAAGGCCAGCTTGATCTACTGGGCGAGTTCCAGCCAGGACAGCCAGAGCCACATAGACAAACCCTGTCTCAAAAAATCAAAAAAGTGCCGGGCGGTGGTGGCGCACGCCTTTAATCCCAGCACTCGGGAGGCAGAGGCAGGCGGATCTCTGTGAGTTCGAGGCCAGCCTGGTCTACAAAGGGAGTTCCAGGACAGGCTCCAAAGCTACAGAGAAACCCTGTCTCGAAAAACCAAAAAAAAAAAAAAAAAAAAAAAAAAAAAAAAAAATCAAAAAAGTAAAAAAAGAGAAATGTTTGGAGTGTCCCCCATATGGTATCTTTGTCACCTGTTTATAATACATCCCACTTAGCTTCTGTAGCCAAGTCCTGTTTTATTGTCAGTAAGCATCGCAGGATGTGGCCAGACGATGGCATCTGGGACTGCCTGGTAGAAAGAATTGGGGTGGTACCCTGGAGCTCCCAGCTGAGCGCTGCCACATCATTCCACTTTGTACAGATAGGAGGCCCCTCTCAGATATGCAGCTCCCTTCACCCTGGTTGCTTCTTTTGATTACTCCACCTTTAGGTGATCCCAAAGACAGGCAGAACTGGGGCAGCCATTAAAATAGCGCATCGGCATCGGGAGGGTGGGGAGAGAAACTGGAGCAACAAGCAGCCAGCTCTTGGTCCTGCTAGGAAATCAGGTCTTAAAGGAGAAGGTTACAGTTGGGAAAATAAGAAGTACATCTGTACCCAGAGCATGGTTTTTTGTTTTGTTTTGTTTTGTTGTTTTTGTTTTGTTTTTCGAGACAGGGTTTCCCTATGTATCAGCCCTAGCTGTCTAGCTGTCCTGGAACTTGCACTGGCAGACCAGGCTGGTCTTGAACTCACAGAGATCTGCCTACCTCTTCCTCCTAAGTGCTGGGATTAAAAATGTGCACTGCCCGGGCACCACCGCTGCCCAGCTAGCATGGAGATTCTTAAAATTTACATTGTAGAATATTTGGGAGGTGGGTTGGGAACGCTCTGGGACCAGTTACTTAGTTTGGTGCTGTCGCCAGACTGAAAAGCCAGGTTAGCCTGCCCCATAGGAAGAAGCTTTTTAGTTTACGTGACTCTGTGATCTTTCTTGAGGTCACTCTTGGATCCCCCGCCAGTGGTCTTAACCTAATATTGTGAGTGGGCTGACCTGGCACAGTGCAGACTTACCTTCTCTTGGCTTGAGTCTCTGATAGATTACTGATGAGGATTCTCCCTTAAACAGGATACTCATAGAAAGAAAGCAGCTGGGCTCTGGAGGATCAGTTCCCTTTGCTTTTCTGGTTGAGAAAGGAGAGAAATTGGATCTTCATTATGTCTTCTGTTGGTTACTCTTGATTAAATCTTGTAGCAATATTTGCATGATAGAGCCACCAAGCACAGAATCGGACCAATGCACTTTAGTGTACTCCTTCCTCATCTGAAACATGAGCGGAACAGGTCACCACCTCTGCTCAGTGCACTGACAGGAGACAAGTTACTTAGTCAACAAGCTTAACAAGTGTCAGTAGCAAAGGTGGCACCACTTACCTCCAGGTGTGCCAGGTGACTGCTTCAGGAGCACTTGGGGAGCATCTTGAAGAGATCACCTGTGGTTTTCTCTGGAAGGAAAGTAAAGCTTTTAGCCACTCTGATGCACTGCTGAGACCTCTGAGGAGTTCTGAGACAGTGATGTGGCTTTGTCACCTCTGCAGACTTTTGGTTTATCTTGGTTTGCCAGGCTGACTTTCATTCGGTGTGGACTTCTTCCAAAATGGAAAAAAGATTTTCCAGAAATTCCACCCTTCAGATAGTTCATAAATATCAGCATTTGTCATTCCATAGGGCGTTGGTGCTGAACCAGGAGTTGACAGATACAAGAAAAGATTGGGGCAGTAAAGTGGTAGAGTCCGTCTTGATCATCGGATGACCTTTCAGGAAAGAAGGTGGGGACACTGGCTTTCCCCCTTAGCTCTCCATTTTCTTCTTTCCCCCTTACCTTTTGCCCTTTATTTTCATTGGAAAGGTAATATGCAAACTCAGTGCTTTACAGCTGATGCTGCAGGCTCTGTGCCAAGTACAGTGCTGGATTCTAGGTTGCTAACCTTCTACATTGACAGAATTCCTAGAAAAATTATTATCCATGTTTAGGGATTATCTAGAAACTTGGCTGTGAGGCATTGCAGAAAACTTGAAGTGATTTGAAGACCTATGTCTATGTTGGGTTCACTGTTAAACCATTTGGTACAGTAGGGTGCTGACTTGTGGCCAGACTTGTGGCTATCAACTCTCCCTTTCTGGCTCTGTTAATGTTGAACAAGTTACTTGAGCCTTTGAACTTCCCCGTGTTCCTATGAAATAGAGTTATTATAGTACCTGCCTGCTGGTAGTACTTACACTGTATGATAAATAAGAAGCTATGTAAAGCACAGTGGCCGTCCTTAGCAATGACTCAGTAAGGGCAGAATACCATTTACCTATTATATTGCATGGGGAGACTCGTGCCCACATTGGAAGGATGGAAAGTACCAGTGGTGGGACCCAGCAGAATCTGTGCGGCTGTGCCCTTCTTTTCTCTGAGTGCATCTACTTAGTCTTGGTCTAACTAGCCCTCTCTTCTTTCCTCATCATTTATTGCTCTAGGCCTGATGGTGATGTTATCTCGTTCAGTCTTTGCAAACATAAGATGAATTCCTCAATTTTTTCCCACTAATAAAACTGAGGGCCAGTGAGGGATATATTACTTGCTAAGGTCATGAGTCTAGAAAACCCTTGTCATCTTGTCATTCTCTGCTTGCATAAAAATAGTCCCTAATTACTTCATGGAACTTGTAAAATAAAACAAAAACACCGAGAGGCACGGACTCTACTCTAGTTAAGACGCAATTCTCCCCACCACACTACTCTTTGTCTACCAGAGGCCCTGTCTCAAAAAAAAGGCAAGGTATTGGGAATAGGCTTAGTGGTTTAATAGCCTGGCTGCTCTTGCGGAAGACCAGGTTTGGTTCCCAGAACCCATATGGTAGCTCACAACCATCTGTAACTACAGTTCCAGGGAATCAGATGCCCTCTTCTGACCCCTGTGGACCAGGCATACGTGTGCTGTGCATACATATATACAAGCAAAACACATACAAAATTTCAAAAGTAAATATTGTAGATGGTCTTTATCAACATCAAACCATGGTAATTCTAACTGAAAACTGATGGAAGAGTGAAATCTACAACAGTAGTTAGATGTATTATGTTGTGTTGGCACGTTCAGGCCAGGTAAGAGTCATTGTTACAGCTGGGCAGGGGTAGGACACGCCTTTAATTCCAGCACTTGGGACACAGAGGTAGGTGGATCTTTGTGAGTTCGAGGCCAGCCTGGTCTATAGAGCTACACAGAAAAACCCTGGCTGGGGGGGGGGGAACCATAAAAACATAGCCATTGTTACCAAAGAAAGAAGCTTTGATAGCCTATGGTATTTGTGATATATGCAAATGGATGCAGACAAATCAATAACTTTTCAAAGTTGGTGGTTCTGTGGTAGAATTTGCATGCAAAGAACTGATCTCTTTGAAATTGTTCAATAATATAAAATAGAAAATACTGATATAATAACAGTTCATCTGTCTCACTACTGGGCATGTTCATCAGTGCATTAACATGCTGGGGGCGGAGAATAAACTGTGAATGTGGGGAGGGGGAGTGAGCTTTGCTTAATTGTCGTTTATCTCAGAAGATTCTCTTATATTTTTGGTTGTGAACCTAGCTTTTAATGGATGGGCCATCCCTCCAGCCCACTGAGAAGATTCTCAACCAGAATTTACCAATCCTTTTAGACTGCTGAGGAAACCCTTTGGTGTATAACAGTCCAGATTGCCCTGGAATAAAATAGCAGATTACAGTGTCGTGTTCATCTGCATTGAGAGCAGCTGCTTTATTTAGTAGTGTTTAGGACCATGTTGAAGAGCTGCACCCTTCCCCCACCTGCTCACATATTGGTAAAGGACATAAATGCTTTTGTTTCAAGGGAGGCCTTTAGTGAGGGGTGAAGGTGCTCCCCAAGGGCCGGTGACCAGAGGAATGGAGGTGCAGGCGACAGCAGTGACAATGGCAGGGTGGGAAGCTCTTATTTAAGGATTATTCAGCTGCATTCGTTGGCTGCTTCCCTGACCTTGTCTGCTAGGCCCCATTGGAAAGAGTCTAAAAGAATATCAAACTCAAGTCAGGAAGCTCTGCTAAGTGCTGTGTGGTAGAGAAAGAACCCTAGTGAAAGTTAAAGGCCATGGGGAAAGGAAAATTCTCAGGGACTACAGATTGAGCACAATGCCCGTCAAAATCCTAGCAAAATTCTTCAAAGACCTTGAAAGAACAGTACTCAACTTCATATGAAAAAGCAAAAAACCCAGGATAGCCAAAACAATCCTGTACAATAAAAGAACTTCTGGAGAGCATCACAATCCCTGACTTCAAACTCTACTACAGAGCTACAGTACTGAAAACAGCCTGGTATTGGCATAAGAACAGACAGGAGGACCAATGGAACCGAATAGAAGACCCGGATATCAATCCACACATCTTCAAGTACCTGATCTTTGATAAAGAAGCAAAAAATATCAAATGCAAAGAAGAGCATATTTAACAAGTGGTGCTGACATAACTGGATATCAATATGTAGAAGAATGAAAATAGACCCATATCTATCACCATGCACAAAACTCAAGTCCAAATGATCAAAGACCTCTCAGCATAAAGCCAGCCGCACTGAACCTTATATAAGAGAAAGTAAGAAGTACACTTGAATGCATTGGCACAGGGAACCACTTCCTAAATAGAACCCCAGCAGCACAGACACTGAGAGAAACAATTAATAAATGGGACCTCCTGAAACTGAAAAGCTTCTGTAAAACAAAGAACACGGTCAACAAGACAAAACGACAACCTACAGAATGGGAAAAGATCTTCACTAACCCCACATCAGACAGAGGTCTGATCTCCAATATATACAAAGAACTCAAGAAATTGGACACCAAAAGATCACATAATCCAATAAAAAAAAATGGAGTACAGACCTAAACAGAGAACTCTCAACAGAGGAATCTAAAATGGCTGAAAGACATTTAAGGAAATGTTCAACATCCTTAGTCATCAGAGAAATGCAAACCAAAACAACTCTGAGATTCTATCTTACACCTGAAAGTGGCCAAGATCAAAAACACTGATGACAACTTATGCTGGAGAGGTTGTGGGGAAAAGGGAACACTTCTGCATAGCTGGTGGGAATGCAAGGTGGTACAACCTCTTTGGATGTCAGTGTGGTGATTTCTCAGAAAATTAGGAAACAACCCTTCTCAAGACCCAGTAATACCACTTTTGGGTATACAGCCAAAGGATGCTCAATCGTGCCACCAGGACATGTGCTCAGTTATATTCATAGCAGCTTTGTTTGTCATAGTCAGAATCTGGAAACAACCTAAATGCCCCTCGACTGAAGAATGGATAAGAAAAATGTGATACATTTACACAATGGAGTACTACACAGCAGAAAAAATAACGACAACTTGAATTTTGCAGGCAAATGGATGGAACTAGAAAACATTATTTTGAGTGAGGTCACCCAGACACAGAAAGACAATTATCATATGTACTCACTCATAGGTGGTTTTTAAACATAAAGCAAAGAAAGCCAGCCTACAATCCACAATCCCAGAGAACTTAGACAACAGTGAAGACACTAAGAGACTCACATAGATCTAATCTACATAGGAAATAGAAAGTAGAAAAAGAGAAGATCTCCTGAGTAAATTGGGAACTTTGGGGGAGGTTTGAAAGGGAAAGGGGAGAGGCAGGGAGGGGAGCAGAGAAAAATGTAGAGTTCAATAAATATCAATAAAATTTAAAAAGGGAAAAACATCTCAGGAATTAGTGAAGGAAAATTGGTTTTGGCTCTGTCCACATTGTCTCTGTCCAGAGCGCTGACCCCACACAGTTGCTGTGGTTGAGCATGTCCACACTGACTATGGATATCTGGATTTGGAGAAGATATTTCATGTTGTTTTCCTCTCTTTCAGGTTTCAAGTGCCCCATTTGCTCCAAGTCTGTGGCTTCTGATGAGATGGAAATGCACTTTATAATGTGTCTGAGCAAGCCTCGCCTCTCTTACAATGGTAAGGGTTGTCTATCTAGTCTGCTTCCTGATGTCAAGATAAGTTGAATAGCTACTATTATAGTTTTCTTTCAGCCCGGATATCTGTGTGGTAGTGGGGAACCTGCTGTTTCAGGAGCCTTGGTTGTAAGTTGGGGTGCTGAGGAGTGGCCCAGGAAGCCAGGTCCCTCAGGGATGTAGTGGTGAGAAGGCAGATGTAGCATGAATAATAAAAACCCAGAGACAGATATTGGGGTTCAAGCTAAAGAACAGAAAAGCAGAGCGGCCAGCCACTGGCTCTTACCTCTACCTCACACTGAAATGGGCGACTCTGCCTCTGTGAATCTTCAGAATGAGCCTGAGTGTAAGAGCTGGTTCCTCCCATTTCATATTCTTCTCTAGTGCTGGGACTAAAGGCGTGCACCACCACTGCCCAGTTTCTGTGGCTATCTAGTGTGGCTGCTGGGATTAAAGGTGTGTGCCACCACTGCCAGGCTAGTGTGGCTCCTTTACACTCTGATCTTCAGGTGAGCTCTATTTATTAAAACACAAATAATATACCACTATAGAATGCTCTCAGCATTTTTTGAGGATTGTGTTTCTCCTCAAAAATCTCAAGGACTAGAGCTATAGCTCAGTGGTAGAATGGTTGCCAGGCATGCACAAGGCTCTGGGTTCTATTTTATCATCTCCCCCATTATAGTTTGTCAATTTTAGATTTTCCGACAAGATTTTGTTCTTATAAGAACTTGCTGGCCAAAGGATGGCACGTTGTATGTCTTGGTACGTGCAGCCTGAAGACCTGGACATTCCTGAAGGTCAGCTCTAAGGCAGGCTGTGGCCCTGTCATTCTTCCCAGACAGCCTTTCCTTTTCTCTGTGACAGCCCTGTTCCTGTTCTGTTTCTTTAGCCTTCCCCTGCTCATGCTCAGCTTTGTCCCGTTACCCATCTCCGCCTGGGACCATGGAGGGAGAGGGCTTTCCCCGCATCTCATAGCGTGCTGCAGTCATGGCCTCAAGTACTGTGTTCACTCTGTCCTACATGTGTTGAGACCTTATGAAGATTATTTTGTCCTGTGACAAAAAAATGAAAGCTCTCTGTAGACACTGTCTTTGCTGTCGTAGGACAAAGAATCTTCACAGGGGTGTTGGCCTGAGGGAACTTGGCTTTTAGAGTCACTGAGGAGAACTTTGTGATAAAGTCTGTGGCAGACAAAGTGCCGTCAGGACTACGTAAAACAAAGTCACCTCACATGCTCATGTGTTCTCCAGCTTATTTCCCAGAGTACCCAGGTCTTCCTGTACCATCACTGGTCTGTCCTCACCAGCAACCGGGGAAGCCCCTTAGAAAAGTGGTTCTCAACCTTCCTAGTGTTGCTATTGTTTTAATATCATTTCTCGTGTTGTGGTGACCACCCCCACACAGTTAAATTATTTTCGTTTCTACCTTATAACTGTAATTTTGATACTGTTAAGAATCATAATGTAAATGTCTGATATGTAAGATATCTGCTATGTGAAAGGGTCTTTGGGCCCATGTGTTGAAAACCATCGCCTTAGAAGAACGGAAGACTGACCATCTGAGACAGCACCACTATGGTTCTCCCTCTGATCCTTGGTTTTCCTTTATCCTTTACATTAGAAGCCTCCTCCCCCGTCTGTAAGATACAGGCAGTTCAGGGTTGTATCGTAAGAGCCAGTCTTTTCCCGCCAGAGATAGGGAGGCTAGACACTCCAGCCCTGTGAGTAGAGTTTATCCTGTGCACAGGACAGGTGGAGAAAGGAGGCTGTGGTAGTGTGAGCATGTCACGTTCAGTCTTCATTTTTGTTCATTTCAGTCTTCATTTTTTTAAAAATATTTATTTATTATGTATATAGTATTATATATGCCTGCAGGCTGGAAGAGGGCACTAGATCTCATCTTGGATGGTTGTGAGCCACCATGTGGTTGCTGAGAGTTGAACTCAGGACCTTTGGAAGAGCAGCCAGTGCTCTTAACCTCTGAGCCCTCAGTCTTCATTTTGTTCATGTAAGAGAACAGTGTTTGGGGCTGGGTGTGGTGCCTCTCGCCTTTAATCCCAACACTCTGGAGGCAGATGCAGGCGGATCTCTGGGTTCCAGGACAGTCAAGGATGCACAGAGAAACAGTGGGGCGCTTGGGGGGCAGTGTTTGCTACCTGGGTTTGTATATGACTGAATCCCTAGTAAATGTTTTGAATTCAGACAAAACATGAACTCTTGGGTCCTTAGGCCAAAGCTTCGAAGGCAAGAACTCTGGGCTTACTTTGATTTTACTGGTAACATATTCTACCTAGTTTCTCATCACCCCAATCTACTTATCTACTTTAACAACAACAACAAAAAAAAAAAAAAAAGTGGGTCCTAAAAGATGGCTTAGCAGTTAGGAGCTTGGCTGCTTTTCCAGGGGACCTGACTTCAATTCCCAGGACTCATGTGCCAGGTCATAGACATCTGTAACTCTAGCTCCAGAGGATCAAATGGCTTCTCATTCCCACAAGCACCAGGAACACCTGTGGTATGTACATAGACGTACATACAGGTAAAACACCTATGCACTTGAATAAATCTTTAGGATACAAGTTCTAAAAGAAGAAAGTAAGGAGGGAATCTGTGGCTATAAGCCATGAGCTCGTGCTCTCTCTGGAAAAGGGGGATGTGAAGCTTTCTTGGGTGGTGGTGAAGTTCTGTTTTCTCATATGCAGAGCCTGGTTAGTGGTTAAGAACACTTGTTGTTGGCAAAGGACCGGGCTTGCTTCTCAGCACTCACATGGAGGTTCACCACCTTTTTGGACACCAGGCACACATGTGGTGCATAAACATACATGCTCGTAAAACACTTACACAAAATAATAAAATAAATCTTTTTTTAAAAAAAATGTAAGTAACTAGAGGGCTGAGAATGCAGTTCAGGGGTAGAGTGCATTCCTGTGGTGTGTGAGGCTCTGTTTTTCATTTCCAGAAGTAGGAGGAGAGTGGGGAGACAGGGAGAGTAAGCACCGTGAACTGGAAAGCAAGCCCTAGAGCCTCCTGGTCACTGCCCTGGAGACCAAAAATGCATACACATTCACTCACACCTTCCACTGTTGCAGGCACAATTGAGGAAATTTCTATAAAATTTATGATAGTTATGGAAGATGAAATTTAGTTAACCACCAAAAAAAAAAAAAAAGTAGAGCCTCTTAAATGAAGCAGATAGAAAGTAGTATTTTTCTTATTATGAGGTTTGGCCCAAGTGGAGGGTTGGAAGGCCTCCAGTAGTTGCCTGCCAGATTATTTTTTAAAATTTAGGGAAAGCAAGACCAGTTTTACTGGTCCAACCAGTGCTCAGAGAAAAAGAAAACTGGCACCTAGTGCTGCTAGGGCAAGGACTCAGCCAGGGAGTCCCTGCTGGGAGAACAAGGAAGCCAAACCGCAAGCCAGCAGCCATTAGTATTCTTACTTCTGGGCCTTCCTGTGGCAGCCCTGGAACTTAGGACTCCTAGAAGCTGAGGGAGTTACAGAGAAGAGAGGAAGGTGGTGAGGAGCCTCTAGTTAAACTTGATTGCCTTCAATACCTAGATCTTTCCTTTCCTAAACTCTGGCCATCATACTGCCCAGATAGCAATACAGAAGCTCCTGAGTTGGAGGTATGACTTTTCCTTAGCAGAAGAGCATTGTGGTGGAGGCGCACACCTTTAATCCCAGCACTCAGGAGGCAGAGGCAGGCAGATCCCTAAGTTTGAAGTCAGCCTGATCTATAGAGTGAGTTCCAGAACAGCCAGGGCTGCACAGAAAAACCATCTTGACAAACCATACAAACATGGATTAGAAAGAAAATGAAAGGAGGAAAAAGAAAGGAAGAACAAAGGAAGACAGAAGGGATATTCTGGTGAGGCAGGTGTTTTGCTACAGTATCAAGGTCATGGCGACCAGTATGCTGCTTCAGTAGACTCCCGTAGTGCTGGCCCATGCCTGGCTTCTTGCCAAGAGGTATTACCCTATCTTCAGAGCTCTGAAAATGCTTTTGTGTGAGCTCACTTCCTTTCAGCCTTCCTCCTTTCCTTTCTATTTATTCTGTGTCCCGTGTGTCCACACCCACATGTGGGATTATACTGCTACATTCAAGTGGAGGTCAGAAGACAACATAGCGAGGACTCTGTAGATTCCAGGGCTTGGATTCATGTTGTCAGGCTCTGCAACAAGTTACCCACCATGTCGTCTTGCTCGCCCAGCATACTTTCTTAGAGGAAGTGGGACATGTGGGTGCATGTAAAGGCCAGAGGTTAACATCAGATGGCTTCCTCACTTTAAATTTCTTTTAGATTTACTTTTTGATTTTATGTGTATGAATGTTTTACCTGCATGAGTGTATGTACACCATACATGCCTAGGTGCCTTTAGAGGTCAGAATAAGGTATCATATCCCCTGGATGTTACGGGGTGTTGTGAACCTCTAGGTGGGTGCTGGGAACTGAACCCAGGTCTTCTGCAAGAGCAGCAAGTGCATTTAACTGCTGAGAACTCTCTCCAGTCCTCTCTTCCTATTCTTTGAGATGGGGTCTCTCGCTGAACCTGGAGCTCACGGATTTGGCTAGGCTGACCAGCTAGTGAACTCTAGGGATCCTCCTGTCTCTGCCTTTTTGATGCTAGAATTAGAGACACATCCCAACATGCTGGGTTTTTAGATAGGTGCTGGGAAAATGAACGCATATTGTGCCTGAGTAGCGGGTACTTTACCAACCGAGTCATCTCCCGAGCCCACAGAAGCTCTACGAGGCTAGAGGGGGCACTGCATGGAGAAGCTGGGAACTGCTTTGTGACTATGAAACATCTCAGGCCTTTATTTAGTTGGCTTTATCCCTCTGGGTATGCTCATTGCAGCCAAATTTGTCAAAACATTAGATTGCACCTCATAAAATCCAAGGGCATTGGGACAGGGCACTTCTGCTGTTACGAGACACTCTGCTTAAGATCTCTGTCTGGAGAGTAGGACACTCCAGCATTACTAGGAAAGGAGTCTGAGATACTGTGTCCTGTCTGCCAACACACTGGGCCAGCGTCAGCTCTGCACTCGCCAGAGTTTCTGTAAGACCAGACACTCATCTGTGCCTAAGCTACACCTTCTACTAGGAGTTTTCCCTTTGGCTTCCATCCTTCTGCCTGGCATGTCACAGGGGAACTATAGATGCGCGCCCTTGCTCTTAGCCAACTCTGAGCTGCACCTCAGCCTTCTGTTCCAAGCCCCATGCCACCAAGAGTTCTGGGGCCCCTTGGTTAGTGACTTGCCAGAATACTCCATGGGTCAGCTAAGTCCTGCCCTATCCATTGAGAACACCTGGGGACCCCCATACACCTTACAGAAATGGAAAACTTTAGCTCCCTGTGAGATGGGTAGTGTTTTTAAGCCACAAAGGAAGTTGCTTGTGTGTCCTGGACCTTTATTTTGTTTTATTTATTTATTTATTTATTTATTTATTTATTTATTTATTTATTTGGTTTTTTTGCGGCCGGGTTTCTCTGTAGCTTTGGAGCCTGTCCTGGAACTAGCTCTTGTAGACCAGACTGGCCTCGAACTCTCAGAAATCCACCTGTCTCTGCCTCCCAGTGCTGGGATTAAAGGTGTGCGCCACCACTGCCCGGGCTGTGGCCTGAACCTTTAAAGGAGACAGGTAGGGTAGCAAGAACTCGGGCTTGAGAGTCATGGCCACCTAGCAGCTATGTAGATCCTCTGCCTGGATCAAAACAAGAGCCCTTTTTCTCCTCTTCCTCTTCCTCCTTGGCTTTTCTTTGACAGATGACAGGTGTCTAGGGTGCCGTACCTGATCTTAGAGAGCAGAGGGGTGCCATTTCATCCATCTCTACCCATCGTAGGCTTTACATCTCCTGTTTGGCTGTTCTAAGTTGATTCTCTTGTGTGGTCGGAGGCCCTGGCACCAGTACTGTCTGGTACTACCCCAGGCAAGCCACTTCCCCCTTGGGCAGTGACATTGGTTGACTTTGTTCATGGCATCAAGACAGTTGGGAGCAGCTCCAGAGGCACCAAGAAAAGAACAGAACCAAAGGTAAAGCTTCTCTTTGTTCCTGTCTCTTCATCACCCAGCTTTTGCTGAGCTCCCTCTAGGAGCACTTGAATCCATCTGCACTGTTATCACCATGTGTACTGGGTCCAGGGTCCTTGGCTTTGTACTCCAGAGTCCCTGTCAGATGAGTATAGAAGTCTCACAGAAATGCTTGATAGCCAAGCCTCTGCTTCACCTGTTTCTAATGCCCTTTCCAACCCCAGACACATCTGCAGCTGCTCATTCTCAGAACCCCAATGATTGAAACAGAAGTTTTAAAGAAACCTCTTGAGGATGTGTGCTCTTCCTGCCCTCTGCTTCCTGGGTTCTGGGCTAGGCCCACACCTGCTGGATCTCCCACACTGTCAGATCCTAAGCCTCTGTGTGTGTGTGTGTGTGTGTGTGTGTGTGTGTGTGTGTGTGTGTGTGTGTAGGTGTAGATCAAAGAACAGCTTGACCGTAGTTGGTTCTCTCCTTTCACCATCTGGGTCTGGAGAGCAAACTCAAGTCTTCAGGCTTGTGGCGGGCACCTTTATGCTCTAAGCCATCTTGCCAACCCAGATTCCAAGCCTCTATTTCTTCGGGCTGCCCTAGAACCTCCAGGTGGCCTTTCACAGCCTCAGTCTCAGAGTTTCCTGCTCTCTGCTGTGTGTCAGCTTGACAGGGTAGCTACAAGGTTCTTTCTTCATACCATGCTGCAGACACTCGGGCTGGCTGGCAAGGTGCACATAGAATTGTTTTGTGAAGAGGCCATGAAAAGTCTGCATTAATCAACAAGTGTTCAAGTCTGAGCCTGCCAGTCCTCACTGACGGTGCTCAGGGTCCTACATTTGGATACTCAATGCTTGCTCTCCCTGCTCTAGCGTGATGTACATTTTGAAGAAAGAAAAGTCAGATCAGTCCTGTTGAGGAAGAAAGCCTCTGAGCCAGATCTCCATATCTGCTCCCAACCCCAGACTAGCACCCTGGGGGCCACACGGACCCTCAGAGCCGGTGCAGATGGAACAGTGAGCACAGATTGGACATAGGAGTCTTAACTTGCTTCTTAGGTTCATTGCTGAGTTACCCATTGGTAGGGGATTCTGAAGGAAAACTGGGAAGAAAAGTATGAAGGTCTATAGCCTGAAAGCTCACATCAGGGGTGAGATGCGGCAGAGAATGGGGAAGAAAGGATGACTCCACCGTCTCTAGACTAAGCGAGTTTTCCTCCCATCTCTGTTGAGGATTTTGTTCTCCAGTATGTTACCATGAAAGCATCAGGCATATCAAAGTTGAAAGGCTTTGCGGTACACACATGTTGCCTGGGCCCTGCATTTTATTATATCTTCTTTGTCTACTCACAGTGCATCCTACCCTTTGAGTACTTTCTCAATAAAATGTGAATTCAGTTGTCTTCCATCAGCGTTCCATTGCTGTGAAGCGACACCATGACCACAACAACTCTTAAAAAGTAAAACATTTAATTGGGACTGACTGACAGTTGAGGGGTTAGCCCATCATCATCATGGCAGGAAGCATGGCAGCACACAGGCGGACATGGTGCTGGAGAGGTAGCTGAGAGTTCTACATCTGGGTCAGCAGGGCAAGAGACAGTTGGCCTGACCAGCATTTAAAACCCCAAAGCCTACCCCTAATGGCACATTTCCTTCAACAAGGCCGTAACTCCTAATCTCTGTCAGGGTATGCCACTTCCTAATGACCAAACATTCAAATATATGCACCCGTGAGAGCCATTCCTTTTCAAACTACCACAACAGTGCCCTTCTTTCTATCTGCCTGTCCGTCCTCCCTCCCTCCCTCCCTTCCTCCCTCCCTCCCTCCCTTTCTTCCTTCCTTTCTTTCTGTTTGTTGTTGTTTGAGACAGGGTTTCACTGTGTAGCCCTAGCTGTCCTGGAACTCACTCTGTAGACTAGGCTGACCTTGAACTCAGAGATCCACCTGCCTCCAATTCCCAACTGCTAAGATTAAAGTCTCCATTACCACACCCAGCTTCAGTGCACTTCTTTGTTGAGGATTTTAAGTATAAAAGTAATATGTGTTCAAGCATTCAAAGCAATATAAAAGAATATTAGTGTACTTGGAATCCTACTTTGCTGTCACTTTATTTTTGCAGATTTTTCTTTATCTGCACTAAGTTACATATGGTACCTAGTGCTTTGAATGGATGGGATTAGTCACTTTAGGGTTTTCTTCTACTTACCAAGTTTGAAGTATGAGGTGACAGTGTAGTGACAGACCATTGTCCATCTCCTTTCTAAGTTTATATTGCTCTTCCTGTTGTACCTGGCTTAGCTAAATATTAAAAGAGAAAGTTATAACCATAAGTGGCCAGGAAACCAAGTGACTTCTCTCACAACTCCTATGGATAGAAATGTCAATATCAAATTTTAACTATTTATTTCTTTTTCCCGGGACTCTTAAGTAGGGGACTTTGAACCTATGAATAATGGTTCCCCCTCCCCCTTGAAACAAGTTTTCTCTATGTAGCCCTGACTGTCCTCAAATTCACTCTGTAGACCAGACTGGCCACCAACACAGAGATCTATCTGTCTCTGCCTCCCAAATGCTGTGATTAAGAGGTGTGCACCACCACTGCCCAGCCAAATAATTCATATTTTATGGTCCTTAATAGTTTTTTTTCCACCAAAATAATCAAGATACAAACAGCAGTGGAAAGAGAGGTCACCAGAACAAAGGACCCCAATCCTGTACCATTCTTGAGTTCCTGGACAATATCAAGACATGTGACTTCTCTGGGCTTCCTCATTCACAAGATAAGCATAACACTGTGCCTTGCTTAGCTTGTAAGATCCTGCAGCTCAAAGGAAAACATAGACACAGAATCTCATTGTGTATCATTACTTCAGTTTGGGACTGGTGGCCTATGTTGTGGGAAGTGATCTCAGCTCATCTTCCTTAACAGCCATAGCCTGCTCACTTAGTCTTTTGTTGTGGTTTGGGGGATTTCCGGGTGATTCCAGGTCACCTCTTCATTACCAGACCTAACTACGGGTTTATTAAACTTTCTCCTTGGACAGTCTCTTTAGTCTCTTCTCTGTGTATTTTGCCCCACATCTATTCTGAACTCCATATCTAGACTAAAGTGAACTTCTAAGAGTCTCCATTGGTATGTCCCAGTAGACCCCTTGATTCGTCTCTCTAACCTTGCCTTTCCTGTGGCGTCTCTTACAGACGTGTGCATGCTATTGCCCTAGCCTTGTTAACACGTGCTGTTGCTGCGTGCTCAGAGTTGGCTCCAGAATGCGATCCCCATCTCCACCTCTGCTGCCTCTTGGCTAAGCAAAGGAGACTGAGGTTCCACAGCACAGCACGAATCTGCCTTTGGGACTTGGTTTCACCCCTGCCTGTGACTCCTTGAGCCTCTTTGTAACCTGTCTTAGCAGACTTCCCTGAAGTTCCCAAGTGTCTGACACTGTTACCTTTGCCTGAAATCTAATCCCTCCTACCACAGGCCATGCCTTTGGCTCACATCACCGTGATTCCTCCAAAGCTGTCCTTGAACAATCTGAGTAAGCGCTTTTCTTCCCTACTCCTACTGCCTGGATTTCTGGTCAGAAGGCTCTTACAGTTACTACAAATTTCTCCCATTGCTGTGTCCCCTGCACACGAAGCATAGTGGTTTAACTCATGCAAGTAGTTCCTGGACCTGTGTTTGATCTGTGCCACCCACCTGCTGGTGACTAACCCTGTTGGTCTCCCTGTCTGTCTATCTTGCAGATGATGTGCTGACTAAAGATGCGGGTGAGTGTGTGATCTGCCTGGAGGAGCTGCTTCAGGGGGACACGATAGCCAGGCTGCCTTGCCTGTGCATCTATCACAAAAGGTACAAGGGCCTGGCAAGAACAACTCTGACAAATTCCACATCCAAGAGGTAGATGGCCTTCACCAGCCATCCAGTCCTCTCTGGTTATGGGATGGTCTGTGTACCCTTTGCTCTTTGAAAGGGGTCAGGCATCTGCTGTAGTGACGGAGGGCAGGGCAGAGGTGAATTGCTCAGGGCTCAGCTCTGCTTCAGCAGTTCACATGGTAGGAGCTGTGGGCAGACCTGGCTTGGAGGTATACAGGATCCCACCTGGAGCTTGGCTCCCTTCCCTCTGAACCCTGCCCTGCAGAGAGAGGTAGCAAGGGTAGAACAGCTGTTCTTGCTGGCCTGTGCGGCACCCTCCTCCTACAAGGGCCAAGAGGCAGGAACAGGCACTACCTGTAAGTCCTGAGCTCTGCTGTAGTTAGCCAGGCCAGAGTTTGTCCTCTGCCTTCAGCAGTTGCCTTTGTTGCTGGTTTTTCCCTAACTGGAAAAGAGACCCCTCCTTGCCCCGGACAGGAGCACACCCTGTGTTCCTGTGGCCACCACCTGCTCTCTGCTCCTCCAGTCCACACTGGCATTGGGGCTTTTGTAAGCCCAGCCCAGGACTACTGGCCTCCAATTTCACAGCTGTGCCTGGTGTGTGATTGGCCTGTGAGAGAACTGTGGTTCTTGATGCGGTTTCCACCACAGACCCTGCAGCATCCAGAGAGGCACTAACCAGAGCCAGGAAAGAAAACCCTTGGCCCTAAGCAAATTACCTGTTTGGTTACTCTCTTTGAAAATGCTGAGATGGGGCTGGAGCGATGGCTCAGTGGTTAAGAGCACTGACTGCTCTTCCAAAGGTCCTGAGTTCAATTCCTAGCAACCACATGGTGGCTCACAACCATCTGTAAAGAGGTCTGGCGCCCTCTTCTGGCCTTCAGGCATACACACAGACAGAATATTGTATGCATAATAAATAAATAAATATTTAAAAAAAAAAAGAAAATGCTGAGATGTGGGTTTACAAATCAGGACAGTGTCTTGGAGCACTTGTTTCTTCTTTGATGCAGACAGCCCTCTATAAACACTGGAAGGTAAGGCCTTACTTACACCCCTTCCCGGGCTCACTTAGCAATGTCAGAGAGCCCAAGGGTCTAGCTTCCCTTCCTGCTGTTGTAGCCAAGCTCCTGAGAGAGGTGCCTTCACTTATCACTGGCCAACATCTGGTCCCACTTCCTACCCCACCTTTGAGCCAGTTAACCTGCTGCTCTATGTAGTCCACCTGTGCTCACCTTCTTAGTGTTAACTGTTGCTATCCTGGGCTTCTTGTACTTTGACTTTGGGCCTTTGAAGGCCACTCTTGCCCTTTCTGCAAAACGAGATGGACCAAAGCCTGTATCTACTCTGCTGAGCCAGGAGCATTCTTTTTTTTTCCCCAAAGATTTATTTGATTTATTGAGACAGGGTCTCACTGTGTAGCTTCAGCTATCCTGGAGCTTACTCTGTACACTAGACTGTCCTTGAACTTACAGAGATCGCCTGCTTTTTCCTCCCAAATGCTAGGATTAAAATTGTACACCACCCCCAGCTTATTTTATTATTTGATGTACATGGGTATTTTGCTTGCATGTACTTATATGATGTGTGTGCCTGGTGCCCACTGAAACCAGAAGAGAATATTGAATCCCTATTAGCTGGAGTTAAAGATGTTTGTGAGCCACTATGTGAATGCTAGGAACCAAACCTGGCTCTTTTGAAAGAGCAACAAGGTCTCTTACCCACTGAGCCATTTCCCCAACCTCCAGGATCGTGTGTGTGTGTGTGTGTGTGTGTGTGTGTGTGTGTGTGTGTGTGTTAGCTTTAAATTGTGTATTTGTCTGTGCATCTATGTGTATGTGCATCTGAGTGCAGGGGCCTACCAAGACCAGAGGGAGGTGGCTGGAGAGATGATGGCTCAGAGGAATAGAGCACTGGCTGCTCTTCCAGAGGTCCTGAGTTCAATTCCCAGCAACCACATGGTGGCTCACAACCATCTGTAATAAGATCTGGTGTCCTCTTCTGTACTGCAGGATACATGAAGGAAGAAACCTCTATACATAATAAATAAAAAAAAAATCTTAAAAAAAAAAAAAGACCAGAGGGATCAGATCCCTTGGGGCTGCATTTGTGGGGCGAGTGTGAAGCAGAAGACATGGATGCTGTGAGCCGAACTTGGGTTGTCTGGCAGAGCAGCATGCACTCTCAGCTACTGACCCATCTCTCAAGCTCCCCTCTGCCCCTGCGTCCTCAGACCATTCTTGATAGTCTTCCCTTCCCTGCTTCTGGGGGTGGGGGGGGCATAATCATTTCTCCCTGGGGTCCCTTCAGGAAAGATTTGCAAAGCCCTTCCCGAGAGTCCAGCCCCTTGACAGCCCCCTTGGCAGTGTTGTCAGCAGCTGACGTTGTCTCCCTTTTACCCGCTCCAGCTGCATAGACTCCTGGTTTGAAGTCAACAGATCTTGTCCAGAGCACCCTGCTGACTGACCCTGCTGGGCTGGCTTGCTGACTCCTCTCAAAGGTGAGCCCATACTTGGTGGGGGCTCTGGGCTTACAGAGTCAAGTTTCTGGGCGCTGGGGAGAGGGGCCAGGCTGCCTGATATACACCCCTCCAAGAAGAACGCAGTGAGCAGTTCCCAGGATGTGGAGGGATTGATTGTCCTGGGGAAACATAAGAGAGGGACCGTAGCCCATGAAGAACTCAGTGCAAAGGTAGAATCCACTCCTTTCCCTGGGGAAAGGCAGAAGGATCCCCTGCAGAGCGCATGGGCTGAAGCTAGGGCTCTGCAGCTGTCTCCTCCTTGCTCACCTCTCGGAGGCTCCCGAGGCTCTGTTTCTTTAGAAATGGGAGAATCCCTAAACAGAGGCTGTGGAACGTCCACTGTCCACTGCCCAGTGCTTGTCTGAGATCTTTTCACTGCTGTTCTTCCACCTGAGGGCTCCGGCCACACTCAGCCCTCCCGTCCACTGCACAGTGTCACAGTAGCAGCAGCCAGCACGACAGCTCCTCCCACACATGCACACGTGTCTCCAGCGTGACTGCTCATTTCCTCCCCAGGGCACCTGTTCACCTGCTGACCCCTCTCCAGTCCCCCACCCTGTGTTTTCCGAGGTCTGTGCTGGCATATAGTCTCTTTCTCTTTCTCCCCCCCACCCTTGGCAATCAGAACATAAAACCAATAGCCCATTTCTACTTCATCTCACATCCAAAGATTTGGGGGGATTGCCTTTCTTCTCTTTCTCTCCTTGTTCTGTTTTCTTTTGTTAGGTTTATTTTATTTATTCCAAGTAAATGCCCAGACCAGCTGACGGTGTCAGGCAAATCAGGGACATTTGCTCTTTTTACCTTCACCTCAAAATCTGATGACAAGGGGAGAAGACAAAGCAAGGGTGAGAGTGAGGCAGGGGACTGGACCCTGGCTTCAGAATGCAGGTCCAAATGGCCCGCATGATGTTTGGCTTCTGGGGCCTTCCTGGACAGAACCCGACGCCCCGGCCGACCAGCCTGTCCTCAGAGGGACACGCTGCTGCCACCGTGAGATGGAGCACGGCTGACTTCTTCCGACCCACACAGGGACAGACAGCCCTGTTCCTGGGAGGAGGCTCCTCGGACACTGCACAGAGCTGAGCTTGGGACACCAGAGGGAACAGGGCACCCCTTCTGCACTGACTTCCAGAAAATGGTCCTCCCTCCGCCCTGAGGACAGCAACTGGATGAGAGCGAGTCTGAGAGCAGAATGAATTGACCTCTGTCCTTCCCTCCCCGTCAACCCCGGAGGGAAAGGGCATTTTCTTTTTCACCTTTGAAAGGCGTTGTGGGTCTGTCTTTAAAGTGTTTACAACAACAAAAAATTATATAAAAAAAAGTCTAGTGTCGACTGGTGTTTTCCCTCGTGATGTTTACAGATTGCTGTTTGCTGCCCAGCTAAAACCCACTCAGTGACAGAACCAAGCATAGCCATGTCTTCACTGCTAGCACTCTGAGAGCGGGCGGGCACTCGGTCACTTCCTTCGCCCAACACCCCACTTGACTCTCTGTCACCAACCTTTCTACTTTGGGGGATTTTTTTGTTTTCTTGTTTTTTTGTCCCATCTTTCTGGCTTCGTTTTGCACTTTTCTCCCCTTAGTACCCTGGTACCTTGATTTCCTTGCCAAAAAAAGAAAAGGAAGATGAAGAAGAGCCCATCAAGGACGCTTCCCCTTCCATTCCCATGTCTTTCCTGCCCTTCCTCCTGGATCTGGTCCAATCAGAGGATTTAACAATCACAAATTCACTGAAAAAAAGCCTGGACATTTTTCTTAGGCCCTTGTGGTTTTGTTTTGCTTTCCCTTGAGAAAACATAAGACTTATTTAAAGAAACATGTACTGCTCCCTGTTTTCAGGCACATTGAGAACATTTTAGCCATTGATATTCACACGTGGCATCAGCCCATGCAGGATAGGTTTCTGTATTTATATATTAAAATACAAAAAAAAAACCTTATAAAATATTTTAAAAATGTTCAAAGCTCGGGAGAAAAGCTTTTCATCAGTCAAGGTGTTTTGATATTAAAATAATATCTATAAAAGATACACGGTGTGATCTTATTTTAATGAAGTGTTGTACACAGTCAAGGAGTAGAGAGCAGAGACCAGTTCCCTCTGTCCACCTCCCCAGCCCAGCACTCCCTTAGCACCTAGAGTGGCTCTTAGCCACACCTGGGCCGAGGCTGGGCGATGGAGGCTCAGGTATGGCTTTCAAGTTTATGAATTCTTAAGTAATTGTCAGTCTACTGTCGTTGCTGATTGTGAGGGAATGTTTCTGGGAAGATAGTCAGGGCAAAGATCTTGCAGTCATCAGGTGCTGCAAGGATGTGGGCACCTCCAGGTGCCAGCCCTGCCCACCCTTCACAGCCTCTGCTCCCCATCTTGTATTCAGCTTGCCCGATGCTCCATCCACAGCTCAGTGCTGACTCATGGGCATGCTTCGCTGAGGCCCAGAAAGAGGCCTTGGTTTGGAGCTGTGCCAGCTCACAGTATCTGAACCAGAACCAGCCACTCAGCTCATAAACGTTGGCAAATTGCAGGCTGGGCAGGAAACTCAGGGCAGGGGTGGCAGTGCGTACCTGCCCATCTCCTAGCCAGGTTCCAGGAGTTGCATTTCAGGGCCTCCTGCAGAGCCAGCTAAGGAAAGCTCTGGAGGGAGATGGCTGCATATCTGTGCCATGGCCATTTCCAGACCTGCCCCTTGTACTGCTGCCTCAGGGCCCAGTCCCAACAGGCCCTCAAGTTTGGACTATGCTACCATTCTTGCTGAGGTCACCTTGCCTCCGATGCCTCCTGAAGTACCTACTCTGTGCGGACATTTGTCGGCCAGTGGGCATGTGCGAGCCCAGGCAGGCAGGCAGGCAGGCAGGCTCAGAGAACTGAATGCTTTAGAGTCTGAGTGTTGAGACCCTGGGACCTGAGCTGTGAGCACTGTTAATACTAGAAACTGCATTGTCTATGCTGGGGCATTTTACTTCCTGGCAGAATGGTGAGGCAGTAACTTCATCTGAACTTGATTCCTTGCATGTGAAGTGGGGACACAGTGATGCAGCTCGGAGTGAGGGTCAGGGATCTGCCCCAAAGGCCTGGCACATACACAGCAGGCTTCCTTGTAGCTTTGTCACTGCAAAGGGCACTCTTCTATCCCCAGCACCTCCAGCTTCTGCCTGGCAACTGTGTCTCCCTGTTCTATATATAATCCTACCAGCAGAACTGGCAGGGCAGGGCCCAGCCCTGAAAGCAATCTCCTTGCCTGACCCCTGGGCCTGGAGACAGGCTTCATGTGCCCACCTTGGCTATGTGAGCCCAGCTGCTTTGGCGGAGCTGTGGCTGAGTCCGGTGGTTGAGTTGGTAGGGGCAGCGCTGGGCCCCACTCTGGGTGCTATTCTAGGCTCTCTAGGCGGTGCTCATCTCATCCCCAGTGACTTCCGCCCCCACCCGGCACACCAAAGCCCTCCGTTGGCTGTCACGTCCTCTGGATTTGGACCCAGATTGCCAGTGCCTGGTATGAGGGTGGAATAGGCTTGTCTGGGCTTCCCAGGTGGCACTTGTATTTGTCACCTGCCATCCAGACCACTCTCTAGAACCCTCTGTTGCTCCTGCTCTGCCTTTCTGAGAGGGAGGAAAATATGGAAGAGCCAAAAGATGGGTTCTTCCTCTTTGCGCCAGGAGCCCAGAAGGCCTGAGAGCTCCAGGAGCCCCTTTTGGAAACCGTCCATCTAATAGCCATTTAATAGTATTGAAGCTCATAGGAGAATGTCCTTCTTAGGAGATAGATACTGAGCTATATAGTTGAGTGATTTCAAGCAATGTATAATCTAACTCCAAATGGTTCCCCCAAAAAATACACAAAGCAAATAAGGCAAAAATGTCCATTGTTGAATCTTCAACGACTGATATTTCAGCGAATAGTGTACTTGTTCTTTCAACTCTTCTGTATGTTTGGAATTTTCTTTAATAAAAGAAATTGTGGGGAAATGACTCTTTATTGAGTGTCTGCTAGTCGCTTGTTACTGGGGGGGGGGGGAGGCCCTACCCAGCGGAACTCAATTCGGGAGGGCTTGTGGGAGGGGCACACAATCTGTCTGGGTTAGGGTTCACCAGAGCCCTCTGGTTCCCTGGTGATTGAGCAACTGATGTTTGGGTTTCTACATCCTGAAGTGGTTTAGGAGAGAACCATGAGACAGACATCACAGAAAAGGGGTCCTTGGAACTGAAGTTGGACTGAAAAAGTAACAGGGTGGCAGCCTCTTCCGGGAGCATGGTGGGAGAAAAGTGGTTAGAGCGAGGAGGTTGAGAGGCTGTTACTTCCCCTGTCTGTGGCTCCTTCCTGTTTTGTTTTTCCAACCAAAAAAACCTAGGAGTAGGGGAGATGGTACTACAGTTGACCGGGACCCACAGGGGTAAAAGGTCTTGAGACTGGCCACCTGACCCTGGAAGGTAGGAACTACAAGATGCTATTTTTCAGATTTGTGGTGTCATGCGCCCTCTTGTGGACTTCTGAGGAACAACTCCCACGTACCTTCAGACAGGCTCTGATCTGGGAATCTCAAAACTGCCAGGCCCCCAAGTTGGCAATATGCTGACTTTGAAGGTAAAAGCTGGTGGCTGGTGCATTATAATGGTATAACGGTATAATGCCATGGAGACAGGTGGTACAAAGAGGATTAGCTCACCTCCATTTCTAATGGCCTATGTGGCAGCAGCTTGAAGAGAGTGTTCCAGTCTAAACCCAGTGGGGAAGCTGTCAGAAGTGACCTCCTCCACAGGTGGGTCTTCTGCCTCCGGTATGCAAATGCAGGAGGGTTGGGACAGGCTTTCTTCCAAAGCCTGAACTTGAGCCACTTCCCCAGGCTAATGTCAGTCTAAGAGGATGCCCCGAAACAAATGGCTCATTAGTCCAAGGTCAGAGACGAAGGGGTACAGGATACAGCTGCAAATAGGGTTCACATTCATGGGCATTGGCGGACAAGGAGAAGGCCTAACAGTGTGGAATGAAGGCTCCTTCCCTATGTAGAGGCGTGGTCCTGTTCCTATGTATAGGATGAGCTGTGATGGATGATGCTGGACACCAGTCTCGGCCTCCACAAAGGGATCTGATCTTACTCTGGGAGGAGACCCACACCACCTCTGCCAGCCAGGAAGAAACTCCGCTGGGAAACACCTGGGTTTTCTGCTGGAGCAGAAGGCTAAGAACGGCAAGGAAAGTAGTTCTCTGTAAGTCCATCCTCTTGACCTTCACCTTGAGAGCCAGCTACACAGAGACACCTGGCAGGCACAGATAGCATCAGTCATTCTGTCTTGTAAAGCCAGCAGCATGAAGGGAAGGTTGCGAACAGGGTCTCTGCAATCTGGGGATTGTAGGCCAGCGGTTTCAAGTTCCTCACAGCACTTTGCCTGGGTTCATGAGACCTCTGGGATCCAGTGCGTCTTTGAGCTGCCGCATAGTCGCCATGCCCACCGTGCCCACTTCCTCTTGCAGCAGCTGTCTTTTGCCCAGCCCGATGCCATGCTCTCCTGTGCATGTCCCATGGAGTGCCAGGGCGCGCCTAGGAGGCCAGTTGGAATCCTCAGCAGCCCCCTCTCCGCTGCCTCTGCCCTCCCCAACACCCACCCCTCCCTGACTCAGCCCTTACCTGCCCAGATTTTCTGCAAAGGCCTTGACCCTGCTCTGCTCCTCCACATCATCTGGGTTGACCAGTATGATACAGTGAAAATTGCCGTCACCCACGTGCCCAACGATGGCTCCTGGGGACCCAGAGAACAAAGCTGTCACCTCTAACCTCCTTGCCCAGGCACCAGCCAACCCCAGTACCTCCCAAACAGTCAGTTCGTAGAACAGAACCTGTGAGTTTTGAGGCCTTAAGCTCCTCCTTGGCCTCTACCAGGATCTCTGGCAACCGGGAGATGGGCACACACACATCCGTAGAATAGGCCTGAATCAGAAGGCAAGCTCATGTGGTTCTCCCTGTTGCCCACTGCCTACCTAGAGGTAAGGGGCCACTGTGACTCAGGCTTAGGACCAGGGGATCTTGATGCCACTGAATGAAACATCTGTCTTCCAGCCCACTAGCCTTGGTGTGTTTATCAGCTCAGGTCTCCACTGCTCCCTGGACCACATGCAGGTTCCCAGCACCACACACTACTGGGCTTCTGCATACTCTGCCCAGAGCCCAGCTTTCCCTTCTGAGTAGACTGCCTCCTTACACTCCATTTTTCCCCGGAGGCTGTTCCTCAAAGTTTAAAATTCCTAAGGGCTCAATCCTGCACATGGAACTGGCTCACATGAATTCCCAAGTTTTCAACATGTAATTATTCTCCCTCTAGGCTGGTCGGGGGTGCAGTATGCAATCCTAGGTGCCATGATCTACCCTCCTAGTCCTCATGACCACCCAGCTAAGGCTCCCTTGGGGAGCCTCAGCCTTCTCTGCTGGGTAATGGGTTGAGGAAAGGGGTTATGAGCTGAACTACCGATCCCACCTCCACCCCAGCCCCCAGCTCACCTTCCGTCCAGGAGACAGGGCCAAGACTGCGTACCAAGCATTGTGCCGTGCCGCCCAAAGCTCACTGCGCTTTTCAGCCTCCTTGGCCCAGGAGAAGTGAGAGCCCCCATTATCCTGAGTAATTGCCTCTGTAGTAGGAACAGAAAGGCTGGCCCTTAGTCCCGCACTAGGACAGCCCAGGCCCCACTGTGTTACCCTCCCCAGCGCACCTGTGCGTTGCACCTGTTCTGCTAATGCTTGCTGGGAGCCATGGAACTCCAAGAAAAGGGTGGGTGCCACGGGGCAGTTCAGTTTGCTGTGCCTGTTGCAGGCATCCATCATGACGTCATCTAGGAATTCTGAAACCATGGAGAGGGTTACTTCAGTAAGGCCTGGCCTTCTATGAGAGCCTTTTCTATAGAACCCACCCCAACTGACTCAGTTTCTTGCTCACCAATGCGAGCCACAGGCACTGCAGACTGGAGGATCTGAACGGTGCTGTCCACAGCGGCTTGAACACTGGGGAATGCACAGGTGGCTGCCACGGTGGCCTCGGGTGCAGGATGCAGGCGCAGGGTGGCAGAAGTAATGATGCCCAGAGTCCCCTCTGAGCCCACAAAGAGACCTGTGAGATTGTAGCCAGCCGAGCTCTTCCTGGACCCAAGGACACATAAGGTAGGTGGGTGATTTCTGTCTGGAAGCCTAAAGCTAGGAGACAGGCTTGGACTGATCTCCTACAGCCTCAGTTATCATCACAATGCTTGTGATTTAGTGACCTGGCTTGGCCTTGCACAGGGAAAGTCAGTGTCACTGGCCCTCCAGGGTTCCAGGGCCCTCCTGAGTATCCCTCACCTATAATGGCGGCTCCTGCCTGCAGTGTGAAGCAGCCTGCCGTCAGGCAGGACCACCTCCAGGTTGATCACGTTGTGTCGCATGGTTCCATAGCGCACAGCATTGGTGCCTGAGGCCCCAGTGGCTGCCATGCCACACAGAGAAGCATCTGCACCTGGGTCTAAAGGATAGAGTGCTGGAGAGGGCAACTTGGGAAGCTCTTTCCCTGTGGGAAAGATGGGGTCCTCTGAAATCCCCCAAACAGCCCTCCCAAGCCCTCAGGACCCTAAGGAACTGGTTAGTCCTGGGCCTACCAACAGGAAACCAAAGGCCGCTGTCCCGCAGGTGGGTATTGAGAGCTTTTCGGGTGACACCAGGCTCCACCACCACAGAGAAATCTTCTGTATTCAGCTCCGTGATTTGGTTCATATGGGTCAGGTTGATGCACACTCCACCCTGGTGGCAGGGAAGCCAAGAAGGCTGCCCAACTCGTTCTCTAGGCCAGGAGCAGCCCCTAGGACCCCATTCTGTGGCAGAGGCCCCCAGCAGTCATGCCAGAGCTCTAGGATGACAGGTGGAGCACCCCATTATACCTGTACAGCACAGACTCCCCCCTCAACACCGGTGCCAGTGCCAAACGGGATGATGGGAACACCTTGGTTGTAGCACAGGGTTGCCAGGCGGCTGACTTGGTCCACATTCTGAGGCCACACCACAACATCCGGAGGTCGGCACCTAGAAGCAGGCAGCTCTCAGAAGTTTCAAAAGGCGTTCCAGCCCCTCGTCGACTCATTTCCATTAACCTGGAGTTTTCCAAGGACCTGAGGACGGGGCCTCAGCGGATCGGAACAGAGAACACCTCTCTAAAGAGAACGCCCGCACATTCCAAACAGGTGACAAGAGACCAGGACAGCCCAGGACCCTCAGTCCCAGCAGCAGCTTCTGATACCTATGCATCGACTCGTCATGCCCGTGATGCTCTCTGACGGCAAAAGCAGTGGACACGTGGGGGCTCCCTACCACTGCCTTCAGAGCTTCCACAAAGTCCTGACTGAGTCCACCCTGCCAGGAAGAAGCAGTGCGAGGGTCATAGGGAAGATAATAGAAGCTGCAGCCCTAGCCCGTGGCAGGAGGGGAGAACAGGAGCGAGTCAGATTGCAAGAGATGAAGTCACAGAGCCTCGAGCACTTCGCACCAGGCTCCCCACCCTCCAGGACCCCATCCACACATAGACATATACCTGTGACCCCCTGGAGCAGTAGCCCCTCCAGGGACACAGCCTCTGGGTTGCCACCCGAAGGAACATGGTCATAACCAAACCGCAGCTAAGGTGAGAGTACTAGGAAGGGGAGGAGGCAGTGCCCACCAGCCGCTAGCTGGGCCCAATGGCCGCACTGGGTGGAGCCTGCTTAAGGTGGAGCTAGCTTAAGGTGGCCCTGAAGATCTGGAAACAAGGACAGCAGCCACTTTTCGCGCCTTAAAAGTCAGCTGCTTCCTGTAGCCCTTAGCACAAACTCCGCGCGGGCGGGGAGGCTTTAGAAGTTTCGCTGACTCCTCAGACTCTCCATCTACACTTCCAACCTCCTCTTTGACCTCTAGGCTCTAGCTTCCCTTTTCTTTCCAGAGCTCAGGCCAGGTTCATGACCTTGGCTCCTACACTGGACCCTGAGGTGTGCAACGCCTGTGTCTGAGATAAGTATCACAGACAGAATACCAGCCATTTCTCCACTTGGTGCATGAGTTTAGTCCTCAGGACCCACAAGGTGGAAAGAGAGAACGAGCTCCAGCAAGTTGTCCTCTGACCTTTAGTACATGCGTGTGTGTGTGTGTGTGTGTGTGTGTGTATAATGCACACATACACTCAATTTGTTTGCCTTGGTTCCCAGAATTAACACTTTCAAATCTTTTTTTTTTTAATTGTTCATTATATATACAGTGTTCTAGTGGGTGTGAGCCATCATGTGGTTGCTGGGAATTGAACTCAGGACCTCGTGAAGAACAGTCAGTGCTCTATAACCTCCAAGGCATGCCTCCAGTGCCAGAACTAATGTTTGAAAGTACCAAGTTCAAGCAGTCTACCCGGAAGCAAGCCATTTTACTAGCCCTGGTTTGTTGTTGTTTTTTTTTAAAAGCAGAGTCTACATAGCCCTGGCTATCCTGAAACTCACTGTATATCCCAAGTACTGTTTTTCATAGTCAGCTCCAGCCCTGTTTTCAAGGGCTTCTCACTCTGTATCTCAGACTAACCAGGAACTTACTGGGTAGCAGCCCAGATTGGTGTCAAACTCACAGCAATGATTTTGCCTCAGCCTCTTCAAAGTGCTGAGCTTACAGGGTTATCAAACTCATACTAGAAATGTTCCTTTTCTTTCTTTTTTGTTTGTTTTCGAGACAGGGTTTCTCTGTGTAACCGTCCTAGTTGTCCTGGGATTAAAGGCTTGCGCCACCACCGCCAGGCTCCTGCTTCTTTTTGAGCCTGTCTCACACTGACCAGACTGGCCTTGAACTAATCCTCCCGTTTTACTTCTGAGCACTGGGATTGCTTCAGCCTTTCTCTTCAGTGCTGTGTATACTTTACACAGAACTAAAGTTATCATCATTTACAAATTTTTAGGGTTTTGTTTTTAGAGCAAGGTTTCTCTGTTCTGGAACTCCTTGTAGACCAGCCTCTGCCTCTCTAGTGCTGGGATTAAAGGCGTGTGCCACCACCGCTCCACAATTTTTAAGATTTTATGCGCATGAATGCTTTGCCTATATGTCTATATGTGTCCATAGAAGGGGTCAGTACTGAAATAAAGTCATACTAGGCATGGTACCGTTCATCTGTAATCCCATTAAGTAGGAAGCTGAAACAGGAAGATGGTTAAGTTTGAAGCCAGCCTAGACTTGATGACAAGACCCTGTCTCAAACCAACATGGGGTTATTTGCTCCAGTCCTTCCAAAAATAAGGCCAAGAGGTTAAGAAAAATGGTGGTTTTGTTGTTTGTGGCTCTGTGTGTGTGTGTAGTGGGGAGTTGGTTGGTTCTAAAACAAGGTCTCACTATGTAGCCCTAGCTGGCCTGAAACTCTGTTCTCAAACTCCCAAGGATCTGCCTGCTTCTACCTTCTGACTTACTCGGGTTAAAAGCTGCACTACTGCGCTCAAAAAGACATGTATTCTTGGTTGAGATTAAAGTTGATATTTGCTTTAATATATGTGTTTTGTAGTTGAAAAAGAGTTTTGAGCCGGGCGGTGGAGGCGCACGTCTTTAATCCCAGCTCTCAGCAGGCAGAGGCAGGCGGATCTCTGTGAGTTCGAGGCCAGTCTGGTCTACAAGAGGACAGGACAGGTTCCAAAGCTACAGAGAAACCCTATCTCGAAAAACCAAAAAGAAAAAGAAAAGGAGTTTAAATAGATTACTCGTGACATTTCTAAAACCCAGTTTTTTAATAGCATACAAGGAAGAAAGAGACTGTACTGTTTCTGAGAGCAGAACACAATCTGCAGTGAACTTGTAAAGTGGTCTCCACACTACCACTCGCAGACTTCCCAGAGTCCCTAGCAGCGCGTCTCGGAGGCTTATGGGAATTGTAGTCCTGAGGGCCGCGTCACTACTTCGAGGACTCTGGGTACCGCCCCCCGCTCTACAGTCTGCGCGCTTGCGCGAACGAACGGGCAGTCGCCCTTCCCCCACCTGCCGTCGCGAGTGGGTAACAGGGCCCCCTTTCCACGCGCTTCGTGACCCGGAACCGCGGGTGGATGCTAAACCCCTCCAGGTATGCCTGCAAGGCCTGGGATGCGCGGGCCCGAGAGACGGGTCGTGTCCGCGCCAGGGTGGAAACCTCGCGGGCCGTGGCGACCCCCGTGCGTAGGTTCGGGCCTCGAGCCCTTCTGAGTTTGTCCCTGTGGGCTGCTCCCGGCGGACGCGTGCGGGGTTGGAGGAGGACGGGCAGCTGCAGTGCTCCAGCCTTCCTTTGTCAGGAGACACGCCTCTGCCCAACATCGCGGGGTTCAGGCCGCGCGGGAGTCCGGAAGCCCGGCGGGCGCGCGCGTGACCCTCCACCGGGGTGTGGGGGCGGGACCCACTCTGCTGGCCACGCCCCCGGAGCCACCTTAGCAGGCTCCGGGAGCCTCCGATTCCCTCGCGACGCCTGGTGTTTCCAGTTATATCATCACGGAATAATCGCGTCTACTCCGTTACTTCCGGTTTGAGCCACAGTGTGAACAGAATTTTCTTGTTTTTCTGAAATTGACTTTTCTGGGTAGTTCAGGTTAGCCTGCAGCTTGCAGTGTAAGCCCATGTTGACCTCGAACTCTGTAAGTCTGTCCAGCTTCACCTCTATTTTCTTGATTAGAGTTATGCTTTTTACTTATTTTTTATAAAGTTTTCACACAGGTATATATGGTGTATTAAGCATACCCCCCCATATCTCTTACTGGCTTTTTAAAATCCTCCCCACCTGTTCCCTTTTCCCCATAGTTTCATTTCTCTACATGACTTTATGCATCTCTATAAATATCTAGGAACCGCGAGTCAGAGAAAACATGATGTTTTTCTGAGAGTAATTTGTTTAATATGATTATATCCAGTTGCTTCCATTTTCCTGCAAATGACATAACTTAGTTCTTTATGGTTGGAAAAATTCTGTTGTGGGGTTAGTGAGAGGGCTGGGTGGGTAAGGACACCTCCCACCAGTGCTGAAAATCTTGAGTTTGGGCCCTGGACCCCATATGGTAGGAGAGAACTAGAGAACTGAACGCTGCTCTCTGACTTCCCCATGCACATGTGTGCACGAACATACACACACGCTCAGGTGAAAAAGTGTAAGAGTCCCATTATGTATGCCTGTCATATCTGTTCCTCTGTTGTTGGCCACCTCTGCTGGTTCATAATCGCTGTGATATTAGCATATAAATAATGCTGAAAAACCCACTAATGTGCAGTGGCTCCGTGATGTGGGAATTTTCAGGTAAAAATCTAGAAGTGGTATAGCTGAGCCATATGGAAGATCTGTCATTAGTTTCTGGAGAAACCTTCACTGGTTTCCGTAGAGTCTGGACATTCAGTCCGACGGGCAGTGTATAAAGGTTCCATTTGTCCACAGTCTTGCCAGCATTTCTTGGTTTTGCTTGTTTGTTTTTAATGACTGCTATTTTGACTAGGGTAAAATGGAATCTCATTGTAGTTTTGATTTGTGTATTGTGGCTGGTGGATTTGAACGCTTTTTCATTGACTATTTGTATTTTATCTTATTTTTTTATGTTTGAGTGTTATAACTGCATGTAGAATTTTATGCCAGAAGAGGTCATCAGGTCCCACTATGGATGGTTGTGAGCCACCATGTGGTTGCTGGACCCCTGAAAGAGCAGCCAGTACTCTTAACCGCTGAGCCATCTCTCCAGCCCCATTTTTTTTTTTTTTTTTTTCCGAGACAGGGTTTCTCTGTAGCTTTTGGTTCCTGTCCTGGAACTAGCTCTTGTAGACCAGGCTGGCCTCGAACTCACAGAGATCCGCCTGCCTCTGCCTCCCGAGTGCTGGGATTAAAGGCGTGCGCCACCACCGCCTGGCTTCCCAGCCCCATATTTTATATTTTAAGATCCACTTTGTTGATCAAAGTTGTGGGAGGTGGAGATCTTTTCTTCTCAACGACTGGGCTATTGTGACCGCCAGTATTTTATCTGTTTCAGCTGTCCAGGTTGCCCACTTGGTGGCTTTCTCTGCCAAGTATTTCCTTTGCTTGTGAAAGAGTTTTCTTTTTAAGTCAGATGGTGATGATGGATACCTTTAATCCCAGCATTTGGGAGGCAGAGGCAAGTGGATCTCTGTGAGTTCAAGGCCAGCCTGATCTACAACGTGAGTTCCAGGACAGGCTCCAAAGCTACATAGAAACCTTGTCTTGAAAAACAAAACAAAACGAAAAGAGTTGTCTTTTTTAATCATTACACATGAGTAATGGCTGCATTTGAGGTAGCATCAGTGCTGCTAGCAAGATGACGTCAGTTCCTTCGTTTCTTAGGGAGCTTTTGACCATTAATTAATCCTTTATTCCCAAATGTTCACATGGGCCTGTAGTACCAAAGACTCACACGTAGAGTCAGTTTAAATATTTACTGGCTGTCCTGGAACTCACTCTGTAGACCAGGCTGGTCTCGAACTCACAGAGATCTACCTGCCTCTACCTCCAGTGCTGGGTTTAAAGGCGTGCGCCACCACCGCCCAGTACTTTAACAGGTTTTTAAGGTGAGGTCAGAGTGTCATAGCTGCGTGTGATGCTGTGTTAATCTTCAGTTGTTTAGCCAGTGGTGAACCTTTGTTTTTTGGTTTCTTTTTTTTATTTTTGTTTGTTGGTTTTGGTTTTTTTTGTTTTGTTTTGTTTTGTTTTTGGTAGTAGTTTGTTTTATTTAAGACAGGGTTTCTCTGTGTAGCCCCGACTGTCCTGGAACTCACTCTGTAGACCATTACCTTTATCTTTGGGGACTGTCCTTGTTGGGCCCGGGAGTCACACAGAAGCAAGCTTTATTCCAGAAAAAGAAAGAAAAAAATCACCATGGGGCTGTAGCTTATCAGCTATAGCTCTGACCACAGCCAGAGATTGGGCTTCTGGAGCTGTGCGGTGGGGGCTGGTTTGGGGCCGCCTCTTATAGTAAAATCAAGCACAGGTGTGGGTCAAAGAGCTTTTACAACTTGAGGTCAGGCTTAAAGCCACATTACATTTGCACAACTTCTGGTTATAGGACATTAGAATGTTAAGTTAGCCTGTGGCTGACACAGCTGCTTTTCACTATCCCTGAAAGAATGCAAGGCAGAGAGTAGAGTCACATAGGGGAACAGTTAAAATTAAGGGGATACAATCAGAAGGTCCCATAGAGGCAACAGTTAGAAGCTAACCTTTATCTGCAGTACCTGCCTATCTGGGAAGCTGGGAAGCAGGAGACAATTGTAAAATGTTTACCTCTGTGCACAGTGGCTGCCAGGGTGTCTGCTCTTAAGGCAGAAAGTGTTTGTTAAGGGTTAATAGTGGCTGCCAGCTTTTTTTTTTTTTTTTTTTTTTTTTACCCAAAATGTGTTTGAGCTTACAACTTTATATTTCTGTATTCCAGGACTGGACCCTTTATTTCTGTATTCTGTTCCTGGACTCTTCATTCTGACATAGGTTTTGATGCTTCACTCTTAAGCCACTGGACCAGGTGCTTCATAGACCTTTGGGATTGTTTTGGAGTAGAGTGGGAGAGTTTGGAACTTAGGGTTAGAGAAGTCCTAAGATGGTGTAAGCAGAACGAAGTGGGCCATTCTAGTTCAGAGGACCAGAATGCCCAGAGAAAGGGGGCTGGAGACATGACTCAGCAGTTTAGAGCGCTTCCTGCTTTTGCTGAGAACACAGCTTCAGTTTCTAGCAACCATGTTGGGTGGTTCCAGGGAATCCAACACCTGCTTCTGGCCTCTTCTGGTGCCCACACTCAGAGCATGTACTCATAGACATACACACATATGCAAAAATAAAAATAAATCCTTAAGAGAGACAAAGGCAGAGAAACATAATAATGATAATGAACCTCTGGCCACAAGGTTTCAGAGGGAGGCAAGGACTTCTCTGAAATGGAGCCAGAGGCCATTTATGTCATATTCTGGCCAAGAACTGGACTGCCTTCTATCTATGTCCTGAGAATTTGAGTGAGGCTGAATTCAACAGTAATGGACTATTTTGTTTGGTGGAGGATGTCTGAAGACAGGATGGGGGCAGAAGAGGTGGCTTAGTGGTTAAGACACTGGCTGCTCTTCCAGAGCACCTGGATTCAATTCCTAGTGTTGTCTTCTGGATGACATTCAGACTATAGCAAGGTTACTACTCACTGTTCTTATCCCACTGAGAGAGAGCAGAAAGATAGCAAAACTATGTGGTTTGCTGGGGAAAGGAGGGGGCTTAAAGTTGAGGCTACAAAGCAAACGCTGAGATATAGCTGCAGTTGTTAGAGATAAGGGAGATCTGTTCTGCATCGAGATAATAAGAACAGTGCTCTAGGGGCAAAGTGCCCCCCTAGCGAAGGTTCCAGCTTGTAACAAAAGAGAGCCTAAACTGGGGGTGCCACTGAAGGAGTCCTCTGTCTGAAAACCACTACCTGGGGAGGTGTTTCCTCCAGGTAAGCTTGGAAGACAGACAGGGTGGCACAAGTATGGCTTGAGGGGGTCAAGCTACGTCTCCAGCAGGAAGCAGGTTTTGGCATCATGGCATAGGTATGATAGATGCCAAGAGTAAGGCTCACGGAGGCTTGTGATAAGTCTGGAAGACTTCTGAGGCCAAGCAGTGTGGCCATTGTGGGAAGTTAGGAAGGTTGTCAGGTCCACAGGAAACTCCCAATTCCCCAAACTCCAGAAAGTCCAAATAGCCAAAAAAAAAAAAAAAAAAAAAAAAATAAGCAGAGGGAACATAAGACTAGTCAGTGTAACAGCCCTGGCTGTTCTGGAACTCACTCTGTAGAGCAGGCTGGCCTCAAAATCAGAGATCTGCTTGCCTCTGCCTCCCAAGTGCTGGGATTAAAGGTGTGCGCCACCACTGCCTGGCTCATTTACACTTTTGGACAGTGTTGGAACTGTTAAAGACAACAGGTACTTCTGAGGTTGGACTGCATGAATACATTTTGCATCATGAGATGGCCATGAGCCGATAAGGACAAGAGGTGGAAGCTGGGGCTTAAAGTAGTATGTTTGTTGGGTTGACAAGTGGGAGACTAATCACTAGATAGGGTTTAGAATTGCCTGGAAGACGGGGGCTGGAGAGATGGCTCAGAGGTTAAGAGCATTGCCTGCTCTTCCAAAGGTCCTGAGTTCAATTCCCAGCAACCACATGGTGGCTCATAACCATCTGTAATGAGGTCTGGTGCCCTCTTCTGACCTGCAGTCATACACACAGACAGAATATTGTATAATAATAAATAAATAAATATTTCAAAAAAAAAAAAAAAAGAATTGCCTGGAAGAACCTCTAGGCATGTCTGTGAGAAAGTTTCTATATTGACTTAGTTGAGTGGACTCACCCATGGCCAGGGACCCAGGACTGAGTAAAAAGGAGAAAGAAGTCAGCGTGTGCCACTGTTCTCTGACAGTGGGCCCAGTGTCATCAGTGACCTCATGCTACGGCCGCTGTGACTCCTCTGTCATGATGGACTGTACTCAGAATGTGAGCCCTGAGGAGCCCCTTCTGCGATCTGCTTTTGTCTGGGCCTTAGTCCCAGCAATGAGCAGAGCAGCCAGTACACTTGCTTTTCCCAGAAAATGTTGACGTGTCTGTCAGCTTGAAGAAAGGCAGTGAGGTGGCTGTCAACTCTGTCTGCCAAAACTCAGGTTTCTGGTGTTAGAGCAAAACCAAGATTCTGTACTTGTGAGAAGGCATCAGGGCCTGGCAGGAGGAGACCTTATAACTGGTCTTGTGACCATCCCTCAACTTTGGGTCCTTTTGCTTAATTCCATCTAGAAATTAGGAAGAGGCCAGTACCATCGTCCAAAGTAGTCTTCGTGGGGCTTATGTTGGAGCTTCCGGAGAGAGCACATGGAAGGCTCTTTGGGTTATTCTCTCAGAAAGCTTGGCTGTTTTGGACAGGGTGGGGTTTCTGCACAAATATTGTTTTGAGACAGCAAATATTGTTATTTGAGACAGCAAACTCGGGCTAGCTCACACCAGCCTAGATGGAACTTACTTTGTACACTGCTCTTACCTGGATAGAAATTACCTGTAGCGCTGGCTGGCCTTGAACTCGGCAATGGTCCTGCCTCAGCCTTCCAACTGCTGGAGTTGTAAGTGTGAATAACTACCCCAGCTTTGATGAATGCACAGCCAGGTGGTCTGCTCTGAGCGCTTGCTATTGGCACACCCACCAGGAAGCTTATATATAGGTCAGGAGCAGACAGTCTGCACGGAAAAGCTTCAGGGAGGGGAAGTTGCTTTTCGAGCTTTGAAGGGAGTGGGTAGAGGGCTGCAGTAGGATGCATGTGCAGCTAAACCTTGCTTCTCGTTAGAACCAGAAAATACAGTTGGGGAATCAGGCCTGCCTTACTGCCTCATATCAGATCATAAAAACCTTCATGATACCAGGCTTTCCCATGGTCCTTGTCACTTGTTTCCGTCTTTTGTTATCAACATTTAGCAGCATTTATAATATTCACATTACACGTATCAATTTGTGTATGGATGTGGGCACTTGCATGGGGCTCAGAGGTCATCTTGGGAGTTGGTTCTCTCCTTCTACCGTGAGTTCGGTGCTTTGTGTCTCTCAGCACAGTTACTGGGGAGCCAGCTCACTGGTCTTTCTAATTTTTGTAACTTTATTTCTGTGAAGTATTTTATTGGAAATGGAATCTTTTTTTTTCTCTTTGTAGATTTGAGACCACCTCTTTTTTTCTTCTTTTGCTTTATTCTCTTATAGAATACATCCCAACTACAGCCTCCCTCCTTTCCTCCCTTTCTCTCAGCCCCCCCATATTCCTTCCCCCCCCATATCCACTGTTTCTGTTTCCCTTCAGAAAAGAGTAGGCCTTCCAGACATATCAACCAAAGACAGCATGAGAGGATGCTACAGGGAGCAGGGCCCCTTGTTCTGACAGCCCGGCTAGCTTACACCCAAAATAATCACACAGAAACTGTATTAAAACACTGCTTGGCCATGAGCCTCCTATTTGGCTAACTCTTAATATTAATTTAACCCATTTTTATTATTCTGTGTTCACCACGAGGTCGTGGCTTACCGGGAAAGATTTAGCATTTCTGACCTGGCATCTCCATGGCAGCTCTCTCACTCTGCTTTCTTCCTCCCAGAATTCAGTTCTGTCTTCCCCACCTTCCTAAGTTCAGCTCTCTCACTCTGCTTTCTTCCTCCCAGAATTCAGTTCTGTCTTCCCCACCTACTTAAGTTCTGCCCTATCAGGCCAAGCAGTTTCTTTATTGATTAACCAATGAAAGCAACACATAAACAGAAGGACCTCCTACACCAACAAGATGCAGTAAAATTCAGCATAAACCTTCCTCAGGTCAGGACAGGGCGACCAGTAGAAGGAAGAGGACCCACCCCCACTGTTAGGAGTCCCACAAAAGCCCCAAGCTAAAGGACTACACACAGCATGCATGCAGAGGATCTAGGCCCACCCAGGCTCTACAGTTGCTGCTTCAGTATCTGTGAGATCTATGAACCCTGCTTAGTTGATTCTACAAAGCCATGTTCTTCTTGACGGCTTTGACCCCTCTGACTCCAACACTCCTTCCTCCCCCTCTACTCTGGGGTTCCCAGAGCTCAACCTAGTGTTTGGCTGTTGTTCTCTGCCTGTGCTCCCATCAGCTGCTGGAGGAAGCCTCTTTGATGATTGATTGGTCTAGGCACCTGTATTTGTTAGGGTTCACAGAACTTAGAGAATGAGTCTCTCCCTTCCTCTCACTCTCTCTAAGGAAATTTACTGAAATGACTTGCAGATTGCAGTCCAACAATGGCTGGCTGTGAACAGAAAGTTCAAGAATCCAGGAGTTGCTCATCCCACAAGGCTGGACGGCTCAGCTGCTTTCTTTCTTTCTTTCTTTCTTTCTTTCTTTCTTTCTTTCTTTCTTTCTTTCTTTCTTTCTTTTTTTAAGATTTATTTATTTATTATGTGTTCAACATTCTGTCTCCATGTATGCCTGCAAGCCAGAAGAGGGCGCCAGATCTCATTACAGATGGTTGTGAGCCACCATGTGGTTGCTGGGAATTGAACTCAGGACTTCTGGAAGAGCAGTCAGTGCTCTTAATCACTGAGCCATCTCTCCAGCCCCTCAGCTGCTTTCTGTATGTGCTGGAATCCCGAAGAAGTAGGCTCCAGTGCCAGGGAAGGGATGGGTGTGCTGACAGGCAGGGCAAGGGTGGAAAAATCAAACACACCTCAAGGTCGGATCAAAGGCAGGTTGTCTTCATCAAGATCCAGATCACAAGTGTGGTCTTCCATTTCGGATTATAGTTCATTCCTGATATAGTCAAGTTGACAACCAAGAATAGCCATCACAGCATGAATCTATGAGTATAGCAGGGATCGTTTTGTTGACTTTTGTTTTGGTCAGCCATCTTTGATTCTACCCTAGGTCCTGGCCATCCAGGCAGTATGGGGCATAGGCTCCCTCTTGTGGCTTGGGCCTCAAGTTAAACCAGTCATTGATTGGCCATATGGACAAATTCTGAGTCACCATTGCCCCAGCACATCTTGCAGACAAGTTGTGAGTCAGAGGTTTTGTGGTTGGGTTGGTGTCCCAGTTCCATCACTGGGAACCTAGCCTGGTTACAGAAGATGGTGTTTCAGGCTCCATATCCTCCATGACAAGGAGCCCTTGCTAGGGTCACCCTCCTCGGATCCAGGAAGTTTGCACTACACTAGGTTTCCACATTGTCCCCTCAGTGCCCACTTATTCCAGTCATCATTACCTGTGCTTCCTCCCTCTGCTGCTCCCTCCCTCACACGAGCTCTCCTGTTCTCATCCCCTCCCACACATTTCACCTGCAAATCTATTTCCCCTTCCCTTCCCAGGGAGACCCAGAGTTCCCCCTAGAGCCCTCCTTGTTACTAAGCGTCTCTGGCTCTGTGGATTGCCGTGTGGTTACCCTTTACAGCTAATTTCCACCAATGAGTGAGTACATATCATTTGTCTTTCTGGTCTGGGTTGCCTTGCTCATGATGATTGTTTTCCTAGTTCATCCATTTGCCTGCAGATTTCATGGTGTCATTTTTTTCTAACAGATGAGTAATATTCCAGTGTATAAATATACATTTTCTTTATCTATTCTTTAGTTGAGGGACATCGATGTGGTTTCCAGTTTCTGGATATTATGAATAAAGCTGCTATGAACATAGTTGAACAAGCCTCCTTGTGGTAGGATGCCACATCTTTTGGGCATATATATATGGGTCTTGAGATTGATTTCCAATTTTCTGAGGAACCACCATATTGAGTTCCATCGTGGTTGCACAAGTTTGCATTCCCACCATAAGTGGAGCAGTGTTCCCCTGAAGTGTTGTTGCTGAAGTGTTCCAACCTTCACCAGCTTGAGCTCTTTCTTGTGGTTTTTTTTTTGTTGTTGTTGTTGTTTTGTTTTTGGTAGTTTTTTGTTTTGTTTTTTAAGACAGGGTTTCTCTGTAGCTTTGGAGCCTGTCCTGGAACTAGCTCTTGTAGACCAGGCTGGTCTCAAACTCACAGAATTCGCCTGCCTTTGCCTCCCAAGTGCTGGAATTAAAGGCATGCGCCACCACTGCCTGGCTCACTTGCATTTTTGATCCTAGCCATTCTGACAGATGTAACAGGGAATCTCAAAGTAGTTTTGATTTACATTACCCTGATGACTAAGGATGTTGAACATTTCTTTAAGTGTTTCTCAGCCATTTGAGATTCCCTGTTACATTGAGAATTCTGTTTGGATCTGTACCACATCTTTTAATTGGATTGTTTGGTTTGTTGATATCTGGTTTCTTGAGTTTTTTATATATATGTATTTTGGATATTAGTCCTCTGTTGGATGTGGAGTTGGTAAAAATCTTTTCCCATTTTATAGGCTGCAGTTTTGTCCTGTTGACAGTATCCTTTGCGTTACAGAAGCTTTTCCGTTTCATGAGGTCCCATTTATTGTCAGTCTTGGTGCCTATATACTGGTGTTTTGTTTAGGAAGTTGTTGCATATGCCGATGTGTTCAAGGCTATTCCCTACTTTCTCTATTAATAATCGGGTTCAGTGTGTCTAGTTTTATGTTGAAGTCTTTGATCCACTTGAACTTGAGTTTTATGCAGAGTAATAGATATGGATTTATTTGCATTCTTCTACAAGCTGACATCCAGTTAGATCAGCACCATTTGTTGAGATGCTTTCTTTTTTCCATTGTGTATTTCTGGTTTCTTTATCAAAAGTCAGGTATCCATATATGTGTGGATTTATGTCTGGGTCTTTGATCCAATTCCATTGACCTGTTTTTATGTCAATACAATGTAGTTTTTATAACTATTGCTCTGTAGTAGAGCTTGAAGTCAAGGATGCTGATAACCTCCAGAAGTTCCTTTATTGTTCAAGATTGTTTTAGCTACCCTGGGTTTTTTGCTTTTCCGTATGAAGTTGAGTATTGTCCTTTCAAAGTCTATAAAGAATTGTGTTAGAGTTCTGATGGGAATTGCATTCAATCTGTAGATTGCTTTTGGAAAGATGACCATTTTTACTTTAATTCTACTGATCCATGCCAATTTCTTTTTTCAAAGACTCAAAGTTATTGTCATAAAAGTCTTTTACTTGCTTGATTAGAATTACCCCAAGATATTTTATATTGTTTGTGGCATTTGTGAAGGGTGTTTTTTTTTCCCCTGATTTCTCAGTCTATTTGTCATTGTTAATCTTGTATCCAGCCAAATCACTCAAGATGTTTATCAGCTGTAGGAGTTCCCTGGTAGAATTTTGGGTTCACTTATGTATACTATCACATCATCTGCAAATAATGATACTTTGACTTCCTACTTTCTGATTTGTATTCCCTTTATCTCCTTCTTATTGTTCCAGCTAGAACTTCAAATACTGTTTGAGTAGATATGGAGAGAGTGGACAGTCTTGTCTTGTTTCTGATTTAAGTGGAATTGCTTCGAGTTTCCATTTAGTTAGATGTTGGCTCTTGGCTTGCTGTATAATGCCTTTATTGTGCTTAGGTATGTCCCTTGTATCCCTGCTCTCTCCAAGGCTTTTATCATGAAGGGGTGTTGAATTTTTGTCAAAGATTTTTTCAGCGTCTAATGAGATGATCATGTGGGTTTTTTTCTTTTAATTTGTTTATATGGTGGATTATATTGATGGATTTTCTTATGTTGAACCATCCCTGTATCTGTGGGATGATGCCTATAGGTTTGGGTATACTGTGTAATAATTTTCATTGTACTCTAAGAAATCTTTCATTTTTTTATTTCTGGCATGACCCAGTAGTCACTAAGTAGAGTTCAGTTTTCCATAAATTTGTAGGCTTTCCCTCGTTTCTGTCATCATTGAAATAGAGCTTTAATCCATGGTGGTCTGATAGGATGCAAGGGGTTATGTCCGTTTTCTTGTATCTGTTGAGATTTGCTTTGTAACAAAGTATGTGGTCAGCTTGGGAGAAAGTTCATGAGGTGCTGAGAAGGTGTATTCTTTTGTGTTTGGGTAGAATGTTCTATAGATACTCATTAGGTCCATCTCTCATATTTTGTTGGTGATGCTTGCATCTCTAGTTCCTGTTCACTTACCCAGATTTTCCATTTCTGGGATTCCTTCCATTTGTATTTTCTTTATTGATTCTTTGTCCATTTTCATATCTTGAACACTTTTTTGGTTTTTTGAGACAGAGTTTCTCTGTAAACCACCCTGGCTGTCCTGGAACTCATTTTGTAGACCAGGCTGACTTCAAACGCACAGATAATCCACCTCCTGCCTCTGCCTCCCAAGTGCTGGGATTAAAGGTGTGACCACCACCACCCGGCCACTTTCATTTGTTTCCTTCAACTGTTTGTTTTCCCTGGCTTTCATTTCCTCCAATTTTTTTTTTGTCTTTTTCTCGATTTCATTAAGAGATTCACTCACTTTAAGGACCTCTTTTCTTGTGCTTTGGCTGTGTTGGGATATTCAGGACTTGCTGTAGAAGGATAGTGGACTCTGGTGGCGCCATATTGCCTTGGCTCTTGTGCTCTTATGCTGGCATCTGGGCATCTGATTGATGGTAATTCTACAGTGCTGAATTCCGGGTTTGTCTTTGTTGGATATGTTTTGTTCCTTGGTTTCTGTTTCCTCTCTGGTCTTCTTGGCCTTTGTGGCCTGTGGTTGAGCAGGGGGTTTCCACCTGAGTTGAGGGCTAAACTGCTGGTGGCTGCTGGTCTTTTGTTGAGCAGAGGGTCTCTGCCTGAGTTGGGGGTAGGAGTTCTGGAAGCCTTCGTGGCTTCTGATCCAGCAGGGAGTGTCCATCTGAGTTGAGGGCTCAGATACGGTGTCGGGGAGGTGAGGGGGGTAGGGAGGGCAGCCTACCTGATCTTCTGGCAGGTGTAGTCTGTGGGTGGACAGGGGCTGTGTGCCCAAGGGAACCAAGAGAAGAAGGAGATCCATGATCAGGCAGCCTCCTGATCTTCTGGCAGGCATGGCCTATAAGGTTGGGCAGTCCACCTCCTTTTTTAAATATTAATTTTGTTTTTATTTGTGTATGTTTGCCTTATATGTATTCCCCGTGTGTGCTGATGCCTGCAGAGGCCCAAAGACAGCATCAGATCCCTTGGAGTTGGTGTTCCTGGTGGTTGTGAATGTCTGGCGTGGCTGATGGAAACTGAACTCTGGTCTTCTGGAAGAACAGGAAGTGCTCTTAACCTCTGAGTGTCTCTCCACCCCTCTATTTCTTTACAAATTAAATTTTTAAAAGTTTATGTGATAGATGTTTTGCCTGTGTGTATGTCTGTGCATCACGTGTGTGTCTGGTGCCTGAGGGACCTGGAAGAGGGTGTGCAATTCCCCTAGAACTGGGCTTACAGGCAGTTGTGATCTGTCAGGTGGGGGGTGGGAATGGAACCCTGTTCCTAGGGAAGAGCAATGAGCATTCTTTGCCATATCTCTAGCCCCCAAAGGAAAAAGATTAATATATGCAGCAACTATAATAATGTGCCCTGGGTCATTCTAGATATTGGTAATTTGTGTTCTTTGTTACTTTTGGATTTTTTTGTGTGGTTGGGCAAGGTCTCACTATGTAGCCAGGCTGGCCTGAAACTTGTGGTCCTGCCTCAGCCTATCAGATGTCACCAATGTTGCCATCCCTCCGCACCCAAGCGGTTTGTGTCGTCCCCACACACCCCAGTCTGGTTAGTTTTATTGATGTTCCTGATTTTTCCACATACCGGCTCTGGTTTCCTTGTATTCTCCATTGTTAGAGATTTATGGATTTCTGCTCTTACCTTTATCGTTCCCATCCTTATGCTGGCTTTGGGTTAATGCACTCTCGGTTTGGGTGGGAAGAGGGGTAGGAGTGACCTAAGGCCATTAAGACATTTTATTGCACATCAGGTATTGTATCTCATTCTTGCCATCCCAGCACTTGGGAGCCTGAGGCAGGAGGATCATGAATTTGAGGTTAGTCTGGGCCAGATGATGAGGCCTTATCTCAAAAAATAAAACAATCAGTAACTGAAGCTACTCTTTCTCAGATGTTTAAATGCTGTTTTCTTTACTATTTAATTCCTTTGCAAGGGACTGTTTTAAGGATCCATTCAAGGCCTCATGCATGCTAAGAATTTCTATCTTTGTTCCGGTTAGTGTTTTGTTACAGGGGCAGATGCCCGAGAGAAGCAGCTCAAAGGATGAAGGGTTTATTGTGGTTCCCGGTTTCAGTCAATGGTCCTTTGATTCCATCTCTTTAAATCTATGGGGACATTGAACATCATGGCAGAGGTTACTCACCTCTGCTTACTTCCTGGCAACTAGGAAGATAGGAAGGGACTGGAGACAGGTTTATCCCCCAGGGCATGCCCTGGCACGCTGCTTCATCTAAGCCTCACCTTCTGTTTCCTGCTGATGCCAACATGAGAGTCCATTGGGGATTAGTCCACAGATGAAGGACTAATGTCAGTGGTTGAACCCGGCAGCAAACCCTAACAGCCACTGAGCTGTACTCTTAAGTCCTTAGTATTTTCCTTATCACTTTGTTTTGTTTTTCAAGACAGTTTCTCTGTGTATTCTTGGCTGTTCTGGGGCTCACAGACTGCCTGCCTCCAGAGTGCTGCAATTAAAGGCATGTGCCATACCACTTGGAGTTTTCTTTTTTCATTTTTTTCTTCTAATTTCCATCTTTGCTGAGGTTCCCTATTCCTTCATGTTTGCCTTTCACATTAAAGTCTGTGGTGTAGGAATCACGTGTTGGGACCATCTGCTAGAGATCTTTCCTTCTGATTTGAGTTACTAAAGGCTGTGTCAAAGTTGTTTACCAGCTCTGCTTCACGAGCACGTGTTTGCCTTGGCCTTGAGGATCAAAGGATGAGGTTTTCACCTGTTGGCCCAACTGACTGTTGGGTGTATAAGCCTCCATGGTGCTATTGAATAAGGGGCTTCTTACCAGTGACTAGAGGTCTGTGTTTCTGTCTATCTGTGTGTCTCTGTGTGTTTCAACCTCCAGCCCTTTGCCCGAAGCTCGTGAACTGTGTGGTAGCGCATAGAGCGCAAACAGGCGTTGTGCGCTGCAATGGTAGTTGCTTTAAATTCCTTATCTGACAGCCTCGGGGATTGGGGCTTTTTGTCTCTTGATGGTGGGATTCTTATTCTTGCCCTATTGTGTGGGTGTCTCGTTGTGTTTAGCTGAATGACATTGCCAACATGCTTTTTCTGAAGAGGGGTGCTTCTTTCCATGGGGTGTATATGCTTTCTAAACAACATTCTGGTTACCAGGCAGGTCAGATCCCTAATAACACGCTTCCTTTTCTTCTAGTTGTGCCTTTGTGCTTCAGTGCCTTTGCCAACCGCAGAAAATGATGGGGTCCCAGGTAAGTCCACTGCTTATTGCTCACTTGGTGTTTCATTTCGCTTTTGGAGCGTTATATTTATGGAAAATGAAGTAAAAAGGATGAGGAGTTAGCTTTGGGACAGAAAGATGGCTCAGTGGATGAGAGCCCTTGCTGCACAAGCAGGAGGACCTGAATTTGGATCGTAGTGGGCTTGGCCCCACACCAGTGTCTCTAGCACTATGAGGGTCAGAGAAAGGATTGCTGGGGCTTTCTGGAAGCCTAGCTCCAAATTCAGTGAAACAACCCCATCAATCCTTGCCATTCTGGGGTAAGGGGTCCCTTCTGTTTTGAGGGGGTGGAAGAAAGGGTCTCATGGAGCATAATCAACCCTCAGACTCCCCATGTATTTAGAGTAGTGGTTCTCAGTCTCCTGATAATTCAACCCTTCAGCACAGTTCCTAATGTTGTGATGACCCCAACCATAAATCTTCATTGCCACTTCTTTGCTGTAATTTTGCTACTGTTAAGAATTGTAATGTAAATCTGTTTTCTGATAGTCTTGGGTAACAACCCTGTAAAAGGGCCCTTGGACTCCAAAGGGATCATTACTCACAGGTTGAGAACCTAACCTTAAAAGTCCAGCTTCTAAGGATCCCTCTCAGGGTTAAAAAAAAAAAAAACCCTCCACAATAAGTGAAAGGAACTAAAATCTGAGGGTTAAGAAATTACAACACATTCTTTCTATCCCTGTCTCTTTATTATTCTCTCTCCTTTGTACTCTATTCTGTTCTGACTGTAATTTCTTAGCTCTAAGTCTGTCTCAATCCTAATTTCAATTCTCTGCTCTATTTTTCTTCATTTCCCTATCTCTGCTAATTTCTGGGATGCTTTTGCTCTAACTTAAATGTTCCCACTTCTGTCACCTCTTTTCGTTCTTACCCAGCTGTAAAGACCCACAAAACCTTGCAGGCAGAGGTAGCCAGGCAGCTCACATAAACGGACAAGGGAAGTTTGTGGCCCTTGGTCCTTTAGCATTTTTGTCAAATGTTAGCAAACTTTAGTGTTAGCTCTTAAGCCTGATGCTTGTCAGAGGCACCGGTGAAGGCTTGTCTGCCTCTGGACTGTGGGTAGATGGTTAATTATTTTTCCTGCGAGTAAGACACAAGCAGTAAATCTCCTAAAGTCATCAGTAAGCAGAGGTGAAGGTGAGGTGAGGAGTTGGGAATCTTTTAAAGCAAGGTTAGTTTTAGGTCGTTGCTTTTCTTATCTATAAGTGAAGTAAAACCAAGGCACACTTATTTCTTCTATGTGAGCAGCTATGAATTAACAGCTCTGAGCAAGTAATTCTATGTCCTTGGATATCTGGGAATGCCTTGAATGGAATGCTTTTGCCTAAACCTTAAACACTGACCCAGTGCCTGTCAATAAAGCTAATTGCAGGAAGGCAGATCTGTGTTTACAGAGAGAGGAGCAAAGACCTGGCAGTGCAAAGCAGGCTCCTTGACTGTGACTGTCTTCACACATAGCTCAAATAGTGCTGAACTGTGGGAGATAAATCCCAAATTTATAACAGAAAGGGAGTCAGCTACAGTGAAAAATCTATAGCAGAAAACAGCCACTTTATTTACAAAGCAGTAATCTCAAAAAGCCCAGCATTGTGTTTAAAACCTTCACCCAAAACCCCTGGCTCTGATGAATCACTCGTGAAATGAGAGCGGGCTGTCTAATTACCGCAAGACTCCTCAGTTCATAGCAAGAACCCTGCTTTAGATGACATGCTCCCGGGTGTCCCCAGCCCAGGAAAGAGAACATGTGGTGTGAGTGTGCACACCTGGGCTAGGAAATGCACTGTTTGCTCCTGTGATGCCATCTCAGCTGAACCCTTCTAGCAGGTAGAGTTTTAAATTTAATTACATTTTTGTGTGCATAGGGTGGGGGTTGGTGGATTGTGGTAGACTGTACAAGGTCAGTTTCTCCACCTTCTGATGGAGAACTCAGATCTTCAGGCTTGAGTAAATACCTTTACCCAAGAAACCATCTCTAGCCAGGCGGTGGTGGCGCACGCCTTTAATCCCAGCACTCGGGAGGCAGAGGCAGGCGGATCTCTGGGAGTTCGAGGCCAGCCTGGTCTACAAGAGCTAGTTCCGGGACGGGCACCAAAGCTACAGAGAACCCCTGTCTCGAAAAAACAAAAAAACCATCTCTAGCTTTTTCTTTGTGTTCAGATTACATTAGCTAACGTCAAGCAGGAAGAGCCAACTCTAGCATTGCTGGTGGCTGTATAAAGGGCAGTGTTACTGTGAGCAGCACATGGCACTCACTAGCAATGCTTAGCTAAGCCGTGTCTAGAAAGTTTACTAGGAGACCCCTTGTCTTAGTCTAGCTGTAGCTTTCCTAAAAGTTCACAGGCCTTAACAGTGTTGGTGCATCTGGCAGAATGCTCAGTATTTTTCAACTTTACCACTTGACTGCCGGCTCTCAGGAATTAGTTTAAAAGCAGACAGATTTGTAAGATGAATGGAGTACCCTCACTGATATAAGGCAGCACGGTGCAGGAGTGGGAGAGATGTCCTTAGTACAGGTTCAAGACAAACCAGAGCAAGTGCATGTAAGACTCTGCATGTAGGCAGTCTGCCCTCACTTTAAAGTCTGGAACAGTGGCACAGGTATCTTGATGCTAGCCCTCAAAATGTCTGCTTCTGAGTTAGTTCCGGCCTGCACTAGAACTGTCTGCTGTCATTAGAGAACTGCTGTTCTGCAAACTCTTCCCGGACACTGCCCTCGGCTCTCGCTTTGATTTGTCCCTTTCTATGACCTTTTGAATTACTGTTTTATTGGTGCTTTTTTTTCTGAGACAGGGTCTCTCTATGGCAGTGGTTCTCAACGTGTGGGTTGGGACCCTTTGTGGGTAGCATATTAGTTACATTATGATTTCCTAGTGGTGCATATTAGATATTCACATTATTTCATAGTGGTACATATTAGTTACATGATTTCCTAGTGGTGCATATTTGTGGCGGCGTAAATGAATGCAGACAGATTATAAAGATATATACAGCTTTAATAAGGAAATAGACTTACAGGACCACAGGTTCCCGCGGAGAACAGGAAAACCAGAGAAAAGGGCTGCTGGGATCACGCCTGGCAGATTTATCAGTAAACATTAGCCCAAGGCGAACACGCCCCCAATGGGTGGGGCTATATCCCTACACATATTGGATATTTATGATTTCCTAGTGGTGCATATTGGATATTTAATTATAATTTCCTAGTGGTGCATATTGGATATTCACATTATGATTTCATAGTGGTAGCAAATTAGTTATGAAGTAGCAATGAAATAATTTTATGATCAGGGTCACCACAACCTGAGGAACTGTATTAAAGGGTCTCAGCATTAGGAGATGCTTTGTAATGGGGCTGTGTCAGGTCCTGGTTGTCCAGGATGGTCCCAAACTCAGATCAACCTGCCTCTGCTCTAGCTCCTGATGCTGGGATTAAAGATGCACCCTGCCTGCAGTGCATTTCTTAATCATGTCTTGAGAAAGGGTAAGAAATACTCTTTTCAAAACTTGTATTTTTGAAAGGTCTTTATTTCCCTCATTATTTGATGTAGACCTCTGCACCAATGTGGATTTGCCTCTTTCTAGCTTTTATTTTTGAGACTGTTTCTCACTACGTAGCCCTGGCTGGCTTGAAGCTAAGATCTGCCTGCCTCTACCCCCCGCAAATGCTGAGGTTGCAGGTGTGCACCACAACACCTGTTTGCCTGCCTCTACCCCCCCAAATGCTGAGGTTGCAGGTGTGCACCACAACACCTGTCTGCCTGCCTCTACCCACCCCAAATGCTGAGGATGCAGGTGTGCACCACAACACCTGTCCTGAACAAAGGTGTTTAGACGCAGCACAGTTCATGGTGAACTCTTACAGTGTGGCAGGAGTAAGTTTTCATATATCCTTTCTCTGTCTCCCAAAGCGAATCACATGTCATTTCAGGGATCGGTTTCATTCACTGATGTAACTGTAGACTTCACCCAAGAGGAGTGGGAGCAGCTGGACCCCTCTCAGAGGATTCTGTACATGGATGTAATGCTGGAGAACTACAGCAACTTACTCTCAGTGGGTAAGGACGGCCTGGGAAACAAACCTTTAACCTGGGGGCAGGAGCTGTAGTTAGGATGGTCAGTTCAGACCTCACCAGGTGTAGATGGAGCTGCTGGCAGGCCTGCTTTCATCTTGCCTGGCTCCCGCATGGTTAGCTTAACACCCGAAATAACACACAAACTGTATTCATATAAACACTGCTTGGCCCGTTATATCTAGCCTCTTCTTGGCTAACTCTCATATCTTGCTTAACCCATTTCTAATAATCTGTGTAGCACCATGAGGTGGTGTCTTACTGGGAAAGATGCAGCATGCCTGACCTGGCGGCTGGCTTCACCGCGTCTGACCCAGAGAGGAGAGGCATGGCATCTGGCTCACTTCCCTTCTTCCCAGCATTCTGTTCTCTCTACTCCACCCACCTATGGGCTGGCCAATCAAATGGGCAAGGCAGTTTCTTTATTAACCAATGAAATCAACAAATAGATGACCCTTCACCATCAACCAGGGGAGCTGTAGTTAGGATGGTCAGTTCAGACCTCACCAGGGGAGCTCTGATGAAAGGCTAGGAGAAATGATGTCCCAGCTTTTGAACAGTTTGAGCACCTTTGAGTTTTTCTTAAGACAGGTTCTCACTTATATGACCTTGGCTGGTCTTGAACTCAGAGATTACTTACCTCTAGCCCCTCCCACCCCAGTACTGGGCAAAGGTGTGTGGTCTGAGGGTTTTTAGTTTTGTTTAGTTATTCAAGACAGGATTTCCCTGTGTAACAGCACTAGCTGTCCTAGAACTCAATTTGTAGATCAATAGTCTCGAATTTAGAGATCGCCTGCCTCTGCCTCCCAAGTGCTGGGATTAAAGGTGTGTGCCACCATGCCCAGTTAACCCCAGAATCTTGCTGTCTACTTGAGAGGTATCTTCAGAGACTTGCAGAGTGATTATATCTGCAGGCTGTGAGAAATGCTCACTTTAGAGTTACCTTGTGGGACTGGAGAGTTGACTTAGTGGTCAGCGGTATATACAGTATGCTCTTGCAGAGGACTCGAGTTTGGTTCCCATTGCCCATGCTGGGCAGCTCATAAGCACCTGAAACACCAGCTCCAGGGGATCTGAAGCTTTGGCTCTAATGGCACCTGTACACACCTGTACACAGACATTTAAAGAGATTCTTCTAGGACCAGTGAGACGGCTCAGGAGGTTGAAGGTGCTTACTTCTCTGCCAAGCCTGATGTCTTGAGTTTGATTCTTAGAGCCAATATTGGTGGAGGGAGGTAACCAGTGGGAGGTGGTTGTCCTTTGACCTCCACTCACATGCCATGGGGTAATGCATGTGCACTCACACATACCACACAAAAATAAAAGTAGAAATTGGGTATAGTGTGGCACACTTCTAATCCCAACACTGGGGAGGCAGGGGCAGGTAAATATCTGAGTTTAAGGCCAGCCTGGTTTACATGGAGAGTTCCAGACTAGCCAGGGCTACATAATGAAATGCTGTCTTCAAAAAAAGGGTGGTGGTGGGCTTCAGAGGTACTGTAGTGACGGGAAGTGCTGGCTGTCCTTCCAGCCACTATGTGTTTATTCCTCGCATTTATGTGGAGGCTGATGGCCTTCTGTAGCATGAGATCTCTTCTGATCTCTGTGGGCACTGCAAACATAGCATGCAAGTAAAACACCCGTATACATAAAAGTAAATACATCTTTTTAAAAAATATTTTATGTATGGCTGTTTTTGTCTGCCCGTATGTCTGTGTACCATGGGTATGCCTGGTGCCCTCAGAGGCTAGATAGAAGAGAGCCATGGAATCTCCTGGAACTGGAGTCAGAGATAGTTATAAGCCACCATGTGGGTGCTGGGATTTGAACACAAGTCCTCTGGAACAATAGTCAGTGTTTTTTTGTTTGTTTTTTTTTTTTTGTTTTGTTTTGTTTTTTGGTTTTTCGAGACAGGGTTTCTCTGTGGTTTTGGAGCCTGTCCTGGAACTAGCTCTTGTAGACCAGGCTGGCCTCGAACTCCCAGAGATCCACCTGCCTCTGCCTCCCGAGTGCTGAGATTAAAGGCGTGCGCCACCACCGCCCGGCTAGTCAGTGTTCTTAACCTCTGAACCATTATCTAGTCCGATTAAAAAAAATTTTTTTAGGGGCTGGAGAGATGGCTCAGCGGTTAAGAGCACTGGCTGTTCTTCCAGAGGTCCTGAGTTCAATTCCCAACAACCACATGGTGGCTCACAACCATCTGTAATGAGATCTGGCTCCCTCTGGCGTGTGGGCATACATGGAGACAGAAGGTTGTATATATAATAAATTTTTAAAAAATTCTTTTTAGGCCAGGCCATGGTGGCACACGCCTTTAATCCCAGCACTCAGGAGGCAGAGGCAGGTGAATCCCTGTGAGTTTGAGGCCAGCCTGGTCTACAAGAGCTAGGACTGTTACACAGGGAACCCCCCCCCAAAAAAATTTTTTTTTAAATATTAAGTATACAATATTCTGTCTGCATATATGCCTGCAGGCCAGAAGAGGGCACCAGATCTCATTACAGATGGTTGTGAGCTACCATGTGGTTGCTGGGAATTGAACTCAGGATCTTCGGAAGAGCAGGCAATGCTCTTAACCGCTGAGCCATCTCGCCAGGCCCCCCAAAATTTTTAGTAAGTTATTTGTAGGGTTGGGGTGATTATACAAGTGAATCCCAGAGCCCCCAGAAATGCTGGGTGGTAGCCTCCCTGTTCCATCCTTGGAATGGAGTATTAGCCATATCTGGGTTCCAGGGAATATAACACCTTCTTCCTAGCCTCCATGGGAACTCAGCACACACATGGTGCACAGCCATACATACAAGCAAAATACTCACACATGCTGGAAAAATGCTATTTTGGGGCCAGTTGTTGCTGTCCATGCCTGTAATAAAGAGTGCTGCAAATCCTAGGCAAGCCTGATTATGTAATGGAGCCCGGTCTCGAAGGGTGAAAACCAGCAGGGGCGAGCAGAGCCCAGTGCTGGTGCCACTATCGTCTGGAGCTGAAGCGCCAGTCACTGACTCTGCTCCCCATGTCGTCACTGCCCATCTGCGTATTTTCTTGGTCTCCAGGCTGACTGTCCATTGTCCTCGAGGGTGCTATGAAATCCTTATCACAAATTATCTTTACCATGGCATTTATGCCCACTTTTACTTTTGTTTGTATCATGGTGAGGAGGAATGCTGTGGAGACAGACTCTTTCTGTATAGCCCAGACTAGCCTTGGACTCAGGCTGGTCTTCTCAACCCAGCATCCTGGGTGTTAGGATTATGGACGTGAGCCACAACATCCAGCTTTGACCTCTTTTTTTTCTGCCCACCTTTTTGTTTTTCTATCCAGAGCCCTGGCCATCCTGGAACTCTCTGTAGACCAGGCTGGCCTCAGACTCATAGATACACCTGTCTCTGCCTCCCATGCTGGGATCAGAGATGGTGACACCACTGCCTGGTTTTTTTTTTTTTTTGGTTTTGGTTTTTCAAGACAGGGTTTCTCTGTGGTTTTGGAGCCTGTCCTGGAACTAGCTCTTGTAGACCAGGCTGGTCTCAAACTCACAGAGATCCGCCTGCCTCTGCCTCCCGAGTGCTCGGATTAAAGGTGTGTGCCACCACCACCCGGCCCGGCTTTTTCTACTCACTTAAAGGTCATTTTTGTCATCAGGAAATACCACCCCTCCAACATCTATTTTCTTTTCTAAGTTTAAGAGATGAAAAATGTTTGTGTTGGGGATTTTTTTTTTTTAATACTGAAAGACTGGGTCTGAACCCAGAGTTAACTCTATGATGGGATCCCTTGTGGGGACTTCACACTCTAACAGAGAAGACTTAAGAAAGTCTCTTTCAGCCGGGCGGTGATGACGTACACCTTTAATCCCAGCACTTGGGAGGCAGAGGCAGGCGGATCTCTGAGTTCGAGGCCAGCCTGGTTTACAAGAGCTAGACTCTATGACAGGCTCCAAGCTATACTGAGAAACTCTGTCTTAAAAAACAAACAAAATCCCTTTTACTGTGTTTTGTCCTAGAAGTATGGAGGGCCGATGACCAGGTGGAGAAGGACCCCAGGGACCCAGATGAACAGATGAAGCCACGTATAACCCTCAAGAACCAACCACCAATTGAAGAAAGAGGAAGTCTTTTTGGGAAGACATTAAATCTGAACATGGACTTTGTTTCGTTAACACAAGTTCCCTATAAGTACGACTTATATGAAAAGACTTTGAAATGCAGTTCCGACTTACTCAGCAGTGGAAGCTGTGTGAGGAGGAAGGGTGAGGAGCGCAGTGGGTTTGGGAAGCCACTTCTGTACCTGAAGCAAGAAAGGCCCCGTGCCGGAGTAGAGTACTCAGGATACAGCGGGCATGGGAAGGCTCTCAGCCATAAAGAAGTCGTCTTCAAACATCAGAAAATGAAGAGTTTGGTTCAGCCTTTTGTCTGCAACTACTGCGACAAAGCCTTCTCCTTCAAGTCGCTCCTCATTAGCCACAAGAGGATACACACGGGAGAAAAACCCTACGAGTGTAACGTGTGCAAGAAAACCTTCTCCCATAAGGCAAACCTCATCAAACACCAGAGAATTCATACCGGAGAGAAACCGTTTGAGTGTCCCGAGTGCGGAAAAGCATTTACCCACCAGTCAAACCTTATTGTTCACCAGAGAGCGCATATGGAGAAGAAGCCGTATGAGTGCAGCGAGTGTGGAAAGACATTTGCTCAGAAGTTTGAACTCACCACACACCAGAGAATTCACACAGGAGAGCGACCCTATGAGTGCAACGAGTGTGCAAAAACCTTCTTTAAGAAATCAAACCTCATCATACATCAGAAAATTCACACGGGGGAGAAACGCTATGAGTGCAGCGAGTGCGGAAAGTCGTTTATCCAGAACTCCCAGCTCATCATCCACATGAGGACTCACACTGGAGAGAAGCCCTACGAGTGTACTGAATGTGGCAAAACCTTTAGCCAGAGGTCGACGCTTAGACTGCATTTGAGAATCCACACGGGAGAAAAACCCTACGAGTGTGCTGAATGTGGGAAGGCCTTCAGCAGAAAGTCTCGACTCAGCGTCCATCAGAGGGTCCACACAGGCTAGGTCCTGCGGCTACAGTCAGATTATACCGTGGACAGCCATCAAAGCAGAATTCTCCCGTCGAGGGAGAAACCCTGATGAAGAATACTGAAGGAACTTGGGGAATTGTATTGAGATGCAAGCTAACTCAAAAAAACTTAAGAGGAAAGGATACCATAAGAATATTATATTGAAAATTAGTATCCATATGTATATGTATGTCATACATGTATCTCCAGACCCAATTGTGAATAGATACACCCACTCTATTTCTATGAACTTTCTTGATTTTTGTGCTGCTGGGATTCAGACCTAGGGTCTTGCCTGTGATAGGCAGGGTTTTTTTTAACCACTGATCTACATCCCCAGTCTACAGTGATCTTTTTAAAATTTTGAATGCATTGAATATTCTAGGAGGAAAAATAGTTTTAAATCTGTTAAGTTTAATAGCTGCTGGGAGTTTGAAATTCTCATCTATGAAATTGCATCATAGTAAACAAGGTTTTCCATACTCAACATCACATATGCACCACAGAGCCTTTCCAGCCCAGTGTGCATCCAGAAGAACCATGGGGTGGACCTTCATGTAGCCCGTTTCCTCTGCAGCCAGCTCATACACGTTGGTGTGGCCCTTGTTAATGAGCTGTTTTAACCTGATTCTGGGTTTGAAGATGTTCCAGAGCATTATTTATATAAATATGCAAAGGTGTGAGATAATTGATCTAGAGTGGAAGAGGCAGCTGTGAACTCTGACTTGGTACCCGTTACAGAATAGAGTTGTGCTGGGCAGGCAATTCCTCATCTGCCCTGCTCTTGTTCTTTCTCCCTGAGATGTTTACATACAAGTGCATGTCTGTGTACCCCAGAAAACTATTTTTGTATGTTTTTGTCTTCCTCTTCATGCTTTATGAATTGTCCTACAAAAACAATGGGTAGGGTGCCTGTGTAGCTTACAAATGTTACATTTCAGAGACTTAAAGAATTGTCAAGAGCTGTATTTCACTGCTTTTTATAGTTTCCATGTGTGATACTCTTTAGAGATGTGCTCTTGCTGTGTCCTTTAAAGGAAGTATTTCTGCTTTCTCCCCATATGACACTGCCTTTGGGACCCTTAGCTGTCACCCTGCCTTTTGGTGTTCAAGCACTTTATAAGAGTATTTTCTACTGCAATGACAAAACACCGTGACCACGGCAGCTTTAAAAGAAGGTATTTGAGGCTCACAGTTCCATGGTTAGAGTCCCATGGCCATTGGGAGAGGAGCGGGTGTGGGAGCAGGCAGGCATGATGGAGCGTAGCTTAGAGCTCACCTCTTGGGACACAAGCACAGGAGCAAGCTAACCGGGAGCCCACCTCCAGGGACACACCTCAGCTTTACCAAATAGTCCCACCAACTGAGACCAATATTCAAACCTGTGAACCTACAGAGGCAGTTCTCATTCAAACCACCAAAATGTTGGACTTCGGTGGGCTCCATATGTTGGCATTTACAGCATTAGGGGTTTTTCTAGGTGCGATGCTCCATGCCTTTAATCCCATGGGAGGCAGAAGCAGGTGTCTGAGCTGGAGACCAGTCTGGTCTACACAGTGAGAGACCCTGTCTGCAAACAAACGTTTTATATAACTGAAAGATGATCATTTGAAGTTTGATTCCAAATCACAAGCTCAGCTTTCTCATTGTGCATTAGAATTATAAATGGAAATCACAACGATTTTTGTGTTTAATAATTTGCTTGTATGGGTGTTTTACCTGTATGTATTGTCTGTGCACTGTGTGCATGCAGTGCCTGTGGAGACCTGGAGAAGGTATTGAATCCCCTGGAGTACTATGGGTACTGGGAATTGAAACCTGGGTCCTCTGAAAGAGCAGCCAGTGCTCTTAACTGCTAAGCCATCTCTCCAGCCCCTTGGGTTTTTATTTTTGTAGATAGTTGATTCTGTCTTTTAACATTAAGAAATACATGCTGTGTGGTGGTGGCACACGCCCCAGCACTGAGGAGGCAGAGACGGGAAGATCTGAATTCCAGGACAGGTTCCAGAGCTACAGAGAAACCCTGTCTCGAAAAGCCAAAAAAAGAGAAAAGAAATACAGAATCTCTTCATACCAGGAAATTTCTGGCAATCTGAAAATTAAGAGAAAAAAAAAGATGCCAGTACTTAAGATTTTATGTTGACCAAGTTATATTAATTTTGGGTTTTAAAAAAATCATTTAAAAATGAGTGAGGGACTGAAGAGATAGACTCAGGTTAAGAGCACTGGCTGCTCTTTCAGAGGTCCTGAGTTTAATTCCCAGCAACCACATGGTGGCTCACAGCTATCTAGAATAAGATTTGGTGCCCTCTTCGGGCATGAAGACAGACATGCTAGAACACTGTATACATAATAAATCCTAAAAAAATAAAAATGAGTGAATAAAAACAGGCCTGGTGGCACACTCCTTTAATCCCAGAACTCGGGAATCAGACAGGTGGATCTCTGTGAGTTTGAGGCCAGCCTGGTCTCCAAGGAGTTCTGGGACAGCCAGGACTGTTACACAGAGAAACTGTGTCTCGAGAGAAAAATAAATTACAGTAAAAAAAAAAATGGTATGACTGAATGACTCTTCATTGAAAAGTGTATAGGAGCAAACTTCCAGATCATAGGAGAATATGTCAGTTTTTGCTTTTTCCAAATAAAGATCTAGCCACCTTCCATCCATGTTTGTGTATGCCTCTCCCTCCCCACACTGGGATTACAGGAAGGTGCCAAGCTTTTGATGTGGGTGCTGGCGATCAAACTCCGTCTTTATGCTTTCATGGCTTGCGCCTTACTAAACCACACCCCTAGTCCAGCATATTTGCTTCATGACCTGCCCCTTTGACTTGTCCATCTGGACACATTTTGGTCAGATGGAAGGCTCTCCTCGCCTGCCTTGGCTCTCCATTCTGATGCTTGGGTGACCAACTAAGAGTGACCAATAACAGTGTGGCTGTCACATTAAGGGGGGGGGGGTCCTAAGAACTTCTTAATGTCCATTTAACCAACAGCAAGTCCAGACTTGCATTCTCTGTGTCACTGTGTGTGTCTTCTGTCCTCCCTGTGGCATGAGTCTGAATCTGTGCCTGCCCTGTAGGCTGTCTTGTGACTATGTCCGTGTGTGCCTGCCCTGTAGGCTGTCTTGTGACTGTGTCCGTGTGTGCCTGCCCTGTAGGCTGTCTTGTGACTCTGTCCGTGTGTGCGTGTCCTGTAGGCTGTCTTGTGACTGTGTCCGTGTGTGCGTGTCCTGTAGGCTGTCTTGTGACTGTGCCCATGTGTGCCTGCCCTGTAGGCTGTCTTGTGACTGTGTCCGTGTGTGTGTGTCCTGTAGGCTGTCTTGTGACTCTGTCCGTGTGTGTGTGCCCTGTAGGCTGTCTTGTGACTCTGTCCGTGTGCGTGTCCTGTAGGCTGTCTTGTGATTCTGTCCGTGTGCGTGTCCTGTAGGCTGTCTTGTGACTCTGTCCCTGTGTGCCTGCCCTGTAGGCTGTCTTGTGACTGTGCCTGTGTGTGCCTGCCCTGTAGGCTGTCTTGTGACTCCTGTGTCCTTGTGTGCGTGTCCCTTATGCTTTTCTCTGCATTTGTGACCATCACAGAAAGCATCACATGGAGAACGAGTGAGGGATACTTTACAGACACTGTTTAACCGTTTTCCAACTCGCCCAGACAACAGTGTTTATAAAGCTGCGCTGAATGTGTGTAACGTTTATGGTGGATGTCCATCTTATAGGACTGTCCAACTCCTGTGTTGCTGCTTTCAGCAAATTATTGTTAGAACACAGACGTATTTTTGTGGGCCAGGAGCATGGACGACATAATTTAAGGCTTACAGCTGTGCATCAGCTTAGGCTGTAAAAGGGAATGTCAATGGGAAAGCCAAAGCATGTAGAATTGTTACACTGCTTCAAAGGCAGAATAAACAGGTTGGTGCCTGGTAGGATAACAGTTTTGTTTCTTCTTTCTTATGAGACAGGGCTCTCTGCAGCCCTGACTGTCCTGAAACTGAAACTCACTCTGTAGACCAGGCTAGCCTCAAACTCTGAGATGCACTTACCGCTGCCTCCTGAGTGCTGGGATTAAAGGCTGGCTCTATCACCATCCGGTTCAAGGTGTGTTATTAACTGAAGTTCCAGCAAAAGTTCTTGTCTCCTAGAATATAAAAATAGAGATATTTTTATCACAGTCCCTTGGCACACAACTGGAAGTCCTTTAAGACTGTGAGTCTAGACCATTGTCCACCAGAGCACAGCTGAGGGTTTCTTTGTAGATAACCTTACACCCTGTTTACAGTAAGAATGGCCCGCTGTGTCCTATAAGGCTGGGGACTGCTTTTCTTCTGGAAGTCTTTCAATCTTAGCGTGAAACGCAGCTGGCCGCAGATTTCCTGAGGTAATTGCGTTCCATCCTTTTCCCGCATCCCAGCTTTCCCTACCAACCTTCACAGTTGCAGTGCTAGTGTCTCTGCAGGGTCTGTGTGCTCTTCCCCTCCTGGCCAGACTTCCTGCTCCAAGGGACCCGCGGGAAAAGTCTCCCCATCTTCCCTCAGGGCCAGCTCAAGGCCAGGTTCCCTTTGTGAGTGGTTCCCTTGAGTTCGGCCAGCGTGAGGAAACTAGATGGAGCTCTGTCTCCACAAAGAGGGGGTGCATTTTCCCAAACCAGCCCAGCTTAGAGCATGCCTCAACCAAGTTAGCATGAGTCACATGGGAGGTTCACTGCCCTCCAGTGACACTTTGGGATGAAATGTCACCCTCTGATAGGGCCCATCTCTTTCTGACTCATTCCTGGAATGTGTTCTCAAGAATTGACTTCAAACTGACCCCCAGATTCTGAAAAGGCGGGGGCTGGGACTAATTTTCCCTTATAACAAAGTTAGGCTCATGTTCACTCCCAGATCAAGAAATCTGGCCATACCATGGCTTACTGTTATATAGCTGCATTCTATGATAAACCTTTGGTCATAATCTAGGAAAGGACTCAAATCTCTGAACCCAAACCTTCACGACCTTGTTGACAGGACGTCAGCTGTGGGAAGGATGTCGTGTGGATTCTCACACTAGCCCATCTGCCCTGGACTCAGCCCCAGTGACATACTTGATGACCCTTTGTGAATACTCAAGCCCCTGTCGGATCTGGTCTCTGCTACCAGCCTCCACCTCCACCTCACAATCCTGCTCCCTCCCTCCCCCTTATGAGGGTGGCACCAAATGAAGGTGACATTTTCTCCACCTGCAGAAGTCTAACTGCTCTTCCTTATGTCATGGTGTCATAGTTCAGCTGTTGACACATAGAGTCCCCCAGGCAGAAGGAACCTCAGCTGAACAACTGACCAGATGGGCCTGTGACCATGTCTGTGAGTATTTTCTTAACTGCTAATCTATGTAAGCGGCTCAGTCCACTGTGAGTGGTACCATCCCTACGCAGGTGAGTCAGCCGTAGAAAGAAAGGCTAACAAGTCAGAGGGGAAACAGGCCACCATCCCTCTGTAGTGTCTGCTTCTGTCCCCGCCTCCAGGTCTAGATGAAGTGAGCCTTGGGTCTGAGGACTCTTCCCTCTCATCCTTGTCAGGAGTACCCAAAGCCTCTGGGCTTAAAGCCTCTTCTGGGACCATGTCCAGTCTACAGGGTAGAGGTATAGGAAGCGAGAATGTCCCTCTTACTATGAGAACAGGCCAACCCCACCCAAGGATGTCACACTCAAGTCAAACCCAAAGCAGCACAAGTGGCCTGCCTTTGTTCCTCTCTGTAAGGAGCTGGCTGAGGAAAGAGGCTCACCTGGTCTGAAGACAGACAGGGCTATATGGCTCTCCTGTCCTACCTAAACTACAGCTGAGGCTTTCTGAAACTTCAGAGTCTCTCATGACATTTCTGCCAGGTCTGTTCTGTAATGGCCTGGAGCCATCTAGGACCTCAAAGGCCCTAACTGTCATAACATGTAGTTTTAACATGTCATAACTGTCAAAGCATGCAGCACCAGACACAGCTACTCAGAAGTTCTTGCCCAAAGTCTGGGTTATCTCCATTCCTGGACACCGACCGAAACCAGCTCACCACACTCCTCTGAAGGACCCTAACACTTTTTTTTTTTTTTTTTTGGTTTTTCGAGACAGGGTTTCTCTGTAGCTTTGGAGCCTGTCCTGGAACTCCCTTTGTAGACCAGGCTGGCCTCGAACTCACAGAGATCCGCCTGCCTCTGCCTCCCGAGTGCTGGGATTAAAGACGTGCGCCACCAACGCCCGGCCCTAACACTTTCTTTAAAGGTCCCATTATTCTTTAACACCTGAAGTGTTTACACGAGGCCAGCAGTTTCCAAACCTGCGCACACATCAGACACACCTAAAAGTCTTAGGATAGGGCTGGAGAAATGGCTCAGTGGCTAAAAACATCCACTTCTCTTCCAGAGGGTCTGGTTCTCGGCACCCGTGTCAGGCAGATCACAACCACACGGAACTCCAGCTCCAAGGGATCTGATCCCCTCTTGCAGACTCTGCGGGTACTTGCACACGCATACATACATGCACACACATAAACATGCGTGCACACACATACATTACACAGGCATACATACACATATACACATACACATGCATACACACACACGCACGCACACACAACTGAAAAGCGACAACAACAAAGACTGGAGGTGCAGGGCTCGGCCCCATCCCCATGGCTTTCTCATCTGTGGGCCTGGTGGCCTGCGGAGCTTGTGTCCCTAAGGAGTCCCAGCTGCTGCCATGGCACTGGTTTTGCACAGCCCCTGCCCTAATTAAGCCCCTTACTTTACAAGGCACTACAAGAAGCAAGGCAGGAGACTGCAATGGAGTGGAGAAACCAGCTGCCCGTGCCACATACAGAGGGAGTGCCCAGTGCCCAGGTCTGGTTGAAGCGAAGGAGACTGAGGGCAAATGGGAGGGGCCACCGATTTCTACTGATGCAGGGTTTACTGTTTTGTCGAGACTGGCCTCGAAGTCACCACACCTCTGCGACCATTTCCCAAGGGCACATTTTGTTGTTATTTTATGCAGATACAGGGTCTAGCGATGCAGCCCTGGCTAGCCAGAGCTCACTATGTAAACCTGTCTGACCTCGAACTCACGGAGAGCCACCCGTTGCTGTCTCCCAGGGTACTGGGTGGGATAAACGGTATATGTCATCTCCTGGGGAAAATAAGATCCCTGACTCTACACACACCCCAGAGACTGACGAAAGCAAAGCTATTTTTAATACGCTATTGCTGGGATCTTTCTGGAATAAGCACACTGACACCAACGAGAGCGAAAGAGACATCACCGGTGGACAAAGCCATGGTAGCTCCTGATAGGTGTCAGGTCCAGTCCAGTTTATATTCTAAAACCATAAAGTGGGGCGAGCTAGCAAGGGAGACTGGTCAGGTTGTTAAGGGCGACGAACCATTGCTTCAGCTATTTTCCCAAATCGGTTCTATTCCAGGTAGCAAGTGAGGTCATGCTTGGCAATCAGGACAAACAGAGCTTTCGGTAAATCTCTAGATAAATCATATCTAATAACCGGTCCTGTCTACCTTATTTTACTTTAATACCATCCTACAGTGTGGGATGCCTGCCTGCTGACTTGGCACAAAATAGTTAAATCTCCTGACTTCTAGAGATTCTCATCCTCTCTTCCAATAGGCCTGGACTTTTTCCCCAAGTCCCCATTCTATTGGTTTAGAGTGCAAAGCCTTACCTAGTTAGTAATCGAAGCTTGTAATGGCCCCGTTTCAGTGTTAGACACCAGCAGCGAGTTCTGAGACTCACAGGTGACAGCGGCCAGCTTGGAAAGAGAGGGGCCCAGTGCCTGCTTCTGACTCGGATGAATTCTTAAGGACACTTCACACTGAAAATGGACCATTAAAATCCTTTTTTAAGCCAGTCAATAGTGCTGCATACCTTTAATCTCAGCACTTTGGGGAGGCAGAGGCAGGTGAATCTCTGAGTTCAAGGCCAGCCAGGTCTACAGAGCAAGTTCCAGGCCAGCCAGATCTATACACACGCACACAAGCGTGTCTTGAAAACAACAACATCCATTTTAAATTACATGTGAGGGTGAGGGAGGTGTGTATGCATGCCACGGTGCACATGTGAAGGTCAGAGGACAACCCTGTAGGGCCTGTTCCCTCCTCCCACTTTACATGGGCTCCTGGGATCAAAACCAGGTTACCAAGCTTGCATAGCACCTCGCTGGCCCCAGCTTCGCTGTGACTTACTGATGCCCATGCCTTTTTGCCGTAACCCCACCTCTTGTGCTTATTTTTATTTGTTTATTTATTATGCATACAATATTCTGTCAGTGTATGTGCCTGCAGGCCAGAAGAGGGCACCAGACCTCATTACAGATGGTTGTGAGCCACCATGTGGTTGCCGGGAATTGAACTCAGGACCTTTGGAAGAGCAGGCAATGCTCTTAACCACTGAGCCATCTCTCCAGTCCCCCCCCCCCCCTTGTGCTTATTATGGTTACTACATACATTGGTGCATTGGCTCAGGCTCCCTGTACCCTCAGTAGCAGGCACTTCCTGGACTGCAGCAGCTCCCACCGTCACCCTGGCTTCAGAAGGACAGCGATTGAGGAGTCTCTTAGCCGTGGCGGTACCTGTCAGGAGCATGTCCCTTAGTGCTGTGGTGACTGCATTCACCTTTATGGTGATTCCCTAGGACACACCCACCTCGGAGCCTCCAGCCCTTCTTCCATCATGGGCAGTAATTCTAATGCTTCTGCCTTGCCAGTGTGTCCCATGGCCTTTTCCATGCTTCAAGGAACCATCTGGAAGCATGTCTGCACCATCTCCTAGGGGCCTGACCAGAGTATGAAATTGCACGGCCTGAAATAGCAGTCCCCAATGGATAAACTCATGTGGTGTGGGGCTCTGCTGGTCCCAGCCAGCCACTCCCGGCTCCTCCTGACACTTGCCAGAGCCTGCAGCTCCCTTGGGACATATTCTCTTTCTTTCCAGTCCTAAACCCCTAGTTTGGAACTAGGTACTTGCAGATGCCGAGCCAGTGTGTATGTCCCTGTGTGTCTGGAAGAAGTGAGTGTGGTCTCTGCTAGGGAAAGGGGGAACCACATCCAACCTCTCAAGGATTCTGAAGGTTTGAGGCTTCAGGCTGCATCATCCTAGGCATTGCATGTGTCTTGGGCGTGGTTGACCATCCAAGTACATGGAGAGAAGGCAAGCCAGGAACTGGCTCGCCCCTGTGACCAAGAGAAATCCTGAGATCAAATGCAGGTCCTCAGGCCCATGCAGGTGCCTCTGCCCTCGCAATTGCCCTCACACTTGATTCTCAGTTGTTAAAGATCTTACGTGTTTGTGTGTTTTGACTCCATAAAAGTCTAAAAAGTCTGTGCCCTAAGTGCATGGGGGCGCTCTTGGAGGTCAGAAGAGGATGCTGGGTCCCCTGGAACTGGAGTTACAGATGTCTGTAAGTTACACATGGGTGCCTGGGTCCTTTGACAGAGCAGCCAATTTTTGAGACAGGGTTTCTTTTCTTGGTAGCTTTGGAGCCCGTCCTGGAACTAGCTCTTGTAGACCAGGCTGGTCTTGAACTTACAGAGATCTGCCTGCCTCTGCCTCCCCAAGTGCTGGGTTTAAAGGTGTACACCACCACCAACCAGCTGCAGCTAACAATCTTAAAAAACACTGAGCTCACACATCATTTTGTCATTTTAAATTATCTGGTTTTTGTTGTTTTTGTTTTGTTTTTTGAGACAGTGTTTCCTCTGTGTAGCTTTGGTTTGGAGCCTGTCCTGGAACTAGCTCTTATAGACCAGGCTGGCCTCGAACTCATAGAGATCCGCCTGCCTCTGCCTCCCGAGTGCTGGGATTAAGGCGTGCGCAACCACGACCGGTTGAAATTGTCTGTTAATTACGTTCAGCTTGTTGCCTTTTTCCAAAGCCTCTCTGTGTCTTTAGCAACAGCCACACAAGTTCACCAACCTCACAGTTTTTACCCCTCCCCATGTATTTCTCAAAGTCCTGACATTCAATACCTGCTAACGAGCTCTAACCCGCACTAGAGTGCTCTCCTCGCTGGAAATCATGGCCCATGCCTGTAATCCTAGCACTTTGAGGCAGGAAGCCATTCCGAGTCCTATGGTGGAGAACTCTACCTCAAAAAACAAAGCAAACAAAATAAAACCCATCATGGTTTAGCAATGGAAGATCTGATGAGCTCGTTGCCACCTTGTACTTGGGCTACCAACATTTACCCCCAAAACAGCAAGGGGTCCTGGAGCCAGCCAAGTTCAAAATCCCATTTTAGCCGGGCGGTGGTGGCGCACGCCTTTAATCCCAGCACTCGGGAGGCAGAGGCAGGCGGATCTCTGTGAGTTTGAGACCAGCCTGGTCTACAAGAGCTAGTTCCACAGAGAAACCTTGTCTCGAAAAACCAAAAAAAAAAAAAAAAAAAAAAAATCCCATTTTACCGTTTTTTTTGTGTAGCTTGGCACCAGAGACTCACAGCCACGGGTGGAGTTTCAAAAGGAAGCAGCCTGAGAGATGCAAGAGGCATACATACCGGGAGAATCTGACGCTCCGAGCTGGAAGAGGGAGGGAGGGAAGGAAAGAGTGGGAGAAGCCCAGATAGCCAAAGAGAAATCAGACAGATTTCATCATTACTCGTGGTTAAGTCTGAGACACTCGGGCCTTCAAACTCTCCACAGACCAATCCCTGGAAGCGGTTACATTCCCAAATACAATGAGCAACTGAAGGCTGTCTGCCACAAAAATGCAGCTAGGTCTGCATCCGTAGGCCCGGAAGGAGCAGCTGTGTGAAGTTATCCACCGAGCAGGGTTGCAGGTGCTTGGGACGGCTAAACCTTGCCTGCTGCTGTTGTTTATATTTCAGCAGGTAAAAAGCAAAATCACCCGTGAGAGTGAAACCAGGGCCTGTCTAACAGGGTTGACTGGCGTGGGCAGATCAATCAGCAGCCCCTAATCGGTTTGGTTTCTGTTTTGTTTTCTGAGACAGGGTCTCTCTCTATAGCCCTGGCTGTCCCAGAGCTCACTATTTAGACCAGGCTGACCTCAAACTCATAGAGATCCACCTGCCTCTGCTTCCCAAATGTTAGGATTAAAGGTGTGGTCACCACATGCAGGATTTGTTTGGTTTTTTGTTGTGTTTTTTTGTCTCTAGGAGTTCAGTATATTAATTTGGGTTTATTTATTTATTTGGTTTTTCGAGACAGGGTTTCTCTGTGGTTTTGGAGCCTGTCCTGGATTAATTTGGGTTTATGAATTTGGTTTTTCTTTGCTTTTTTCCCCCTCTGTTTTGAGACAGTTTCACATTGTAGCTCAAGCTGGGTTAGGATACATTACATAGCCCAGGCTGGTTGTGAGTTAAGAGGGCATCATATCTCCTGGAACCAGAATTACAGACGGTCAGGAGCCTTCACGTGTGTACTCCAGGGAGGCCAACCAGGTGTGGAGGAAGGATAACAGCCTCTGGACTCCTGAGCTGTCTCCAGCCCCAGGCGACCCTTGAGCTCGTGGCAATCTCCTCTGCCTCAGCCTCCTCTAGTGCTGGGATTGTGTACATGAGACACCACACCCAGCTTGAGTCTGCTTTTTGATTGTAAATTTGTTATGGTTAAATACGTAGCAAGTGGGGCTGGAGAGATGGCTCAGCGGTTAAGAGCATTGCCTGCTCTTCCAAAGGTCTTGAGTTCAATTTCCAGCAACCACATGGTGGCTCACAACCATCTGTAATGGGGTCTGGTGCCCTCTTCTGGTCTTACAGGCATACACACAGACAGAATCTTGTATACATAATAAATAAATATTTTAAAAAAATACGTAGCAAGTGTGTTTGATGAAAACTTAGCCAGGCAATGGTGGTGCATGTGTGCACGTAGGCACGCCTTTAATCCCAGTGCTTGGGAGGCAGACACAGGCAGATCTCTGAGTTCGAGGCTGTCCTGAGTGTGTTACGGGACATCCAGAACAGAGAAACCCTGTCTTGAAAAACCAAAAGAAGAAAAAAAGAAGCCGGACGATGGTGGCACACGCCTTTAATCCCAACACTTGGGAGGCAGAGGCAGGCGGATCTCTGTGAGTTCGAGACCAGCCTGGTCTACAGAGCTAGTTCCAGGACAGGCTCCAAAGCCACAGAGAAACCCTGTCTTGAAAAACCAAAAAAAAAAAAGAAGAAAAAAAGAAAGTAAAAGAAAATTTAGCATGTAGAGTTGTAAATGTAAATTCTCATGAGAAAATACAATAGTCATAATTTAAAAATAAAATTCAAATTTTTACCACTAAATGATAATATTTGAATATATTGGAGTAAATACATTATTAAAATGAATTCACCTGTAAGGCCCAGAGCTGGGTTTGAAAATGGCTATGCAATTTTCATATTGACCACCAGGTGGCAACCGCACCTCAGAACTGTTTCACTCAGGCTTCCCTAGAGGCACATTGGGGCAAGAGACCTAGGTTTGTGTTCGTTGTGTTCGCTGTTCTGCTTTATATTACACTAAGCATTTGTGTATAAGAAGCTATCGAAAGCCGGGCGGTGGTGGCGCACGCCTTTAATCCCAGCACTCGGGAGGCAGAGGCAGGCGGATCTCTGTGAGTTCGAGGCCAGCCTGGTCTACAAGAGCTAGTTCCAGGACAGGCACCAAAAACTTCAGAGAAACCCTGTCTCGAAAATCAAAAAAAAAAAAAAAAAAAAAAAAAAGCTATCGAAATAACAAGATGTTTTCTTAACCTTCGGATCCAAGAGCTCTCTCTTGCCGTGGAGTTGCGGGGCGGTTTAGCTGCGCTGTTGTTGGAAATGGCATGTGTGTGGGGGGGTCTGAGAAAGAGGAACACTATGAAAGGGCATTGTATAAAATTATCAAAGAATAGTTTTTTTTAAAAAAAAAGATTGAGCCGGGCGATGGTGGCGCACGCCTTTAATCCCAGCACTTGGGAGGCAGAGGCAGGCGGATCTCTGAGAGTTCGAGACCAGCCTGGTCTACAGAGCTAGTTCCAGGACAGACTCCAAAGCCACAGAGAAACCCTGTCTCGAAAAACCAAAAAAAAAAAAAAAAAAAAAAAAAAAGATTGAACTCCTTTCTGGTTTGGGGGGTTTTGCTTTTTTGTTTTGTTGAGACAGGGTTTCTCTGTGTATTCCTGGCTGTCCTGGAACTCACTCTGTAGATCAGGTTGGCCAAGAACTCAGATATTCACCTGATTCTGCCTCCTGAGTGCTGAGATTAAAGGCGGGCCACATCTGTCGAATTCCTTTTTTAAAAGTGTGTGTGAGGGCTGGAGAGATGGCTCAGAGGTTAAGAGCACTGACTATTCTTCTAGAGGTCCTGAGTTCAATTCCCAGCAACCACATGGTGGCTCACAACCATCTGTAATGAGGTCTGGTGTCCTCTTCTGGTCTGTAGATACACTGTATACATAATAAATAAATAAATCTTTAAAAAAATAAAAGTGTATGTGTAGGGCTGGAGAGATGTGAGTGTGTGAGAGACTGGCTCAGTGGAGATGGCTCAGGGGGTTAAAAAAAACTGTGTGTGCCGGGCGGTGATGGCGCATGCCTTTAATCCCAGCACTTGGGATCTCTGTGAGTACGAGACCAGCCTGGTACAAGAGCTAGTTCCAGGACAGGCTCCATCCAAAACCACAGAGAAACCCTGTCTCGAAAAACCAAAAAAAAAAAAAACAAAAACAAAAACTGTGTGTGTGTAGGTTGGGATGTGTATAAGTGTAGGTGCTTGAGGAAACCACAAGAGGGCGCCGTATTCCTAGCACTGAAGTTACAGGCAGCTGGGAGCCATTCATTATGAGTGCTGGGATCTGGACTCAGGTCCTCTGTCAGAACAGTAAAATCTCTTAACTGCTAAGCTATCTTCCCAGCCCAGTCTAAGGATCTAGGCTATTAAATTTCTCTGTTTCTGTTAGGAATGGAACCCAGAGCCTCACGCATGCTAGGCAGGTACTCCGCTGATGAGCTACACCTCCAATCCCTGGATCTTAATTCATCATAGTTCTGAGACAGGAACTCACTGTAATAGCTCCTGATTAGTCTGGAACTCTGGATGGAGCAGACCGTGAACTCACAGGGAGCCGTTGGCTTCCCGAGTGCTGGGATTGAAAGGCTCTGGTTTAAGTGTTGCTCCTTAGCTTGGGCTTTCTCCTTTTGTTTTACTTCCCTGCACAAGTTAAAGGCTCTTTTCATAATTTCATAATTCAGTTGTCCAGGCAGCCCAAGATTCAACACCGTATCATCAGAGCGTCTAATATTCTACAAGGCAAAGAAAAATACTATGAAGAACCCTGAGAAATACAGAGATAAGCCCAGCTCCATGCCCACCAACAGGGCCAGTCTAGTGTGGCTATGGCTGCCTCACCCAGAATGACCAGGGGAGACAGAGAACCTGAGAGGAAGCAGATGGGAGCCAGGAGCAGTAGCCACAACTGAGGCCTCTTGCGGAGGCTGAAATAGGAAAGAAAGGACCAGGACCTGCTGTTTCTCCCCACTATAACACCTTGGACAAAAGAGGTGCCTGCTCAGGCCTGCCTGCAACAGCTTCTCCATTTCTCAGGGTTCAGGGGTCATGCGCACATGAAGAGCCAAGGACAACAGGAAGATCTCCTCCTTGTTCCCATCCTGTCCCTCCAGTCCCCTCTGGGTGCTACTCAGAAATCCTTGGGGGAGGGGAAGCATTTCCCTGGCATTCTGGAGCGTGGGCCTTTTCATAAGGGCTGGCTCAGCTGCGACCTCTCTGCTCGATCTTAGGACTTTGATTTCTCCCTTCCGCTCTAGTAGAATTTAATAATGAAAACAGAAAAATACTTGAAAAGAAAACCCACTCGTTGGCATTAGATTCTGTTAAAAACAGGAACCTCAGGACATGTGGACAAGATTCCAAACAAGCAGCATAAACCGTGAATGAAAGATGTTAGCAGGGTCAAGAAAGCCCATTAAAGAACCCAGCAGGAACGATATCTAAACTAGAGTTATTGACAAGGGTAGGTGGCTGGAGCAGGAGGATTGCCATGACGGAGTATAGAAGGGAGTCCACAGTGAGTTCCAGGGCAACCTAAGTTACAAAGTGAAACTCTGCAATAAAACAGACAAACAACAAACTCTCTGCTGTGACTCTAGACAGCAGTAAATGATCTCGGTAAAAGACGGAGGCATCTGAGAAATTAGTAAATTGGGTCAGTTTAAGGGACGCTCAGAAGCAGTAGAGGGAAACAAAAGACATGTGACCTGAAGACACAAGGACAAGTGCCAGTGTCTAGAAAACAGGAGTCCAGGACGCATAAATAAAATCAAAAGGGATATAAATACCCATCTGAAGAAATAATGGAGGCAAATCCCTCAGATTTCAGGAAAGGTTTCGCTTACCCAGAGGAGAAGCTGGCGTCCTGCAGTTCCAGTTTCGGGCCCGAGGCAGAAGGACAAGTGACCCCAGGAGGCTGAGAGCAACCTGGGCAGCATAGTGAGATCCCGTCTCAAAACAAAACCACAGATCTGAGCTGGTGCTGCTGTCCTGAACCGTGCTACCCTGGGGTGCAGTGTCAGCTCGGAGGGCCGCAGCTGTGGTGTGACCGCCACAGGCCCGGAGGGGTGAGCTGGTCGACAGGATAGCTCCGGGCATCTGGTAGCACAAATGTGCCCACGTAACGAAAACTCGTCAAACCGTGTTGGGAGCTGTGAACCCCCCAGATCCTGAATTTCTGATAAACAACTTGTAATGCTTGCAGCTGCTCTGAGCACGAAACCCTCAGGAGTTCCTGATGGCAGGAGAGTGGTTTCTGGTGGGTTTTGCTGGGGCGTGGCTATCACCCTATATAAGCTGCCCCTGGTCACAATAAAGGCGGTATTCCTGGGGAATTTAAGGATGATCTGTGTCTCTGTGTGTCTTTGTGTGTTTCAGTCTTCAGCCCCTTGCCCGGTTCACGAACTGTGTGGTAGTGCCAGACGGGTGTGGTGCGCTACAAAACCACACATTTCTCCAGTAAAAAGTGCACAGGAGGAGTTGGGTGGTTGCTGGGTAAGAGGGCTTGGTGTTAAAGCAAGAGGACAAGGGTTAACATCCTCAGGCCCCAAGCAGAAGCCAGGAACAGCTGTACATGCATGAGATCCCAGCTTTGTGGGACATGGGACTCCCAGGAGCTTGCTGGCCAGTCAACCTATTTAACACAGCAAGCTTCAGTTCAATGAGAAGTTCTGTCTCAGACAAGACACAGTGGAGGGTGACACAAGAAAGCTTCCTTGTCCTCCCTATTCAGGAAGGAGCATACGTGCACTTGCATACACACACACACACATAATTACTCACGCACACAGACACACATGAATCCAGAAATGGAGCTCAGTTGGTAGACTGAGGTTTAATCCTCCTCATTCCATAAACTGGGCATTCATAAATGAATTGGAAAATAATATTACCTCACAAGGAAGGGCAATTACAGACCAAATATAGACAAATATATATATAAAATAGAGAAGAAATAGGGGCTGGAGAGATGACTCAGATATTAAGAGCACTGACTGCTCTTCCAAAGGTCCTGAGTTCAATTCCCAGCAACCACATGGTGGCTCAAAGCCATCTGTAAAGAGATCTAGTGCACTCTTCTGGCCTGCAAGCATACATACAGACTGAACACTATATAGATAATAAATAAATCTTAAAAAAAATAGAGAATATATATTATATAAATATATATATTTCCTAACACTGATGAAAACACTACCTGAGAGAATCCAATAGCATATTAAAAAGAAGATATGCCATGACCAAGTGGGATTTGTCACAAGTGTGCGAAGAGTGGTTTGCATGAGAAAATCAAACAGTGTAAGGTGCCATGTCAACAGAATGAAGGAGAGGATCACATCACCGCCTCTGTTGATGCAGAAAGGGCCTTGGACAAAATCCAGCTTCATTTCATTACCAAAGGCTCTCAGAAAAGTGAGACCAGGAGAAACCTTCCTCAGCACGGCAGAGGCCTCATAAAGAATGTCACCAATTATGTCATATTCAGAGCCAGGTGTCGTAGCTCACACCTGTAATCACAGCACTGGGGACGTGGAGGCAGGAGGATCAGAAGGTGGAGGACATCCTCAGCAGCTCCAGACCAGCCTGGGACACATGGGAATGTGTCTCAAGGAAGAACACAATGGTTGAGCTTAGGTTGAAAAGGTAAAGAAGAGGTACAGTGGACGGCTGGGGGTGAGGGGGTGAGGTGGGGAGTCCTCTCCCTATTCTGGAGGCTGGACGTTCATGCCAGATCTCACTGCTCTGAGATCACAGCGTCAGAAGACCTGAGAGAGGCCGTGTCCCTTCACGCTCACCCTCTCAGCCTTCTTGAACTTGGCACAGCGGCCTCTGCTTCCACCGTCACAACTCCTTCCCCGTGTGTCACCTCCTCAGCCTCGTTCTTAGGGTGCTTGTGGCTTGGGACTCAAGCCGTTTTCCTCATGCCAAGATCTGTGATGTAATCATACCTGCACGTAACCAAGCCTGGGGACTGCCTGGCAGTGTTGGCCTAGCACACCTGAACCCTGGGCTCCAGCCCCAGCACCACGGACACCCAGCATGGTGGTACAAGCCTGGACTGGGAAGGCAGACGTAGCAGAAGCTCAAGGTCAGGCTGAAGACGTGACTCAGAGGCTAAGAGTGCTTGCTCCTCTTGCAGAGGACCTGAGTTTGGTCGCCAGCGCCCACAACCAGCAGCTAAACCACTGCCTAGAGACCCAGTTCTGGGGGCTTTGCCCTCTTCTGGTCTCCACTGGTACCACCCTCACTTGCCCCTGGCCTACCCACTTCAACAGATAATATATATTTTTAAATTCCAGGTCATTGTAGTAGGGTTTCTGTTCTGTGAAGAGACACCACGATCATGGCAACTCTTATAAGGAAAGCATTTGATTGAGGGGGCTGCTAACAGTTTCAGAGTTCAGTCCATTATCAGGGAGCATGGTGGCGTGCAGGCAGATGTAGTCGTGGAGAAGTAGCTGAGCGTCCTACATCTTGCAGGCAACAGGAAGTCACTGAGACACTGGGTGGTATCCCAAGCATAGAAAACCTCAAATCCTACTGCCACAGTGATTCTTTTCCTCCAACAAAGCCACACCTCCTGTCAGTGCCACTACATTAAACTACCACAGTCATCTTCAGCTGCAAAGAAAGTCTGAAGCCAATTTGGGATACATACAAGACCCTGTCTCAAAAACAAATAGCAAGGCAGGGTGGTGGTGGTACACGCCTTTAATTCCAGGAGACAGAGGCAGGCAAATCTCTGTGAGTTCGAGGCCAGCCTAGTCTACAAAGTGAGTTCCAGGACAGCTAGGGCTCAAAAAACAAAACAAAAACACACCAGAAAAACAAACAACAAAATAGACCATTTTTAAAATAGCATTTATGGGTTCCAGACACAAGGATGAAATGTTCCTAGTGGCCATCATTTAACCCGTTACGGTATAAGGAGAGTCCCTAAGGCACCAGAGGACAGGCACACATAATATTTGGAAAGAGAATGGCCTTCCCGCCTCCCCAGTCGCCGCCAAGATGGCCGAAGTGGAGCAGAAAAAGAAACGGACCTTCCGCAAGTTCACCTACCGCGGCGTGGACCTGGACCAGCTGCTGGACATGTCCTGTGAGCCATTGATGCAGCTCTACAGCGCCCGACAGAGGCGACGCCTCAACCGCGGCCTGCGGCGGAAGCAGCACTCGCTGCTCAAGCGCCTGAGAAAAGCCAAGAAGGAGGCGCCGCCCGTGGAGAAGCCCGAGGTGGTGAAGACCCACCTGCGGGACGTGATCATCCTGCCCGAGAGGGTGGAGAGCGTGGTGGGCGTGTACAACGGCGAGACCTTCAACCAGGTGGAGATCAAGCTGGAGATGATTGGCCACTACCTGGGCGAGTTCTCCATCACCTACAAGCCTGTGAAGCAGGGCCAGCCTGGCATTGGTGCCACCCACTCCCACTCCTCCCGCTTCATCCCCCTCAAGTAGCTGTGGCCAATAAAGACTCATGTTCAGTCAGAGGAGAGAGAGAGAGAGAGAGAGAGAGAGAGAGAGAGAGAGAGAGAGAGAGAGAGAGAGAGAGAGAGAGAGGGAGGGAGGGAGAGAGATTGATACACATGGTGGGTGGAGAGCTGCCCCCTGATTTCCACAGGCCCACCCAGTGCACATGCACACATTAAATGAATGTGATAACTTTTATGATTGACAAAGAAAAAAATGTCTAAAAATCAGTAAAGGAATAACTATTAACCCAGTGTGTTCTGTGTGGACAGCAACATTGTTACTGCTAAGTGATGGAGAGGGGAGCATCTCTAGTGAAGAATAAATGAGAATGAAATAATAATCGAGATAACTGTAATTCTCCAATAAATGGCATTGCATTGTTAATGAGGTCAAGAAGAGACACAGCAGTCCTGACCTAGGGAGGGGTCCATCTACAATCTGGCAAAGAGACTAAAGCTAGGGTGATCCAGTCTCTAAACTCCCCCAAGACAGAAAATACTGTGGGACAGGCGAGGTGACAGTACGGGAGCCAGGTGGTGATTGTGCACACCTTTAATCCCAGTACTCGGGAGGCAGAGGCAGGTAGGTCTCTGAGTTTGAGGCCAGCCTGGTCTACAAAGTGAGTTCCAGGACAGCCAAGGCTGTTAAGAAGAGAAATCCTGTCTTGAAAAAACAAAACAAACAAACAAAAAAAAAAAAACGAGAGAGAAAGAAAGAAGAAAGGAAGGTCGCTGTTAGGTTGTGCATTCTTGGGCAGTGGGGAGCAGGAACCTAAAGGCAGAGAAATGTCTCCAGCACAAGGTTCACCATCTGGCTGTTACACCCCTGAAGATGACTGATTATCCGGGACTGTGGATAATATAGTCTGGTCAAGGGCTACTGCCTTCCAGAAAACACTGTGGGTCTAGCTGGTTCTAGCAGAAATAGCTAGAGTTCTGACCAGGGTGGAGTTCTAAGAACGGAGATGGTAGGAAGAAGGGCCATCAGGGCGTATGTAACCTAGAAAGGGACCCGGAATGTGACTCCTCAGTGGAAAATACAGATAACTTCTTTCTCATGTCCCCTGGCTCACAAAGACACACAGAGTCAGTGTTCTAATTAGATGATTTTATTGCAGATGTCTGGAGGGGGAGGCAAGAACCACAGACTCAGTTGGCTTCCAAGATCTCCTGAACCCAGGGTATGAGGGCTGTGACTCGGGAGTACACAGCAGGAGTGGAGGTGGAGCAGACGCCACTGCCCCAGGACACGATGCCTGCCAGGGTCCAGACTCCATCCTTCTGGCAGACAAGAGGGCCACCAGAGTCACCCTGCAGAGAAAGACAAAGGTCTTGTCTTCAAACCTGACGAGGATACCTGGACCTGGTGGGGTGCCATTGACTGACAGCCCCAGCTGCGAGCGCTCATGGTCTCTGCGCGTAGGAGACACACACAGCTCACGGAGCTGGTGGTAATAGCGGGCTCGCTGTGGGCAGCATCTGTTGGCATCTGCCCATCCTTTTGTGGGCAGCAGAGAAGGGCAGAGGGCCATGTGAACACAGACCACTGTGGGCCTGCGCTCTCCGCTAGCCTGACCAGGGCTTAGGCAGGTCTGTGAGTGGGTGGGGTGGGAGGCTGTACCATGCAGGAGGAGACACCGCTGGCGCCTGCGCAGATCATCACGTCGGTGATCTTGGATCCCCAGAATTGCTTGCATTCAGCAGTGGACACAATGGGCAGGGCTGCCTGCTGCAGCTTGTCAGGGGTCTTGAGGGCTACAGGGACAGAGGGAACGGAGTCAGGGTCTCTAGGCCCACCAGCCTACTGGATGGGTAGTACCATGAGTCCTTTCGGCCATCTGTGAGGCTGCGGCTGTCAGGTCCCACCACAGGCAGGGCTGGGCCTCAGGCATGGCTGTCACATTGTCCTTGTCCTGCCCAGGTCCAGCCCTACCTTGTCACTGTAGGAAGTGAGTGCATAAGACTTCAAGACAGCATGACCCCCTGCTAGAGTCTCAGAGACCCATGCTGGGGCTTACCAGCCGTCTACTACCAGAGATGACAGTACCTCCTGCTGAGTTGAGGGCTTCCTCCTCCATCTTATCAGCAATCCTTTGTTTGTGCTGAGTAAGTTTTAAATATGAAGGCTTAACTGACACGTACTAATTGTTAACTTTCTACAGATTGCTAGTTAATAATTTTTTTTCAGGCAGTGTCTCATTATGTAGCTCTGGCTGACCTGGAACTCACAGTATCTGCGTGTCTCTGCTTCCCAAGAGCTGAGACTGAAGTGTGCCACCATGCCCAGCTTTAATTAACAAATTTCAAATTAAGAACTGGAAAGATGTATGAATGTTGACATTTAGACAAAGCAAGCAAGCAAGCACGAGGGGGTCACACCTGGCCTAGGCGGCCTGACCCTCAGACAGCCTCTGTGGTAGCAAGCCCAACAGCATGCTCACCGTTGTACTTAGTCTTGCCCCAGCCAGTGGTGGCACACACTGTCCCAACAGGGAAGTCATCGTCAGCAGTGGGCAGACACACGGCGGACACAGTCTCAGAGAACTGGGCAGGAGTGGCCAGCTTCAGCAAGGTGATGTCATTGCGCACGGTGAACATGTTGAACTTGGGGTTCTTGAAAACCTGTGGGGACCAGAAACTCAGCTGAGACCTAGGAGGAGATGGGCTCTGGTGAGTTCCAGGGGACACGCTCCTTTCCTGTTGGCCCCATCAGAGCAGACCCAGGAAGAGACTTCAAAGGCTAGCCCCGGCTTTACTGTGCTCCTGTCCTTAGAGCAGCCAGGGGCTTTGCCTGCTGGACCTGCTCCCTCTGCTTGCGGGCTGAGCTCCTCACCCATGCAGCAGCCCCGTACCTTTGCGATCTTCAGGACCTGGACATTTTCCTCGTCAGAGCCCTGGTCAAACTCTCCGGCCACCACCACATCAGATGTCCTAGGATTGACACACATAGGGGTGAAGATGAAGATGGGTCTCATCTCCTCCCCAACCCCAAATAAAGCTGGAAGCAGGATAGTCTGGGACTCACGAGACGCCGCAGTGGGCAGCAGTGACTACCCAGTCTTCACTGATGAGAGAGCCCCCACAGAAGTGAAAGCCAGTCTTGTCCTGGGGAAGATAAAGAGGAAGGTCAATGGCTCCCCCTGGGCAGCACCCCAGAATGTGCCCTCATGTGCCCCAAATGCCCCTCTTACCTGCAGGGACACCTGCCAGGGCCAGGATCCAGGGACAGCATCCTCTCCATTAACAATCCTGGCCAGACCCGTCAGCACAGGTTGGATGGCAGGTACCCCACAGCCTGGGGGATAGTGACAGTCATGGTGTAGAAACTCCTCGGCCAACTCGGGACCCACTGAGACCATGCCATCTCCCCTGGAAACATCTGGCTCCCCTCTAACCTCTTGGCTCAGGGGTCCCCCTCACACACAGCCTCCTGACCCAGTTATCTTCCCAGGAATGAAAAGAGGCATGGCTGCCCCTGTCCAAGCATATCACAGGAAAAGGAACAGGAAGCAGACTGGACCATTAGACTGTCTGGCTCAACCTCCGAGCTGGTCATTTCTATGGTACCTGCCTATTTTGGTAACTATGTCCCTATGTCCTATGATATTTGGTTCCTTAATTTTTTGTTTTGTTTTGAGATTTTTTTTTTTTTTTGAGACAGGGTTTCTGTGTAGACCTGGCTGTCCTGGAACTCACTCTGTAGTACAGGCTGGCTTCAAACTTAGAGATCCACCTGCCTCTGCTTCCCCAGTACAAGGGTTAAAGAAGCATGGCATCATCACCCACATCGGGTCCTTAATTTTTAAAGAAAATCAGACTTTGTGCCAGGTGTGCTGGTACATTCTTTTAATATCAACACCCAGGAGACTGGCAGGAAGATCTCTGAGTTCAAGGCCAGTCAGGGCCACATAGTAAAACTCTGTTGAGAGAGAGAGAGAGAGGAGAAAAGGGGGACTCTGATTCTACATCATGAAAGAACACAGACAGAAGACGGGGAGAAGCAGAGGGAGTGGCCAGGCATCTTGGGCATGCCGGGACACACTTGCTACAGTGGCCAGCAGAGCTTCACAGGGGCTTCAGATCGTCTCTGTGTTGGAGCGGTGTGACCCTCGGCACTTCTGGAGTCCTCTAACCTGCTCAAGGGCCAGCACAGGAACAAGGAAACGGGCAAGGCCCTTCAGTGATGACTGATATACCCCCCAAAGTCACAATAATCCATTTTTATAATAGCCAAAAAATTGAGAAATAAGAGCGATGTATTCTCACAGCAGAGTATATTTAAGTGAATGAGTTGGGTCTCCATGGCAACATGGGTTGATCTACATTGAGAGGAAAAAGAGCATGTTGTAAAACTGACAGTCAAAGTACTATTTATGTAATTTTAAGGCTGTTTGCTTATGAATTTATAAATGTGTAGTATATTTGTATAAACCTGAAGAGGAATGACTCAGAATAGGGTCGGGGAGGGAGCAAAGGAAAACTTGGCTGAATCTGAATTATCATTTAAAAAAGAAGCATTTGGCCGGGCAGTGGTGGCAGACACCTTTAACACTCGGGAGGCAGAGGCAAGAGGATCTCTGTGAGTTCGAGGCCAGCCTGGTCTACAGAGTAAGTTCCAGGACAGCCGGGGCTACTGAGGCTGAGGAGATGGCTCAGAGGGTAGTAACTTTCGTGTTTGGATGATGACCTCAGTTCAGATCCCTGGCACCCACGTAAAGGAAGAGTAGGCTGGAATAGTAACAAATGCCTCTAGACGCGGTTGCTCTGAAGGTTGACAAGCAGGAGAATTGCTTGAGCCCAAGATTTGCTAGGCTGAGCAATAGGGTGAGATGGTGGTTTCAGAACAAAATAAGCAATAGCAATTTAAAACAAAATGGGAGGGCTAGGGATTCTTCTGAAATTGAGTGTGATCGTGCATGCCTGTAATCCTGGCGCTTGGGAGATGAAGGCAGGAGGGTCAGGATGGACTACGTAAGACTGTCTCTGCAGGAAGAATCATTTCCCAAGTGCTAAGACTACAGGCACGCACCACCACGTCTGGCCAATCTCTCCCCTTTTGTCTTTACTCGTTATTTTCTTTGTTTTATAAATGAAAAGCAAAATCTTAAGATCGAGGTGGTGGCTGGCATTAAGTCTTTAACCTAAATACTTGGGAGGATGAAGCAAAAGGATTGCTCTAAGTTTGAATCTGCCTAGACTGCACAGTGAATTCTAGGCTAACCTGGGGTACAGAGTGAGGCCCTATCTCAAACAAAACAAAAAAAGCAAACAACAGAAAGAAAACAAAATGCCTAGCATTTGCCAGCATGGTAACTAAGCCCCGCACCCCAGAGACGGGCAGCTGACTCCTATGTGCCACGGCACCCCCTCCTCAGCCACATCGGGGTCTACAGGCCACTTCTGGGCCCTGGTTTGTCTTTTTGTTCCTGAACCAGGGTGTAAGGACCCTGAAAGTCCTAGAAGGGTCCCCGTCCTCCCTGAGGTTTAAGGGTGCTGGTCCTGATTCAAATGGGAAGGGTAGGGGATCAGCTCTTCCAGGATAAACCCCCTCTGTCTCCTCTCCCTCTGATGGAGCCTGAGCCCCAACACTTACCAAAGGTGGCCCCCACAAGGGCAAAGCAGGACAAGAGCCAAAGGAATGCCATGGTGTTGGTGAGGAAAGTGAGGCTTGCCTACTCTGAGACTCTTTTATATCCCCTAGAGTCCTCAAGCCCCGCCCAGTCCCTGTGACCCTCACCAACTTGGTCCAAGAACTACCCTCCTTGTTATCCAGAGACCTTGGACAGAAGTGGTGGCCAAGCCCTTATCACTCTCTAGTTTGGCTCTTAGCCTGTAATGCCCAGCCCATGGGAAAAGGACAGCCGTCCTGATAGAGCAATCCCATGAGCCTTGGTGGTGCCCAACATCCCCAAGGCCCTGTGGACAAGATCCTGCTGGACTGGGAGTACATGCCCTACAGAGCCCTGCGCGTGCATTCTTCCTGGGAGGGGGGCTAGGAGACTTGGTGTCCATCTCGGTGACACAGAGAAGCTTCTAGTTCTTAAATGAAGGCAGTTCCAGGATAGATTCAAAGAAGCTGGTGATTGGGAGGCCTCAGAGCAGATGGCTGACCCATGACCACAAATGTTGGTTACACGGACAGTCAGGATTACCCAGGGATCACCTTGTCTCCAGTCCCACCAACCAGTCTGAGGGTGGAGAGGAGGAACAGGAACGGTCCTAGACAACAGGACAGTAACCCTGGAGTGTCTACTGTGATCAATGGATTCCTTCCTGTGATAATTCACAACCTGTGGAATTAGCCTTGGGGCTGGGAGTGCCTGTCTAACACACAGGAAGCGCTGGTTTCAACCCCCACCATGTCACAGCCAGGTGGTGGAGACTATAATCTAAGCATTCCAGGGGTGAAGGCAAGAGAATCAGAAGTTCAAGGTCACTTGCTACAAAGCAAGTTCTAGGCTAACCTGGGCTACTTGAGAGCCTGTCAAGAAGGAGGAGCAGAGTCTGTATTTGGGTAAAGTTTTAGTTTCTTTTCAAGAAGACATATTTATCATACTGGGTAGTGGCTTGGGGATTAAGAGCACTGGCTGCTCTTCCAGAAGCCCCAAGTTTGAGTCCCAGCATCCATGTGGCAGCTCACAATGGTCTGAAATCCTAGTTCTAGGTGATCCAGCGCCTTCTTCTGGCCTCTTTGAGCACTGCATGCCTGTGGGGCATAGGCAGACATGCAGGCAAAACACCAACACACCTTTTAAAAAATGACAATTATTCACATATGGGGGCAGCACACGTATGTGGCATGGTGTACATGTGGGGGTCAAAGGGCAACTCATAGGCGTCAGTTCTCTCTTTCCGCCACGTGAGTTCCAGGGACTGGATTCAGATTGTCACTTTTACCCTCGGAGCCCAGAGCTTTGTTTCTGCAAGATGAGCCATTATTTCTGCACAGAATTACACCGAGAACAAATTCTTCTATTGCCACGGTTGGGGAACTGAGACAGGTGTGAAGGACACACTGGCATGCAGGACAGGCTGAATGTGTTCTCAACAGTTGGCAAGCAAGTCCCTTCTCTCCTGCACTGTTCCAGGCTGAGGTTCCAGAGCAGATGGAGAAGCCAGAGATGGACAGGGCCACTAAAGCAGTGAGCCTATGAAGCCATGATAAGGGGGACAAAGGAAGGATCTTAATCTTAATGGCGGGGCTGCAGCTGCCGTCGAGGGTGCTGACCAGGCCTCACTGGCCAGGCCATTGACAGAAAGCCAGCAGGGCGGCTATCACAACACACGCCTATAATCCCAGCACCACGGAGGCAGAGGCCTGCACATCGTAACAATAGACTAGGGACTGGAGAGCCCTAGCTAAGACTTTTTTTTTTTTTTTTTGGTTTTTCGAGACAGGGTTTCTCTATGGCTTTGAAGCCTGTCCTGGAACTAGCTCTGTAGACCAGGCTGGTCTCGAACTCACAGAGATCCGCCTGCCTCTGCCTCCCGAGTGCTGGGATTAAAGGCGTGCGCCACCATCGCCCGGCAAGACTTTTTTTTAAAAGAATTTTTATTTCGGGCTGGAGAGATGGCTCAGAGGTTAAGAGTACTGGCTGCTCTTCCAGAGGGCCTGAGTTCAATTCCCAGTAACCACCTGGTGGCTCAGAACCATCTGTAATGAAATATGATGCCCTCTTCTGACCTGTAGGGACATACGCAGGCAGAATACTGTATACATAACAAATAGATCAATCTTAAAAAAAAAAAAAAAAAAAAAAAAGAATTTTTATTTCATGTGCACACATGTTTTGCCTGCATGGGTATCTGTGTGAAGGTGGAATTGGAGTTACATGTGGTTACGAGCTGCCATGTGAGATGACTCAGCAGTTTAGAGCATGTGCTGTTCTCCCAGGCGACCAGAGTTTGGTTCCCAGAATCTGTGTCTGGTGGCTCACACCCACCTGCACAGCCAATGCTAAGGGATCTGATGCCCTCTTCTGCCCTCCGAGTTCACACATATATATTCATACTTGGACACAGCCACATAGAAACACAGAGAGAGAGAGAGAGAGAGAGAGAGAGAGAGAGAGAGAGAGAGAGAGAGAGAGAAATAAAATAGAAATAAAGTATTTGATACAGCAAATTTGTAGCTAGCCTCAGTTGGAGACCGTGTCTAAAAACCAATGTTGAAAGGAAGGAAGGAAAGCAGGCCAGTTCTTCATCTAAGGCCCCCGGGGCCCTTTGGTCTTTAAGGCCAAATAACAGTAGCAGACTTGGGTCTGAGTCGACAGCACGCGTGTCTCTAGGGCTGCTGAAGGAAAACTGTCCATTTGAATTTGTTTCGGTCTTTAGCTCGCGGGCTCAGTGTGAGCGGATGTCCCTCCAGGACAGCCAGAGCTCTGGCAGCCAGAACAACAGCCGGGACACCCCGACAGTGGCCTGCAGATCCCGAGCCCTGGGCCAGCGGCTCTCTAGCTCTTAGCTGCGGCTAAGAGCTAGAGAGTCTTTTCCCCACTGCAGCAGCTGTGCAGCTGCCCAGGGCTGTGACCCTTGGCCACTTTGATGTGAGGAATCCATGCTCTAGCTGCAGGCCAGGCTGGCTTATGGAATCCTAGCAGGAACTACATCCATCCCTCTCGTCAGCCTTTCCACGCAGGTGGCCAAGCCTTTTGGACTTTCCTTGCCTAGGGGACTTTTCCAGAGCAGAAGACAAAAGCAGCTCCAGATTATTGGCTCCCCCAGCGTCTATGGAAGCCAAACTCATCCCAGACTTGAGGACAAGGGTTGTCTGGCTCCAGACAGGGGAAGAAGAGTTTGTGTGACCCAGTTGGCGCCAAGCTACAACCTAAAGCGCTGCCGGGAGCCTCTCTTCTCTCCATCTCTATCTTTTTCCTTCTTTCTTGATGAAAAAGATTCTAGGGTGCCTTGGACAGGACTGCAATCTGATAAGATAAAGCCTTGAGTGCACAAGGGACTTGGGACGCTTCTACTATCAGTGGGGTTTTCTTTTCCTTACTCTCCTTTTCTTCATTTATTTTTGAGATTCCTAGAAATTTACAGGTTTGCTGCTGAGAAGGGAGATTAATGCAGGTGATCTATGCACGGCCTTCCGCACGATTCACTGCTATTTTAACATCCTCATTGAAACATCCCACGTAAAAGGAATACTGTCTCTGTAGGCAACTTCTACCGAGTTTGGTATGCTGGGATTCTTGCATCTCAGCTGGTAAAATACTTCAGCCAGAAGCTGGATGAGTCTTTCTGGCTTTGCCTCAGGGGAAACACGGATTTGTTATTGTGGCTCCTACCCAAAGGACTATAGGTGGCTGCCCCCCTCCTTAGGAGGCCCTCTCTGCCATCTCTGTGTTCTGTGACCACTGCCTCCCTTGTCCCCTTGGGATGAGGTGTGTGTCTACTGTGGTTAGTTCCTGGGCATCTCACAAGCCTTTGCTGGCTTTCCTACACTCCACTCACCTCTGTAGAAAGCTTTGTTGCAACTCTCCTCCCTCTCTCCTGCTATGAGTCTCCAAATAATGTTTCCTTGGGGCTGGAGAGACAGCCCAGCAGTTAAGAGCACTGCTGCTCTTTCCAATGACCTAGGTTCAGCTCCCAGCACCCACATGGAGACTTAAAATTGTTTGTAACTTCAGTTCCAGGGGATCCAATGCCCATTTCTAGCCCCTGCAGGTACCATGCACACACATGGTGCACGTATATACATGCAAACCCTCAACTACATAAATAAATTCAAAGTAATATCTTCACATCTGACAGGGTGGCTCACATCTGTGATTCCAACATGCTAGAAACTGAGGCAGGAGTATTGCTGTGAGTTTGAGACCTCAACCAAACAGAAATTCTCCTCCAATTATTTGGAGAATTTTGGTTTTGCTTTTGGAGACCAGGTCTCACACTGTAGTTCAGACTGGCCTGGAACTCCTGATGTAGCAAAATGCAAAGTAAAACCATGGTGCGGCACCACTTCCTGATTACTGGGATGCCTACAGGGTCTTACCCGGTAGCCCAGGCTGACCTAGAACTTCTCCTGCTAACCTTAAATTCCCTGCTAGAATTAGAGGCATGAGCCACCATGACTAGCCTATAACTTAAAGCACAAAAATGGGTCTGGGAATGTAGCTATATTGGTAAAGTGTCTCGAAAAACAAGCAAACAAAGAAACACAGGAAGGAATAAATGTTGGTGAGAACATGCAGGAGCCTGACAGAGAAGGTGCTGTGGAAGGGTTCCCGAGCTCCCGAAAGCTAAAGATAGCATCATTTTATGTCCTAGAAATTTCACAAGAAAATCCACAAAAGCAAGGACTTGAGCAAATAGTCACCCACCAGTGTCCACAGCAGCCGTGTCCACAGCAGCCGTGTTCACACACAAGAGCCAGTAGTAGCAGCCACCCCTCGTGTCTGTTAGCAGTGAATGACTGGACACATACAATATGGAATATGCCCACAACTGAATATTAGTCAGCTTAAAAAGAATGCAGTATAGCCACTGCCGAGCTGTGAAGACATAAAGCCAGCAGAAGTAAGACAGACAAATGATATTAATATGAGTCCCTTACAGAAATACGACAAGTGTGAAGTTCCCGTAGGCAATTGGGTTAGATGGACATTATAATGGGGACTAGAGAGAAAAGACACGAAAGTTCAGTGGGTAGGGTTTCTGCATAGAGTCATTAAAAGACGTTTGTGGCTGCAGAGATGGCTCAGCTGTTAAAGGATGGGCTCACAACCGAAGACAGAAGTTTTAAGGACTGGTGTGGTGGCGCATGCCTTTGATTCCCGCACTCGGGAGGCAGAGGGCAGGCGGAACTCTGTGAGTTTGAGGCCAGCCTGGTCTATGTAGCAAGTTCCAGGACAGCCAGGGCTATATAATGGGCCCTTTCTAAACCAACCAACAAACCAAATCCAAAAACAAACAACTCCCCACAACCACCACCACCAAATCTGATGTTTAGCTTGACGGTACCCTTTAGGAACTGGAGAGATGGCTTAGCAGTTAAGAGCACTGGCTTCTCTTCCAGAGGCCCTGGGTTGGATTCTCAGCAGCCACATGGTAACTCAAAACCATCTGTAACTCCAGTTCCAGGGGATCCAGAGCCCTCTGCTGACTCCCGAGGATACCAGGCACACATAAGCAAGGCACTCACACTTAAATGAATCTGAAAATAGTTCAGATTCTTTCCCGCAGGGTTAAGGAAGGCACTTGCTGCCTGACCTGATGACCTGAATCTCCCTTGCCATCCCTGGCACCCTTCCCCTATGAGGGAGCCAACCTTCCCTGTACAGAACCTTCCAAGGACAACCTGCCTGGTGGCTTCACAGGAAGATGTCACGCCTTCTCAGAATTGGCCCCCATGGGTCCCTACCTCTCGTGCTCTTAACGAGAGCAGATCCTGCAGGAGACTGGCGGATGAGTCCCAGCTCTTTCCCCCTCCCTATGCCCATAGTTTTGCCAAGAAACTTTGTGTGGAAGGTGGAAGCCTACACCACAAAGAAACAATGTATTGTTGGACTCTAGTGTCCAAACACTGAGGAGGAGTTGCCCCCAGAGACCACCTCACACACCACAGCCGATGCAAAAGCATGAGGATTTTATTAATTCTGTCATGACAGGGTCCCCCAGCATTCGGGAAGCCGAAGGACCCCGAATAGCTGGTACAGTCTACTTTTAAAGGGGCCACAGAAGCAAGGGGGGTTGTTCTTTGACTATTTTGATTGGCTTATTCAAAGGGCTATTACCAATAATTGACTGGAGAGCTGTTGCCAGATCAGGTGAGGTAAGAGGTCATTTTGACCCCGTTTCCCAGGGGACTGAACCAAAACATACGTATATGGGTAATTGTTCAGGAACTGAGTACGTGCATGTGTAGCTGTTAGGTCCTTGGTTCCCAGGGGAGGAGGGGAAGCACTATGGCACGGAGGCTGAGAGGATTCAGAATTGTCAAAATGGCTTCAGAATTGTCTTAAAGTCTTACAGTATAAAAACAGAACTCTGACCCCGCTCAGAGCAACTGGCCCAGGAAGTGGAATAGTAACAGAATCCAAACGATGACGCTCGGGCCAAAATGACTGGCACTTCATACCTAGCCACGACTCTGCCTTAGTCAGTGTTCTATTGCTGGGAAGAGATTCCATGACCACAGCAACTCTTAGGAAAGGAAAGCATTTAACTGGGGCTTGCTTACAGCTCAGAGGTTTAGTCTGTGGTCAGCATGGCATGAAGCATGGCCGCACACAGGCAGACATGAGGCTGGAGAGAAGCTGAGAGTTCTACATTGGGACCGTAGTGGCAGGAAGAGAGAGAGAAGCATCTGGGCCTGGCTTGGATTTTTGAAACTTCAAAGCCTGCCCTCACGCTTCTTCCCACAATGCCCACCTCCTAATCCCTCCCAAGTAGCGCCACTTCCTGATGACTGAGCACTCAAATATAGGAGCCTCTGGGGCCCTTCCTGTCCAGACCGCTATAGCTTCCCTGGGTGTCTCCTCACTTCTGATTTAGGAGGGAGAAAACCAGCTGAACGTTTCATCTGTGTTAGCCTGTGTCTGCACCTGCCTGTGCCACCACGACAGAATACCAAGTCAGGACAATTTATAACAAACAGAAATTGAGTCCTGCCCTGCTCTGCATACTGCCAAGTCCAAGATCAAAGGGCCAGCCACGGTGGTGAATCTGAGTCCAGAGGGCCCTGTGAAGGCTGCCACCTTCTGGTCTCCACCTGAAGAAAGGACCTAGAGAGGCCAAATGGGCTAAGCTTGCTCTTTCCTAAGAATTTTAATCCCCCTTTGTACACTTTAAATGGATACTCTAGAGCTCTTAAAGGGTGTATTCGAGGAGTTATCTATTCTGTAGGTAAAATTTCTAATATTTGGACTAGGGTATAGTTCAGCAGTACAGCCTTTGCCTGCTGTGCAAGAAAACCTGGGCTTGATCTCCAGGGCCACCCCGCTTCCCCCAATCTTAAGGGCGTGATGAAGGGGTAAAGCTTTGAAACTGCTTGACTGACATGCGCCAGGCCCTGGTTTGATTCCCAATGACTGAAACAAAACAAAACAAAACAAAACCTGTAAGACCTAAGACATAAGGTAGGTTTTAAGCCAATGAAATGGCTCAGCGGCTCACCACCAAGCCCGACGCCCTGAGTTCAATCCCCAGAACCCACATGGTAGAAAGAGAACCGGTTCTAAGAAGTTATCCTCTGACATCCAAACTTGTACTGTCCCATGAGCACACACCCCTACCCCCAGCCTAGGAAATAAAGATGATTCAGGAAGTCTGGCATGGCGGCTTACGCCTGGAAATCCCAGGAGGCCAAGGCTGCGTGGTGAGACCCTGCCAATGTGTGAGTATCGACGTGTGTCAAAACGAGTTAGCTGCTAAATCTAGGTGAACAGTTTCTGGGGCAATGATAGGCCTGCCTTAACAGACTTTCTGAAGATTGCATTCAAATTTTCCCAAAGAAAAGTTGAGAAAAAAAATAATGCTTTTTAAAGTATCTCGAATGAAAAGGGCTGGAGAGAGGTTTCCAGTGGTTAAAAGCATGAAGAACCAGGTTCAACTCCCAGCACCCACATGGCATCTCACAACTGCCCGTAGCTCAAGCTCCAAAGGATCCTCTGCCATTTGTTGGCACCAGACATACATGGAGTACATAGACAGACATGCGGGAAAAACACCCGCATACCTAAAATAAAAATAAATAAATCTTAAACAAATAAATAGCAATAGAGATGGGCATCTCGAGGAAAGAGCGCCATTGGGCTCATGGCACGGCAGCGTCACAACAGAAAGCTGCACTGTGATATTCCAGGGCAGGCTGTGAAGGGCCCCACAGGCTGCCGTTCTGCCATCACGGGCATGTCTGCTTCCCTTGGCACCAAGAGTCAGCTGGGAAGAAGGAAGAGCATGGATGTGCCACACGGGGAGACTTCCCCGGGCAAAGTTTAGTGGAGAACATCAGACACTCCATTGTCTAACCTGGATCACAGAGCTGTGACCCCTGCTGAGAAGCAGGAGCCGTAATGTAGCTGGGGCCCAGGGTATCTAGGGACAGGAGGGAGCCAATTCATTTAAACTGTTGGCTCTCCGAGTTTAAGTGGGAAGCATTCATGAGGAACACGGCTGAGGACACGGAGTCCCTGATGTAGAATGTCAGGTGTGATCATGCCCCAGAGGGGACGTTTTTACACAGTGGGATCTCTGGTTAGTTCAGGAATTGAACTATGCTGTCATTGAAAAGGACATTTCCATGACCTCTTAGCTAGAGATCAATTTGGGGGGTGGGGAGATTAGGTAAAGAAGCAAGCAGCTGAACTGCCCTTGGAAATGCTCACACACTGTGACAAGGGTCTCAAGTCCTGTGGAAGCCCAGGCCCTGAGTTTTTCTGTCCTTCGGAAGCTGGGAAATCACAAAGGTGATTCTCAGAATTGGCAGGGCTTGGATCTTTCTGTTCTGCTATTAAAGGAAACAGATAATCCGCATGGAAAACTGGTAATAGTTTCCACAGACACCTGTCCACCCTACCGCCCAGTCTGTCTACCTGTACACAGTCACTCAAGAGAATGACTCAGCAGGCCTGGGGCCTAGCTACTGTACACGGTCAGACAGAAGGGTCCCAAGTTCAGGGCCCACATGAGCAACTTAGCAAGGTTCTTCTCAAAAATAAGTAAATAAACTGTTTTAAAAGAGCCAATTAGAATCCAGGCTTTGGGATCGGGAATGCAAGGGCATCTTCCACCACTCAGTAAGCTGAAGACCAGCCTGAGCTACATAAGACCCTGTCTCACGGAACAAACCAAAAAGGCTAGGGTATATGTAGTTCAGGGGTAGAGTGATTTCCTAACATACTAAAGTGCTAGGGTCCGGAATTCAATCCCAATATCAAAAGTACTCAGCGTCCCCTTCCTTCCATCTGGTCCCTGTGTCCTGGGCCTCAGTTTCCCCAGGAAGCTCCCTTTCTGAGGACATTTGGAGCGATCTCTTTGAGCCTCTCTGATGGGGGGTCGGGATTAAAAACCGGGGAGCTGCACCCCCGTGCATGGGTCCCTCGCGCCTTTCCACACCTGTTGCTGTTGTGAGTCCTGAACCAGCCCCACCTCCACCCCCCCACCCTGTGACAGCTGCCCAGGTTCCCTCAGGCCCACACCTGAGCAGTCAGGCCAGCTGCGGATTCCCACGGACTGCAACACGTCAGCACAGGCTGCTGCAGCTAACAGCCTGCTGCAGCTAACAGCCTGGCCACTGCAGCCATCCCCCTCTCCCCCCCACGTAGGGAGCCCGTGCTGGCCAGCCCCTGGAGAGCACAGTGCCGCCTCTACAGTGGGGTGGAAGGTGACTCTAGATCACGTGCTCCTTCCCGGGCCCAGAATCACCCCAGAACCTGGCAGCTGGGGGTCCTATCCCCTTCCCCATACCCAGCCAGTCCCATTGCTTAGCTTGAACACTCAGCTCAGAGTCTCAGTTTCCCCATTCCTCAGTTTCCTGGGGGCCACACCATTGCCAGCTTCACAGGACTGGTGTGAGGATGCAGGGCAGACCAAGGTTCCTGCTCTGATTTTGATGTACAGGAAGTTCTCAAAGCATAGACTCTTTTTTTTTTTTAAATGAGACAGGGTTTCTATGTGTAACAATCTTGGCTGGAACTTACTTTGTAGACCAGACTGGCCTCAGACTCACAGAGGTCTACCTGCCTCTGTCTCTCAAGTGCTGGGATTGAAGACGTGCACCACCACTGCCCAGTGCATAAACAATTTTAAAGATTTATTTATATATATAAATATTCTGTCTTCCTGTATGTCTGCATGACAGAAGAGGGCATCAGATACCGCTAGAGATGGTTGTGAGCCACCATGTGGCTGCTGGGAATTGAACTCAGGACCTCTGGAAGAGCAACCAGTGCTCTTAACTACTGAGCTACTTCTCCAGACTGGGAAGACATTTAAAGGGTCAAGCATCAAGGTTCCAGAGGTTCTAAGTCACCAGTTCACATATGCTTATCCTCAAATGTTAAGAGAAGCTTTTTCTCTCCAAACTTGTCTTCCCTCTGCCACAGGAGGCAATGTCTGGGGTCAGCCTAGGAACATCAGCCTCCTTCCCTGGAGACCTCAGAATAGCTGGGCATGGGAAAGGGGGTGATTCTAGGCACCAAAGTGGGCTTGTGACCTAGAGCATCTTCTAACATCACTGCTGTAGAGGCGGCACTGTAGAAACTCGAGGCGATCCTGCTCGCTTGGGCTCTCAACTCTCCACTGGGAGAACCCAAGACAAAGGGGATCAGCTTTTCTGCTTCCCAGCTATTGGGATAGGTCAGGGGTGAGAAGGAATAAGACTTAAGAGGGCCACAGAGACAACTTTGGGTTCTCCCCTAATTGCCAGGCTGTAGAGAATTGTCACTGGGGAGGGTGATGTCCCAGGCTCTTGGCCCTGGTAGGTGTTCCTCCTGCAGGTGAGAGGGGGGTTCTGGGAGATGAGTGCACAGTCTGGGTTGTTTACCTGGGGTTGCTGCCCAGGTAGGAGTTGGCTCTCTGTCCACTTCTCACTTCTGTGGTGGTTCCTATGGCAGGCTGTTTTTTTTTTTTTTGACCACCAACCAGCTCCCAAATCATGACACAGAGACATATGAGTTTTAAATGCCTAGCCTAGTTAGGCTCATTTCTGGTTAGGTTAGCTCTTTTAAGTGAAATTAACCTGCTTCTCTTTATCTGCCTTTTGCCTTGGGCTTTTTACTTTTCTTTCCTTCTGTATCTTAGGTTCACTGCTTCTTTAGTCTGGCTGGTGACTGCCTGTCTCTGAGCCCTGTGTCTCCTTTAGTCTCCCCTCCTTCCTTTTCTCTCAAGCCTTGGTTCCTTCTCCTTACTCTCTCTGCCTGCCAACTTTGCCCATCCCTCTTCTGCCTAGCTGTTGGCCATTCAGCTCTTTATTAGACCAATCGGGTGCTTTAGGTATTCAAGGTGAAACAGATGCAACACATCTTTATATTATTAAACAAATGCAGCGTCAACAAAAGTAACACATCTTTGCCTGGTTAAAACAATACTCCACAACAGGTTCTCTCATCAGGGAAGCCTGGGCGGGTCACTGATGCCATTGAAGGAGCAAGCGAGGCCTGGATTGTTGCCTTGGGGCTCTAATTTTAGTCCCGTTCAGAATGGAGGAAGGGAGGTGAATTTTTCATCCTCATCTCCCGTGTATCTCAATGCCTAAGACGTCTGAACACAGCAGCTGGGGAGTTTGACCAGGACTCCAGGCTCTGAAGATTGCAATGGGCTGCTGGACAGCTCGGGGCTCACCAGGGGCTAGGAGAGCAGGCCTAGGAAGAAGCCCCTCCCTGCTTGCGTCACAGTGGGGCTCAGACTGCCGTTAGATTCTCTTTCTAGCCTCAGAAGCTTCTCTCGCATTTCTTTAACATTCTTTGGTGGGGGGATTTGAGACAAAGACAGGGTTTCTTTGTGTAACCATGCTGGCTGTCCTGGAACTTGCTCTGTAGACTAGGCTGGGTTACCTTTCTGAGAGCCCCACTTCTCCCAGGGTCTTAGCTGGGGATCTGGTTCTTATTGGCAGGTTTTCCAGAAGCCCACAATCAACACGATCACTCTCCACAAAGACATTACCCTGCTTGAAGCTGTGCACTCCTGCGCATGCGCCCGAGATGGTGTCTGTGGTGTGCCTGCTCAATGGTGGAGGTAATTTCCCTGCGGGGGCACTGTGCACCTCTACAGTCTGGGCAAGACAGACACCAGTGAACAGTTGACATGGTGGTCCATGGGAGGTGGGTATTGCCACGCTGGATGTGGCTACAAGCACTGATCCCTCCAGACACAGATACCCCGGCCAAGCTGCTACAGGCTGCCCTGCCCCTCCTGTCTACCACTTACCACGAGAAGTTCTAGGGCAACATGACCACAGATGAGATGGTCTGTGCTGGACCATGTTATCTACTGCACAGTAGAGCCTCCTGGGCTCTCCCTATACCCCCTCCCCTCACACCCTGTAGGAAATTCAGGCAAAAGCCTAAGGCCAGGTGTTGGGCAGAGAAAGTAATGGAACTACTAAGTAGGCCTTTATAGAGTCTTCAGCTTTCTCCAGTTATACCTGACCAATATGGTCAAAGAGCCCAGGCTCCAGTTTCATCACTGACAACCTTAGCGGGAGTCAAGACAGGGGTTCTATTTTCAGAGCCATCGCGTTAGAGAATTTCATTGAAGTCGATGAGAATGAGATCGCCTGAGTTACACAGTGCACAGCTTAGATTGTGGAACAGGGTAGGCCGGGGGTCGCAGAAGATGCTTAGGTCTTCCCTTGCACCAGTGGCTCCACGACCTTCTGTTAGACGGTTTTTCCCTGGACGTAGACGTGACTTCCAGGGCATAAACTCTGATAATTATCTCTGATAATTCACCCGGCCACCCGGATGGCCAGACCAAAGCCCCTTCTCTTTCTCCTGCTGCCAAGCATGCCCATGTCAAAGCGTCCATGCCCTGAGTGCAGCAGATGCCAGCAGCCAACTAGCCCACTGCCTCTGCTCCCATGAAGCCTCCTGTTTGGGGTCTCGAAGGCTGTACTCTGCTTCTGAACTTGAAGCTTCACTGGCTTGAATCACAATGGGAAAGGTCAGATTAGGTTGTGCAAGTTTCTGGAAGGGCCCCCCCTTGGTCCTTGTCCCCACCACTAAGACTCCAGCTCCCGAAAGGGTAGTAAGGGGACACAGGCATATGAAATGAAGAATGTCACAGGGAGGGTGGGATCTTGGCTAGTGGAGTACAGGTCAGTCTGGTTTGTCCACCCTCGAGGCCTGTTGGTGTGCTCAGGGGCCCTACCTTGGGAAGAGTGTGAGGGGAACTAGGCCATTCTGACCTCATACATTTGTGGCTCTGTCACTCTTTCCCACAGTGGCCTCTCCAGGCCTTCTCTTTCCCAAGTCGTGTTGAAGTCACTGACCTTATCAGGCCAAGGACTCGTGATAAGGGGGCATGTGGAGGCCAACTGGGACTGGAAGGTTCAAGGAGGCCCATCAGGTGGGACTCTCCCAGCTCCACACGTGGTGGCCTTGTTCTAGGTGGTTCTCAAATATCAGTTTTGGTGAGTGGAGGCCCAGACAGCTGGGAAGCCCAAATACCCACAAACAGGGAACAGAGAGGACAAGGGGACGGGGTAAGGGCTTGCTGCTCTAAGAACCCACCCTATCCTGGTGGGGTACCAGATGGCTAGATGGGCCATTCCATACAGGGTCTCTCTACATAGCCCTGGCTGTCCTGGAAATTGCTTTGTGGACAAGGCTGGCCTCAAACTCGGAGATCCACCTGCCTCTACCTTAGAGTGCTTGAGATTGCGGGTGTGCGCCACCATGCCTGGCTTATAGGGGTGGTGTAAGTGAGCACACCCTGGCACCTCTCTCGCCTCGATTTTGTTCATTCACTCAGCCTCCCACAAAGCTCCTCCCTCTTTCAGCCCCTCCTCCATCTCCTCGTGCTTACTCAGCTCTGCCAGCTGGGGGATGTGGGCAGCCTCCTGCGGTTGTCTCCCTCCAAGTCCCAATCCTCCTGACACATGCAGGACCTGAGGCGCAGCATGCTCCAGGACATTCCCCTTGGGTGCACAGCTGGGGAGAGGCTGCCAACTGCAGAACCCTAACTTTAGATGCCCTGAGCCTCGGCCCCCTCCCCAACACAGGAGCTTTCTGAAAATGGTTTCTGGGCTGAGTGGAGCTAAGCATTTTGAAGGGATCAAAGATCTGAATGTCCGGGGCCTACACAGGCCTGGAATCCGCAAGTCTTTGCTCTGGCCTGCTCTGGACACATTCATGAGCAGCCCTGTCCGTGGCTGTCAGGCTGTATGGTTACCTCTATCCACTTGCTGGACCGGCCTTTCAGTATTGTTGGTGGGGAGGACACCGATGCTGGCTCCTGGCCTTGGCAGGTGTCTCTGAACATAAGAGGGGAATTCTTGGCAGGCTTGTACGACTGACTACTCTGGAGCTAACAGCGCTGTCCAGCTGGGACTTGTAATTTCCCCTGCTTTCTTATGGGGAGAGTCTCCATCAAGGACTGACTGGTCACTATCATTCACTGGGGATGAATGAAGAAGCCTGCCTCGGGCAGCTGGAACCCCCTGGGAGTCAGGGAATGACGTCTCTAACTCCAGTCAACAGTGTCCAAAAGGAAAAGGCCCCGAGAGACCACAGGCTGTGGACAAGCTACTCCCATCCCCAGTGGCAAGCAGAATGACAATCTGTCAGAGATGCCTACTGACCCAGTGGTGTCACCCACCACCCTCGTGTGCATATAGAGACACTGAGACCCAGGGTAAAGGTGGTTTGCCTAAAGTCCCTCTGAGATTCAGAGGTCAAGCTGTGGCTCACTCCGGCGGCACAGGTCAGTAGGAAGAGCCATCTTAAGGCAGCCAGAGCAGCTGACCTTGGCTCTGTTCACGGGGTATCTGGACGGTAGATGAGGGAGTCGGGAGGTTGGCTTGTGTGACCGAGACAGGGCGGCGGGGGGGGGGGGGTCTTTGGGGACAGGGGCTGCACGAGTGCCTATAGCATGCACCGTCTTCCCCAAGCGAGGCCTATTTACACATACACAGTTGCTTCTGATTAGAAGATAATGGGGAGGAGGGGTGGAGCGCTAGCATTTGCTCCTCTTCCAGAGAAACCAGTTCAGTTCTCAGCACCCAGCTAAGAAACAGCTGCAGCCCCTGCTCTCTTTTAACCTCTATAGGCACTGGAATACACTCACACAGAAATAAAAATAAACCTTATATAAGAAAAGAAAATAACTGGTTTGGGCTGGGGGCTCAGTATGTGAAGCCCTGGACTCAATCTCCAACACTAAACTAATACATAAGCCTGACTTGTTGCTGAAAAGCACGGTGCATCTATAAAAACTGAATGTTATTAACGACGCCAGAATCAAAGCCACTTCATCCCTGTGTCATCTCCCTCAATCTATGGTGTCCTCCAGCCTGGTCCCAAAAGGCTGTTTGCACGCTTGTGTCCACCATGGTATCTCCTTGCTGAGCCTGGCCACATCTGCTCACCTCTGTCCTTCTTGTCTGCCTGAACGGCTAAGTGCTAAGTGCCACAGCTGGCTTAAACAACACTCCCCACAACGCCAAGTGTCCTTGCAGGAGATTGTTAAGAGATTTGTCTTGTTTGGGGGTCAAAATTCCAAGTGAACTCATAAAATTGTAATTTCCCATTTCTTTAAAATCTTTTCAACGAAAACCCCACCAAACCTGAGGTCTGGGGGCTGGAGAGATGATCAGAGGTTAAGAGCATTGCCTGCTCTTCCAAAGGTCCTGAGTTCAATTCCCAGCAACCACGTGGTGCCTCACAACCATCTGTAATGGGGTCTGGTGCCCTCTTCTGGCCTACAGGCATATACACAGACAGAATATTGTATATATAATAAATAAATATTAAAAAAAAACACCTGAGGTCTGTGGCGATGGCTTAGAGGTTAAGAGCACTTGTTACTCTTGCAGAGGACCAGGTTTAGTTCCCAGCACCCACATGGCAGCTCACAACCATCCTTAACTCCAGTTCCAGGGGATCCAATGCTCTTTTGACCTCAGTGAATACCAGGCACAACGTGGTGCAGCCATACATCCAGGCAAAAGACTCATATACATAAAACAAAAACAAACAAAAAGCCAATTCCTCCAACCAGGGAGATGGTTCAGCAGCTGAGGGCTCTTCTAGAGGCCCAAGTTCAGTTCCCGGCTCACAACGTTCTGTGGCTGCAGCTCCTAAGTCTCTGGCCTCTTCAGGCATCTGCACTCAGGTGCACACAAACACACTGGCACACACACACATAATGAAAAATTAATCTTTTGTTTTTAAAGGTTTATTATGTATACAGTGTTCTGCTTGTATGTATGCCTGCAGGCCAGAAGAGGGCACCAGATCTCATTATAGATGGTTGTGAGCCACCAACTGGGGATTTGAATTCACAACCTTTGGAAGAGCAGGCAGTGCTCTTAACCTGAGCCATCTCGCCAGTCCCATAAAATCAATCTTAGAAGACATCCATCAAAATCTGGACATGGTGCACAGCTTCAAACCTGTGCACCTGTAATCCCAGCACTCAAGAGCTGGAGGCTGGAGCTCAGGGCCACTGTGGGCTACCCCACCTCTCCACCCTACAAATAAATAAAAATTACAAAACCTATTAAATACCAATGGAGACAGCTAAAAACAGGGCCCTGAAGAAAAGCACAGGTGTCAACCACACAGGAAGCCTGCAGTATGGCCCGTGGGTCTCTAGGGTCATGTCTTTAGCTCTTGAGGGGTGGGACTGTGCTGTCCTATGGTCTCAGATGGGAATCTTTGTTTTGTTGAGACAGGGTTTCTCTGTGTAGCACCCTGGCTGACTTGGATCTCACTCTGTAGACCAGGCTGCCCTTGAATTCAAATCGCTCTGATTAAAGAAGTGTATCAGCGCCACCCAGCCCTTAGCTGGGAGTCTTCTGGCTGGGTGGTCAAGGAGTCTGGTCCCTGTACACCTTCCTGTTAGCACAAGCAAGCCTGATTCTGTTCTACAGAATCTGAAGTTGTGCCGTCCAGGCTTCAACTCACCATGGATCCTGCCTCACATTACTGACGGGAGCTTCCAGAAAGTACACACCACTGAAGACAGTAGGTCCCCCTCTATCTCTCTTAGAGACATCTACCCATGTACTCCAGAGGGCCAGGGAGGGCAGAACCAGTGACAGCTCTGCTCGAGGCCAGCCAGCCCTTGCCTAGGATAGAACCTGACGCAGCCGTTGCACAGATGTTTTTAAGGACCCACAGCTGTTTTTGGTGAGCCGGGAGGATGACAGTCTGTGACCCCAACACCTCCCTGCCTCTGAGGCCAAGACCTCACACAAGGAGCATTAGCTGGCTCTGCCCTTTGTGTCCAACACCTGCCTGCAAGTTCTGTGGAGTGAGATCACCAACATGAGTCTGTACAAACACGGATAGGGTGTTCTCTCCACTCTACTCAGGGCCCTGTTGAGACCTTGGGCACTCCCCAGCTCCCAGCTATGCCGGCTTCCTCTACTGAACCTCAGTCCTTATCAGTGCAGACTGGGCTGCTGCCAACAAGCCTGGGAGCCTCTGCTCAGGGTGCTGGGGGCAGGGGGGTGCTGGGGGCAGGCACTGGGTGTGCCCTGATCGCAGAGGGAAACTTAAAAGTTAAGAGATGAGTTACCACTGAACCGAGATCTCAGTAATGAGTAATACCAAGCTGTACCCACACTCCCAACTCCTTCTAAGTTGAGGCACACACAAGCTTTGGAAACAAGTCCTGTACCCTCTATGCAGGCTACTCCGATAGGCCCCTAGTGGGCATCGTGCTCTAGGGCAGCACCCTACTGCCTTTCTGGCCTATTAGGTCCAGGTTTGGAAGGTTCTAGAAGCTGAACCCCTCCCATCCCTGCATCCAAGTAAAATCCAAATAAAAACAGCAAGTACCTACCCTTGCCTCTCCACTTTTGCTCTCCTGGGTGACTATGGCGTAGGAGGTTATGTGCCCTCAGTGGGGTTCCTTGGTGGTGGTTCATATAGTACTAACCCTTCTTTATATAGAGGCAGGGAAACTGAGGCCCACATTCACAGTGGTCAAAGCTGAGACCACCACCAGAGTGCCAAACACATGCTCTTGTCTTCTCTCTGGGCCAGAAGCTGCTGAAAGTCCAGAGAGCAGCCACCCGGGACAAGGCCTGTTCTGGGCCTTTGTCTTCTTAGCTTGAAGGCCAAGTCCTTGTTTAATTCAAGGAAAAATTCACGGGTGCCCGAGACGAGTTCTGTGAGGCTGTTCTGTGCAGTGCCTCTGCTTGTGAGCTTTCTCCTTGGGGTACAGAAGACCCAGCAGGTACCTTACTGCTCTGGGCCTCAAGCCCTGAGTCTAGAACACGTTCCACTTGGCACAAAGACACTGCCACCTTATCTACCCCAGCCCTCCTGCCTTCCCCCAGGCCCCTGGGCCCACCATTATTTTAACCCTCCCAGAATCTTCTTCACCATGTCTGGTCGGTCACTTTGGGGGTTCAAGGGTACGTCCACCTCCCCACAGCGAGGCAGTCTCAAGCATCTTTGCAGGCGGCTTCTCATTTTTAAGATTTTATTAAATGTAGACTATTAGTCAAATGATTTGAAAAACCAATAGCGAAAAATAGTTCTTTAGGTTTTTTCTTGGCGCAGAGGTGCACACCACACTGTACTTGCCTGTCACAGGGACCCCTGTGGGTGGGGGCCATGTGTCTGTGCACTCTCATCCAGCTCCTCAGCTCCTCTGAGGAGGCATCCCACATCCTGCCTTGTTATAAATATGTACAAATCCCTGGACAGTTGAGGGCACCAGGCCCAAGGCAGAGCTGGGGTTACCTGTCCCCAAACAGGTATCCACTTTCAAGACAGATGCTTGGAGAGTCAGACCACGGCTGCCCACTCCCCAGCCCCCACACCCTGCTCTGCTCTCAGGCAGCAGCCAGCTGGCCCAGGACCCGGCGGAACTGCTGTGTGCTGTGGCCCAGTTCCTTGACCCTGTCTACCATGTCCTGGGCAGCAGAGGGCGATGGATATTGCAAGGCAGCGGCCTTGGTGGTGGCCACGATGCCACGCAGGAGGTCACACAGCAGGTTGCTGTAGTGGGTCACCTGGCTGCGCACATCAGCTGCCTTTGCCTGCCGTGACAGCGTGTCCCCAATGAACACCAGCTTATGTGCGCTGAGGATGACAAACTTGCTGTGTGCCACAAAGATCTTGGGGGGCTGATTGGTGGCCACTGCAGTGAAGAAGGCGTCCACCGCATCTGTCAGTGTGGTCAGGTTGGCCTCGCACTGCTCCAAGTAGAAGAGCAGCAGCTGTCGGTCCGACGGCCCCAGGCCCCCCGTCCGCCCTGGCACCAGGGGCTGGGCCGCTGTCCAGTTGGCCAGGTCATGGTCTATGGGGCGAGACACCTCCTGCTCCAGTCGCTCAAACTGTTTCAGCTGTGGAAGGCAGGACAAGGTTAGGTTCTCGGCTGACAGACGTGTGCAAACATCTGTACCCCTCAGGGCACTGCTCACACGAGAGCAAACCACCCGAGTCAGTGACAGCATGAGTGGCTGGGGACATGCTGGGAAGTACACAGGAAAGACAGTGTGCACACCAGCTTCTTGAAACAATGGCACCCCATGGCTACACACGTATTTCTATATTAACTACTGTTATTGGGGAGGGGCGTTTTGCCACATATCCTGGCTGGTACGATCCTTCTGCCTCTGCCTCCTGAGTGCTAGGATTACAGGAGTATGCCTGGCTTATTTTAATTATCAATATGTATTTCTTTTCACTTTTTATGTGCTACACACTTCCTACGCTGCTCATACACTACTCATTTGCCCCACTTGGTATCAAGGTAACCAGTGAGTAGCCCTGCGTTCCTTCTTTACACCCAGAGAGAGGATAGTGAAAGAAGTTTTCATATTTACTTCATGTTATTATCTTCACAATCAAAATTTAATGACTTTAGTGTTTTTCAAATATACTTTGTTACCCAGAAAAATGACTTAACATATGAAGAAAACTGGCTGAACTGTTATTCTTTTTTTTTTTTTTTTTTGGTTTTTCGAGACAGGGTTTCTCTGTGGTTTTGGAGCCTGTCCTGGAACTAGCTCTTGTAGACCAGGCTGGTCTCGAACTCACAGAGATCCGCCTGCCTCTGCCTCCCAAGTGCTGGGATTAAAGGCGTGCCGCCACCACCGCCCGGCCGAGTTTTGAACTGTTATTTACAAGGAAAACTGGATACAATGTATTCAGTCTCAAGAATGACATTCCGGGCCTATGAGAAGGGGTTGTGGACAGTGTTTAAGGCTGAGGAGCGCTGCAGACAGACAGTGACTGCTCATCTCAACAGGCACAGGGAACAGCTTGTGGAGCCGCCTGGGGGGCTTCTGGGATGCCTTTGGCTGCCAGGCTCTCTATCCCACACTCTTCTGGGCTGGCTACAATGTACCCATGACTCTGACAGTCACTTCATGTATGTGATGTCTCAAGCATGGCAGACAACTGCTGCGGTCCCAGCTTCTCAGGAGGCTGCAGTGGGGAAATCAGCTGAGCTCAGGCAGAGCTCAAGACAAGGCTGGGCAGCACAGCGAGACTGTCATGTCAGATGAACTGGCCGCATGCTGGATGCCGACTCTACCGGGGCCTCACCTGCTGCAGCTCCAGCTGGCCTTTTCCCTGCCGCATTATGTTGCCCTTTTCTAGCAGCTCCTTCTGGGTCTTCTCAAACTCCTCCTTCCCCTGGAGGAAAAGACAAGACCTGGACTGAGAAGTGTCTTCTGGGACAGAAGCACCAGCAGGTCCCATGGGTGCAAGGGCCAGGGAGCCACCAGGTGGCAGTGTAGGTACACCAGGCCAGGAAGACAAAGCTCCTTAGAAAACAAAACAAAACACCAGGCCCCTATCAGAGGGGGCTTGGCCCAGAAAGGGAGCCTTGCAGAGGGGCACTTACTCCACATGGCCATGGCCCTCTTGGAATGGCCGTCATACCAAGAATGAAATCCAAATGAAATAGACTCACTCCCCTTCCATCTCCCCATCCCCTTGTCCTAAGCCCTCTGCCACCAGCATCTGCCTCCCCAGATCGTCTCTACAAAAAATGGAGCCATATCCATGTCCACTAGGGAAGCCCATCCCCATGGTGTTCTGGAGCCATCTTGATTGGTACTTCAAGCCCCAAGGACACAGTGAAGTTGACCATCAATCTAATAGGACAAAATACAGGGAGGGCACTAGGAAACACCAGCGACCATTCTTGGAACCCGAATCTCCTTTGACCACAAGATCTGTGTGGGGTGAGAGGGCAAGGGGGACATCAGGGTCCCTGCAACAACAGTGGCAGGGTCAGAGTCTTGGGCCTGAGCAGGGTGAGCACCCACCTGCAGGTGGACATAGTCATAATCCTCCATCCAGCCCCCTTCACTGTTCTCATACTGCCCATCTGGAGAGTCCTGAGAGGTGAACTTGGGGGGTGAAGGCAGAGGGCGTGACTGGATGCTACTGGCTTTATCAGTGGGGTTGGGATGCAGGGAGCTGCCTCCCTCAGGTCCTGGGCCAGGGGCTTTGGTCCGTCTGAAGAGCAGCGAGGCATTGCCATGCAAAAAGGAGGCTAGCTGCTTGGCATCCTCGGGCACGGCCCGTGAGCAGGCCACCAGGCGGTCCAGGTCTTCAAGGGTGAATCCTGGGCTTCCCCGGCCACTGTCAAGCACCTGACCATGGACCACCAGTGTCTGGTACACATCCTCCATCTTCTGTAGCTGCCGGCTAAGCTTGGCATGCAAGGTGCGGTCAGAAGTGTGAGTGGCATTGCTTACAGCACTGCGGGCAAATTCCAGGAGCTCATGTACTGCCCCATGAACTGCAGCCACTGCGGCTTTCAGGTCCTGCACGGGAGGTTCCTGAGGCTCAGAGGTGCTACGCCAGCCCCCAGGCCCATTGGCACTGCCCACCAGGTCCAGAAGGTGGGCTACAGTGGTGCTCACACCCTGCTGCAGGCGAGCCAGGGACTCCACAGCAACCTCCAGCTCCAGGGGCTCTCGGCCTGGCACCATTACCTCCAAGGAAGATGCCGATTGGCTGCTGCGTGTGCTGCCTGTGCTAGAGGCCGACAGACGCTTGCCATCTGCTGGGGCCTCTCGTTCCGTTGGTGGGGGCACAGCATACACCCCATCATCAATTACACTCCCATCAGCCACCTCAGGAGGGAGCACCCGCTCACGAGGTACATCGTATAATGTTCCAGGGCCAGGCCGCCTCAAACCAGGGGGCACATCATAGAGGTCAGGAGCAGGGGGTGGCACGTCATACACATCCTCAGCTGGTGGGGAGTCTGGAGGAGGTGCAGCGAGGATAAGCGGGTGCCGAGTTGGGTCAAAGGGCTTGGGCTTGGCGAAGGCAGGAGGTACATCATACGTCTCCTCTCGCAGTGGCCCATCGGGCACATCCTTGCTCACGGAAGGAGGAACATCATACACCTAGGGGACAAGTGGTGGTTAAGGCTTTTTTTTTTTTTTTTTAATATTTATTTATTTATTATGTATACAATAATCTGTCTGTGTGTATGCCTGCAGGCCAGAAGAGGGCACCAGACCCCATTACAGATGGTTGTGAGCCACCATGTGGTTGCTGGGAATTGAACTCAGGACCTTTGGAAGAGCAGACAATGCTCTTAACCTCTGAGCCATCTCTCCAGCCCCGGTGGTTAAGGCTTTTGTCCGGATTATCTGACCCGTCCTGGAGCTCAAGGCAGGACCCAGCTGGTGTACACACCCGGCATGATTCTTAACTGTGATGACTATGCCAAGAGCCTAGCCCTGGGGCTAGCTGACTCATTCTCTGTGCCTGGCTAGTCATCTATAAGATGGGGAACTGTTGAGCAATATATTTTTCAGGTGTGTGACTTTAGTTTACTCTGCATTCTGTGAAGCTGTGTTACTGTGCCTGTCTAAAACACCTGATGGTCCTAATAAAGAGATGACAGCCAATAACGAGATGGAGAAAGGACGGGCGTGGCTGGCAGTATAAGTAGAAGGAGAAACGAGGCAGGGGAAGACATCAGGGGCCAGCCACCCAGCTACACAGCAAACCACAGAGAAAGAAGTAAGGAAAGGTATACAGAAATAGAGAAAGATAAAAGCCCAGAGGCAAAAGGTGGTCAGGATAACATAAGTTAAGAAAAGCCGGCAAAAAAAAAAAAAAAAAAGCCAAGCTCAGCTTGGGCACTCATAACTAAGAATAAGCCTTCATTAGTGACTTATTTGGAGGCTGGGTAGTGGGCCCTCGGCGTGCAATTCCTAACTGCAGACATGTAGGAGAGACTAGCTACCATACTGCCAATGCTGCCTGTCTCATCCCACCACAATCACACGATGTTGCTGTCATTGGTAGACTTTCTACTCTGTATCAAGCATTTGGCTGGGCTTTGAATGTTAGATTCCTGTTGTCTCTTTTAAAAAGTCTATATGATCATCAGTCCCCTTTTACACTCCAAGTGTCCTGTTTAGAAGATGGATTTGGTTGCCTCCTTGCTGATACATCTCAGAGCATGCATAATGAGTGGATCTGGCAATGGGCCATTTTCTGAGGCTCAGAAGGGCATTTAGTTTTTTTAAATTAATTTACTTACTTTTTTTATGTGTATGGATATTTTGTCTGCATAAATGTCTGTGCACCACATGCATGCTTTGTGCCAAGAGGTCAGAAAGAGATGCTGGGTCACCTGGGACTGCCAAACACTGTACGGATGCTAAGAATGGACCCTGGGTCCTCAGCAAGAACAGCCAATGCCTTAACCGCAGAACCATCTCTACAGCCTGGGCATTCAGTTTCTATATCTGTCCCCAGAGCAAGTAATGACAGAGCCAGGGTCTGCAGAGAGCAGTCCCAAGCCCAATGCACACACCTGTCCATGCCTTTCAGCACCTTTAGAAGCCTCCAAGACCCCAGCATTTGCGGACTCCTTACCGAATGATGACTGGATGGTGGCAGGTTTTTCTCCACACTCGGAGGTACATCATACACATCCAACAATGGGTCTCTGCCATTGGGGCCCTTTACTGCCATGGGAGGTGTGTCATATACCTGGAGGGCACAAAAGAAGGGGCAATGATACAAGTGTCAGGGACATCTGGTTTAATGGGAAGAGTGCAAGTCCCCAGAAACCTACCTTGAGTACTTGGGCTACCCTAGCTAGGCTGAGAAAATGCAGTACCCACAGCAAGGCTCAGGTCCTGTCTCTCCCATGCCTCTGATCCCCAGCACTTACCTCCTGGCCATACTGGCTGGGAAGCAGTCCTCGAACAGGAGGCACATCATAGATGTCCTGAGGACCTGGAGCTAGCAGGTGGCGTGGGCTGTCATACTCGTCCTGCTCTGTCTGGGAAGCCTCATATACGTAGCCCTGTCCCACTCGAGTAGGTACCACCACCTGGGAACAAATAGCTGATTATACCACTGGTCCCTGATCCACCTCAGGTCCACAGAAGACTACCCTAAGAGGCAGGCAAGACACACAAAGGTAGCGGTGGGGCTCTGTAAGGGTGGGCTTGGAACCATTGCTTCTCATTCCCTATGTACCCCCTTTGGGAGTGAAATACAATGCTTGGGAGAGAATTACCAGACCCCTAGAGGTTTTGTTTAGAGCTGTCTGGTTCTGGGCCTTGAAAAAAGACAGGGGCTGGAGAGATGGCTCAGAGGTTAAGAGCACTGGCTGCTCTTCCAGAGGTCCTGAGTTCAATTCCCAGCAACCACATGGTGGCTCACAACCATCTGTAATGAGATCTGGCGCCCTCTTCTGGCGTGCGGGCATACATCGAGGCAGAATGTTGTATACATAATAAATAAATAAATCTTAAAAAAAAAAAGACAGCTGACTCGAAAAACCAAAAAAAATGAAGAAAAAAAAAAGAAAAAAGACAGCTGAGTGACCCAGTTGATTCCACAGAGTAGGGTGTGTGTATGGTCACACATAGATGACAAGAAGGGACAGGAAGGGTAAAAGGCCTGGCTCTAGAGGCAATGCCAGTGAGCAAGGGGCCAGCCTGCACTGGAGTCCCGGGCACAGCAAGACCAGAGGCCCCATGTTAGGTCTCCTGTGTTGTTCCTGTGGACACCTCTGAGCCCCCCTGCCCCACAAAGTTCTGCTCAACAAGAGAGCGACCTGATCGTAGGATCCCCATCATTCCAGGCTCTGGAGGCAGAGAATGTAGCCTGGAAAGGCAGCAGGCATCCTCCCTGAGTAGGACTAGGTAACTTAGTCTGACTACTGAGCTAACTCTTGAGCAGACACACGGGGCTAGGATGTAAGGTAAGCTCCAGGGCAAAAGAATTCTAACGAGAACCACTCGAACCTCACCCACAAGCTGCCTTGCCCACCTGAAAGGGTAAGGCCTTAGTGGGAGTCACTGGTCAGAGGCAGCGGCCCTCTTTCCCAGGGCTCTGACCATGCATTAACCGCAGTGGCCACAGCAGCAAAGCTACGGCTCTGTATCAAGGGTAGGTGGGGCCGGGGAGCTTGTGCACCACCCCCAGGGCCATGCTGTCCCCTCATAGCAGCTCACAGCCTGGGAGGGGTGGGAGTGTCCACACAGCCTCCCCTCTAAGATTCTCCAGCCAGGCTCAGGGTAACCTCCCCCATGGGGCTCCCTGTTCAGTCTTCTCCACAGAAAGGCCTTTTGTTTTCTAATCAAAGGGGATGTCTGGGACAGGGTTGATGCAGGGCCTCCACACACATATCTTGCTTCCTTCAGGCTCAACACTCTAGAACCTAACCCAAGCTTCAGCAGGCACAAACCAACATTATCCCCAACCCCCCTTGCAGGACATAGGGGCACCCAGCAGACCAGACCTGACAACCTCCCAGGCAGGATATTTGAGCAGTTGATGTTTAATACAGCTGGGCTTCTGGGCTGCGTCTAGCAGTCAGCCTGGCAGGCTGGTGTGTGCCACTGTAGGGGCTGAGGAGGTCTCCTCGGTGGGGTGTCTCCACCCACCAATAACAGGGCCTGGGGGTGGGGTTGTAGCTGCCTTTCAGACTCATCTCCCTGCTCAGGCCCCAGACTTGAGTCTCCTCCAGGGCTATTTTTAGATGTTGGAACCTGCCCACGGCTGAGCAGACCGGGACTGGAAGGACGTGGCAGGTTAGACAGGCCTGTGGCAAGGCCCGAGGCTTCTCCAGGCCAAGGCCTCCCAGGTGGGAATTCAAATCCAAAAGGGGCAGACAATACACCCTAAAGACAGAGGCAGGCCAGCCAGGTCTCAGTACAGACAGCATCTCCACCTTGTCAGCACCCATCTGGGCCCCGTGTAGACAGAGCTGTAAGCCCAGGCCAGAGGGTCTCACTACCAGAACCCTAGAGGTTGGTCCTAGGGTTAAGGGTAGGACAATTCCTATTCCTACACCTGAGTCAGGATGACAGTAAGCAGCCATATTGGCTAGCGAATGTTTTTCTGTTAGGAAAACATAATAGAGAAAACAGGGAAAAAGAAGCTCATTAGGGAAATAGCCTCATCAGAGCTGCAGAGCTGAACAGCTAATCACAACTAGCTGCTCTGCACCTGATGCCCCATTAGCAGGCCCTGGAGGGAGAGGGAGGGACAGACACTTCCAGGCTGGGCTGCAGAGGGCTGTTGTTTTCTCTCTGTCCCTTATCTCAGCACAGGTTTCAAGGAAAAGGGAGACTGATCCCAGAAGCACACCCCAGTTTGTCAGTCCTAGATGGTGATGAAACCTCTGGAGTAACTCTGGCTCTACTGGGACCAACACAGGAATCCAAGCAGCAGGAGTCAAGTAGGAGGAACAAAGACAGAGGAGTCTCTCTTGGCTGTTCATTCTGTTGGGGCCCCACCTCTCTAGACAGTTTGGCTGCTGATCTTCCCCGCTGCAAAATGGACAACATCCCACCAGCCTAGGCCAGCTGCTGGTTTGGATGCTCACAATTTAGCCCTCCTCCCATAGAGAAGTTGTTTTCATTTTTTGGAATGGAGGACCACAGGAATACCATGGGGCCAGACAGGTGCCTACTTTACCTAGCACACCATCCCCTTTTGCTGGCCCAGGAGTGCTGCTTCCCAGACAAATACGACTTAGCTCATATGTGTTCCCCACCCCTGGCAAGCTGTAATTCCTGACCCAGGAATGTGCCTTCAAAAGTGGCCTTGCCAGGCGGATCTCTGTGAGTTCAAGGCCAGCCTGGTCTACAAGAGCTAGTTCCAGGACAGGCACTAAAACTACAGAGAAACCTTGTCTCGAAAAATCAAAAAAAAAAAAAAAAAAAAAAAAAAAAAGGTGGCCTTGCACAGGCAAATGCCTTCCCTGCTGGGGTCCTACCTGCATGTTTACAACCTCTGTGCCCACGCCTAACCAGAGGTCCCTGGATACTCCTGACCTTACTTGCTCCAGCCACACAGCAGATAGTCATTGTTCCAGGGGTCTACACTCTGCGGGCCCCATCCTTATCACTTACTCCCACAGATACCACAAACTATGGCACTACCTCCTCAGTCCTGCAATAAGGACAGACCCCAAAGGAGGAGTCCCAGAGGCCTCTGAAAGCAAGACCTGGAAATATAGGCACAAATGTGCAACCTAGGAGTTTCCCACCGTGTTCTCTGTAATAAAATCAAATCACATGGTATACACAGACATATAAACTAAAAAATATATTTTAAAAATGTGGTGGGAGTGGGGGTCCTGGAAAGATGGTTCAGAGGTTAAAAGTGCTTGCTGCTCTTGCAGAAGACCCAAGTTTGTTCCCAGCACCGTACCAGGCAGCTCACAATTCCTGCAACTTCAGTTTTCTTCCAGCCTCTATAGGCACCCAGACACATGGCATACACTCACTCAAAAACAGGCAGGCAGGCCGGGCGGTGCTGGCGCACGCCTTTAGTCCCAGCACTTGGGAGGCAGAGGCAGGCGAATCTCGTGTGAGTTCGAGACCAGCCTGGTCTACAAGAGCTAGTTCCAGGACAGGCTCCAAAACCACAGAGAAACCCTGTCTCGAAAAAAACAAAACAAAACAAAACAAAAAACACAGGCAGGCAGACAGACAGACAGACAATAAAAATCTTCAGGTGAGGCTACCACACAGCGGCAGAACTCGGGTGGCTACCCCTATCAGTCTTGGAAGATTTAATAACTAAGAAAATGCTTTTGGTATTTGTGATGGATTTACAACTTTGAAATGCAAAAATAACAAGCATATAACCACAGACATAGGAGGCTGAAGCAGGAGGATTGTGGGTCCAAGGCCAGTGGAGGATATAGGATACAACGAGATCCAAGTCAACCTGAAGACAGAGTAAGTTTGCCTTAAAAAAAAAAGGTACATATACAGATCTGTAAAAGACAGAGCCGGGCGGTGGTGGCGCACGCCTTTAATCCCAGCACTCAGGAGGCAGAGGCAGGCGGATCTCTGTGAGTTTGAGACCAGCCTGGTCTACAGAGCTAGTTCCAGGACAGGCTCCAAAAAACCACAGAGCAACCCTGTCTCGAAAAACAAAACAAAACAAAACAAAACAAACAAACAAACAAACAAAGACAAATAGAGAAGACACTAGACAAAATACACCAACGTTTCTTAGGGATTATCCCTTGACCGAGGGATCTCTAGACTTTCTCATACATTATGCATTTTCTATGGCAAACAAGCATTTCTTTCATGTTAAAAATATAAGCAGAGGCAATGACTACCCAGCTCAGGAATGACAAAGCCTCTTAGGAATGGGCACAGGGCTTCTCTTCCTAGGCTATCAGTTAGGTCGGAGTCTTGGGAACACTGGACAGTTCCACCAAAGCTGGGTGGGGCAGAAAAGGACACAGCAGTGAGGCTCTAGGTGAGTGAGGGAAGGCCCCTTGGTTAGCCCCTTTGGGCTTCCTCCTCCAGCCTAGATGAACAGCTGTCCTGCAAGGACAAGAGATGAAGAACTGACTGGGGGGCAAGTATGACCTGTGTGCATGTACATTTGTATGTGTTCTAAGTGCATGTGGAGGGGATGGACTTTGGCCTGTTTCAAGGCTTTCTAAACAGGTACTATTGCCATCTCTCCACAGGATAGCCACCCACGCATGCACGCACCCACACACCCACAAGCTGGTGGCAAGGCCTTAATGGTAGGCTTCCATTACCTGACTAAAAGATGTGGGTAGTACAAGAAGTGGGGTCCAGTGACTCAGGGACCCCTGGTGGGCCAATGTTCATGAAATCTCATCTTATGCAACGCCTGGTCAGGCATCCTGAAGGCCAAGCTTCTCTGTGGGCAGTGATGGGGTGATACTACCTGCTTTCTAGGTGGTACCAATTAGATTCTTGGCACTAGGGGGCTTTGAAGACAAAGGTTCAGTGCCACGGCTGAGCATGAACCTGGCCAATGTCTCTCCAGACATAAATGGTGCTCGACCAGACATGATCAGACTGACTGTGTAACTGACTTAGCTGGGCTTATGCTGTTCGTGTTATCTCTCTCTCTTGGTTTTTTTCAAGACAGGGGTTCTTTCCTTTTTTTAAAAAATATTTATTTATTTATTATGTATACAATATTCTGTCTGTATGCCTGCAGGCCAGAAGAGTGTACCAAACCTCATTACAGATGGTTGTGAGCCACCGTGTGGTTGCTGGGAATTGAACTCGGGACCTTTGGAAGAGCAGGCAATGCTCTTAACCTCTGAGCCATCTCTCCAGCCCTCAAGACAGGGTTTCTCTGTGTACCCCTGGCTGTCCTAGAATTCAATCTATAGACCAGGCTGGCCTGGAACTCAGAGATCCGTCTGCCTCCGCCTCCTGAGTGCTGGGATTAAAGGTGTGTGCCACCACCACCACCTGGTTTATGCTGTTCTCTTAAATGCTGCTGTGCCCACCACAGTTGGCTGTTTCCACCAGGGCCTCTGGTGCCCCTGCCTAGCTATTATGGACTTCTAGTGCATGGTAGATGAAGGCATGCAGAAGATGCGGGGTGCTGGTCATGGAAACTCTATCTTCAACAAATTCCATTACCTAGTTTTTTTTGTTGTTGTTGCTTTGTTTTGTTTTTCAAGACAGGGTCTCATTATGTAGCTCTCTGGCTATCCTGGAACTCACTGTATAGACCAGGCTAGCCCCAAACTCAGGCACCCCCCCTCCTGCATGGTGTGATTAAAGGTGTGCACCACTAAATTTGGTTCCATTTCCCAGTTCTTAAAGGACTTTGGCATAGAAAAACAGGCTAAAATGAATGCAAGGAAAAGTGGCTCCTGATTTAGTGTGAAGCCAGGGGGCTTCTCCTCCTTCAGCCCTGCCTATTTCATGGTAGCATGGAGGAACTGAAGGCCCAGACACAGCCTAGAACCCAGAGGTCCTGCCTCACAGAGATGGAATGTCTGTGGAGCCAAGGACAACTAAATGTGCTAGGTCTCAACCAAGAGAATGACTTGTGAAGGACTGGTGCGAGCCCCTGAGCACAGGCAGCTTCCGTACCCACAGGGACCCAGAAGGCCACAGGTGCCAGTGGACTGAGAGTTCTTCAGGAGCTCAGTTCCTTCTTTCCTAGGGAAATCCCTTTAAGGGCCACACTCAGCTACCTGATAAGGCTCACAGTCTGGCTTCCCAGGCAGCTGGGTGGGCAAAGGTCAACAAGCAACATGTAACCTCCAAGAAAGCTCCCGAGGGAATGTGTAGTCTCTTTTGTCCCCTCCCTGTCTTCCTGTTGGCCAAAGGGCAGACCCAATGGCTGGGTCTCAAGTAGACCCACGTCAGTCCTGGCGTGTTGGCCTCTAGATGCAACTTCTAAGAGGAAACATGCAGCTCTTCTCATTTTCCCTGTGTTGCCACCCTAAGTCCCACAACCTCACTGTCCTGGCCCACAGGCTTTATGCTCTGCTGTACTTTTTACTTGGGCCAGAATACACTGACTGACATGAGCTGGGCAGGGTCAGCCTGAGTATTAGGCTCCAAGACTGTCCCTGGCCTACTGCTCATTTGGAACACAGGGCACTTCTCCACACCTCTAGACCCGCACAGGTTGTAACCTGTGGTTAACATTCTCCAATTCAGGGCAGCCTGCTGTAGACTTCCTCATCCTTCATGGCCAGCTCAATGTCCCTTATTCAGATAAGTGATAAATGATTGATCCAGTTACCTCCCTCCTTGACTTTAGACCAATGATAATGGAGTGTGGGTACTCTGTGGTGACCAGGCCCTACTAGGCCCAGAAACCAGGGCCTAGGCTAACCCAATGGGGCTTCACAGCTGTGCCAAATTGGCCTTACCTTTGCCGGGGGCTTCGTTCCCTCCCAGCTGCGGTTGTCCATAGATGGAGGGACTTGGTAGATATCATGCCCTATGCCAGCAGAAGGTGGCACCTGGTAGATGTCCTGGGCTGGACTTCCAGGCCCTGGAGGCACCTGGTAAAGGTCTGTGGCTGGGCTGGGATATGAGTGATGAGGTGTCTGCTTTGAGAATGTGGATGTCTGTTTGGCTGGGGGTGACTGGAACTGTGGGTTGGGCCCAGGGGCTTGGTAGAGACCTTGCTGAGTCTTGCTGGGAGTGGGTACCAGGTACACACTGTCAGGCTGGGGCTGGTATGCAGTGGGGAGCATGGGACTGTACTGGGAAGCTGGGGGTACTGGTGTATGGACACCCTGAGGGAGGTTGGGCTGCGGTTGGGGTGGAGTGGCAGGTGGGCCTGGTCCAGGCCCTGCTGGCTTCTTGTCATACATGCCGACCAGGATCTTGAGGCGGTTACCAGGGACAATGCCCTGGCGTCCATGCAGTGAGCAGAGCCACCAGCCATCCAGGCCCTGTGTGTCCCGCTCCAGCACCGTCATGATGTCACCCTTTCGGAAGGAGAGCTCATCCGGGGATTCAGCTACGTTGTCATAGAGGGCTTTGGCCAGCACATTCTGGGGAGAGAAGACATAGGTGGACATGAGACAGGAGGATACGCACAGGCCTCACCCAGCTCCACCTATTCCAGAATCAGTAGGCGCCCAGCTTTAACTTTCAAAGAGACTCAATTATATCTGAAAATAACAGGGGCCTTACCCTCACCGTCTCTATCGGTCTCCCAGCAACAAAGCAGAGATGACCACAGGGTATCTTTAGCTGAGCTAGGGCCCCTCAGATCCTCAACAGCAGCAGCTGCTATCAGCTGCCATCAACACTTCAGAGATGGCTCCCAATATGTGATTAAAAAAAACCATTCCTGGGTCTGGAAAGATGGCTCAGCAGTTAAAGGGAGTTTCCTGCTACCGCAGAGGAGCTGGAATTGGTTTCCAGCATTGATATTGGGTGGCTTACAACCTAGATTCAGGGATGCAATGCTCTCTTCTAGATTCTGCAGGTACCTGTACTCACTTGTGCATGTATGCAGACACAGACGTACCACACATATAATCAAAAATAATAAAATCTTTAAAAAGTTCCTGAAGTCATGTGCACAGTTTCTTAAGATAAAAAACACTGGGAGGGGGAGGTCATTTTCCTAAGTTCATCTACCAAAACGTCAGTAATTAGCAGAGAAACTTAAGAACTGCCCTTAAGCTGAGAAGAAAGTAAGACGTCTCCCCACTTTAGTTCTAAGGTTCAGATCCCTGTGTTTGTGTCCAGGGGCACTGCAACTCTCCAAGAGGGAGAGAATGGTGGGGTGAGGAGGATGATGCACATGATGGGGGATGAAACGGCCATCCTCTGCAGACCCCATCATCATCTTTGAAAAGCTGTTCCAAGAATCATCAACTGATGAAAACGGCACAGCAAAGACAGAAGAAGAGAAATCTCTGTGAACTCTCCACACACACCTTGTACAAGACTGGAGAGGACAAAATGCTTTTACTCAAGTAAAAGTTGAGCAGAAGGAGAAACGTGCCAAGTTCCTGGTGGGATGACCTTAACCCTGCACAGTGTTCATTTACCCACTCTTTCTTAGTACAGCAGCCTGCCCATCACCCATGGTTTCACTTTCTGTGGTTTTAGTTAGTTACCTATGGTCAACCATGGCCCAAAAATATTAAATGAAAAATTCCAAAAATAAAAAATCCATAAACTGGCTGGGCGGTGGTGGCGCATGCCTTTAATCCCAGCACTCGGGAGGCAGAGGCAGGTGGATCTCTGTGAGTTCGAGACCAACCTGGTCTACAAGAGCTAGTTCCAGGACAGGCTCCAAAGCTACAGAGAAACCCTGTCTCAAAAAGAAAAAAAAATTCCATAAACTTTCAATTGTAGGTCAGTCTGAAAAGCATGATGAAATCGCTTGCTATTCTACTTCACTACCCTGGGACCAGCACATGCAACCTGTCTGTATGTAGCTTGGTAGCTATCCAGGCTAGCGGTCTACTCAGCTACTGCAGGGTTTACTGTGTTTGAGTAAGCCCCGCTGTGATGGCCGCAGTAATTCTTACATAATTCAAATTTGCAAGAGAGAAGCTATAAAGGTACTTCTGTTAAGTGAAAAGGTCAAAGTTAATCATTTATGGTTTTGGAGAGACCAATCACATTATCTTTTATTACAATATTACTAGTTGTTCTATTGTTGTTACTCTCTCACCATATCACATTTGTAAATTAAACTATTATAGATGAAAGCCAAGAGTGGCAAGAGCATGACTTTAATCCCAGCTTGGGAGGCAGAGGCAGGAGAATCTCTGTGAGTCTGAGGCCAACCTGGTCTACAGAGTGAGTGCCAGGACAACTAGGGATACATGGTGAGACCCTGTCTCAGGAAAAAAAAAAACAAAAACCAAAAAAACAAAAATAAAAACAAAAAACTTATTGTAGATAAATATGTATTGGAAAATAGAGTATACAGAGGGTTTAATATTTATGAGATTTGGGGCATTCTTTGGGAGTCTTGAAATGTACCCCATAGACTGAGGGGAAAATAATGTGAACGTGAACTCCATATAATTTAATTGCATCATCATAATTCATTATGATGAAAGTGTCATAGGGCTTTTTTTAAAAAAAGGAATTCTTTTACAATAAAATGGAGGCATAGAGGTCAATAAATAAACAAGTCACTACTAAAAGGCACAGGCACTCTTTTCCAGATATGAGAGCAACACAGGACAGGGATGGGACAGGACAAGGCTGGAAACAACGGGAAAAGGCTAAGGTAGGGAAGGTAGGAAACTCACTGTAAGAAGGCAGCCATGGACACTGGCCTTGGCATTACAGACTACAACTCAGAATTCAAATACAAAAGGTCTCATGCTAGGACAAGTAAAGTTAATTGGAGTTCATACAATCAAAAAGGACAGGACACTAGGCAGTGGTGGTGCACTGGGTAGGCAGAGGCTGATGAATCTCTGGGTAAGGCCAGTCTGGTCTACAGAGAAAGATCCAGGACGATCAGTGTTACACAGAGAAACCCTATCTGGGGAACCTCCCATCCACCCCCCAAAAAGGGGGGACAAGACCAATAGAAAGCCTACAACATATAAACAGGTCACCCAGAGGAAACCAAATGGTCAAGACCTGCTGATGAATGCTCAGAGTTAATAGTAGAAAGAAACACAGAGGGATCATGTCACACGGTCTTTCAGGTGTCCTGGTATTTAAGGAAGTGGTGTGGGCAGACGTATTCTCAGGCTTTACTGATCTTAGGAGAATTCAGCACCAGGGTGCTTGCCTATGACCCATGGGGCCTATCTGTATTGACCATGGAGCAATGAGAAGGTAAAGGTGAGGTGAGCAAGCCCTGCCCTCCTGAGTTAGAGTAAGAAACAAATGTGCTGGGCTGGAGAGATGGCTCAGTGGTTAAGAGCACTGACTGCTCTTCCAGAGGTCCTGAGTTCAATTCTCAGCAACCACATGGTGGCTCACAGCCATCTATAATGAGACCTGACGCTCCCTTCTGGCTTGAGGGCACACATGGAAGGAATGCTGTACACATAATAAATAAATAAATATTTAAAAAAAAAAAAAGAAACAAATGTGCTGATGTTCAGAACTTTAAAGCTATAAGCACCTACAAAACAATACCCACCATATGTCAAAGACAATTATTCAGGGACATTACCTAATGTCTCTTAATTAGAAGGTATCTAATATGCCAGGCATATTACTAATGTGGGTGCTTCTGGGGCTTGAGGGAGAAGCAACAGGGAAAACAGGAGCATTAAGCAAAGGGAGAGAGCAGCATTTCCCACTTTTACCGCAGTTCTCGTCAACTGCCCCAGCTACTACAAGAAATGAGTGCTACTATGTCCTTCTATATCACAGACACTCCCACGCACTTCATGAGGCCCAGAAGCCAAGAAGCCTGTGCTGGAGCCATGTGACTTCCAGCAGGATAACAGTATAGGAAAAAGAGAAGAAGGCACAAGAACACAGTGGTGGTAGGGGGCACTAGAGAGAGGGCAAAAGTCCTGAGTTCAATTCCCAGCAACCACATGGTGGCTCACAAGCACCCTTAATGAAATCTAGTGCCCTCTTCTGGCCTGCATATAGGCAAAACACTGCATACATAATAAATAAATCTAAGATGAAGAGGAGGAGGAGGAGGAAGAGAAGAAGAAGAAGAAGAAGAAGAAGAAGAAGAAGAAGAAGAAGAAGAAGAAGAAGAAGAAGAAGAAGAAGAAGAAGAAGCAGCAGCAGCAGCAGCAGCAGCAGCAGCAGCAGCAGCAGCAGCAGCAGCAGCCACCACCGCCCACTGGGGCGGCTTCAAGACAGTAGCTATACCTTAAGCAGTTCTGTCACTGCCTCCTTGCCCAGGAGCAAGGGAGGAGTCTGGGCTAGGTGTGGCTGGGACGTCTTCTGGACAGAAGAAGCAGAAGACTGCATGCCTCAGCAGGGCTGGTGGCAGAGGCTGATTGAGACCCCACTGGGCACTCAAGAAGGTCAGATGCACCCTTCTGACCTTCAACTGAACATCAGTTCTGGGTGACTGCAGACCCAGAAGTCTTAGGAGGAACATCGTAAGTCACAAGAAAGATCTAGACTTGGAAATAGGGCCTGGGCTCTGGCTACTTGCTGTGCAGCCCTGCCTACTTAGACCCTAGAAGTGGGACCATCCTCTGGCCAGGTGGTGGCACACACATGCAACCCTAGCACTTGAGAGGAAGAAGCAGAGAATCAGGGGTTCGAGGCCTGGGCTAGTGAAACCCTATCTCAGGAAACCAAAGCTAAATCAACTAAACAACAAAAAACATCCCCACCCTCTGGACCTCACCTCCTTCATGGAATCAATTAGGAGCTGGAATTCAGGCGGCAGGAAGGGCCATGCCCCAGGGACATAAATCCAGAGTGGGATCCCAGGCTCTGAGGAGAGGAGTCCCAGGGGGCTACCTCTGATTTGTCTCTCAGGCCTGCCACACTTAGAGCTATGAAGTGTGCCCCAGGAGTCACCAGCTGGCATCTGCTTCTCCAGGACAGCTCAAAGGATCCAGCCCCAGAAAAGACAGGGGCAAGGAAGCTAGGAACCAAAAGAAGCAAGCCCCAGGGAAAGGCTGAACAGGCAGGCAGTCTAAGGAGGGCACAGTCCCTGAAACTGGCACAATTCCTGAACTCTGTATGCACCAGTTCCAGATTTAAAGTGCACCAAGTACACCAGCACTTCAGCGTTCAGGAGGAGGCAGGACTCTGAGTCTTAGGTTACTTTGATCTACAGTGATAAACCCATCCCCTCCAAAAACTCCGACACAATAAATCATTTGAAATTTTAAAATGAGGTATCAATGTCTCTAAAAATATTCAGGACAATAGGGATATTCTCTCATTTACAGAATTTTTCAACTTGTATTTAATACGTTATTCTTATTTTGAAGTTGAAAAAAACTGAAGGGAATCAACCAAGACTAAATATGTATGAAAACATCATTTTAAAAAATACCCTGTTACTCTGAATGCTAGGTTTTTGTTTTTTAGGAAATGGGGGGGGGGAGCTTATCTAGGAAAAGAAAATAGTGGGTCACATGGTTCAGGGTGGGACAGAGGCAGGCAGACAGCTATAGTGGGTCAGTCCAGAGGCCAGAGTCCTTAGAGAATCAGGCCAGGGTGGGAACTACCTTACAGCCCACCAGGCTCACAGTCCCTACCCCCAAGCTGCAAACAAGAGAAGCCAATTTCCCAAATATGGTCTGCAGCCTGCCTCCGGGAATCACCAGGCCCACCCTCCCTCGGTGACCCCAGAACATCAAGCCGCCTGGCTGGGTCCCCTAGCCCCTGCCCTGGTGACCACAGGAAGTGCCAGCAGAATGAGTCACAGGGAAATTCCCTCCAGCCCGTTAAAGGCAGTGGAAGTGCAGACAGAAGGGCCTGCTCCTGAGTCCCTCACCTCCAAGACTGCTGTGCAGGGAAGGCTGAGAGAGGCCGCAATGGGCGGGTCTGGGGACGCCAGGATAGAGCACAGGCATGAAGGCTGGAAGGGTCTGTTGAAGGAAGGTTCAGTGAACAAATCAAGCCAGAAACAAACTGCCCAGACCAGGTGAGTCATTTGGGGCTTCTGGCCTCCCAGAGGTGCTAGCTCTACCTAAAGTACACGCTCACTGAGTGCCTGCCAAGTACGCCTTGGCCAAGTAGGGCTGTAACTGTATAGTCAAGGGCAGCTGGAGCCAGGCTGGGAAACACCTCATGGACTGGGCACGTGGCATCAAGAGCCTGGCACCAGGAGTTCCTTTGCCTGTGTCAGCTGGTGTGCTCTGGCCCAGAGCCCCTGCAGCAGCCTCTCTCCTGCCCAACCCAAGTCCTAAGCACTGCCAGTGCCTGACCTATCGACTTTTTCAGCTGGCCAAGCAAAGGCCCTTCCAGCCTCTCTGCCCCCCTAGTTATTACTCAAGGCCACACTGCTCCTTCCTTCTTGAGTCACTAGGCAACAGTTTAGTCCCAGACCAGGGTCTGGCTCTCCCTCCCGCTGCTATACAACTTTAGGTAAGCTCCTTCTCCCCTGAACAACCATACAGCTGGCTGGCTTCTGAAGATCCTACTTTTGTTTAACAAGATTACCCTGGTTCCTCTTACTAAAGCAGTGGCTCTCAAATGTAAGTCATAATCTCCTAGGAGGTCACACACCAGATGTCCTGCATAATAGTAGCAAAATTACAGTTATAAAGTAGCAACAAAATAATTTTATGGTTGGGGGTCAGCAGAACACAAGGAACTGTATTAAAGGGTTAGTCGCAGAATTAGGAAGGCTGAGAAGCACTGTCCTAGAGATAGTGTACACCTATACTCTAGGAGTCTAGCTCAGGGGCACACTTTCCTGGCTTGAGGCTCATGAAAGTAATAATTTGCCAAGAAGGAGGAAAGTAAGGGGCCAGAAGTGATGAAGGACAAGACTTTTGCATACACGCGGCTTTCCCAAGGAAGCAACACTCTAGCTGACTTACTAGCTAAGCACATAGGGCAGAACAAGGGTAGACTCCAAGATGCTGGAGCAAGAATGAAAGATGTCTGTGACCCCAGTGTGGCAGGTAGGCAGGGGTTGACTGCTGTAGGATTCCACTGATTATCCCTCTAGCATCCCAAGGCCAATAAATGCCACCCAAACAATGGGCTCCTACAGCCAAATAAGCCCAGACGGTAATGGTCCCCAGCAGCCTAGGCATTTCTGCTGTGGTCATGGTCCCCAGCAGTCTCCCATGGGACTCTGTGCCATGACAGAAGCTGGAGAAGCAGTCGGCTTCCTGAGCCCGTTTTCCCAGTCTCCCCTCAGCTGCAGAGTATGGCTCATGCTATGCTATGTGTGTTGTCTCAAGCTCACAGTGGGATAAGTGAGGGATGCAGAGCCAGCTTACAATTGTCTGTCTAGACCAGTGGCTCTCAACAGGTGGGTCACAACCCCTTTGTCAAAGCATTACGAAGGCTGAGAATCACTGGTCTAGATGATGTTGTTGGTCACATCCAAGACACCACAAAGCTGCTGCCTGGCTTGCCAATGCATCCTACATCTACAGAACCAAATCAGACATCACCACTGTCCTCCTTCAGGAAGACCCAATGACTAGCTGAAGATAATCACTTCCCTTTTGCCCGCCTTATATACTGCCATTTCTTGTTACTGCCTAATTCTTGTTGCTAACCCAAACACAGGAGGCACAAGTCTGTCTTCAGCAGAACCTTGGGTGCTAGAGCACCAGGTTTGTTGTAAGAGGTGCCACAGCAAGTGCCTGCCGAGTCAGTAGAGCCAAGAAAACCCCTAGCCTGATGTCAATGCTCCCCATTCCACACAACATCCTTGTACAAAGGAGCCAAAAGGGCTGCCCACAAGTACTGCTTGGTTGAGAATGGCCCCCATTGGGTCCTGGGGCTGTGAAGGCTTCCGACCCCACACTACAGCAGAGGGAGAACTGCTGATGTGCAGGTTCTTCTCAGCTCCAGCTGCCTTGAGAGCCCATAAAACCCTGACAATAGGGCAGGGTGCAAGCTGGTGGCTTGGCGTGCTGAGAAGACACTACAGTTTCCACTCCACAGAGCCGTCAGTCAGTGCCAGTCTGGGCCCACTAACCAAAGGACCCTGCATGCAGGCCTGGCTCCACATCTGGTTCATACTCATTTATACAGCAAACCAAGTTCTCAGCAGCCCGTAGCCAGCTCAAGATGGGAACCAGGCGAATCAGAAAACTGGACAACAGGCCGCAACTAGCAGGCCCCGAATGACAGTTAACAGTGACTTCTACCCTAGGCCATAGGCCAAGCTCCTTCCCACATCTTCAAATGACCCCAGGACACCAAGAATTATGTCTCTCTTATCTGAAGGGAAAGGAGGTTCAGAATGGTACACTTGTCTGACCTAGGTTTACAGAGACAAGAAACAGCAGAGGTAGGTCTAGGGCTGAGATAAAAGTGGAGTCAGGGATTCACAGAATCCAGAAGAGTTCATTGCACAAGCCTTTCCTACCCTGCCCAGTCCCAGCCCAGGCATACACACTGGCACCCACCCCCAGCACAGAGCTTCACGCTCAGCAGGCACTAAGGAAACACTGGCTCCCTTCATACTCACAACCACTGCAAATGTGAGCCAAGTTTATTTCTGGGATATTCTGTTTGCTTGTCCCAAAGCCACCCCCACCATGCCGCCCGCCAGTGGCCAATGGATATAGGCCCAGTGAATGGGTGCCCAACTGGCAGTCATACTCACCATTCCTCCTCACTCATGCCAGGCATCCTCCTGGAGGGGCACATAGTCATAGACCCACTGACTAGGAACCTGGCAGACCTCCTTGCCCCAATCCAGAATCCAATGGAGCCCCGAGAGATGGCACTTCTTCCCTCCCTTCCCTAGCCTGACACGCTAGCTTTGGCAGCATCCTGCCCTAGCATTCCCATGAACAACTAGGCAGCCAGTTCATGTCCCTGGTACACTCACATGGAGCCAGAGTGTGAGAACCATGCTCAAAATGGCCTGTGCATGAGCCCCACATTCCAGAGTCATCCCAAGGGAGCCACGGCTCCAGTCCTGCCTTCCTCAGGAGTATGTGACAGTGCAAAGCCAGGGAGGGCACAATAGTAGCTACCAACTCTGCAGCCAGGGCAAAGGTTTGGAAGAGGAAGGAGTGAAAAACCACCTGCAGAGTGTGGTCACTGACAGGGATTCTCCTACATATGCTGTCCTTGGCTCTAGTAGCAACAGCAAGTGACTGTATCCAGGTTCAGCTCTGGATGGGAAGCAGATCCTGCTCCAACTCCTGCCAAAGTGTCACAGGCACTATCTCTGGGAGCCTGGGTAGAGGTGTAGAGGCATAAAGAATCCTCCTGCTGTAGAATATGGCATCTCTAAGCCCCCATCACACCAGAGAGGGTAGGGATACCTACTGCTTTCTTCCTTGGCCCTGGGATTCTAACAGAGGATTTGTGAACCTATCAGTGGGCTAGCTCTAGTTCACACCTTTGTGATTTGGAAACCTATCAGTGGGCTAGCTCTAGTTCACCTTTGTGATTTGGTGCCTCGGCTGAGCTTAGCTTAAGGCTGACCCTTCACTTCAGGGACAAAATGAGGCCCAGAATAGAGGTGATCCCCATCCCTGACTCTGCCATCACGAAGGATCCACAGATCAGAGCAAAGGAACAGCAGGATCTTAGTACAAGGTCTCAGTTTATCCTGGAGCTCTGACACTGCAGCCCTAAGATACTCGCCTTCAGCAGCTGGCAATGTAGTCCATCTTCCTGAGCAGGGACAGCATCACAGAAAGTGTGGTTCTCCAGCATTCAAAACACATTCCCCTCCACTCTCTACCCCTCCCACAAAGGCCTAATTTTATACCTCACCTAGAGATGGGAGGGTTATACCAAAGCAAACATGGAGCCTTGACTCTTCCTAGGTTTGAGTAACCAGACAAGAGAGCCCAGCCCCATCCTCTGGGTCTGAGGCCACACTGTAACCCCTCCATGCTGGGAAGAAAGGCTACTGCTAGAGAGAGAGCCTCGTCTCCCACCTCCCACTCCTCAACAGCAAGCCTGACTGACTACCTCTTCCCAAAGGCCTCCCAGCCTGGGCAGGCTGGGTTGGGGAGGGGAGAAGAGGATGAAGCTGTTCAGGCCTGGGGAAAAGCTGTGGTGGGGTCTCCTGAAAGAATGGACGCTAGCAGAGGGCCACAGTAGAGCCTGGCAGCTTCTCGAGGTCTAGTTCCCTCATCCCAGAGTGGGAAGCACAAATGGTCCAGCATAGATACCAGGTCTGGGCCTGAGCTCTAAGGACAAACCCACCTCCCCCCACACTCTCTGCCTCAGTCTCTACACTTACAACCTTACAGCCAGGGTGGGGAGCGACAACTGACTCAGGGGCCTTTCCTGTGCAAACAGATTCCCTTGGGACACTGCCCTAACTTCATGCCTTGGCCAGATATAGGGAGATCACACAGCACTCACTCTCTTGCTCAGCACAACCACTCAAGGCCAGAAGCTCCAGTCTTCCTCCACTGGCCAAAGGTGACTTGGCTCAGACAACCGGGACTGCCTTACCCTGCCCTGCCTCCACCCAGCTTCCAATGGATTCCTTCCTTGCTCAGGGCAAAGGGGAGGTGACTGCTAGTGCCAGGAGGGTGTGCCGGCAGTTCCTCCCCAACGGCTCCCTTCCCTAAGGCACCACCTGGCTGCTGGTTCCTGATCCTCTAGGCACCCACACCTGCTATTCTGGCCCATCAGCCCTGGCCTGTCACTCTCCATTCAGAGAAAGGAGGGCGTGTCCCCTGGCGCAAGACAATTGGAAACTTTCTCACTTAGCAAGGAATGGACTGGACACATGGTCGTTAGGTGAAGGTGGCCGAACCCTACCTAGATCGGGAGCGTCTCTCAGCCTAGACCTTTCTGCATCGCAGAGTCGCGAAGATAAGCCGCGGCCCTCAATGGGATTCTCCCCAAATCCCCCCAGGTCCTAAACTGTCGCCGCTCGCCTGCAACCCTCAGCAAATCTCGGCTATTCAGGGCCCCTCAGTACACCGCCTCGGATTCAGCCTCAGGCAGCCTGGCACGGCGCGAAGGCCGAGTGCGACACGAAAGCTCCGTGGGCTGCAGGGGGTCGAAAGGCTGACCGGAGGAGGAGCGACTCGCTAACGCGCCGAGCTGACCGGTAACTGCGGCCGGAGGGATGCACTGGGCCCGCAGGAAACGTCCTCCTCCCCGTCCGCCCGGCCCCGCGCCCACACTCACCAGGTACTTCATGGTGCCCGCCGGCCAGAGGCCGCACCGCCCGCCGCCCGCGCCGCACGTCTCAGCAGCCGCCTCGGCCGCCCGAAGCCGGTCCACTTCGCTCCGCCCGCCCGCCGCCGCCCGCTCCCGGCATGCCCAGCCGTGCTACCATTGGCCGCCGTGGGCCCTCATGCAAATGAACCGCTGAGCGGGGCGGGCCGAGCCGGCTACAGCCCGGTGTGGACGTCCCCGCCTCCCGCGGCGGCCAGCAGAGCTCGCGAAGGTCCTCAGAGGACGCCGCCTGGCCCCAGCGCTCTCCTCCTGGGCAGCCCCTGCTACCCCTCCAGATGCCGGCCTTCTGCCTTCCTCACCTATCAGCCCTGGAGTATTCCCACGTGTGTCCGCGGCACCCGATTCAGACCTGAATTCCAAAGCAAAGTGGAGAGAGTATGCCCCAAGAAACAATTACTGAAAACAATACGACTGCAGACAGGCCTTACTATGTAAGGGTACCAGGAACCCCGCGTGATGGTTCACGCCTAAGGATTCCAGCAATCGGGAAGTGGAGGCAGGAAGCCAGCCTGGGCGACAGAAAGACCCCAGGGTTGGCCAGAGACAGCCTGACCTACTTACTGCTTTTCATAGGTAGCAACAACCCCTGCCCCTCTGTATTCCTCAACCATGTGGGATTTCAGCTGGTCCCCTGAAGCTCCAGTGTGGTGTGTGTGTGTGTGTGTGTGTAACCACATCTAAGCAAGGAACTAAAGGCTTGCCAATCCGTGCGCCAGTTCTTCATTAAACTGAATGCAGGCTCCAGAAGCAGGATCTCCATGATCATCAGGTTGTAGTCATGTCCTAGGAGACCCCCTGCTCCCCCATTCCTGAGTCAGTCCTGTCCAGACACAAAACTCGTGCCCAGTGTTTGGGTGGCAGCAGCAACCTTCTTGAAACCTGCTCCAACTTGCCTATTTCAGGAACGTCCAAATGTGCACTTTAAGAATGAGAGAGAAGGAAAAGTTACCTGGGGAAAGCAGTGGGCAGAGCCTCACCTCACCTCAAAGCTCCTTGCTAGGTTCCAGGTCAGTAATTTCACCCAAGCAGCAAAATCTGGATGCTGCAAAGTCTCTGAGCACAGATTGCTGGAAAAACTGGAATGAAACTTATTTCAGATCTCACAGGATCGTGAGCAGCCAGCAGTTCCTAGCCCCTCACTGCATACTGTATCAGGCAGCTGCTGATGCCAGGAAGCAGTGAGGCGGACCACTTCAGAACTCAGCAGAGTTCTGAAGAATGGCGGGTACCAATCACACATACTCAAGGCCAACCTCCACAGCATCTGGGCAGACTTTCTCCAGAGCTCCTGCATCAGGGGCTGGGCTACAGCAGCCCAGAGAGTGGTCATGAGTCCTCTCAACACCTGGTTAAACTAGACTCCTGGATTGTAACCCTCCTGAAAAGCTAAGACGCCTGCATTTCCCCAGGGCTTCTGACTTAGAAATCACTGGCCAGAGCTCACAGCATGGCGGGAGGGCAAGGAGAATTGACCCAGTGTCCTGGAACACCACCTGGAACATTCCCTCCTGCGGGACACCATGCCCTACTCAGGTCTCTCTCTCCTACATCCTCAGCCTCCATCCAGTGGGAAGATGCCTAAGCATTTGTCCCACTGTGTTGGGGTTGAAGGGTCCTCAACATGTCACTAGGTCTGTACTTTGGAGGGGAGGAGCAGGACCCAGAAGTCACTGCCAGGCTTGAAAGGCAGGCTTTCAGGTAGGAGGTTTCTGCAGGATGGACGGACAGGAACACAAAAGGCCTGGTCCTCAAAGGGGACAAATAGCCCCTGTCCACCCCTGGCCAAGGGAAGGCACCACAGGGAGGCAGTGAGTAGCTAGGTCCTTGGGAAAGGGAGACCCTCTTTTCTCAGAAACAGATTAAAGTGGCACTGGGGGTGGGGCTGTGCCTGTGAATGTGGAAGTGGGGGAAGGGAGCTGGGCTCAGGCTCAGGCATTTCAAAAATTTGCTCCTTTTCCACTTAAACACGCCCCCCCCCCCAGCCTGTGAGCCTTGGAATGGCATTTCCGCCTTGGAAGCAAGACCCCAGGATTGACACCCCACTGTGCTGGGGGTGGGGTGCCACTTCTCAAGCTACTGAGGAAGGAGCACCCATTAGGCTGGTTACGTGGGTATGTGGAAGAGTGGTGAGAGGGTATTGCCTACACACATCTGTGGCCTCTGTGCTGGCCTGAACACATGTGCTCAATGGTACAGTAGCTCCTCCCCGGCACTGACACAGCCTCCATGCGGGCTGAGACACGTGCTCATTTCATGCCCACAGCAGTTTTGTAACACAAGCCTTCCGGCCGGCCCCACTTTACAGGTGAGACTGACACACAGTGTAGGGGTCCTTGTCTCATTCCACACAACCATGCACAGGAGGGATGGAGCTGACATCCTACACTGACTACTCTGCAGTAGAAAGGGAACTTAGTAGGGACAAGGACACTCCAGACTAAAGCTAAAGACCTCAGTCACATTCAGGTCTCCAAACAGACAGGTGTCTGAGACCCAAGTAATCCCTTCTCTCCCATCTCCCCCCAAAAACCAAACCAAACCAAAAAAACAATGGCCCTGCATTCAGCACTGGGCCAGCACTTCTCTGAAGTTCAGCTTCATTGGTGAGGGGTGTGTAATGAGGTGGAATCATGTGGGAAAAGCTAGCCTGAGAGGACAGCACATACAGACACAGACACAGGCTGCAGGCACACACAGGAACAAGCACACAAAAGCACAGCTACATACAGGGGCAACATACACAGGATCAGACACACACAGGGCATACACAAAGGAGCAGCTGCAAGAGGGTGCTGCTGGAGAAGGATTGCACAGGCATGGCCGGACAACAGCTCCCACCCTGCAGGACAGCTGCCAGTCATCCCAGGAGTGGCCTGGAGTCTCTTTACCAGGTTGAAGATAAGCTCACAGGACACAGGGGGATTTATTACTAACTTCTGGGGAATAAAATGGGCGTTTCCACAGTAAACACAGTAGGCCACTCAACTGCCTATATTACTGCTTTTCCTGGACCCCTACTGAGGAAAAAAGCCTGGGATAAGGTTGGAGCCTTCTGGCCTTCTGAGCCTCAGAAGCAGTACAGCACACAGAAGATCTATCACCGTGTAATGCCCTATAATGCCCACTTACGTCAGCAAAGGGGATAATGGAAAATGGCCAACCCTAGGGGAATAGCTGAACAAACCAGCCCCTCCAGGAAGACCATGCAGCTACCCGAACCACTTATGAATGGCTAAGAGTGAACAGAGCAGGCATAAGATGACTTGCATGAGATAAGGCACAGTCTCCCTCCTGAAGCCTGGGCTGGACAGACAGGTCAGCTGATGGCCAGCTCTGGGAGCGGCAGCAGGAAAGGATTTCCTGAGGCCGGAGGTAAGCACTGCAAGCCCCAGGGACAGGAAGACATGTTGTCCCTAAAGGGCCACAGGAGCGATTGCTTTCCTTCTGAGGAATATTCACAGTGTCAAGCTCAAAACCGGGGCAAGGCTACAGGCGCCCTTATGACAGACAGTCTGTCACATCAGTCTGGAGACCAGGAGGTGGAATGCCACCTTCCAAAGGCTCAGAGGGCAGTGCCTCTGCCAGCTTACAGAGCCAGGAAGTGGTAGCAGAGCTTATAGCTCTAACTGCCCACTCGGCAACCTAAGCATGTCCCCAGACAGCCGTGTGGTGTGAGGTATTGGAGCTCCCAGGCTGGAGTGACCAGTGAGAGCCTTCACTCCTCCTGACAGGGCCCTACCGCCTGGAGCCAGATTCTTCTGGTCAGCTGTGCCCTGAGCACAGATTGAAGGAAGCGGAGGAGGTGCTACCTGCTCTGTAGGGACAGCCCAGGGGTGAGGAAGGCACAAACTGATTTAGGCCCCTGACAAACTCCAAGGTATATAAAAGCAGCACTCCCTCCCCACTCCCCTCTCTGCCTTTCCGTGTGGTCCTGGGACAAAATGGGGTGGGGGGTAACCCCCTTTTCACATTTTTCTGCAGCAGTGGCAACTTCAGAGAAGTGCTTGCTTCAAATAGGACTTCCCTCTAGCAGAGGCCTCTTTGGGTGCTGGCAGACAAGAGTGGGCTAGGCCTGAGTACTGCTACTCCCTGTGTGGACCAGAGGTTGGGCCTAGTGTGGCTGCCCTGTGGCTGCCCCTGGGATCTGACTCTTGCCTCCTAATCCCCTCAACATTAGGGAAAAATCAGACTAGTAGAGGAAACCTGTCAAGGAACAGAGGAGCAAGGGATAAGGAAGAACACGGGAAAGGTCCCTATCCCTGGAGAGAACGCTCAGCTGCTGGTGGCTGCCCTGGTTCTTTCTGTCAGCTAGCCTGGGTGGGCAGGGACAGGGTGTAGTCAAGAGGCCTCACCAGCTGAGCCATCTGCTCTCACTCTCCCATAGCAACCAGAGTTCAGACAGAGGGGGTGACTTCACGTACCATCTGCTCCAAGCCTTCAGCAGCTTCTACTGAGCACCAGTGCCCACACCCACAGATACCCACAGATGGGCAGAGAACAGGGTTGTCAGCCACAGCGGCCAGAGTCAGTGTGCCTCAGCAGCACAAACACATCCCACATCACTAGATATTAAGTCCCACCCACCCTTTCTTGGACCCCCCCCACAAACACAAGTGCACACCTCTAAGCCCACTCCCCAAGCAAGCCTTCCCTGTTCTCCCTCCTCCCTCTTGAGATGTTCTACGATTGCCCATGTTCCCTCAAAACCTCATTCGAGATCTGGGTGCAGCTCCTCCTTGGAGTGAAGTCACACCAGACCCATAGCTGACGCTGGGGTAGGCAGGTCTTCCCTCCAACTGCACTGGTGGCGTCATTTGCACCACGGTCTGAGCATCAGGTGCATGCCAACTGTTGTGTCGTATCAGGCACTGCCAGGGAAAGAGTCCCGCTCTCAGAGAACTTATACTTGGGCTGTGGGAGGTGGACATGGACGAGAATCACACCTGTCTGTGGTGTCAAGGGTCAGAAAGGGCGAAGTAGGTGGCAGGGATGGGAGGGTTGTTCCATGCAAGGGTTTGGGAGCTTCTCTGTGGAGGTAACATGTGAGTAAATGTGTGAACCTTTGCAGGAAAAGCAGAGTGAAACTGATTTGAAAAGCACAGTCAAATGAGCTGCTTGGAGAGGAGGAGCAGATGCAGGCCTGTGGGGCTGAAGGAGGGGCTCTTGGGAAGCTGGTCCCAGCTCTGGCTTCTGGCTTCCTGAAGGGTAAAGTGTATCCTGGACTTGGGCTCTCAAATTGAGCAGGAGTGGCTTGGTAGGATGTCTGGGTCAATCCCAGCGGGGAGGGCCCAAAGGATCAATCAGCTAGTGTCCAGGATTTATCTTCTCTGACCTGCTCTCCTTTAGGCCCTCCAGCCAGGACCTCTTGGGACATCACAGGTGATTCCAAAGGCTAAAGTTAACCTTTGATGACAGGGTGGAAGGAATGCAAACTCTTAAGGCCCTGCTTGGAAGGCTGTGAACAGGGAGGTCTGTGGTTTCACCACATTCTGAACAACAGATCATTTGGGTAGATAGTGTTTTAGGGCATAGACAAATCTCTGGGCATGACCTAAGGCTATATGATTAGATGTCATTTTTTCTCTTTTTTTTTCTTTTTTTTTGGGGGGGGGGGTTCAAGACAGGATTTTTCTGTATAATAGCCCCTGCCTGTCCTGGAATTAGCTCTGTAGACTAGGCTGGCATATATCACAGAGATATGCCTGCCTCTGCTGCCGGAGTGCTGGGATTAAAGGCATGTGCCACCACTGCCCGGCTATAAGGTTTTCTAATACAAACAATATGCCAGTGTTCTGACAGTAAAAAAAATCCACGTTAAACAAAAGCAGGAGGACGGGCTGAATGAACTGTGGCATATCCATCAACAGAAGAGTATTCAGCAACCAAGAAGGAACAAATACTCTCCAAGTGGATGGCGATTTCTATTTTGCTGAATGAAAAAAGCCAGAACTAACACAGAATGAAGAGGCAAATCTAAGACAGTGAGAGAAGGCACAGCGCTGACTGCCTGACGGGGCCCTGAGAACTTTCCGAGGTGACAGTGACATTCCTTATTCTGATGAAGTTCTTTATAGCCCAAACTTACCCTTGTGTACACTTAACGCCTGCACATTTCATGACATGTAAAAATCTACCTCAGCAGAAGTCTCAACAGGTAAAATGACAGGAAGCACAGAAGAACAGGATGACATTGCACAGTATTCTGAAAGACCCCAAAGCAGGTACCATGATCCTAAACCCACTACTGGGTGCCAGGGAACATATAGTTAAATTTCTATGCCCCCTTAACCTAGGTTTTCTGGAATAATGTTCCTCTTTCCTCATATAGTACACAGCTCTGGAGGCTTTGATGATGGCAGACTATTTATGTCTTCTACTATAATCTGTTTCAAATCCTTCATGGAATTTGGCAGGGTTTAATAATAAAATTACTGAAAAGCCCCCTTAGCCTCTAATCTCCCCCAGAAAAGAGATTAACTTTAGAGCCACAACTTGTGACCATCTCTTCTGCCAGAATGGGCGTCCCTCACCACCTCTGCTGAGGTTCTGGCTCTCTTTCTTGGATCAAGGAAGACAATGCCTCAGCAAACAGTTATTAAGAGCACACAAAAGCAGTGCGGGCCAATGAGAATCAGCGGCACTTGCTGGGCAAGTCTGACAACCCAAGTCCCATCTCTGGAGCAACATAAAGGCAGGAGGAGAGAAATGACTCCACAAGTCATCCTTTGACCTCCACTCCTGCACATGTGCCCCCACACATGATGACAATGATGACAAGGACACTGATCCAAAAAGGAAAATAAATAATGAGATTTGGCCAGGAAACAAGGAGAGCAAGCAGCGATGAGGAGGCTAAGTCTGAGGCTGGGAGATGGAAAAGATCCCTGAAGGCAGGAGGTAGGAGCGAGCATAGCTGGCTACAAGGCGAGTCCCAGAGTTGCCCAGGGCCACTCACCCTTCCACTACCATCATTAGTACCTTAAGGCACTGAGATCCACAGGTGGCACTGAAGTCCTGCCTGCCTGCTTCTATTACTAGATCACTCTGCTGCAGATCATGCCTGAGGAGAAGCTTTACGTGTATGCAATCCTGTCCACTCCAGACAGCATGGCTGCAGAGCACCCAGCTGGCCTGAGATGTGGCGTACTAGCCAATGGTGCCACCAGAGGCCACTCTGTTGGAGAATTGAGGAGAATGACCTGCTCAGGGTTTAAGAGGATCCCACAGGCTGTGCAGAGCAGGGGAGAGGCCAGGGTCATCTCACCACTAAGGCCTTGGCAGAAACGAAACTGAAATGAACCACAAAGAAAAAGCCACTGGAGGGAGAGAGAGGTCAGGAGTGGGTCCTTGGCCTCCATACATGCCACCAGAGGTTGGGAACGGTGACTACCTCACAGCAGCACCACTATACAGCCTTTTATCAAGGGCTGCATGCATCCCCTGCTGACCCCTCCCAAATGCTGTCCTGTCACACACCTTCAAGGAAATGCCATGATAGAGCCCTTAGTCCTGACCTACCAAAGCATTGCACTCATCCTGAAGTAGCAGCTTCTTTGATTCCCACTTGGTCTTCAATAAAGTTCTCTGGAAAGGTTTGTTATGTAGGGCCATCATTACCTGCGCTGGCATGGTGGCAAATGCCACCCTCTACACCCTCCGCAGGTGGCTCAGCTGGGGCCCGGTGGTCATAGGTCCTGCACCTTCAGTCTTGTGACAGAATCTGCTAGGAACCTTATGATCCCATCTTTAAATACAGAGTAACAAATGAGGCCAGGAGGTGTCCAGGGGCAGTGCTGCATGGTGAGCAGGGGTAAGCTACATGGTAAAGTGGGTACAAGGTTAAGACCAGTTCCTGCAAAGGGAAGGGCAGGAACGACCAAAGTCCAGTAACAGGAGAGGGTATGGCATGCACTTTGGGGATTGAGTTGCGGTTTGGGATTCCAACTCGGTTTCTCCCCACCTATTGTGCCCTTCCTACAGGGTTGGCGATCCAGCCAGCTATTAGCCCTAGTTCAGATCTCTGGCTCCCTGGCCAACTCTCTCAAGCACAGAGGGGCCCCAGGTTCAACCAAGTGCTCACTGATTTCCACTGGCTGCTGCTAGATTAGTCAAAACTAGTCTGCCTGATCTCTGTGAGCCCAAGATGGCTGTCTGCAAGGACAACAAAGAGATTCTGGGATTGCCTTTCGCAAAGCATTAAAAAAAGAAAAAAAAAAGTTGGGTCACACTTGGAAAGCCACAGAAAGTTGTCAAGAGCTCTCTGGGTCGCAGCCCTGAAATTAGAGTTGCAGGATGCAGGATGGTGGTCATTTTACCACTATAAACGTTGTCACTCTGGTTCCCATCCCACTGGCCATGTGACTGTGGCCACATAAGGGTCCTCCTTGAGGACCCTGTCTATGCTCACGCCCATGCACAGCACATAGTACATGATTACATAAGACAGCACATGTGTTCCTTGTAAGAACCCATTCTGGGGCTGGAGAGATGGTTCAGCACTGGCCACCCTTCCAGAGGTCCTGAGTTCAATTCCTACCAATCACATGGTGGCTCACAACCATCTATAATGAGATCTGGTGCCCTCTTCTGCCTTGCAGGCATACATACTGGCAGAACATTGTATACACAATAAATAAATCAAGAAAGAAAGAAAGAAAGAAAGCCCATCCTCCAAGAAAGGGCCCAGTAGAGACTACGTGAGCTGCCAGTTTCACAGACAAGAACAAGAGGCAGAAACAGACAGCACTGGGACTGTGCTCTGCACAGGACTTGCTCTTCACCTTACTGTGACAGGGCAGTCAGCCTCTTGTCATTCATGACCATGGGTCTGACACACAATACAGTCATTTTCTAGTGACCAGCAAGTTAGGACAGACCACCAGACAGGCCTATGGTACTGGCCAGCCATGCACTGAAGGAAGGCAGATGGCAGAGGAGAGTCAGGGAATGAGTGGCCAAACACTGCCAAAGTACCTTTGCTCGCTCTCGCTCTCAGCAGAAGAAAGAACATGCGCTGGGAGCCAGGGCCACCATGGTGCCTTCCTCCCTCTGGATCCCATATCCCATAGGGGTCAAATAACAGAGGTAAGGCCCTAGCAGAGCAAGGAGTAATGATGGTATACACCTTTAAGACCAGACCAGCACTTGGAAGGAGTCAGAGGCAGAAGATCTCCATGGGAGTTCAAGGCCAGCCTGGTCTACATAGTGAATTCCAAACTATTCAGGGTTACACAATGAGATCTCATCTCAAAAACCAAAACAAAGTAAAGCAAAAACAAAACCCTGTATAGGCCCTGCTTGGATATCCGGGAAACCACATCAACTCAACCTAGTCCATCCCAAGTTTTCTCTCTGCTATTACCTCCCATCTCCATCTGTAGCATCTTGTAATTTCTGTGGGTCAAAGTGCCCGCGTCAGCTTTATCCAGGAAAAGACTGCCCAAATGAATGGGTGTGCTTAAAACTCAAATGTGTCCTTGAGTACCACATGGTCAGTCACCAGTCTGGGCTCCCTGAGCAAGGACAGAGCAGGCAGCTCTTCCTAGAAGCCTCCACTAGGTTACCAAGGTCCCAGGAGAGAGGACGGTGGTCTGACAGCCTAGCAACATGCCGTGCAGAATCACTGAGGGCTGTAGCTACAAGCCAGAGGGTGAGAAGTGACTTTTGGAGTGGAGCATGGTAGGGACAGACCTTGACTTTAGTTCTTCATAGTGATTCTTAGCTATACGAGTCCTACCAAACCCATTGCCCTCTCTAGTTACAGATGGTACCACGGTGACAGAGCCGAGCCGACCACCTGAAATCTTGTGAGGTAAGGGTCTCTGAACTGACTCTAGACAACGACACCAATCCTGAACCTCCCCACCAGAGACCCGTCCTAAGGGGCACTGGCTGCTCACTACTGCCCTCCAGCATGCTCAGTCATCTGCCTCGTTTCCCTGACCGGTGTCCACAGGGGTGGAGCTGGCTGGTGCCCTATGCCCCAAGCCAGAGAAAATCCTGAGCTTTGCAGAAGCAGGACAGAACAGGAGAGGGGCTTGGCAGGCTTTTTCTGTCTCTTCCTAGAGATGAGGCAATTATGCTTTGAACCAGAAGCGATGGGGGTGGGGGCTCCCATCAGCACAGCCTGGAAGCCCTAATTTTTTCATCTGTAACTCAGCATTACCACTTGTGGGGGCGGGCAGGAGCCGGGATCTTTAATTCTGTAATAACAATGCTTTGCACTTACACCAGCCTCTCTCCTCCAGGAGTCTCCATACCCTATGGGGGTTAATTAAGAGGCCACTTGCCCTGCCAGGAAGCCTCGACAATGTGCCTCACGGAACCCGGCCCCAAGTGGATGAAGAGCAGTCCCAGAATAAGTCCGGGCTGGACAAGGTTCTGGACCATTGCCCCTTCCTGTCATTGGGAAAAAAACTCTGACTCAGCAGAGAAATCGTGGCTGCAGGCCATTACTACTGTGCAGACAGGATGAAGGTGTGGTCTCACACCTCTGTCTGTCTGTCTGTAAAGTGGAGCCTGTACCTGAGCCAGTCCGTCACCCCCGTAGCCATAACCCCTGGCCACCTCAGGAGAAGAGATCCATGGCCCAACTGTTAAGCCCTAGAGTAAGGGCTGCTCAGGTCTTTCTGATGGGTTAGGAAGAGGGGGTGTCAAGCAAGGGGAAGCCCCTACAGAAAGGAGACGCTGGTCGAAAGGCCCTGGGGTTCAACCATCCAACAAACTTCCCACAAAGTGAGTGTACAAAGCAGGAGGGGGAGGTATGCTCTTTCCATTAGCCGGCCAAGCTAACCATTCTGGGGTAAGGGTGTCTCAGGGACAGCACAGACCCCGCCCCACGCCATGGCCATCCGGGTGGGGATCCGGGAACACAATAGGGTAGCTCTCCCAGGGAGTTTTCTGGGGGAACAGTACAGACCTTCCCACCCGTCAGCCGGCCTAACTGACCTGGACATGGGTTTCCAGGGAGTGACAGAGCCCTCTCCTCGGTAGGCCTGGCCACTCTGTGAAGAGGTCGGGAGGAGAGGGGGGGAGCGCGGACCCCCGCAGGGCCCACTAGTCCCAGGGGCTCTTAAGAGGCCCACAAATACCCTCTCCCCAGCCCAGCCGTCCCGGGGAGCTCCCCGTGGGGCCAGCATGAGCCCTGGTTCCACTCGGCTCTCCAGGAAGAGGTTGGAAAAGCAGGATCTGCGAAGTCGGCTAGGGGGCGGCGCCCCCATCCTGTTCCCCACCACGACCTGAGAAGGACCTCCGGCGACCCCCGGTGGCCCAGGCTTGCTGTGGGGGGCGCGGGGTCTCCGGCGGTCAGCACTCACCGGCACGGTCATCTTGGCCGTAGCCCCCGGGTCTCTGCGGCAGCGGCGCGGGCTGGCTCGGGGCTCGGTGGGCCCGCGCCGCTCACAGCCCCCGGCGCCGGATCCCGGCGCTCTCCGCTGCCTTCAGTCGGCTCTCCGCCACCGGACAGTCCGGCCGCTCCCCCCGCGCCGCGCATGCGCCGCCTGCGCCTGCCCCTCCCCCTCCCGCCTGCTCCGCCGCCGCCCGCGTTAAAGGCGAGGACCCCGGACCCCGGCATTTTTCTGTCGGCACAACAGGGAAAGGAGGCCGTGTTCCCACACCTTGCCTGTCCTTCCTAAGGCCACCTCCAGACGCACCATTAGAAAAAAATCCCATCCGGTCCGCCCACCCGGTTCTGAAGCCCAGAATCCCCACCCCTACGCAGTACGTTCCTTGGTGCGGGTCCCAAGGCTCCTACTCCCCAGGTCTGAGCAGATAGAGTAGAGACTGGTCTGGGTGAAGGCGATCTTAGATCAGCTAGCAAAATTCCTCTGCACCCACTCCCACCCCCGCCCCAGCTGAGAGGGAGCTTAAGGCTCCTCTAGGGCCCACTCGATTCCCAAGGGAGCTCCAGGACTCGGGGCAAACAGTCTGACTTAACCTTGGATCCCCCTGAAAGAGAAATTTGGAGTGACTTTTATGGAGGGTTGCATAGTGGGCCCCCCTACCCAAGACTGGAAGCCAGGCAGTCCTTCGGAGAGCTGAGCCTTCCTTTCCCCCATGTTAATCACCCCTAATTTCTTCAGCTGTTTCACAGCTGACACGGTGCCCAAACATGCACCTGCAAGCAGTGGGCACATGAACGCTGGTCTTCAGACTGCCTGCCACACCCTTGCTGTTTTCACCTTTCTCAGTGCACTGAGACTCAGATCCATCAGTTACCCAAAGGCTAAGAACCAGCGCTCTGTTCCGCTGCCCATCCACGTATAGCCCGTCACTGCTCCACAAACCCTGGGTAGTTAGTGGCTACTCTTCCTTGGGTAGGTGGGTTGGTGAGCGCATACCTACACCAAGTGGGAGATGAACTCCGTGGGCATTGTCTAGGAGGTCAATCTACTGCTTTCCCGAGGTATACAGCCTGTTCCAAAAAGCTGATTGGCAGCCAAGTTCGCTCATGAGAGGACCTAGGGGAGGAGAGCTTCAACTAGCCTGCTAGGAAATTTGTATTGTACGGAGAGACAAGAAGGCCGTGGCTCCTCCTCCTCCTCCTCCTCCTCCTCCTCCTCCTCCTCCTCCTCCTCCTCCTCCTCCTCCTCCTTTCTCCTCTTTGTCTGGTTTATTTTTATCTGAATGTGTGTTTGTGCATCCATGTATGTACACCATGTGTTTGCCTGGTGCCCGCAGAGGTCTTGAAAAGGGCATGGGATCCCCTGAAACTGGAGTTACAGAAACTGTCAGCAGCCATGAGGGTGCTGGGAACCAAACCTGGGCTCTCTGCAAGAAAGTGCCTTTAATCACTGAATCATCTCTGCAGTCCCAGGGACAAACGTCTTTGTCTTCCAGGTGTACAGTGGTTGGAAGCCCGAGTGATTGGGGGAAGACGCGAGGGTCGGTATCTGACTTCCTCAGAGACTTAGGAATGGATCCCCTAACTTTTCCCCGAAAAGTGGAAGCAACCTTAGTTCCCTAAACCCCTAGGTAGATTCTGAGGGCGAACCAAAAATGAGGAGAAATATTCGAGAAAGGAGCCATCAGGACAGCCACCAGACCCAGGTCCTAGTTCTAGGTCTGATGAGGTCCTTCTCTGTTTGAATAGGGTTCCCCTGTACCTGTTGGGTAGCTGTTCCCAGTGCTGTGTAAGGTATTGCTAAGAGAGGGCAGACAAGGCCACAGCAACCAGAGGGGTGCCTGGGCCGACAGCTGCCATCTCCTCAAAGGGCATTCTGTGTGTGTCTGGCACATGGCCCTACCCGTGCCCACCCGCCCGCGCCCAGCTGGCACCCGGGCTTCTGAGCCGAGAACAGCAGCTCAGCCTGGCGCCTGGGCTCCAGGCCACACGCGCCCGAGGTCTCGGAGCCCCGCCCCTCCAACCCAGGCTCCGCCTCACCTCCTTTTCTTTTTCTTTGGCCGGGGACTTGCGCAGACTTCTGGCTCCTCTCCCTTCTGTCTTTTCTAGGTGTCTAGGCCAGAAGTCGGGTAGCAAAGGGTAAAATACCCCTTTCACACTAAGGGTACTGGGAAATGGGGACCGGGATAGCAGCGCACATCGGGTCGGGCTTTGAAAGACAGCTAGTCCTTGCCTCCAGCGTGGCGCACAGCAAACTCGCAGGGGAAAGGCTCTCTGGCAGATCCCGCGTTTGTTCTGGCAGAGATCAGGGACTTGGATATGGGGTGTGAAGCAGCTAGAGGAGGCTCCCTGGGGATCTGACTATCCTGGATCCCTAGAGGCCATGTTCTCCCCTCACTTAAGCCTTACAGACAAATGATTCCAGAATGACTCACCAAGTTCTTCAGAGAACAGCCTGTGGGGATGTCCAGACCAGAAACAGCTGGACTGCCTGACGAAGGCGCCACGACAGAGAGGGTCCTTGAGGGCTGACCAGGACCCTCAGAGGAGGACACTCCCTCCGGATCACAGGGAGGAGGTAGCATACTCAGCTGTCCAGACTTATGTTCCCTGGGCCTTGCCGCATCTCTAGGGACAGAGGCCTGGGAAGTGGCTTCTTTATTCCCCTCCCACTTTTATCCGAGGACTTCCGTGGTCCAGAAGTCTCTGGCCCCAGAGAATGCAGTGAGTCTTGGAAGGCCCTTTTTAGGCATGGTGGCAGTTTTACCTCAGCATGGTACCTTTGTCACCATCGGTAAGCCTGGATTGCCTATTATGATGTTATTAACCAAAGTTCACACTTTCTTCAGATCTTAGTCTGCCCCATAGTCCTTTTCTGCCTAGGACTCCTTCCAAGATCCCAAGCCATACTTGTCAGGCTTTCTGAGTCCTCCAGCCTGTGACATTTTTTTTTTTGACATTTGTTTTGATGACCTTGACATTTTTGAGGTGTATTGGTCAGGGAGTTTATCGAATGCTCCTCATTCTGTATTCATTTGACGATTTTCTCAGGATTACTTTGGGGTCATAGTTTTGATGAGGAAACCACACAGGTAAAATGTCACTCTTATTACATCATCTCAAGGGCACATACCATCAGCATGGCTCACGGCCGCTGATAGTGGACTTTGTCCTCTTGACTGAGGCGGTCCTTGTGGGTTCTGCCACTGCTTTTCAGAAGGAAGCCAGTGCACACAGACCTTGCTTGTAGAGGCGGGTAGCGCTCTGCCTCACTTAGGAGTTCCTATTTAAAGTACTTGGAATTTACTTTCCGTATGAGAGAATTTGCCTTCACATACATTTCGATCATTTATCATGTGGACCCATGAATATTGCTTGAGACAGGGTTTCTTGTATCCAGGGCTGGCCCTGAACTTGCTACATAGCTAAGGATGACCCTGAACTCCTGATCTTCCTGCTGCTGCCTCCCGAGTGCTGGGATCACAGCCAGCACTGTAACTGCTGGTACAGCCACACCGCTCTGATCCTTGTGTCTGCTCTCGCAACTCTGTATTATTAGTGCTGGGAATTCAGGCTCTCTGGAAGAACGGCAAGTGCTCTTGACCCTGAGCCATCTCTCCAGCTCCTAGGTTATAATTTTCTTGAGTTCATTTATTATTTATGCTGTTTTTTTTTTTTTTACAGTAAACACTTTTTTTTCTGTATGTATGTCCTGTGAGGGTGTCAGATCTTGGAGTTACAGACAATTATGAGCTGTCATGTGGATGCTGAGAATTGAACCCGGGTCCTCTGGAAGAACATTCAGTGCTCTTAACCACTGAGCCATCTCTCCAGTCCCAGTAAACATTTTTTAAATTATGGCAAAAATACAGATAACCCCAAACTAGCCAGTTTCATCAGTGCTTGGCTTTCATTGAACTCGTCTAATAATTCAGGAAATTCTTTTCACCTCAAACTCCTTAGTCATATATACAAAGTGCCTTTTGCCTTCTTAGGTAATAGATTCCAGATTAGGGAGAGGATGAATCTGAGGGTCACAGTCAACTGACCACAGGGAGGCTCAGGCACTGTCCTTGCTGTACCAATCCTCAGTAGTCACACATGCGTCCCAGATACAGACCATTCCCTGACTAAGGGGCTTGAATGGCTCAGCGGGAGCTCTTTCTCCCTCACTAGGCAGCGTGCAGCGTGCCTGAACTCCTACCAGTGCAGAAATCCTTCGCTCAGGGTATCATCTCTCACCGCTAGGGAAACAGCTACAAAAGAAAGGGCTGGAGTGGGCCATCGGACAAGAGGCCCAAGTTCCTGTAGCAACAGATTCGTTTGACACCCAAATTCCAGGAATATTTACATTTGAAAAATTCTCACAAGTAGTCTAGGAAATGCAGGCTATCTTTAGACTTACATCTTCAGTAACGGACATCAGTTAAATAGCTCATGGGTGGTTACTGCTCCCATTGGCAGCCTGAACCTGGGAGAGAGGGACCTAAAAATAGGGTAGACTGGAGTCTCATGCAATAGCCAACTTTATTCAGAGCATCGGACAATTTATACTCTGAAGAATCACCTGAGTTTCAGTCACAAGACAAGCCGCACGAGGCAGATAAATGATAGCCAGCGTATTGAATAATCTAAAGTGAACTCACTCCCATCCGCCACCCCTGGGAGGGGCACAAATGCACATCCCGCACATCCCAAGAACAACCCGTGTGATGAAGGAACAGAGGTCACAAGACTTGTCTTGTTTACTTGGAGTTTTCTTTCAGGCTCAGAAATCTCACACAGCTTCGATCATGGACCCTGTCCGAGCAATGGGAACTCTCAGAGGGCAGAATCTGAGGACAGAACAGGCACAGCAGGAAGAGATGCTGACAGTTTTCTGGAACAACGGAAAAAGGAAATAGATTCCCATAGTTGCATAAAATTGACACTGATGTCATGCATCAGTACGGGGAAAATGGTGGGAAGAGAGAGGAGAAAATACCGACTGTGGTTTTATGTTGAAGGTGCAGATGGGCGTTGGCACATGCTAGCTCAGAGAAGAGGGTTTCTTTTGTTTTTTCTCAATTTTCACAGGCAAGATTATTTTATTTCTGAGTAGGGTTTCTCTGTGTAACCCTGGCTGTCCTAGAATTGCTCTGGAAACCACACTGGTCTTAAACTTGGACATCCCACCTGCTTCTTTCCTCCCGGATGCTGGGATTAAGTGCACATGACATCATGCCTGCATTTTTTTTTTATTGGGGTGGAAAATAGTTTGGGTAACTATAATTTATTATTATTATTATTGCCAAGACAGGGTTTCTCTGTATAACAGTCCTAGCTGTTTTGAAACTTGCTCTGTAGATCAGGCTGGCCTCAAATTCACAGAGATCCTCCTGCCTCTGCCTCCAGAGTGCTGGGATTATTAAAGGCATGCACCACCACCACATGGCTCTGTAACTATCTTTTAAGCTTCTTTAAGCGGGGCGGTGATGGCGCACGCCTTTAATCCCAGCACTCGGGAGGCAGAGGCAGGCGGATCTCTGTGAGTTCGAGGCCAGCCTGGTCTACAAAGGGAGTTCCAGGACAGGCTCCAAAGCCACAGAGAAACCCTGTCTCGAAAAACCAAAAAAAAAAAAAAAAAAGTTTCTTTAAGTTCTGAAGATTTATTTTATGTTGGTGAGTGTTTTGCCTGTATGCATATGTGCACCAAATGTGTTCCTGGTGCCCATGGAATTCAGCAGAAGGTATTAAGTCTCCTGGAACTGGAATTAGGGGTGACTGTAAATATTATGTGGGTGCTGGGGACTGAATCCTGTTCCTCTACAAGAGCAATAAATACTCCTAACCGCTGAGCCACCTCTCCAGGTCCTAATGATAACTCTTTTATTTTCTAATTCTTAAATTTTTGTTTATGAGAGAGAATACTTGGAGCTGATGCTGAGACACCTGATGTGGGCACTGGGAACTCGGGTCCTCAGGGAGAAAGCATGTGCTCTTAACAATTGAGGCATCTCTCCTGCTCTTATTTTCTAACTATTCTTGAGTTTGCTTATTATTTATGCTTTTTTTTTGCAGTAAACACTTTAAATTATGGCAATATATAAACAATTCAAAATTAACCATTTTCATCAGCGTTAAACATACATTTTAAAGGCATTAAACACATTCAAAATCTCTGTGTGGCGGGGTGGTGGTGGCGCACACCTTAAAACCCAGTACTCTGGAGGCAGAAGTAGATGGATCTCTGAGAGTTTCTGTGAGTTCGAAGCCAGCTTGGTCTACAGAGCTAGTTCCAGGACAGGCTCCAAAACTACAGAAAAACCCTATCTCAAAAAAACCCAAACCAAAAGAAGGGGGGTGGTTAAAAAAATTCTGTGTGACCCTGAAAGCTGGAGAGGCAGATAAGTTAGTAAAGAACCTGTGACGAACGCGTGAGGAACTGTGTGCAGTCCTCAGAGCCCACACCAGTGCTCACAGCCATTCAGCCTCAGAGGACCCAACACCTCTGCAGGTACCGCACTCCCACGCACATTACTAAAACTTTCGTTGTTTTTTTCTTTTTCCTGTTTTTTCGAGAATGTCTTTCTCTATGTAGCTCTGGCTGCCCCAGAACTCTGTAAACCAGGATATCCTGGAACTCAGAGATTTGCCTACTTCTGCCTCCCGAGTGCTGAGATTTAAGGTGTGTGCCACCACTGCCCAGCAAAAACCTAATCTTTTAAAAGTTACACCAGAAACCATGATGCTAAGTGAAACAGGCAAAGCATGACCAAAGACAAATAGTGTATGATGTCACTCACACAGGGAGCCAGAGATTCAGAAGGCGCACAGTGGGTACCAGGAGCTGAAGCGAGGAGGCGCTTACTGTTTAGTGAGCTCAGGGCTTCTGATCAGGATGATGAAGATACCTGGAAATGGGCAGTGGTGAACACATACACAGCTCAGGTCCTCTGCAAGTGTGTACTCTTACTTGCTGAGCTAGCTCTCCAGCCTCTCCAAGTGTAACTGGCTTAAAAGAAAGCAGAAAAGTTCTTTTACACATACAAGTGTTTTGCCTGCATGTATGTGTGCACCATGTGTGAGGCTGGTACCCATGAAGGTCAGAAGATGATGTCTGATCTCCTGGAACTGTTTCAAATTTTCTATGAGGGGAGGATTATCTTAAACCCCTAATCCTCTCATCCCCATCTCCAGAGTTCTGGAATCACAGAGGTGTATCATCACACCCAGCTAATTTTGAACACGTTTTGAGAGGAATACAATTATTGATTTATAAGAACTGCAAGCTTGGGGCTGGAAAGATGGCTCAGTGGTTAAGAACAGTGACCGCTCTTCCAGAGGACCTGGGTTCAATTCCCAGCACCCACATGGTCACTTACAACTGTCTATAATTCCAGTTCCAGGGACCCGACATCCATGGCAAAACACAAGTGCACATAAAATAAAAACAAATAAAAAAGTTTGTAATTTAAAAAAAAACCACAAGCGGCCTTTGGAATCCTCACCTATCATCTGGAGCCTCCGCTAAGGGTCTTCCCCAGGGACTGACACTAAGAGAGGGTGCAGCTGAACAAGGAGCCACAATGGACTCACACGCCAACCTTCCTTACCTCTAACAAGGCAAGAGAAGCGCTTTCCTGGGACAGCTGAGCCGACCCCCAGAGCAGTCTGCTGGCCTCCTCCACTTCTAGAATGTTTGCAAACACCCAGTGACCACAGTCCCTTCCAGGACGAAGCTCCCATCCTTAGTCGCTGTGACAAGTGGAATTTCATTCTTCACTGGAACAATCCCCAGGGCATTTTGCTTCTGAGCTCAAAACAGAGCCAACGGGGCTGAATAGTATGCATTCTCTGAATAATTAAGGCTCCCAAATCAGCAGCTGCCACACCGGGGTCATCAGTGCCAGGTCTCAAAGCCAGTGACATGTTCTCAGTGAGGGCAGATCATCCAGCACCTCCTTCAGAGGCTTGAAGTTGCTCAAGGCCAAGAGTCTTCTCCAGGAAGGGGGCAGGGCGTTGGGAAAGTCTTGATACTCCCAAGGAGACCTCTTGGTGAAAACAGGAAGGAGCTGGATGTAGGGAGCAAGGTCTGTGTTTTGGCAAGAACCCACGGTACTTGTCAGCCTTGACCTCCGGTATCAGGGTGGGGTGGGGCTGGCTGGGGTTTTGGTCCCTGTGTGAACTTCTGCATGGTGTCTTACTTTCAAAGGCTATTTTCTTCTCCATCTGTCAAATGAGCTCTGCGTAAGTCACTCAGGTCTCTTGCCAGTGCAGGAGGTATCATTCCTATTGTACTCTGTGATGACAGGAGACATGGTGGCCCAGGTCCAAATAAATACAGTATCTGCTTCACTAGGAAGTACTAGGCTGTAGGACAGGCTACGCATGGCAATAGGAAGCACTCAGTTAAATGCCAACACTATCAGAATCATATTTGACTCAGTTTCTCCGTTTTCACACTGCCTGGTGGAGCTCTGAGCGTTCTACTTCTGTGCTGGAAGGATGCCCTGTGTTTACTGATGGACTGAATGGAGGGAAGATTAATGTGGACATCAGAGGCACCGTTGATGCCTAGCAAGTTCTTTTTGTTGTTGTTTCTGTTTTTCAAAACAAGGCTTCTTTGTATATCTTTGACTGTCCTGTAACTCACTCTGTAGATCTCAAATTCATAGAGATCCGCCTGCCTCTTCCTCCTGAGTACTGGGATTAAAGGCGTGCATCACCATGCCTAGTATCTAGCGAGTTCCTAAAATAACACCCAATGTTTGACTAAAGGAATGTCTGGTAGAAGAAGTAGTGGCAGCCCTGTGAACATGAGGTCTAGGTACAAGGAGACAGACCCTTCTGGAGGAACCAGATTCTTTCCCATTGATCTGCTAAGAACGTCAGGGCCTTCCTGAGGAGGCAGCCTTATAAAAGGAGGAGTTCAGGGGTCCTCTCTGGGCTGCCCTAGGAAGTGACTATCTTTTCAGAGTCCAGTGACCTGAGCCCCACCGTGTGTGTGTGTAAAAGAAATATGAGGTTCAGAAAAGCTGAGCCATACAGGAAAGAAAGGTTGGGTGAGCTATTCCTCCACCTGCTCTGTCGAGGATCAGCCTCGACTGGATTCACACGTTCTAGGGTAGGAGCATCAGGATTAGAATTATTAAGAAAAACAAAACAAACAAACAAAAAAACCAACAGAGATAAGAGAGAAATAAGAGACAAAACACAGAACAGAATCAGGAGGGAAATTCCGTGAATACTGAACCACCCCATTTATTTTCTACATTTTTATGCCCCAATCCAAAAGGGGAGGGGGAGACAACAGACTTCATTAATATGATAAAAGGAATATGGGGGAGGGGGAGGGAAATGGGAGGAGGTGGAAATTTTTAATAAAAAATAAATAAATAAATAAGATTTGAGGCTTGATCAAGCAGGGAGGAAAAATAAAGGAATAATCAGGGTATCTCTGACCTTTGATCAAGACGGAGCTGAAGCCGGGCGGTGGTGGCGCACGCCTTTAATCCCAGCACTCGGGAGGCAGAGGCAGACGGATCTATGTGAGTTCGAGACCAGCCTGGTCTACAAGAGCTAGTTCCAGGACAGGCTCCAAAACCACAGAGAAACCCTGTCTCGAAAAAAAAAAAAAAAAAAAAAGACGGAGCTGATACACCTCTATACTCAAAATACTAATTAACTACTCTAGGTCAGGACCTCTTGTTTTGTAACCACTTGTCAACATCTTTGAAAGAGCAAAACAAGCTCGAACTCCCTGACCCCCAGTCAAGGTGGAATGGACTCCCATCTGTGGGCCCTGCCTGACACTGCTCTGGGGTATGGGATGGGCAATGAGCCACACAATCAAGCTGGTGAGGGGTCCCAACCCTGTTCAGATGCCTTCTGTAAAGACACAGACATGGGCCTTATGCAGCAGAAATTTCTGGAACTCAAAACTGTACAGTCTAGTGTGATCCTGGAATGGTCTTTATTTTCCTAAGTCATTGTAGGTCTTTCCCAAATTATTGGATGTGCACTCAGAGACAGACAGACAAGGGTTTTGTATCGGGGTTGACATAAGCACTGAGGGCCATGTATGCTCAGGGCAGGGGTCCTTCTGAAAAAGAACTAAGCATTCTATTTCAGATGAGATTGGGGACATTCAGGGTAGCATGACATTCTATTTCACAGTCTTGAAAATACACACTTTCACTGGGTAGTGGTGGCGCACGCCTTTAATCCCAGTACTCAAGAGGCAGAGGCAGGTGGATCTCTGTGAGTTCGAGGCCAGCCTGGTCTACAGAGTGAGTTCCAGGACAGCCAGGGCTAATCCTGTCTGGAAAAACTACACAAAACAAAACAAACAAACAAAAAACCCCCAAACCGAAACCCACAGCATTGGAGATGTGGCACAGGGGCAGACACTTGCTTAGCCTGCCCGAGGAGCTGGGATGGACCCCAGCATCACAGCAAAGCAAGACGGTCTGTTGGGACCATTTGCAGTCCTGGACTCCAGCTGCTCTTCCCTGCCAGTGACCTTTACTTTCCTTCTGATTTGAGTTACTAAAGGCTGTGTCAAAGTTGTTTACCAGCTCTGCTTCACTAGCACGTGTTGCCTTGCCTTGAGGATCAGAGGATGAGGTTTTCACCTGTTGGCCCACCTGACTGGTATATAAGCCTCCATGGTGCTATTGAATAAGGGGCTTCTTACCAGTGACTAGAGGTCCGTGTCTCTGTCTCTCTGTCTCTACGTGTCTTTGTGTGTTTCAATCTCCAGTCCCTTGCCCGAAGCTCGCGAACTGTATGGTGGCGCATAGCGCGCAGACAGGCGTTGTGCACTGCAATCATCCAAAGGGCATACAGAGGTGCAGTCTGATAGAATGTTGCTGTGGCTGCAATGCCCCACCCACCTCCAGCCACTGAGCACATGCAACCACTCAGCGCTTTCAGTCTCTGACTTCAAGTGCTTTTGAGGAACTGCATTTTAGGTTTCCACATGTGTGCGTGTGCGTGTGTGTCTGTATGTGTGTTGAGGACTGAACCCACAGCTTCTTTACTAATAAGTGTTAGACCAGTGCCATGCCACTGAGGTACTGCCTCCAATGATGTATTCTTTTAATTTTAAAAATGTAATACATTAAAACTATAGGCTGGGGGGCTGGAGAGATGGCTCAGTGGTTAAGAGCATTGCCTGCTCTTCCAAAGGCCCTGAGTTCAATTCCCGGCAACCACATGGTGGCTCACAACCATCTGTAATGAGGTCTGGTGCCCTCTTCTGGCCTACAGACAGAATATTGTATACATAATAAATAAATATTTTAAAAAAAATAAAAAAAATAAAACTATAGGCTGGAGGGATGTGGCTTGTTTTGTTTACACAGTCTCAAGTGTCCCATGCCAGCTTTAAACTCACTATGCAGCCTTAATTTTTTTTAATCTGCCTTCCCCACTCCCCGCCCCTGAGTAGGGGATCACAGGCATGCACCACCAGACCTGGCCTTATGTGATACTGAGGACCTAACTAGGGCTCTGTGCAGGCACCCAACTGAGCTCCATTCCTATCAGAATTTTATTTCTTCTTCTTTTTCCCTCCCTCCCTGTTTGTTTTATGAGGCTGGGTTTCTTCGTGTAGCGTTGGAGCCTGTCCTGGAGCTCACTCTAGACCAGGCTGACCTCGGACTCACAGAGATCTGTCTGTCTCTACCTCCCAAATGCTGGGATTAAAGGTGTGTGCCACCACCGCCTAACCCAAACTTTTATTTCAAAATGGGGTCTCACTATGTAGCCCTGGCTTGCCTGGAACTTGTGTAGATCAGGCTGGCCTGAAACTCATGGAGATTAGCCTGTATCTGCCTCCCGAGTGCTGGAATTAAAAACATGCACCCAGCCAGCTTTGGTGGTAAATGCCTTTAATCTCAGCCCTTGAGAGGCAGAGGCAGGAGGATCTCTGTGAGTTCAAGACCAGTCAGGGCAGCTAGAGCTACAGAAAACAAAACAACTGACATATGCTACCATGCCTGGCTCCCAGCATTTTAACGTATTAAGTTTAAAAAAATCTTGGAGTTCCAGGACAGGCTCCAAAGCCACAGAGAAACCCTGTCTCGAAAAACCAAAAAAAAAAAAAAAAAATAATAATAATAATAATAATAATAAAAATAAAAAATAAAAAAATCTTGGCTCTTGTAGCACAGATTCTGGTATTAATAATAAAACCCAGAGTCAAATATAGGGGCTAATGCTGAAACAGAGAAACAGAGAGGTCAGCCACTAGAGTTCTTTTTTAATGGTTTATGTGTATTGGTGTTTTGCCTGCATATATATCTGTGTATATCAGATCTTGGAATTATAGACAGTTGTGAGCTGCCATGTGGGTGCTGGGAATCAAACCCAGGTCTTCTCAGTGTTCTTAACCACTGAGCCATCTCTCCAGTCCCACCACTAGAGTTCTTTTACCATTACCAATGCTCAGACTGAAGGGACGTTCCTGCCCTTAGACTGTGTCTCCACAAACCTCAGACTTCCCAAGTTCCTGTCTCCTTCTGCCTTATATTCCTCTCTCCACCCAGCCATATCACTCCTGTCTCCACTTCCCTAGTGCTGGGATTAAAGGTGTGTGATCCCAAGTACTGGGCTCAACTTTGAGCTCTATTTCTCTTTTAGACAGACTGAATCTTGTGTAGCCCAGGGTAGCCTTGAACTCACAGAGCTCCCTCTGCCTCTGTCTCTGAGTGCTGGGATTAAAGGTTTGTTTCACCGCTGCCTTGCCTCTATGGCTAACTAGTGGCTTAGCTTTGTAGTCTGATCTTCAAGCAAGCTTTATTTGTTAAAACAAAATATCACTACAGGTTCCAGGGATCTACTCAGTTCTTCAGTTTTGGAAAGTCTTTGCCCTCTGAGTCATCTCACCAGCCCATAATTTTAATGTGTCAATTTTTTAAAAAAATTTTTGCCGGGCAGTGGTGGCGCACGCCTTTAATCCCAGCACTCGGGAGGCAGAGGCAGGCGAATCTCTGTGAGTTCGAGACCAGCCTGGTCTACAAGAGCTAGTTCCAGGACCACAGAGAAACCCTGTCTCGAAAAACCAAAAAAAAAAAAAAACCCCCCAAAAAAAATTTTTTTATTTTATATACATTGGTGTTTTGCTTGCAGGTATGTCTGTATGTGGGAATCAGAGTCCCTAGAACTGGAGTTACAGACAGCTTGGAGCTGCCATGTGGATACTGGGAATCGAACCTGGGTCTTCTGGAAGAGCAGCCAGTGCTCTTAACCACTGAGCCATTTCTCCAGCCCATCTTAACGTATTGTTATTGTTGTGACTGTGTGTGTGTGCACCCACGTGCCGGTGGTGGTGTGCGTGGAGAAGTTAAAGGACAATTTCCAGGACTCGCTCTCTCCTTCCGCCATGGGCTCTGAGATTTGAACTTAGGTCATCAGGCTTGTGCGGCAAGTTCTTCACCTCCTGAGCCATTTTATTGGCCCCAATGTATTAAACATTTAAATATCCACACGTGATTGATGCTGTCTGTATTCTGTCACATAAGTTCAGTGTAATCCCAATTATATCACAGGATATGAAAAACAGAGGGAACATATTCTAAAGTCTATATAGATTTTTTTTCTTAAAAGACAATGTAAGATTTATATTCTGTTTAACTTTTGTTTTCAGTTTTTCTTGGGCAGAGGAGGGGATTGAATCTAGACCCTCATGAGTGCTAAGCATGTGATTTACAAGAGCTACACCCCAGGCCCTTGCTTTCAGATTTTCAATGAACCGATTCCTTCTGTAATCAGAATAACACAGCAGTAAGAGGAATGCCAGCATGGGCAGCAAGAGGAGAGAAGGCAGCCAAGCTCAGGTTAGGTCTGCACTGGCCAGGAGCAGAAACCATGCACTTCATGGGTTTGACAGGAGTGGCAGACATCTGGTGGCTGGGTCCTCCCCAAGTGGCAGGACAACGTATAGGACACACCGCACTCAGTTTAGCTGGTGCACACTCAGTTTAGCTGGTGCACACTCAGTTTAGCTGGTGCACACTTAATTTAGCTGGTGCACACTCAGTTTAGCTGGTGCGCACTCAGGTCTTACCATCTGTTGCTGATCTGGCAGCAAAGGGCCGCATTCTCAGCCATTTGATGGGAATTTCTGTTCTGTTGCTTGTATTTCCTGCCCGCTTCCCGAGCCTGATTTTAGCTGCTTCTTCAAGTTCCTGAGACCTAAGGACTTAGCTCTTTGGTAGGACTCCAAAGATTTGGGGAAGATGGACGAACTTTGTCGGTGAGTCTCAGCTGACACAGGAGGGCCCAGGGCCAGCTGGTTCAACTCACTGTGGTTTTGCTGATGTGGCAGGAATTTAAGAATGTGGATTATTTAAAATGGTATGACAAAAGGAGATGTAATTTTCTCAAATACATAGCTGAAGGCTTTGAAATGTTTTATACAGGTAGGAAGTCAATAAGGCCACATGCAGTAGTTCTCAAACACTGATGTACCTAAAAAAAAATCACCTGGTTCTCATACACTCATTTCCAAGATGGGCTGAATGACAGTAATCCAGGGTTAGCATGAGCAGCACAATAAGATCCCATCTCTTAACACAAAACCTAAACCACAAAACAAAACCCCACCTAGATTATTCAATGTGCCCCTTCATTTTGCAGATGTAGAAATGGGGTCAGGAAAGGCGGAGGGCTGTCAGCAGAGCTAAGTTTGAATCTAGGTGTCTTTACACATCACAGACTCCCTCAATATGATGTTAGGCAAAAGCAAGGTTTTCTCCAGACTAACCAACAACACCAACTGGATATCCAACAATCCCACTCAAGCCTGACACAACTACCCATATGATAAAGGGCTCGGTCCCACAAGCCCTGTCCCAAACGCCAAGCACAAGTGAGACGCCCAGGCTACCCACCCTTCTACCCAGCTGACTACAAATCTGACTACAGCTCCCATGACCACTTTCCCCAATGCTTGATAATTTTCTAGAACTCATAAACTCAGGAAACTTCCCTACATACAAGAGGTTATTACACAGAATGCAAATGAGTAGCCAAACAAGAAATAGGTAAGGGGTTGGCAGGTCCTGAGTGCAGGAGCTGTCCCCAACACTCAGGAGTACAACATCCTCTTGGTGTGTGGGTTGTCACCAATCTCCAGAACCTTGTTCATAGTTTGTAATGTTGATTTCAGAACATTGTTAGGGCTGATTGGATCACTGGCCACCGGTGACTGAACTCCAGGGAGGTTCTTTCTCTTCCCTGGAGATCAAGGAAGGGCTGAAAGTTCTAACCATCCAATCACATGGGCAAATTCTAAGGTTTTCAGTAACTTATTTTATTTCTCCCCCCGAAGATAGGGTTTCCTCTGTGTAATAGTCCTGGCTGTCCGGGAACTCATTCTATAGAACAGGCTGGCCTTGAACCCACAGAGATTTGACTGCCTCTGCTTCCCGAGTGCTGGGATTAAAGGTGTGCACCACCACTGCCGGGCACCACGAATTCTTTTTTACAGGAATGTACTAGGTAAATACTGGTCTGGTTTTGTTTTTTATGCCACTTGGGGGATATTCTTTGCGCTCTCTTTTTTTTTTTTTTTTTGGATTTTTCGAGACAGGGTTTCTCCGTAGCTTTTGGTTCCTGTCCTGGAGCTAGCTCTTGTAGACCAGGCTGGCCTCGAACTCACAGAAATCCGCCTGCCTCTGCCTCCTGAGTGCTGGGATTAAAGGCGTGCGCCACCACTGCCCAGCTTTTTGTGCTCTCTTTCTCTCCCTCCTCTCTCTCTCTCTCTCTCTCTCTCTCTCTCTCTCTCTCTCTCTCTCTCTCTCTCTCTCTCTCGTGTGTCTGTCTGTATGTATGTAAATACTGCCTGCACTGAAAGTACTAAACAAGCCCATTCAATGGCCAGTCGTTTGCATCTGGCTCTGACAGAGAAGACCATGCTGATGTGGTTGGTGGTGGCATCACACTTTAATTACAGCAGGCGGATCTCTGCAAGTTTGAGGTCAGCCTGGTCTACAAAGCAAGTTCCAGGAGCCAAGGCTGTTAAACAGTGAAACCCTGTCTAGAAAAACCAAAACAACGAAAAAGGGAAGCCCTTACTTGAATCTCACATTCAAAACGCCCACGATGTAGGTAAGAGAACGGAGACCTATCAAGCACAGTGAAATGGGGGTTGCCTGAGATGATATCTTCAGGCAAACGGAGTTTAAAAACGTCTTCTAATTAAGCCTGATAACATACATTTGGTAGGTGAGTACCGATGGAGCAGGAATTCAAAGTCATCCTTGATTACAGCGAGTTCCAGGCCTGCCAGAGTTATAGGGAATTGTACCTTAGGAAACAAAAGCAGGAGCTCAGTTGGCGGACTGCTAGCCTAGCGTGCATGAAGTCCTGGGTTTGGTCCTCAGTACCACATACTGGGCATGGTGGCACAGAACCGTAATTCTAGCATTTGGGAGGTGGAGGCAGGGGATTGCTAGTTCCAGCTCATCCTCAGCTACAGAGCAAATTCAAGGTCACCCCAGGCTACAGAAGACCCTGGCTCAAGCAAAATTATGGCAAAATCCAAACAAACAAAAGCACAAGAGAACAAAAGTGTTTTCCACTGATTGGTCTGTGTTCCACAGGGCAAACGTGTTCAGTGGAGGAGACGAGGGGGCACTGGGGAGAGGACAGCTTCTTGCCCTCCTACACAGAACTAGAGTGAAGGACAGCGAGGTTCCTTCATGCCCTCCATCATCTCAGCCATACTTCCCACTGAAGCCTCAAGTCATTCGGGTGGCCTAAGGGCCTGGGGACAGCTTACGATACTGGGCAGAGTTTGAATATAGACCATTCCATGCATAACCTGTGATTCCATACAGACTGTGATTCATGTTGGTAGCTGCAAATTGAAAACTCATTCATCCAAGTCAGGAACCATTTATTTTGCACCTAACAAGTTAGGACGTGCTACAGTGTCTAACAGATGGGTACTCACGGCCCATCTCTGTGCATCTGTCAGGGCCGTCAGCAAGGGGAGGCCAGGTCTGCAACGACCGACTCACCATCGACCGGCACAGTCCTGACACAGCTGTTCTGGGAAGGGGCACATGGCCTGGCCCAGTCTCCCCAGCTCCCTTAGCCAACCCGAAACCTGCTTTGTGTGTGTGTGTGTGTTCACACTGTGTGAGAGGCCAGAGGTTGACATCAAGAGTCTTCCTCGGTTTCTCGCCATCTTTTTTTTTTTGGGATTTTCGAGACAGGGTTTCTCCGTAGCTTTTGGTTCCTGTCCTGGAACTAGCTCTTGTAGACCAGGCTGGCCATCTTATTTTTTTGAAACAGTCTCACTGAACTTGGACTTTGCCAATTTGGTTAAACTGACCAGTGCCCCAGAGACTGTGTCCTGCCAAGCTTGGGATCACAGATGAGCTGTTTTACTTGGTTTTTACATTAGTGCTGGGGAGTCAAACTCAGGTTCTTGAGCTTATCCATTGAGCCATCTCCCCAGTCCCTCAGACCTGCTTTTTTTTTTTTTTTTTTCCTTTTCAAGACAGGGTTTCTCTGTAGCTTTGGAGCCTATCCTAGAATTAGCTCTTATAGACCAGGCTGGCCTCAAACTCACAGAGATCCACCTGCCTCTGCCTCCTGAGTAATGGGATTAAAGGCATACACCACCACTGTCTGTTTTCCAGACCTGCTTTTTATTTATTTCTATTTTGTGTATATGGGTGTTTTGTGTGCATATGTGGGCACTACATACCCAGCTGGTGCTGCAGAGCCCAGGAGGGGTACAGGATCGTCAGGAATTGGAGTTGCGGATGGCTGTTAGCTTTTAGGTGGGTGCTGAAAATTCAATCTGGGTTTTCTGAAGAGCAGCAAGTGCTGAGAAGCCACCTCTCCAGCCCCTCAAATCTGCTTTTTTAAAGTAGAATGGGAACCGGGCGGTGGTGGCGCATACCTTTAATCCAAGCACTCGGGAGGCAGAGACAGGTGGATCTCTGTGAGTTTGAAGTCAGGTCTACAATAGCTAGTTCCAGGACAGGTTCCAAAGCTATAGAGAAACCCCGTCTGGGGGGCGGGAAACAACCTGACAGGTCACTTTTCTTTTGTTTTTTTTTTTTTAATTGCATACCCTCTGTTACTTTTAATAAAACATTTTTTTTTTTTTTTGCAGAACACAAATATCTCAGCTTTAACACATATAAAATGTAATTTACAAGTTTGGTGTTATCAATTCTACTGATGACAGTTTCATGAGCACCTCTCAAATCTAATTAAACAGTTCATATACACTTTTTTTTGTTCTTTTTTTAAAATTTTTTTTTGTTGAAAAATTTCCGCCTCCTCCCCACCTCCCATTTCCCTCCCCCTCCTTCCACTCCTCTCCCCCTCCCCCCACTCCATTCCCCCTCCCTCTCGAGTCTGAAGAGCAGTCTGGATTTTGAAACAGGGTTTCTCTGTGTAGCCCTTTGTAGAGCAGGCTGGCCTTGAACTCAAGAGTTCTGCCTGCCCCTGCCTCCTAAGTGCTGGGATTAAAGACATGCGTTTCCATCTCCCACCCAGGAGGTTTTTTTTTTTTTGTTTTTTAAACTGGTCATGTTGAACCACTGTTTTGGGAATTGTTCCTGGAACCAGAGGCAAGGGATTCATCAGAATGCCTGCCAGCGCCAATGGGACAGAGAGAAAGCACATCACCACGTGACAGTACAAGATGGAAGTGTTCAAGTACATTGGATTGCTGGAACTTAGAGCTTGGATGCTTTATCTCACTCAGCACAACATTGTGAGGGGGCAGAGCAGAGTTGATACTCTTGGCCCAGAGGTCGGAAGCAGGGAGGCACTGCAGTGTCTGACTGGAGGATGCTCTCCTTGATTTCTCAGCCTCGTCCTCCCCGGCTGCCCAGAGCCAGGCAACATTCCGAAGTGAAGAAGGCAGCTCTGCTTCCTATCTTAGCGCGGCAGAGCTTGATGGGAGTGACACGGGGCCAAAGATGTCGGAGGGATCTTTGTCCAGTTCTGTGTGCTGCAAACTGTATCAGCCACGCCTTACCAACATACCTATGTACTTCTAGCTCTCATGAGGAGCTGGCACCAAAAGGCAGAATACTGTGGCCTCTGGAGTGTGCTAACCTCTTCTGCCATGCTCTGCCTTGCCAGACCATACCAATTGAGCCACACACATTCAGACACCTTGCCATGCTGACCACAAGGTAGCACAGAATCTGGACATCGTCTTCCCAGTCCTGAGCAGGTGCAAAAGCACCCTGGCTCCACTTTTCTCCAAAGATGTCCCTGGTCCTCCTGTGATGCTGGCCATTCGGCTGGCTGGCCGCACAACACCCAGACAGACCCTGGATAAATACTGGTCAGGGCCTCAGTGCACTTCTTCCTCCTTAGCTCCAACAGTGCACACCACACTCAAGGTGACTTCTTAACACTTCCCTGCGAGCCCCTAGAGGCCTTATGCACAATTCTTAATTAGAGCACTGTGTTCCTCAAGAAATAGGTGAGCGGAGTACAGAAAGACGCTTGCTTTATTATTTGGCCTCATACTGCTTTAGGGCAGTTAGTACACCTCCCCCCATAATTAAAAGGTACCAGATACCCTTGAATTCTGACAAACCCATCTGGGACACAGCGAAGACAAAGGACTGATAGGTCAGGGCAGGGACAGAGAGCTCAGCTTCTAAGACAGTCTCTGCTACACAGGATCAGTCACAGTGAGTGCCCTTAGGTACTTCCTTAGTCAGTGGGGCCACGGTGAGGGCCAGCAGACCACTGGACTACAGAGAGTGCCAAACTGTCCCAAAGCACTAGCTTATTCTTCATAGGCCCCCACAAACACTTCTTTAACAATCCTGAATTCCTGAATAAAGGGCGCCATCTCTTGTGGGAGCTAGGCTCCACTAAATGTGGATAAAATACCTTTTCCACACATTTTTATCAACTTGGCTAGACAGTATCTGCCATGGCTCAAATTGTCAGAAAAGAGGGTACTTTTGTTTTTTTGAGTAGGGGGCAGTGCTGGAGACTGAACCAAGAGTCATCCACTCAGGAAGGCCAGGCATTGGTCAAGGTGGCTTAATCCTTTGAAAGTGAGACAAGGTATCAGGACAACCAACAATGTGGCTGAGAAAGCAATTCCACTAAGAACTCTGGTGGGCTCACATAGGAGTTCATACTGACCAGGAGAAAAAGCTCCTGGGTGGCCCATGTCTGCTTCAGATGTCCCATGTGTACCTTCCTATGTTGTCCCTGTCTCCATGCTGCAGCCATTGCATTCAGCACACAGGGCGTGGCCAGGCAGGGCCAAGAAGACTCCCGGCACCTCTGTCTAGTTTATTATGCCTATGTGAAACAGCCACTTGCTTAGAGAACAGCTGAGTCTAGCTCAGGTGGCCTGGCTTGCTGAAGGTTCCTGTCCCTCGACTGACTTCACAGTGAAGTACAGAGTGTGTTTCCTGAGCTGTTAATAGATGCAGGTCTTGGTGAGCAGAGAGGACCTCCTTCCTAACAGGCAGCCTTCCCTTACACTTTTGCAGGCCTGAGAGTTGGCTGTTGTGAGGCAGGTCACCCTCTTCTGGCTCAGCCTGGTGTACTTCAAAATTCTTCCTTATATAGAACACAATCCTGTGTCTCTTGGGCAATGCTAAAAAAATGTTTTCTGTTTGTTTGTTTTGTTTTTGGAGACAGTGTTTCTCTGTGTAGCTTTGGAGCTTGTCCTAGAGCTCACTCTGTAGACCAAGCTGGCCTTGAACTCACAGAGATCTGCCTGCCTCTGCCTCCCCCTGAATGGTGGAATAAAAGGTGTGCACCATCACTGCCCAGAAATAAATAAAGTTTTATTATGAAAAACTGAAATCCATATCCAAGTTCAGAACAGTTCAGCAACTACTAACACACGGCCATCTGTTTTCATTTCCTACCTCCCTACTCCCTAGGAGCAGCTTTAGAAAATAAACAGAAAGGCTGCTTATGATGAAGACTGGCTGTGCTGGGCACACTGCTCAGCTAGCCCGTTTCCTCCCTCTCGGTCTATCTTTGCCACAGAGGCTGGAAAGCTCCACGTACACATTGACAGCCTCCCCTGCAGCCAGAGTGGTGTGATGGCCCAGGTCTGCTTTACTGATGCTGGCACACACTGTACACTTGTTGGGCACATCATGTGCCAGAGTCAGGCAAGGAGGCGCTTCATCAACACGCCACATCTGTCAATAAAGAAAGCTTTTAAACTGTGTGAGGCGGGATGCTGGGGGTACACAGAACTGCAACAGCCAAGAGATGTAGTCACCCCAGTGCAGTGGGTGACATGCCAGACAGCACCACAGGTGAGCCTCCACTCTTGCAGGTCTGGGGGGCCTGCCCTAATGGTGTGCTGGCTGGTTCAGGTTAAAGACTTCCTCTATCATCCCACGTCCCAGTAGAGAACATCTGTTCCGATGCCAGCTTCAAATGCTCTCTTGCCACCTGCACAGTCTTTTGCAGATGGATACAACAGACCCTGGGTTCAAATGTAGCTTGTAAACTCCCTTCTCGGTAATGAGATGCTAGCCGTCTGGTTGCTACAAATACATCCAAGGTCTGGATGTGGAAGTCCACTGTGACCTGGTGCTCCTTGTTCTTAGGATGGCAGTAGTTCACTTCAGGCCCCTGAGATCCTGATGCGACTCAACCATCCCCAGCCAGAAAACAGACCACTGTCTTTAAAGCCCACTTTCTCCCCATTCCCATGCCCTAGGAGCAACTGTAGGGATTTAATGCTGTATTAGCATGGATGGTTTATTATTTATTCTCTTCTTCCATGCTTCCCAAGCAGGAAGTTTGGGTTTGGAATTTCCTTAAGGAGTATAAAGAACGATTGTTCTTTAGAATACTCCAGATCCCCCATTTTTTTCTTTTTTTTTTTTTTTAAAGATTTATTTATTATATATACAACATTCCTTCCATGTATGCTCGCATGCCAGAAGAGGGCACCAGATCTCACTATAGATGGCTGTGAGCCACCATGTGGTTGCTGGGAATTGAACTCGGGACCTTTGGAAGAGCAGGCAGTGAGTGCTCTTAACCTCTGAGCCATCTCTCCAGCCCCAGATCCCCCATTTTTGAGACAAGATTCACTCTATAGCCTAGGCTGATCTGGAACCATATATGACCCAGGTTGGCCTCAAATTTGTAGTAATTTTTTCTCAGTCTCCCAAGTGCTAGGATTCTAGGTGTGTGCCAGCACTACTGGCAAGAATATCCCTTGACATATAAAAAAAATAAAGAACTGTTGAGGTAGAAAATATATCTGAAGTAGACTTTTTTTTTTAAAAAAGGGAAGTAGGAAAAAACAAAAAGACCACTCAATATTAATTTATATCAGTGTTCCACCTTACCATGAGAATTTCACACAAAAGAGAAGCTCAATCAATTGAGAACAAATGCTCAGGGACTCAGCATTTGCCCAGGGAGCCCCCTTAGGGGTTTCCGGGAAAGGTTGATCTCAGAGAGAGGCCCATGGCCTCTCTGGGCGGTGCTAGCTGGGCCTGGGCTGGAAGAAGAGCAGAGGGAAGGGGAGTGGCATCTTCACTTTTACCAACCTCACAGAGGACTTCTATTTGTTTATTTAAAGACAAATTTTAAAAAGTAAAATGAATGAAACCAGCTAAGATTAAGATACATAAACCAAACTGCAACGTAGAAAAGGGCCTTGCTGGAAACATGATGAGCACTGGAAACAGTTCACAGACACACAGAGAGCTCACATTGTCAACAGGAACAAGCTGCTACTAATTCTCCCCAGAATGTCAAGGTTTCATTTTGCTCAGCCTGAGGTCTCGTTCAATTTCAAATTGCCTGTGGTCCACTCGATCCAGAAAAGCCTTCCGTTCAATGTACCTGGAAGAAGACAAAAACAGCGTCAATGAAGTCTGGCAGAAAGGGCTCCGCTCCCAAGCCCAGGGGCAAATTAGGCTGCAGTAACCAGCAGGTTAGCCAGGCTGGTCGGATGACCACCTGACCACTCCCACTTCATCTACACCCGAAAATTCTGTTCAAATAAAATGGAAAAGGATGCCTAACCCCTTTTTTGTTTGTTTTGAGATAGGATCTCACTACGTAAACTAGGCTGAGATCTACCTGCCTCTGGCTCCCAAGTGCTGGGATTAAAGGTGTGTGTCACCACTGCCAGGCCAAGATATATTATCTTAAGGTAAGATTTATTTTGTGCTTGTGTACGGGTATGTGTTTGTGTGGCACAGAGGACAGTTGACTTGCAGGGGTTGAGTCTCTCCTTCCACCATATGGGTCCTGGGGACCGAACAAGGGCTGGCAAGCTTGGCACAAGTGCATCGGATCCACTGAGCCATCTCACGGGGCCAAAGCTACGTTTTTGTGTATTTCAAAACATAAAAAAAATACCTGAAAACGCAAAAAAAAGGCTACAATACCGGCCACCAAGGACTGTTGTGAGGGTCACCGGCCACCAAGGACTGCTGTGAAGAACCCTTAGCCCAGGCTCGCAAAGTTACCTAATTTCCTCTTCTCTATTTCCCTCGGTATTTTCTCCTTAGCCTGGGGGCCAGGCCACTTCTGTGGCATAAAGGAAGAATTCCTCTAGCAATGAGACAAACACCTCTGCACCCGCTGTCACACTCAGGGTTTCCCTGGAAGCCTGGAGCTCTGCCTCAGTCTTCCCAGACAGGGTGGAGGGAGGCCAGTCTACACTGGCAGGCATTCTGGTCAGGAGGGAGCCTGGCTGCTTAATGATACACAGCTGCATTTTAATCTACCTTTCCTTGCCGTAAAGTCTGCTGTGATTTGCTTGAGGGGAGGAACTCTGCAGCTAACTAATCTATCGAGAGAGCAAAACTGCCATTAAAACAGGAGACATAATTGCATCTCTGCACTAATTTTCCTTTGTTGCACCACGGAAAATGTGCATCTGTCACTACAAGGTTATTACATTCATGGTGAGAACATAACCAGGTCCAGGAACCTGTGTTCTTCACTGAATTCAGTTCTTATTTTTCTGCCCTTCAGCATCCTGAAGCGAGGCCCATCCTACTTGCTTGCCAGATGAGCCTGTGGCTATTAATCCTCCACATACTACCAAAGACTAGTCAGAAAACACAGGTTCTGAGGCCAGAGGGAGCTGAATTTGAATCCTGTCACTTACTGTGTGACTCTGGACAAGTCATATAAACTTAGCAAATCTGTTTCTTAATATATTAAGGGGGGGGGGGAACAACAAAAATATCTATCGATTTGTCTGTCTGTCTGTCTAGTACTGCCGTGGCTGAGGTAAGAAGAGTGATGTGAATTCTGTACTGGCCTAAGCCAGAGACCACTCCTGCAACTCCTGCAGTTTTATTGTTTTGGAGACAGGGTCTCATGCATTTCAGGATGGCTTGCTATATATAGCCCAGGATGACTGTAGGCTTCCGCCTTTACCTTCCTAAGATTACAGCTATGAACCACTAGGCTTGTCCTGTGTGATGTAGGGCTTTGCACACAATAGGCAAACACTATAGCAACTGAACCATATCCCTGAATCCTGAATATTGTCTTAACAAACCAGAAAATAAGAAACAAAAACAACAAAAAAATCCTAAACCAAAAAAACTTATATTCCCCCCCCCAGCCCCCCAAAAAAGTTAAAGAGAGATCAACCCTCCTTACTCAGATGGGCTGCTGTGAGGGGTAAATGTATATTTATATAAGTATAAATATAAATAGTATATCACTAATGCTTAGCATGGAGCAAGAGTTCAACTGTGATTTTAGGTAGCCAACTTCCATCAGGGTCCCGAGGAGAGCAGATGGCCTCGTTGGGGTGTGTGCTGTCTGAAACTAGTAACTATCACCTTGTCTGCATCAGCAATTAGGCTGCGGTGTCAAACTGTCAATGAGGCCAGAATAGCTGGAACACATGGAAAGGCTGTGCTTAGGTTTGACACAGTCCCTTGGGTCAGAGTTGTCAGATTTATTAGGTGAAAATAAAGGAGACCCAGTTAAATCTGAAATTCAGATTCCCTGGCAGAGAGAGCAGTGGCAGATACCGTATGCTCCTTCAGATACAGGCAAAGAATGGGGGCCTGGGGGAGGAGGCATGGACACAATCAACTCACTGCAGCAGCCAAGGGCCTCAGGCAGGGCTGCTCAGAAAATGGGCTGAGGGCCTCACCCACTGCAATGACTCGTTTCCAGCCCTTTCCTATCCTGGATCTGGAGAAGCAGACACATGTGAACTGGGGACTTGGTGACAGGCATGCTAACTGTTCCTTGGAAGAGCCAGCAAAGAGAGTGAACACAGGCAAGAGATGTACTGTGTAAGAATCACGTGGTGTCTCAGGAAGGAAAAGGAAGCGACTTCTACACTGGGATGCTCACTGAGCACAGATAAGGGCTTGCAGGTTCACGGAGGCTGTAGGTGTCCAGACACAGATGCTAAAGGGGCAAAGCCGAGGCCAAGGGAAGTCTTAGACGGCAACAAGGGCACACACAGATGCCACTCAATTCTCAAGGACAGCCCAGACAAAGGCCAGCAAGGCAGGTCTGGCTATTTTATTCCCTGTCACAGTCACTGGCAGCTGTTAAGAGGATCCTTGTGACAGCTTGGTTTACATCCATGAGCTGACTGTGCCAACATGGTGCTGGGGATGAGAATGACTTTGGTATCTGCTATCTGTACTTTTGGGAAATGTACTGGTATCTAATTTTTGACTTTTTGTGTTTGTTTTTTCCTTCTCTATGAAACAGGAATAAAAATGTAATGTCCCTCTGTGGATACAACGAGACTCAAGAAGCACTGGTTCTTGCTTCTTGTCGACTGAACCACTGCCATGACCTGCAAGGCTTCAGATCAGGACATTTGGAATGGAGACCAAGACTGGAGATACTCCCGAGGAAGGGCCACCTGAGGGTTCACCTACTTCAGCTGGGTTGCAGGGGTTTCCAGGCATTTTAATTGGGCCACAGCTCTGAACAGATCTGCTGGCTGACAAGTGCAATGGGAATTATGGCTCTTACTCGTCTTTGGTCTTGTTGCTTTTCAGGTCAGAAGGAGCCTGGCACACTGGGAAGGCTAGGGCTCTTTTATGGCCCATTTAAGCAGCAGCAGATTTTACTGTATTGATTTACTTATTTACTCATTCACTCTTTTCATTCATTCACTCATTTATAAAAGACAGGCTCTCTCTGTGTAGCTCTGGCTGTCCTGGAACTCACTCTGAAGACCAGGCTGACCTCAAACTCATGGAGATCAGCCTGCCTCTGCCTCCCTAGTGCTGGGATTAAAGGTGTGCACCACTATGCCTGGCAAAGTAGCAGATCTTTATTGTCAATAACAAAACATGCTAAGAGCATCAAGAACCTAGGTGGCTCTCCAGTTTCTCCTCCAGAACTTAAGCTATACACAATAGGCTCGGATATCTTTGGGATCTTTCAACTCAAATTATTTTTCTGTTTCAATTATGAAATTCAGGACACCAGGTAGGGAGGAGTAGGGAACAGTATCAGGGAAGAAGCCAGTACCTGTCAGAGAACCCAGCCTGGAGGTCAGAGGATGCTGGCTTGCAAAATCTCTGTCATGTGGTCATCCTGCGGCTAAAACCGCAGGAGAGGCTTCTTGCACAGTGCTAAGGAAAAGGGCATGCACAGGAGACACAAGGTAAGAGGGCGTTCTGGGGCTGGCACTCTGTTACTAGTGTTGCGGTGCTGGCTCCTGCGCACATTTGGTGCAGTCAAACGACACAGCAATGATGAGCTTGGGCAGTGGAAGCACTCAGACGCAGCATGTCTCTGGGGTAGTCCTAACAGGGCAGGATTTCTTTGCTCTGGGAAGGCAACTAAAGATGCAAAGTGCCAGCCCAGGCATGGCCACAAAGGCAGCAACAATAATCCTTTCCTCATAGCTGCAATGGTCCAGGGAGACAACCTCCTGGAAATCCTGGAGATAGATGCTTCGGGAAATGCAAAGTATTTAGCAGCCCCCCCTCCCCCCCATCGTGTTCTTTAAATCGCCAAATAGCTGGTTTCTAATCACTATGCTCTGTACCTTCAGCTTAACTGGACAGAGAGCAGCAGCCAAGCCCGTGTTTCTCCTCACTGTGCATTTTATACACAGATTCTCTCCCCTACACCTAGGGCTCCTGCCTTAGGGTTATATTTGGAAAGCTGTGTTGATGATACCCACCATCAGGAAATCTGTGATCTAGAAGTCATGCTCAATACCTGAACGACGTCTGCTCACACCCGGACTGTCTCTGGCCTAGCACTTCAAGCGCTCTGCTGACAGAAAATGTCGCTGCATAAAAACCTATTCTGATGTATTATGCCAGACTTTTCTGGTCGGTTAGTTCTGATCTTAGGCCACAGACAAAGCCAGGGGCATCTGCTAGCCAGTGCGTTAGGCATTCAGACACTGGAGTGGTGTGGTATCTGCTCTGGGTGCGTACTGGACACTAACAAAGCATGACAGTCAGACAGCACAGCAGAGAAGTGGTGATGTGAGCGAGGTGGTGGGGCTGTTCTATAGCGGCAGCCGAGCTGACAAAGCAGAGACTTGCAGGGGAGGTAACACTCCAAAGCGAAGGGCATTGAGGCGGGGTTGCAGCTGGAGAAGTGGACAGGGGTGGCAGGAAAGACCCAAAATGATGGCTAAGTCTTAGAACTAGTGTTTGCTTGGGGAGGAAGAAGAAAACAATTGCCCAGGGCCCACACTCCCAGGCTGAAGGGCTGGGGAAGGCAGAACAGTCAGCCTGGGAGACTTGGGGAATGCCTCCAAACTCTACCCCATCGCCAAGGAAAATATTCCTAAACTGTTGGTTAGGACTTAAAGGGATAAAGCATCTAGCTTTCCAGTAAGGTCTGAGTCTGGGGGTGGTCAGTGAATGGCAAATTAGGAGAAAAGAAATGTGAACAGAAGCCCGAGGGAAGGCCAGTATTTTGTATATTTGCTCCATTACCCTAACACCCTGAGGGGCATAGACGGCTAAGCTGGGGCTAAACTGGGGCCAGTGCCTGTCCCCATCAGCTCTCTGCTGCTGTGAGCAAACACCAACCAGAACCAACGTGGAGAAGAGCAGGTTGTCTGGCCCCAATTAATGTTTTCCTTTATAGGTGGTGCTATGGTTACAGTGTCTCTTCACAGCAATAAAAACCCTAAGATACCCTGCCTTCCAAGTACTGGGATTAAAGGCTAATTTAGGTTAATTAATAACCTGAATGACATGTACTTACATAGGCCTTCATGTGGTGAGGGGCCATGTCAGAGGAGCAGCGGGCGGCAACTGACTTCAGGAGATTCGTCACCAGAATGCACCTAAGTCACTGATGGGTGAATCTTGGATAGCAAGGCCTCAGGGCTTCTGCTCTGGAATGTTGATTGCTACTGCTGAGTCTTTACATGTTTGCCATTGCCATTTTTCTCTGGTATCTGGTATGGTGTGAATGGGTGTGAGGGATCCCCACTGTCTTTACTGTAGCGTGATCTCAGGGACATATCCTGTTCTACTAGGCATTTTTACCTGTGGATTATTATGAAGATTTCCTCTTAAGTTGTTTAAACTGTTTAAAGTATTGCCCCTGTCTCAGATGAAGTAAGGGCTACCTTTCTTTGTAACCACAAAACGCAGCTTGCCAGTAAAAGAACTGGCTGGGAAAAATAACTTGCTTGCTTACACTCTGTTAATCTGTAACAAGTTGCTTAGACATAAATGTATGTGGGCTCTTGGGATAATTTGTTTTTCACCTGTAATACGAAAAATGTTAATTATGTAAGGGACATGGAAAACAAGTTTTTTACTTGTATTCATTGTAAACATTTGCTTAAGAAATAGAATGTAATCACACTGTAACTTTTATATCGCTTGAAAGATTCTGCTGGGGTAAATAAGCTGTAAGGGAAAAAAATAAAAACACAGAAGGGACACATCTGGATAGAGGTAAGAAAAGAAATAATGAGAGAGAGAGAGAGAGAGAGAGAGAGAGAGAGAGAGAGAGAGAGAGAGAGAGAGAGAGAGAGAGGGGAAGAAAGATCCTGAAGCTGTGTGTGCTTCCTTCTTTGGCCAGCCCTAGATAGATAGGTTTTGTTTTCCTCACTGCCTCAGACAGAAGAGTCAAACCGCTGACTCCACGGCTCCCCATCAATTCCTGAGCTGCTGAAAGTTGGCCCTTACATCAGTAGTCTTCAAAGTGCTTTATACACACTACATCTCTGTATGTATTACATACATTCTGCTTTATCTCAGGATCTGCACAACCAGAATGAAAGTGTAATAGCATCCTGATCTTACTGGCAGAGGAGCTGAGGCAACTGCTGTGCGGAAAGAGAAGGTCTTACTGGTGAGGGGCAGGGCTGTATAAACAGCCATTCAATATTTCAGGAGTGAGGAATGCTGACCTGAAGTCATGGGCCTCTGCTCCTTAAGTTTCTCTTGTACTCCCTAACCACTAAATGAGCCTCATTTCTTTTTCCTTACCAAAAACATACATGAAAGCTGTGTGGGCATGGTGGCTCTTACCTGTGATCCCAAACATGGAGGACTGAGGCAGAAGGACTGCCATGATTTTGAGGACAGACTAGGTTACAGAGTGAGATCCTTTCTCAACACTCCCACAGGGAAAACAAAACAAAAACACGAACAAGGAATAGGTCACTTTTGGCTTATGGATATTCTCTTCGTATTCTAGAGTGACCATGAAATGGTTCAGCAATGGCCTTGCCATGTATCATACAGCTGAAGCAAAAGGTCACACCATGTCCTTGACCACAGTAACATGGTCGAAAAAAATACCAAACCATTCATGGCTAATGTGACAGTATCCTGGCACTGGGTTGGCTTTCTTTGCTTTTGAAGCACTTGAACTAACCAGATTCTCAGAAGGTCAAATGATTCAGATTAGGACAAGCCAGCTGCAGTGAGCCAGACCCAGTCTTGTGAATAAACCAGGCGATTTACAGTTCACTGAGCTGTAAGCCAGCAAACTCGGTCCAGGCAACACTGCACCTCAGCCCCGCCCCCCATCTTCACCCAGTGGCTTCTCACAGATGGGATTGGCCTCATCTTAGAGCTTCACCAATAACCAAAGCATTCCACTTTGATTTCACAGTGAAAAGCTCCTCCTTGCTAAACAGGGCTGTGTGAAACAGAGCATTGCGGAGTTCCAAGGCTAAACAGAGCCGCTCCTTACCCTTCTTTCCCTCGGTTATGGATAGCCAGTTCTTCACCAATCCCTTCTTCCTCCTTGAAGTTCTCCCAGTCCAATTTGGACTTCTCAAGGGTGCTCATTTTCTGTTTTTTGGCTCCAATTTTCCCCAAAAGGCTGCTCATGCCACTTGATCTTTTTATCCTATGGAAAGAAAAATGAATATAACTCTCATCTCTACATTAACATAAGAACTCTGGTGTCTTAATTAACGTGTGTGTGTGTGTGTCTGACACAGAGCTCCCTGGATTGGAGCTATTCGTCTCAGTGGAAGCCATGCTTGTAATAGGGCATTTTCTTTTCTATGTGCAAACTGTATGCAGACAGAATCTTAACACACCTTTCCCACCGAACACATACGACTGCTTAGCTGCACTGCTGACAGGAAGCCTGTAGCCTTTCAGACCTCTTTCAGAGGTGGCAGGTCTCTGCTTGCAGGGAGGGAGGAGAATGGTGGGGTTCAGATATTGGAGTCACATGCATAGATCCAAGTCCAGCTCTGTCCCAATGACTCAAAGCTAGTTCTTCAAGTACATGTGTCTTGGTTTCCCAATCTCCACTGAATGCTTAATCACGGGTGGTGGGGAATTGTCCATGTAAAGGGTCAAGACAGCATCTGGCATAGGGGTCAAGGTGCAGTTAACTGTTGGCCACTGTCAATCACTGCCTGTTCGTGTTCTGAAGCCCCAGGGGACTATTCTACAGCATAAGAACCAGTTCCCAACACGTACAAGCAAGAAGTCACAGCATTGTAAAAGGACCTTTAAAGGAATTGCCTTTCAACTCCTGTAACTGGGCCTGGTTGTCCCCGGAGGTGGAGAACATCCCAAAGCAGAGAATGTACAGCCTGTGCTCTACTTGCCGGCGATGCTATCTACACGGGCTGTGGGAGAAACCCCAAATGCCAAATTCAAGTCTTGGCAGGTCGAATGTTTCCAGTCAATGTTACATGAATGAGATAAGGCAAACAGAAGGCAGCTAGAGTTCATAAGAAGGTGATATGAGGGGAAGAAACTATAGAAAGAACATGGGTTTTAAAAACATTATTATTTTGTGGGTGGGGGCAGGGGTGCACAGATCAAAGGTCAATTTTGTGGCGTCGGTTCTTTCCCTCCACCTTTATCTGGGCATCAAGGCCAGGCTGGTAGATTTGGATTGTCAGGTGCCAATGGCCTGTACCTACCAAGTCATCTTGCCAATCTGCTTCTGGTTTTATGAAACTAAAATGAATTCTCTCCTGGAAGAAACTGGAGGTTATTTTCTGCTTCACAGAGATAGGTTAGAGTTGAAATGCACAAGCGGCGCACGCAGGCACTGCAGTGCTTACTCTCCCAGTGCTTTCTCAGCTTCCTTCCCATCTGACTGGCATTTGGCCTACGGCAGAAAACCTCAGGTTTACTGCTGAAGGGAATCATTTCTGAGCCAACCTATCATCATTCAAACCCAACAAGAAACCATGGACCGTGGGCTATCTGTGCCCTAGGATAGGCCAACAGGTTAGTGCCCACACCAAAAACAAGACTTGGGAGTGGCACAAACATTCTTTTCTATTAACACTGGTCCACAGGATGTCAGCTTCCCTACCTAGTTCATTCCCCTACATACTGGACTTATTCACAAAATGCAGACAGAGGACAAGGGGAGGATGAGTGTCTCCAATGAGAGTTTCCTGAGAGCTATTTTATTTTGCTTAAGATGATTCTAAATGGAATCAAAATGCACTGTATGCACATATGAAAGAACCCTGGTCCTTTCTGTGTGGTAGTACTGACGTGATCATAAGAAAGTTCACTGCAACTAAAAGGTACAGCATCCCGTTAAGGAAACAGATATTACATGTGTCTACTTTACTTTGTGCCCTTCCTTAGCAGGGACTTTGATTCACTGCTCTCAGTAGGAAGAGGACCCTAATGAGGAGGCTGGCAAATGTGTTCATGGGGTCTGAGGAGGTATAATACATTCATTCCCCGTGATCTTTAACACCAATTCCAATAATCAGGCACCCACAGAAGAGAATTTTTGCTTTGCAAAGGGATTTAAAGTCATCTTGCCATCCATCAATTATAGTCATTCAACAGAGACTGAAGTTCCACTGTGCTTGGAATTAAGAACATAAAAAAAGCTACAAGGCCTGATCCTAAGGAGAAACAGAATCTAGTAAAAAGGTAACAAATAGGCAAACTGTGACCATTTACTAAAAGACTCCAAAGAGGAAGTGACATGGGACTAGTTCAGTGCTCCTTACAGCTGGTATCTTCTTCCTGTGCTTGCCCCACAGTCCTGGGACACAAATCCTGTAGCTGCCTGCACACTCCAATTTCTATTGCTCAGTTGCGGAGAGGAAGAAACATCCACTTTCCCTGTTGTCCTGGAGCTCACTGTGTAGGATCCATGCATTACTCATTCCTTTTTCCTTGTTGAGACATGGTCTCACTACGTACCCCATGTGGCCTGCAACTTGCTATGTACAGACGGCTGACCTAGAACTCAAGAGATCTACATGCCTGTGCTAGGATTAAAGGCGTGAGCCGCACACTACTGTCTTACTCACTCTGTCTCACCCATAGTGAAGCCAAAAGCTTACTCACAACATAAATTTTTTAAGCTTTTAACTGACCAAGTCCTCAATTTGATAGCAGAGTTACTCAAAAAAAGAGAAAGTAATAAGAAGACTCAACACTATGCCTGAACTGGCAGACAGGAAAATAAAGTTTCAAAAGTGGATCAGCAAGCACAGGGCCTATGGGGCATTAGTAACTCTGTAACTCTTCTCAGAGCATCAATAGACAGAGCTGGCCTCAAGTCTACACCTCTCACATCAAAACTGGCAGAGCCACTAACATGCAAATCATTTGCAACAACATTCTTTGGCAGAGACTTGCGTTTTCCTTAGTGTCTGTCATCTGTTTACCGGGGAGGGACACACAGGAGCTACTTTCCAGAGCCAGGTGTACGTCTAGCACCTTGTGTGAACGTGAGGGAAGATCAACCTGACAATTCCCTGTTGTGGGCTTGAAACCACTGTTCTTTTGGGTTTTCCCTAGATTAGCTGAAATCTGTAAGAATGAACAGTGCAATCCAAATCCCTTCCCTTCTTGAAGTTCTTTTTCTCAGGCGTGAGCAGCAATGAAAGCAGACTAAGCAGCGGAGACCGCAGGGTTGCTTTTAGGGTTAACAGAAGCTCCCCTGGAATGCTCCGTGAGAGCCGTTGGAAGACAGGACTCATTTTCCAGATTCTGGTTCTCAAACTATGTGGACAGATGCACAGCCTGAGAAGATTCTAGAAGTCAGCTAACTCCGCTCTCAATGGAGAAACTCTAGACCTCAATACAGCTATTTTGGAAAATGTTACCTTTTCTCTAAGTGCTGAACTTATCAATTCATCTTTTATTGCTCAAAGAAAGGGTAGCCCTCTTTGTAGCCCTGGCTGTCCTCAAACTGGCTCTGTAGACCAGGCTGGCTTCAAACTCACAGAGATCCGCCTTCCTCTGCCTCCGGAGTGCTGGGATTAAAGGGTTGAACCACCATCGTCCAGCCTAAGGAAACTATCTTTAAAGAAAAAAATGTTACTTAGATTCACAAAAGCACTTTAAAATTGAGCTATCATGTGGTCGATCAGAAGGCTGTCAGGCCAGGCATGGTGGCCTTTAACCTCAGTACGCAGGAGGCAGAAACAAGCAGGTCTCCAATGAGTTCAAGGCTAGCCTGGTCTACACAGTGAGTTCTGGTTCAGCTAAGGTTATATAGTGAGATCCTGTCTCAAAAAAATCAACTAGCAGATCAACCAACCAAACAAACAAAAGGCCTTTTGGCACACCATTTATAATAATAGCAGAAATGGGAACCAGTCTACAGTCACACTTCCCTGAGCTCCGTGGATCTTAGAAACTAAGCAGGGTTGGGCTTGGTTAGTTCTTGGAAGGAAGCAATGGAAGCAAGGTTAGTCTGTGGTTTTGGTTGCTGTCCTCTGTCCCCACCCCACTGTTTGTTTTGTAACAATAAGAAGACAATTTGGAAAGGTCACGGGAAATCAATCTGAGATTCCAACTTTCCAGTTTGGAAATATCAGAAGGAGAGACACAGCACTGCCATTATCTGGATAAGCCCCACTTAGTCGTCAGTTACCCTCTGTCACATGTGCTTTTCCCCTAATGTACATTTCCTTTTGGGGAGAGTACGGAGCTAGTTTTAAATAATTTGTGGACATACCATGGCACCTCAATATTTCAGCTTGTGTCTCCTAAGACACTCTCCTACGACACTCTCCTACATAATCTTAACATCTTATATTATACTCAAGAAACTTAATAACTGATAATAAAACTTAATATGCTGATAATAACCTCTAAAAGGCTATCTTTGAATTTTATCAATAACAGTTCAAAATGGTCTCAACAGTGATTCTTCATTCGCTCCCCAGCACAGTACATCTGGAAGTGTCTTGGTCTCCTTTGAAACTTTGTTTTCTGCCTTCTGGCCTTGGTGTCGTAATAACCTTTGAGAGTATACTCTGGCTGGCTCATAGGTTGTTGCTCACTGGGTTTAGGTTAAACAATTTTGCTGAGCATGCTACCTTGACAAGGCTTAAAGGTGTTTGCTGCACTCTCAGCGGCAGTGTGAGGCCAGCACATACTGAATGTTACTGTACCCTACACCTCGGCCACTGAGGCAGCTACGCCATCAGCTGTTGCCAAGTACCTAGCCACTGCCAGCTTTGTGACACGTGCACCCTTTAAAAGCTCCCTCTCTTGCTCCTCTCCCCTGTTCTGTCTTGTCTGTCTGACTCTTTCAAGGCCCCACTCCTACACAGCCTGTCATTCTTTCGCTCCCCCTTCCCTCCCCCATAAACCTCCAGTGCTAACTCTGCTGTGTGGCCCGCCGAAAGGTACCCACTTCACTTTTTTTTTTAAGCCTCACACTGAAGACGTTAAGTATTGTCCCTATGGGAAGGGGATGACTGTAGGTACTTCCTCCCTCTAATTAACTTGTACTATGGAGGAGAAAGTCCTTAGAAGTCCAGGAAGTTTTGGTTGCTTATTTCTAGTATCTCATTTTGTAATGTCAGCCATGTCTATACACACTCGCGTCAATGAATAGTAAAGGATCCTACAGAAGGACAAACACACAGAAGATCCCCAGAGGATAATAAGCTGTGACTCAGTATTAAATAAATGGTGAAGGACTATGGGATCACTAGCAGAGCCCGAGTCTGAACGGTCCAGCATAAGGACGGGATGCCCCTAGACGTGCACAGGAGGGGCAAATGAGTGGAGCCGGTGGCAAGCAAAGCCTCTGCTCTCAGACATGTAGGAAATCGGCTCCTGAACTTCCCCTGCCCAGCTCACTTGTTCCCAGGGACAGAGATAATCCACAGCCCTTCCTGACTCTGCTCCAGCAGTTTCCTTCCTGGAGCCATTCCCAAGGTGGGGGCAGGGACATGGCAAACAGGGAAGGGCATGCCACTGTTTCCTGGCAGTAAGAAAGGAAGGTAGTGGCAAGCTCTTTGAGAGGAAATATTCAGTTTAATGGGAAGAGGACCATGCATGGAGAGGGGATGTTTGTTCCTGAGGTACAGACTGCTGTTGCTTTTATTTGTATCATCAGATTCAGCTGGGGACAATGATTAATTGGACCAATACACAGACCATTTATACTTCTGAGATGGAATTTTTAAAAAATTATTAAGCACAGCTTCTAATAAAGACCATGATGAATTTTGCTTTGTGCATAGCCCTGGGAGCTCAGTGGAGGAAGACACAGCTCATTTTCCAGATACTAATTCCATATGGGCTCCCAACCAATCCGAACCACAAAGCTAAGAGGAGTCTAGGCAGACCCAAGGCCAATATTTCTCTCAAGGAGAACATTGCCTAGCTTTCTGCTATGACCCTGCTAAGCCCATGAAGGTCAGGCATGTGTTGGTTTGAGGGACAGAGAGAGTCATATATTCACACAATTATTACTCCTGTTAGGACAACATGGCTGGACATATCTTTCCAAACTAACCAGGAGAAAAGGAAAACAGAAGACTAATGTGTCTCAGTGATGGGCTGTTTGGCTAGCTGTTCCACAAGTACTTGGCGTATTTCTTAAACCCTGGTGTTCTGATTTTTCTGTAACTTTCAGCATCCCTCACTCCCCCATTCTCTGTTATCTTACAACAAACCAACCCTGAAGAGGCTGAAGATATATATAGCTCAATTGGTACAGTGCTTGCCTAGAATGCAGGAAACCCTAGGTTTAACTACCAGCATCAAGTAAACCAAGCATGATGGTGCATGCTTATAATCTTAGCACTCAGGAACTGGAAGCAAGAAGATCAGAAGTTCAAGGTCATCTTCAGCTATATGTCAGTTATATGATGTTAGCTATATGATGTTAGCATAGAATACACGAAATCCTGTCTCAAAACAAAACATTAAACAACCAATCCTTGAGATGCTAATATTTTAATAAGTCAGCTTTAGTGGTGCATTCTTATAATTCCAGAACTTGGAAGGCTGAGGCAAGAAAGAAGCATAAGTTCAAGATCAAATTCATCTGTACAGGGGGTTTGAGGCCAACCTGAACTACATGTGACCCTTCTCAAAAACTGAAACAACAACAAAAAAATCCAGATATCAATAAAAACAAAATTTAAATTCATAGGCATCTCCAAGGTTGAGGCCATGTTTAAATTTCAGAACATGGAGGTGCCCTTAGTCAGACCAGAAACAATTCCTTCAGGTTTACATCACAGACACCTCATTTAAAATGCGTCACATCTGGCCCTTTTTAGGACTAGGTAGGCACACTAATCACATGGCTCTACATGCCACTTACATGAGCTGGCTCCTATACACGTTTGCAGACATTTCCCCAGCCCTTCCGACCCTTTTACTGCTACTAAACTGCATGTGAAACCCCAAACACGGAGATGGGTGCTGGACAACTGGGGCTACCGATACCCAGTATCCTGCTGGAGGGGAGAGAGGAGATATGGTCCTTTTAGATGGGGCTGGGGTGGGCCCTCCTGTGGGAGTCCAATTCCCGAACCCCTTTCTGGTCAGCATCTACAGCATGGCTTGCTTGCTCAACTGCCAGAGTAATGACTCTGGTCTCATGGAAACTGAATCCTACTAAAACTTGACTGGAAAATTTAATGATGCTCACCTCAATCTATCCTTCTACCTCCCGGGCAGCTCCCATCTCTCCTCAGAAGGCAGATGTTCCATCGGCAGGCTTTTCCTTGTCATGCCACCCCTACTAATATAGAATTTAAGGGACCCACGAGAAGCAAAGATCTGTATGCAAGTGATTTCAGGAAGGCAGCTGGAATCCCAATACATCACCCTGCTAAGGAAATGCAATGCGTTCCAACAAAGAAAAATTTGCTCTCATGTAGCATGGGACGGAGAGCAGAAAGTTCTTTCTCCCCCTCACTCTTCTCTCCCTCCACCCGCCCCTTTCTTGGAGGCAGGAAATGGTTTTCATAGATGGTGGCCACAGCCAGGCCATGTGTAAACCACAATATTGCTTCTTGAATGGATAGACGGTTTTTACTCATTGAATCACTGACCACCAATGAAAGAATTCCCATCTCTAGAGCAAGAGAAATGGTTAGGCACAGCTACCTTCCTTAAGCTACCAATCAGTGGCTGTTAGAGCAGCCTTTTCAAACAGAAGGAAGGACAGTTCTCCAAGGTTGTTAGGAATCCTTACTTGCTGAGTGATGCTTTCATTTGTACCTAGGCTCCCCAGTGCATCTGTGTTTGTGCTCATGGCCACAGTTGGTCACAGTGAAGAGTGAGTACAGGTCACTCCCGAAGCTGTTACAAACACAGGCTGCCATACTCTGGGAAATGGGCATCACACCCCTGCTGAGTGAGGCTCTCAAGGCTTCTCACCCCAAAGTTTCAGTGCAGCTTAAAGGAGTCTATGGCTGCTATTCTCTCCTGGGGGACCAGTGGCTTTATGCTGCCTTGCCCTTCCTGTCACCATGGGGCTGGGCTAGTCACTCTGCAAGGATTGAATTAGCAAACAATGTTCTCACAGTCCAGACTCAGGAAGGAGACTGAGCACAGGCACTGAATGACCTGAATGCTACAGTTCAAAGTGGAGCACGAATGTGAAAACCAGAACCAAACCCAAACCATAGTCTCAATCACTTTGGAGGAAGTTCCCCTGGGAATGAAGATAATGGAAACCACCCAAATATAAGCTACTAAATATATGCTATGAAAGCATGCTGGGAAATCTGATGACCAGCCAATTCATTTTTTTTTTTACTTTTTTTTTTTTTTTTTGGGTTTTTTCGAGAAAAGGTGTCTCTGTAGCTTTGGGTTTCCCTGTGTTACAGTCCTAGTTGTCCTAGAACTAGCTCTAGTAGACCAGGCTGGCCTCGAATTCACAGAGATCCGCCTGCTTCTGCTCCTGAGTGCTGGGATTAAAGGCGTGTGCCACCACTGCCTGGCAGCCAATTCACTTTTAAAAAAACAACTTTTTAAATTTTATTTTATGTGCGTTGATGTGGTGGTAGCAGATCTCCTGGAACTGGGGTTACAGACAGTTGTGAGCTGCCGTGTGGGTGCTTGGAATCAAACCTGGGTCCTCTGGAAGAGCAGTGAGTGTTCTTTAACCTCTAAGCCATCTCTCCAGCCCTGTCCAGCTAATTCTTATTCTCAAGAGAATACTTCTGAAATAAATTTATTGAGACATAATTCACACAATAAAGATCCTACCTATATAAGGCATTTAACTAAAAAAAAATTTGAGGGGGTGTTCAAGACATGGTTTCTCTGTGTAGCCCTTGGCTGTCCTGGAATTTATTCTATAGTGAGCTGGCCTTGAACTCACATATCCGCCTGCCTCTGCTTCCCAAGTGCTAGAACTAAAGGAGTGTGCCATCACGGTGGCACAATGGTTTTTTGATATATTATCATAATCTAATTTTAGAACACTTTGTCATCACCACAAAAACCCCTGTAGGAGTGTGGACAGGATGGCAGGATACCCAAGAACTACTGTGCAGCAAAGTTCTGGCTGCTACCAACACTACCTTGGATCTATACTTTAAAGCGTTATGGCTTTTCTCCCAAAGAAGTGAGTCATGTATCCCACCACCTAATTACTAGATATTTATTTGTACTTTGTACAAGTTAACTTCTTTGAAACTTAGTAACCAATTAGTAAAACAAAGGTAACAATAACCACCTTGAAGAGCAGTAATTAAACCAGAGATAAGACACTGCTAAACCCTTATCTATACAGTGCCTTCCAGCGAACCAAGCCCCTGCTGCTACTAGAGACAAAGACAAAGATTTCTTCTCCTTACTCACAAGAGACAAATACGAGAAGCAGCAGCTACTTTCTTAAAAAACTGCGCACGGAACCAGAACTCAGGAGGCAGAGTCAGGTGGATCTGAGTTTAGGGTCTACAGAGGGTGTTCCAGAACAGTCAGGGCTACACAGTGAAACCCTGTCTTGAAAAAACAAAACCAACCCACCCCCCCAGTTGTGCACAAGAAGTGTAGATGAGCAGGACAGTGAGCAGAGATGGGGGAGGCAATGAGAAGTAGGAGGTGGAGTCTCATTAGAAGAACTATTCAAGAACAGCCAGGACAGAGGGACCCAGGAGGTCAAAGCATCTGATGGATATGAATGCACCCATCACACTAAAGTTTTCCAGCAGTCTGTAATCTGTCTTCACGTGCCTCAAAAAGATGCACTCTATGCTGGATGTAGTGGTGTACACCTTTAATTCCAGCACTCAGGAGGCAGAGGCAGGTAGAACTCTGTGAGTTCAAACAGCAAGGAACACAGAGAAACCATCTTGAAAAACCAAACCAAACCAAACCAAACCAAACCAAACCAAACAATGCACTCTAAAATCCAAACACATAGAAATTTAAAATTCCTTAAATATTTTGTTTTATGTGTATATGTATATTTGTCCCCATGGAACTGGAGTTATAGGTGGTTGTGAAGCTGATGTGGATGCTAGGAACTCTGGTTCTCTGCAAGAACAGCAAGTATACTCAACCAATGAGATATCTCTCCAGTCCCCAAATTTAAACTGTTACTGGTAGGAAAATTAGTGGGCTTGGAATCCAGGAGTTCTGCTTTTTTCTGAAGGTAAGTCATCTCTGGCAGCAAAATATATTTTACCTCCCACCTCCAAATAAGCCCCTTAAATTTAAAACCAAGAAAAGCTGATCTATTGTATAACAGCCCCCCACCCTGTTAATTTTAGTTTCTTTGAAGGTATCTGGGAGCCTTCTTTTTTTTTTTTTTTTTTTTTTTTTGGTTTTTCGAGACAGGGTTTCTCTGTGGCTTTGGAGCCTGTCCTGGAACTAGCTCTTGTAGACCAGGCTGGTCTCGAACTCACAGAGCTCCGCCTACCTCTGCCTCCCAAGTGCTGGGATTAAAGGCGTGCGCCACCACCGCCCGGCCTCTGGGAGCCTTCTAACGGTCAACTTTTGGACATTTTTCCCTGACACTCACCCTCCAGATGACATCACTTGGCACACTGCCTGGCCCTGGTAGGTACTCAATAAGTATTTGTTAAAAGAATGTTTGAAGAGCCAAGCGGTGGTGGCGCACGCCTTTAATCCCAGCACTCGGGAGGCAGAGACAGGCGGATCTCTGGGAGTTCGAGGCCAGACTGGTCTACAAGAGCTAGTTCCAGGACAGGCTCCAAAGCTACAGAGAAACCCTGTCTCGAAAACAAACAAACAAACAAACACCCCCCCCCAAAAAAGTATGAATCTTGGGAAATAATATTAATTTTGTACATCATGCATAAATTCTCATAAGTGAAATACATTTAGGTAAACCTCTGCATTGATTAAGGCCTTTGTGGCCATCCATCCTTAGCAATTTCCAGGCAGCTGTGAACTTCAAGTCAGCAGCAGCAAAGCACTTGTTCACTGTAGCATATGACAGACATTCCTGCACAGTGTGGGCAGCGTGGAATTCACCCTGGCCTGCACATCTGAGGATCTGCAGAAGGTTCCACCCTCATGTCACAAACTCTGATGCAGACACTTGGTTACAATCTCTCAAGTAACAATAACTAAAGAGACAGGATGGAAAGGAATGCTGACAAGTGTTTCCCCTCCTCTAGGATAGAATTTGCAGAAAGGGAAAGAAATGTGGACTCATCTTGTGCGAAACTGGAACTCTGTAATAACGAGGTCATGAGATCAACGAAAGACTTCTTTACTGTAGCAGTTCTTTTCCACTTTTACTGGATACAATACAGATGGGCTACTATTTTGGGGTGTGTGTGGGTGTGTTGTGGGGGTCACTAGTGCTTGTGTACACATGTTGGTGGTTAGTGTTGTATGTGGGTATGTGTGCAAATATGTGTTGCTAACAATATGACATAGGACCTAACATACACTAGATAAGCCCTCTGCCCCTGAAGCTGTATCCTCCAGCCTTGGGGAAGAAAGGAAGGCTATTTTCAAAATTATATAAAACTTGATGAATATAATCAGAGCAATTAACTAACTCAATACTTAGCCATTTGTATAATTTCTTGTCAGAATCTGCCAGAAAGACTGACTGAGGTTTACAGATTTGCTATAGGCACAGGATAGCTGGAGAAAAGTGAGCAGTCCCTTCAGCTGTGCCCAGCCATCGAAGTGAGAGACTTGTGCAGACACTAGCTTCCCATTCCAGGCAGACTTGAGCTGTGTGCACAGCAGAACCAGAAAGGCAGTGACACTAGCTAGGAGGAGGTGCAAAAAGGAACTGGCGTTTCTCACTGGTGGGGTTCTTGGTGCCCAGTAAGGAACTCAGGGATAAAACGAAGACTGCAAAACTTCCAAAGACCCATGCATGGTGGCTCAAACTTGTGATTCCAATCCTAGGTAGACTGAACTTGGAGAATTATCATGAGGACTTGGAGGCAAGCTACAGAACAAAACCCTGTCTCAACCAAACAAACAAACAAAAAGTTTTCAAGGGGTGGGGTCGAAATGAGGTCAAATACAAAGATCCCAAACTCCTGAACTGCTCTGGACTTCTCCAGAGCAGCCCTGGAAGCTGGAGGCCCGACAGCAGAGCAATCGTCTCGCCATTGTGAAGAGAGGCTCTTCTCGTCTGCAGTGCTGTGCTGTGCTGTGAAGGCAGAACAGACTTTACCACACACTTTACCTCGCACAAACCTGCTCCTTTGGAAGGCACTAGAAGATGAGTTCTATCACAACCTAGAAAATAAGTCTAGGAAGAGGAAGTTCCAGGACTAGGGAAGTTAGAGAGGTCCACAAAAGGACAGAAGGAAGTCCCAGAACAAAGCTGAGAGAATGAAGACCGGATAGGCTCTAGAAGGAACCAGAGGAAGGTGGGCAGACTGCAGAATGCCGGGGCTGGGATTATGGTTTGATGTTAGAATGCTTGTCTAGCATCAGACCTGACTCTGATGCTCCATCATAAAAATTATAAAAACTAAAATATCCAATGTGGAACATAAGACTATAGCAAGCATATAATACAGTAGAAATTAGTAGAAGATAGTATTCAGGCAAACTTTAAGCTTTGACGAGTCTGGGGGGGGGGGGGGGGGGAGGAAATAGAGAAAACCAACCAGACAATAAAAAGTGCATATTTATGAGAGGAAATACAGTTCACAGCCTTTGAGCACTGAGCAGCACTAACAGAGGGACCGTTCTCATGAAAAAGGTGCTGAGGAGAGGAAGCCAGTGCAGGAACATTTAACCTCCTTGTCTCAGACAGGAAGGCCAACAGCTTACTTTCTCTACCCTGAAAACAGAATCTAGGGCTTCTTGTGCCAACCATGCACTCTACCCAGTGAGCTACCCCAGCCAACGTGATGTTTGTTAAAAGACAGAAGAAATTAATAGAGAATATGTAACCTATAAAAGAAACAGTACTATAAAAGCATATTATTTTAAAATATGGAACAGAGAGAGATTTTTTTGCTCAGACTGCAGAGTTAGGTGCAGCTCTATGAGGCCAGCCTGGTCTACAGAGTTCCAGGCTATTCAGGACCATACAGTAAGACCCTGTCTATATTATATATATATACACACACACACACACACACACACACACACACATATAAATATATATATATATATATATATATATATAAATTTTAACTAGGCAGTGGTGGGACATGCCTTTAACTCCAGCAGTTGGAGGCAGAGGTGGGCAGATCTCTGTGTGTTTGAGGCTAGACTGGTCTATAAAGTAAGTTCCAGGACAGCTAGAGCTGTTACAGAGAACAACCCTGTTTCGAAAAAACAAAAATAAATAAATAATCACTGGCAGTCAATTTGGGTTAATCTTAATGCCCCTCTTTGGGGGGGCAGGGATGGGGATATGGTGTAACTCAATAGTATAGTATGTGCTTGGTATATGTGAGTTTAATCTAGCATCCACCTAAAGGGGAAAATCCTGGAGATCCTTCAGTCTTCCCCTGCTAGTGCCTTCATCGCCCTCATTTGGAAGCTGTCCTGTTTCACCTCTACTGCTGCAGTATTTTAGTGCCCTACTTATTATTAATAAATACTGTGCTTAAGGATCTGCAATCCTCTCCACAACATAAAGTCTCTGAATGGATGTTTTTGATAGCGCTCTGGGCACATGCCATTTGCTCTAATTAGTTCCTCTGCTCATCCACAATGTCCTGTATTCCTCCCTGCTCTGTGCCAGCAGCCATGCTGAAGCCAGGGACACAGCGTACCCAGGTTCCTGTTCCTGGGAGCTCTGGTTCCTGACAGTGTATGATAAAAAGAATACCAAGAACATCTACTGCATGCTTCTCCCATCAACACCCGCCACAGATTGTTTAGTGTTCCTCAGAAGTCAAAAACCATCAGCTCTGGAATCCCTGAAATTACTAAGAATACAAACTTGGGGTCCACAAGACGGTTGTGTGGGTGAAGGCTGCCAAGCTTGATCACCTGTGTTTTGATTCCTGGAACCCACATAGTGTACAAGAGAACCGATCCCACAAGTTGTTCTTTGACCTTCATAAGTGTGCATGCAAGCAGAAGCACACAAAATGCAAATTCTAGGGTCCCTTTCTTGTTCCCCAAGACTCTGGAGCAAGGCCCCAGCATCTGCATATTGCTAGGAACCGCTAGGGAAGGCTGAGGACCACCATCTAAGCAAGCTCTTGATTTCTTTGGCTGAAGCACAAGCAGTCACCTCTACATTAGATCCAGGAGAGGCCAGGATGGGGTAGCCATCAATCTACTGCTTTCTCCACTGGAAAAACAGATGAGAAAACTCTCATTGAGTGCACTGCTGGAGTGAAGAAAGGTAAGAAGTTAGAATAGTGTCCAACAGAAGAGGTTTTATAGAACCCTACTCCTTAATAGATTCACAATCTGATAACTAGAGCTTGAAGTGTTTACATAGCTCTTGAGAATGACCCTTACCCTACAATCAGGTTCATCCCAAGCACAATGTATCCAAGCAGCTTTTGCTGTTATTTTGAAGGCAGGCCATCCAGTCTCTAGGACAAAATGAAGTAAATTATAGCTCTTAAAACACAAAGTGGGCTTTATTCACTAGGGCTACATCACTGAGCAATATGGGGCTTTATTCTGCAGCTATAGAACTGCCACCGGCTGCTCAACCTGCTGTGTGGAAACGGGATGGAAAAGAAATGCCGTACTGATGTGACGGTTCACTCCTATAGGAAAGGAAGGAAGGAAGGAAGGAAGGAAGGAGGAAGGAAGGAAGGAGGAAGAAAGGAAGGAAGGAAGGAAGGAAGGAAGGAAGGAAGGAAGGAAGGAAGGAAGGAAGGAAGGAAACTGCCTCAAAACAAACTAGGAACGGGTGCTGGAGAAGATGGCTTAGTGCTCAGAACTGTCTGTAACTCTAGTTCCAGGGGATCTGGCACCCTCACGCAGACATTCATGCAGGCAAAACACCAATGCACACAAAAATAAATGTATATTTTTAAAATGAGAAGGAAAAAAAAAAAATCAAAGGAACAGTACTGTGTGTCTCTGTTCCTGCTGTGTTCCAGTGAAGGCTAAGCAGTTTGAGCCATTCTAGGAGTCATGAACTGAGAGTGGACAGGAGGGTGAAATCACTTGAGTCCTTTCTCACACACCCCCTTTCCTCATACTTAGACTTAAACACCGTAAAAGACAGAGTACTATTTGTCTTCCATGAGTTTGAGCAAATGCACAGTCCTGTGGTCCTCAGTCCACCCAGAACATTTACATTCTGGAAAACCCTCTCATAATTTCCTGTCCCCAGCAAACACCCTCCTGATTACTCTCACCAGGCTCGTCTCATTCAGAACTATACAGATAGGACAGTCTGGATTTACTTGTGTGTGGTTGGTGGCTTTTATGTGGCACAGTGCCCTTCAGACTCACCAGTGTTACATGTACCAATGGGTGGGTCCTCATTACTGCCACACTCTGCTAATCCATCCTCCTATCCCTGGACATCCGCAGTTTTACACTATTAGTAATAAAATACAGCGGCATGAAGTCTTTACAATTCACACTTTCACTTCTTTCTAATGGAAACAGAGCAGAATTGCTGAGTATGGAGTAGGTGCATATTAAACGTAATAACAATGCCCAACAGTCCTCCAAGTTGGAGACTCTCCTAGGAGTTGGCTGCTCTATATCCTTGCCAACATTTGATGTTCCTCATCTCATTTCAACTAACGTGGAATGACTTTCACTTCCTAGAAGTCTCTGAATGATGAACAAACTTTCATGTACTTATTTATCTTCTTTTATGAAGCCTGTTTACTTTTACTTAAAACATTTGGTTGTTTTGTGCACTCAAGTTTTACATATAGATGTACAGATACGTATGCATATACCAAGACATCTACAATAAACACTTCTTGTCAAAAAACACTTTATGAGCAGGAGAGGTATCTACATGGCTACTGGATCAACATAAAAGGAAATCAGTGACAACATTACAGATCTAAAGAGCAAACTGGGGTCAATGAGATGGCTCAGTGGGTAAAGAAGCTCGCTGTGCAACACTGACACCCCAATTTTATTCCTAGAACCTACATGAAGGTCGAAGGAGAGAACTGATGCTACCACACTGTGTCCTGATCTCTACACACTGAGGCACATGTGCATGCGCGCGCATACACGCACACACACACACACACAAAACACATACAGTAAAAGAAAAAAATAGTATTTCTTTATCAACCTGTTTATATTTAGAAGTAAATTCTAAGGTTGGCTGTGATGGTGTCCATCTGAAATCCCAGCACTCAGGAGGGCCTGGAGGATACAGGCGAGCCTGTATTATATAGTAAAGACTGTCTCCATGACCCAGCCCCTAAAATGAAAATTGTGTCTCAGCAAAATTAAAACCATTATACTTATCCTGCTGCCTAAGCACAAGCTAATTCTCAAAAGATAAATCAGGATGAAGAAAAACCACAAGATATGGCTACGTGGAAACAGGCCTCTGCCAGATAAGCCCTGAAATGCTGTTGAGATTGCCATCAAACAAGAGTTTTGGAACTTTTTTTTTTTAAGTAGAGAATAAAACCAAAAGAGGCAAGGAAGGAAATACTTAAAACCCTTCATGCCACACTCTGGTTATTAACAAAGCACATTGGCATTCTCACACTCTCCACAAGCTGATTATGCAGAAAGAAGGAAGTTACGGTGGTTAGAGCAGGGCGTGAGCATGCCAAGGCTCTGGGCTGCGCTGCTAATTTATCTGCTGTGTGCACCCCCCAACCTGCAGAAAGTACTCCCATTTGTTTCCTTTCAGTGGCTGAGGGATCAACCTAACTCAGGAGAGACGGTGAGCTTTATTAATAATTAAGGCCTACAAGAGCCTCAGTGGAACAGAGCTCTGGTCCTCTGGCAAAGTCCAGAAATGCTGGCCCATCTTCACGTGCCTAGCACCTGTTGCCACTCTGTAGCATCTCATCCACGGAAGACTTACAAATGTCTCCCCACCTTGCCCTTCTTATAATCTATCTCGAAAAAAATCCTTTAAACAGTACAAAGAGGACAAGGGCCAGAAGAGGATGAGACCGAGGACAGCGCTGTCACAGCAACTACCTCCCCCCCCCCCCGTACAGAATCCTGAAGCCCCACTTGTTTCTCTAACACCTGCACACCCCTAAAGCAGGAGCCTCAGACATGATCTGCGGAGATGACTGGGGTAACTAGCAGAAGTCAAAGCTGGCGGCTGGAGATAGGTTCAGCACAAGAAGAAAGGAAGGGCCATGCAAAGGCACAGTAAACCCCTTACCTTTTCCTACCACTTATGTTTAACACGGGCTAGAGACACGGCTCACAGGTTATGAACCCTCACACTAAATCATGAGAACCAGAGTTTAGATCATAGCACACACCTGTAACTCCAGCTCCAAAGGATCTAATGTTCTCTTCTGCCTTTGGCAGGCACCCACACATATATGTGCTTAGACACATACACAGAAGCACACACACATAGATAGAATAAATCTTTGAAAAATAGAGAAACACAATCTCAGTTTAACAAACTGAAATCGAGACATAACTTAAAATGAGCATACAGATGACCCAGTAAAAAATAATCTACCTGTTCCCAACACACACTGTTCACTCAATTTTCCTCATTTCTTTTTTTTTTTTAGATTTATTTATTATGTATACAGTATTCTCAGTATTCTGTCTGCATGTATGCCTGCAAGCCAGAAGAGGGCACCAGACCCCTTTATAGATGGTTGTAAGCCACCATGTGGTTGCTGGGAATTGAACTCAGGACCTTTGGAAGAACAGGCAGTGCTCTTAACCACTGAGCCATCTCTCCAGCCCTCATTTCTTTTTTTTTAAGAAATTGAATGTTTTACTATATTTACTTATTTATTGTGTATCAGTGTGTGAGTATGTCTGCATGTACCAGCCTTTTGTGTGGAGGCCAGAGCTAGTTTTCAGAGTCAGATCTCTCTTTTACCATGCAGCCCTGAGAGATCAAACTTAAGACGTAAGAATTGGCGGCAGAGGCTGGGCGATGGTGGCGCACGCCTTTAATCCCAGCACTCGGGAGGCAGAGGCAGGCGGATCTCTGTGAGTTCGAGACCAGCCTGGTCTACAGAGCTAGTTCCAGGACAGGCTCCAAAGCCACAGATATTCAGCAGTGACAGGATATACACTAACACAGACCCCAGCAGGTTCCTGTGTGCACATAACATGCCAACAAGGAAAGCAGGGAAACAACACCATTTGCAACTACCACTTCAAGAACAGAACCACACAACACAGCTAGTCCCGGAATAAACCTAGACAGCGAAGACTTTTGAAACTGAAGAAAAAAAACTAAAGACACTAAAGGATAGAAAGACCTCCCATCTCATAGATGAAGGGCTAATGTGAAAATGGCTATGTCACCAAAAGAACTTCAATTCAAGCCTCATCAAAATGCAAGAACACTTCATGTTCAGGTCAGCTATACCTACACAGGAAGTTCCAGGCCAGTCCTGGCTATATAGCAAGTCTCACTTCAAAACATAAGCAAATAAAATAGAATTTCAATGTGATTCTTTTCACCTACAGAAAAAAAACCTTAAAATTTACATAAGAGCACACACAAAAAAACCTCAGACAGCCAAAGTAATCCTGAGCAAGAAGAACAACACTGGAGGTATGATCGTATCTAATTCCAAGTCATACCTCAGAGTCATAGGACAAAGACAGCATGAAACCAGACACATAGACCAATGAATAGAAGACCCAGATATATACACACAAAGCCATTGCGGGGGGGGGAGATGACAAAGATGCCAATATTGTATGTTAGAGAAAAGGGCAGTCTTAACAGTGAGGGAAAACTTGGCATCAACATGTAGAAGGAATTAAATTCTTATCTTTTACTGTACAAAAAGCAAGCAATTCTACATAGACCAAAAATCCTACCTTTGTGTAGGATCTGAAACTCTTAAATTGTTAAGAGGAAAAACAGGCAAAGGATTTTCTGAACAGGACTTCAGCCACTCAGGAAATAATGACAATAGCTGACAAGACCCATGAAATCTAAACAACAGGGTTTCTCTGTGCAGTCCTAGATGTCCTGGTACTCACTTTGTAGACCAGGCTGACCTCGAACTCAGAGATCCACCTGCTTCTGCCTCCCAAGGGCTGGGATTAAAGGTGTGTGGCACTATTACCCAGCTGAAACATCTACACAGCAAAGAAAGCAATCAAGTAAAGAGAGAGCCTACAGTCTGGGCCAAAATATTCGCTAGTTATACATCAGACAGAGGGTTAATATAGAGAAAATACAAAGAACTTTAAAAAAAAACCTAAATAACAAGGAATAAAAAGATCCAATCAATTAAAGAGGAAAATGAAATGAACAGGTCGCGGAAAATGACAAATGGCCAAAAATCACAAAACAAGCAAGTACCTGCCAAGCCATTTCCTTAGCACGATTCTTTTTTTTTTTATTGAAAAAAAAAAAAAAAAAATTTCCGCCTCCTCCCCGCCTCCCATTTCCCTCCCCCTCCTCCCACCCCTCTCCCCCTCCCCCCCACTCCTCTTCTCCTCCCTCTCCAGTCCCAGGAGCAGTCAGGGTTCCCTGCCCTGTGGAAAGTCCAAGGTCCTCCCCCCACGATTCTTTTTTTTAAATGCACTTATTTTTACTTTATGTGCATTGGTGTTTTGCCTATATGTATGAGGGTGTCAGATCTTGAAGTTACAGACAGTTGTGAGCTGCCATGTGGGTGCTGGGAATTGAACTCAGGTCCTCTGGAAGAACAGCCAGTGCTCTTAACCGCTGAGTCATCTTTCCAGCCCCCACCCCCCCAGCCCAATTCTTACCGCCTGGAAGCGTATAGTTCAGTGGTTTGTTAGCAAAGTCTCAGCCTCGCATTACCTCTCACTAATACTTAAGAACATATCCATCTTCCTAAAAGAAATCTGGTGCCTCCCACCCAGCTAGAACTTCCTTTGCAGCCAGTGTTAATCGTGCACTCCTGACCCACCTTCCAAGTGCTAAGACGACAAGTGACAAATGCCCGCCACCATGCCTGGCTTTCTCATTCTCTTCTTGTGGAGTTCTTGCTCCTCTCCACTCTCCTACTCACTCCTACAGTTCAGGCTGGCTGCTGGGACTTCTGAAATGATACTCCTTACTGTTTCTTTTCTGGTCACTCTTATTTCTTTATTTCGTATGTATGTATGTATGTATGTATGTATGTATGTATGTATGTATGTATTGTTTTAGACAAGGTCTCATGTATTCCAAATTGGCTTCAAACTTGATCTGACCCTTCTGCCTCTACCTCCTCAGTGCCAGGATTATAAACGTGACACTACAGGTGGCTTATTTAATGCTGGTGATTGAACCCAGGGCGCTGCATATACCAGACAAATACTCTACAAGGCAAAGCCTATCCACAGCCCGAACACTTGGGTTTCTCTTTTGTTGTTGATTGTGTGTGTGTGTGTATGCACACACATGAAGGTCAGAGGACAAGCTGTGGAGTAGGTTCCTCTCTCTACCATATGGGTTCTGGGACCTGAACTCAGGTTGTCAAATGTGGAGGCAAATACATTAACTCACAGAGCCATCTCCAACTCTTCTAAAGAAATGAAACAGTAGCTTTATAGGTATCAAAATCAGCTGATCAGAATCTAAATGACTTTGTTTTAAGATCATATTTCTAGATCTGGAGGATTAGGAAATGACCCTATAACCAAGGGAGCGACAACAGCTCCAGGGCCTCTTTTAAATCTTAAGACACCATCAGCAATCAATCACTGAGAGAAAAATTATCTGGGGGAGGAAATAATTTCTGGTTACTCAAATATAACCTGATTTAAAGGAGACTGCTGTTGTCTGGTGGGGTAAGGATGTTATCAGCCTGCTTTAATAAGATGCCTGGTTAAAAATGTTTTCTTCTTCTCCCCTATCACTCTGAGATATTCACACAAAACTCAACACTTATATTGCTCTATTCAAAAGTTTCTTTTCTGAATTAAACATCAGTATCCACAGGTCAACACATCACTCAGTCCTCATCAGAGAAGCTTCTATTTGCAGTAGATGGTGATTAACACAGAGACCCACAGCTGGCCATGGTGCAGAGAATAACAAACTGAATGATGTTCAGTCCTAAATGGAACAAATACTGCACTCTTCCCCTGCCCCGCCCCCCAAGCCCAGTTCACGCCAGAAGAAGGGAGGAAAGAGTGTAAGAGGCAGAGGCAGTAGATGACTACCAGCAAACAGTGTCTTCCGGACACAGCCAGGCAGTTGCACGTATGAACTCACAGTAGTTGTGACAGCACACACAAGACCCGTGCAAGTCCATGACAGACCAAATCCCAGCATCGAGTGGGGAGCTGGGCACAAAATACCTCCCCTAGCCATGGAGTTGTTGACAATCGCTAGCTGCTGGGAGAGAGACAGTTTTCTCTCAGTGAAGTCACCGGTAAGTCAACCACACTCCAGTAGATGACATCCAAGAATATTTGAGTGACACAAATAGGTCTTGATGGGTTTAAGAAAAAGGTGAGATGTTGGGTGGGTATGTAAAGGGGGTATATCTAGGAAGACTTGGGAGAGAGGAGGTGAATATGATAAAAACATAGGGTATCAAACTCTTAAAAATTAACAATTTAAAAAAATCATTGTCCTTTGGAAAAGGGTAAAATTGGAAGGTGGCTTGGACTGGGGCAAAGCCCAGTGTAGGTGCTTGTCCTGGCATTCTCACAGTAAAAAACAGAAAACAAACAAAACCCCCTCAGTTTTATTATGTTTCTGCAGTAAGAGAAAAGGTGGAATGAAAAACCTCCCCGCAAATGGAGTCAGAATAGAAAGCCCAAGACAAGACATAGAAGCCCCTCAGCAGACCTCACTTCTCTGCCACACAGGTTCTTCTCGCTTCTGGCTCTCATTTGCTCAGTGGGAGTCAATTCATAAAGCAGAGGAATGTTGTTTCAGCTTGACAGAAAGCTTTTAAGGACAGGGTCAGTGCAAGGACCAGATTCCTCATGAATTCATTAACAAGACGGGTCACCTTGGCCTCAGGGTTCATTCATCAGCAGGAAAAGCTCTGCTGGTAATGGCTGGTTGTTTCCTGCACACTCAAAATGCACAGCAGAGCGGTGGTCTCCATTGTGACTCTGCTTCCGGACTGGGAAAAAAATATTTTTACGATGACCACTCTTTTCTTAGGCTGGTGCACATTTGGCTCAAAGGCACTGTGGGCAAGCACAGGGCTTCCTCTCCCAGGGCACTTCTTACTGCTCCCTTTCCAGTCGCGTATGTTCTGATGCTGCTGCTTTCCTCAGCAGGTCTCACTGACAAGGCAAGTTTGTAAAGAGCTGTGTGTACATGCCGACAGCCGTAACCAGAAAGCCTCTGCAGGAATGGCCTGCCAGGCACCTGTGCAGCACAGCGTCAGCCGTACTTCTCAGGCTGCCATCCTTTTCTTCTTTCCCCGAGACAGGGTTTCCCTGTGTTACAGTCCTAGCTGTCCTGGAACTAGCTCTTGTAGACCAGGCTAGCCTCAAACTCACAGGGATTCGCCTGCCTCTGGCTCCCGAGTGCTGGGATTGAAGGCGTGCGCCACCACCGCCCGGCCCTGGCTGCCATTCTTGATCCTACTAACCATACTCCAAAGTGAGATTCAAAGCTACTAATGGAAACCCGAGCAATTTTGTTACAGTATACAGAAATGCTTTGTTTCATAATGCTGAGCTTGGAATCTGGCTGAGGGAACCCATGTAAGACCGCACAATTACCATGCTGTCAAGAGAAAACATGTGCTTCTCTCTGAAATAAGACACTGGTTGAGTTGGCAGAGGGCTCCAAAACACAACTCTGAGACAAACGCCTTGGTGCTGGGCAGGACACAGTGTATTCTGCATTGTGCTGACAGTCATAGGCAGGAAGGCTCCTTTGACCTTTAGATACATAACAGGTTTCAGCAGGAAATGAGGGCCAGGGTGGTTTGTGGGAAAGCTGACACTTTTCACAGCTTTGGCCTCAGTGTTTCTGAAGGAGCCGAAGAGTTCTTTTCCTCCTCTGCGTTTTATTTACTCTCATTTCTAAGATTCTCTTTGCACGCTTGGTTTATGTCAAGTAGCCAAATAAAAAGGCAGCATGGATCCATAAAAACAGCTCTCACTAGAACAAACAAAGGTTTCAATCTTTCAACTCTGCTTTGGTCCTTAGTCTTGCTAAGGTTCATTTCCCACGGTCTGTTTCACACGTAAAGTTCCAGTGGCATTTAACTGACACACATTCCAGCCTTGTGCTTCACGATGGCCTCACGCCTGAATGTCCCAGGCCGTAAGTGATGGTTCCACTCAGCACGTTGCACATTTACTGCTGGGACCCTTCCTATGTATCTGTGTGCTAGAGGTTTTAGAACCCTTTGCTGATTCTGGAATTTATTTTTCATTGTAAAATGTTGAGATCCGAGGCTTAGAAGACGGGTCAGTAAATCATGCGTTTGCTGTGCAAGTGTGAGGACTACGGTTCAAATCCTCAGGGCCCATGTAAAAGCCTGGTAGGTGTGACAGCCACTTGTATTTTTCAACACTTGGGAGACAGAGGATGGGTTACCAGAGGAAGCTGCTTAGCTAGACTAGATAGAATTAACAAGCTCCAGGTTCAACGACGGATCTTCCCTCATTAAGTAAAGTGGAGAGAGACTGAAGAAGCTACCTGATGTTAACTTTGTATCTATCTCCATATACACACCTGCACATGTACACATACACACAAGCACACATACAAATGCACACACGCGCAGATGCTTAATTTAAAAAAGACATAGAGAAAAACAGTACTTTCTTAATTATTATCACTGGAAAATGCTAGGACGTTTTGAGAAACTGCTGTTCATGGGGGTGACCATCCTTGCTGATGCTTCTTCTCACTGATACCTCTTCCTACTCCTTCCTCCAAGAAGAACAGCTGGAACTTTGGTGCACAACCTGCTGTGTTGAGACTAACACAGCTCCTGACAGCTTTAGCAGAGGCAGTTTGTTCTCACTACAGCTGATTAGCAGGAAGACTACGAAAGTTTGCTTGATCAGAAAGAGGAGAGCAGGCAGCAAGGAACTCACTGCTGTCATCACTTTCCATGCCCGCTGGTAGCTAAAGCCAAGAACAGGATTAAGACTTCTGCCTGACTCCTGTACACCACATAAACCTGCTCCACCAAAGCACAACCTCCTTTCCCCAAGTTCTTGAGGGAAGAAGGGAAACTCTAGAGGCTAGGTGGCTGGGTGGAGTCAGGAGCCTCTGTGCATCCTAGGACAAAACATTGCATATTGTGATGTCATCTATCTTGTTGATAATGTTTTGACTGCTTTCCTGAACTTTCAAGACTTTAAATTTTGCACAGAAGCCCCAAGCATAACAATATGGTAATAGGAGAACAAGATCATTTGTTTTCCTATTGTGAGTAGTTTAAAGTAAAGCAACATAATGGATGACAAGGAGTGGAATTCAAGGAACTTGAAACAATGGCTCCAGTGTGGACATGTGGCCTTCATAATGATCTCCTGAGAGGGTGCTCTCTTGCTTAAAGTATGTTGAATATTCAAGGTTTGCTAGTACAGACTTGATGTCAGTGCTGAAAGGTCACGAGACTGTGTCCTGGATCTTGACAGGGAAGAAGCAGGTGAACACAAACACAAAACACAAACTAAATAGCCTCAGGACCAGAAAACTTGCCAAACCTCTCTAAGGGAAATCTCAAGTGCACGTCATACCAGAAGACAGATAGGAGGCAAGAAGCAACAAAAACTAGATCATCTCCAGTGGTCATGCTTTAATTTTCCAAAACAGCTCTAAAAACTTCCACTCAAAAGAGTCACCATGCTGCAAGAGTCTTTGCCACCTCATTTCAACTGTAGAAACAAACCTCTCCAATTCCTTACTGCTTAAAAAAGAATTATAAGTCTTGTCAGCCAATAGGATTTCCCACCCTGAAAAATGACAGCTTCAGACGGGCGGTGGTGGCGCACATCTTTAATCCCAGCACTCGGCAGGCGGATCTCTGAATTCGAGGCCAGTCTGGTCTTCAGAGGGAGTTCCAGGACAGGCACCAAAGCTAGAGAGAAACCCTGTCTCGAAAACACAAAACAAAAACTAAGCTTCTTTTAGAAAGTGCACATGATCTCCTCTACCCTTTCATCTGGCAGCAGGTTGTTAAAGGCACAGTGAATAAGTATTGATTACAAACATGCACAACCACACAAAGCAATACCTCTTTATTAATAGAAGATTAATTTTTAAAAAAGCTGCTTAACCAGGAACCTGTCACAGACTGGTGAAGACTCGGGAGATCTGACACCTTACTGCAGGAGAGAATACTCATGTGGATCCTGGAACACAGAATGACGTTAGTGGGAATGTCTTGGCTAGGGCCTCCTGAATAAAGGAGAATAGAAAGGGCATGAGTAGATATCCTAGTCATGTTTTTATCTCCCTGGGAAAGTACCCAAATTCTTATATGTATGTTTGGTTATGGGATTTTCCTACACAGGCCTCAGGTCGAAGAAGCTTCCTTCTGTTTCTAGATTGCTGAGAGTTACTTCATCCTTCTTATGGCTGAATAACATTCCACTCATAGATACACAACATTTTGTTTATCCGTTTATCACTTGGTAGTTACTAGGCTGTTCTACTTCCCAGCACATTTGTGCACCAACTTTCTGTGTGGCTGTATTAATTTCTCACAGGTATAGTAAATGGAACTGCTGGGCCACATGCGACTATCTGTGTTGGCCAATTTTATGTCAGCTTGACCCAGGCTAGAACAATCTGACCGGAGGGAACCCAGCTGAGAAAATGCCTCCATAAGATTGGGCCGTAGGTAAAGAAGCCTATAGATTTTCTTAATTAGTGCTCAGGGAGGGAAGGCCCAGACTATTGTGGGTAGTGCCATCTCTGGGCTGGTGGTCCAGGGTTTTTTTTTTTTTTTTTTGATTTTCGAGACAGGGTTTCTCTGTGGTTTTGGAGCCTGTCCTGGAACTAGCTCTTGTAGACCAGGCTGGCCTTGAACTCACAGAGATCTACCTGCCTCTGCCTCCCAAGTGCTGGGATTAAAGGCGTTCGCCACCAGGGTTCTATAAGAAAGTAGGAGCAAAGCCATGAGGAGCAAGCTGGAAAGCAGCAGTCCTCCAAGGCTACTGTATCAGCTCCTGTCTCCAGGTTCCTACCCATTAGAGTTCCTGCCCTGACTTCCATCAGTAATGGAATGTTACCTGGAAGTGTAAGCTGAAATAAACCCTTTCCTCCCCAAGTTGTTTTGGTCATAGTGTTCCATCACAGCAGTAATGACCCTAACTAGGATAGTAACTCTGTTTATGCATGTATGCATTTGTGAGGAAATGCCAACTTCTTTCCTGTGAAGCACTTATATCTAATCAGCAATACAGAATGGTCTCAGTATGGCTACACCTGCTATGTTCAACCCCCCCCCCCCCCTCTCTCTCTCTCTCTCTCTCTCTCTCTCTCTCTAAAAAAAGGAGAAACAGCCTCTCTTTGTAGTGCACACTGGCTTGAGATTCACAATCCTCCTGCCTCAGGCTACTGAATACTGGGATTACACATGGTTTTTTTTTTTTGGTTTTTCGAGACGGGGTTTCTCTGTGGTTTTGGAGCCTGTCCTGGAACTAGCTCTGTAGACCAGGCTGGTCTCGAACTCACAGAGATCCGCCTGCCTCTGCCTCCCGAGTGCTGGGATTAAAGGCGTGCGCCACCATCGCCCGGCTTGGGATTACACATGTTGAACCTCTACTCCTGGCACTCATCTTTAAAAAAAAAAAAAAAATTATTTAATTTTTAACTTTTATTTTACATGTATGGGTGTTTTGCCAGCATGCACATCTGTGCATCACATGAGTGACTGGTGCCTGATGAGACCAGAAGAGGGCGTCAGATTGCTGAAACTAGAGTTACAGATGTGAGCTGCTGTATAGTGCTGGGAATCTATGCAGGCCCTCTGGAAGAGCAGCCAGTGCTCTTAACTTCTGAGCCATCTCTCTAGCCCCCCAAATTATTATTATAGCCACCCCAGTAGGAGTAAATTGGAATTTCATTGTGGTTTGATCTGCATTTTCCCAATTAATTATATACACCAAACTCTTTAAGTAAATATTATTATCTTAAATTTATTATAGATTTAATTAGCCATGATTAAAGTTAACAGATAACCTTAAATCACACTAAAATCCTTGCCAGAAACCACAAGAACAGACAGCATAAGCCTACTCACTGCAGGACTCTCCTTTGTCATAATAGAGATGAGAAAGGGACACAATTTTAACAAAGAAAATTAGCTGAATACCACAGTTACCTTGTTTGCAAAACAATGGGTAAGAAAACTCTGTAAGTAGACTCCAGGGTACATTAAGTGAAAACAAAAAAAGCTCTGAGACATATGAAGCAAACACAGCCATCTCTACTAGTAAAACTACAGCAAAGGAGTTTAATTTGTAAAGATAGGAAGGAAAAAAGTCCTTTCACAGCCACTGATGCACCTCTAGTGAAATACATTCCTAGGACAATCAGAATTGCAAAATAAAATATAGCAAACACTAACTGGCCATAGGCAGGAAGTGCACAAAATTAGACTGGATTATTGGTCACACCAGATCAAATGTCAGCTATCAAAGACAACAGGGAGAAGTGTCAAAGGACATGCGAACTTACTTGAAGTAGTAATGGCCATAGAGGATACAACTTGAGAATCAGTCTGGATGGTAACTATTGTAAACTGAAATAATACCAAGTATTTATATTTATGGATTCAGAAAATGAAAAACAAAAACTGAAAAATAAGTTCATGGCTTCTTTTACAAACACTAAGTAGTCACTATTGGAGGATGTTAATGACTGATCAGTGTGCAGACAGGTAAATAATTGAAAACAATCTCTTTTTCCCATATAAACTAGGAACCAAAGGGGAAGAAAGATCATTACTTAACAATACTAATAAAGACATAAATCTCTCCTCCTCCTGTCACAATTTTCCACACACTACTAGATTTACAGCCATCACTAGCTACTAAAATCACATTTTTTAAAATTTAAAATAAAAAATTAAGCATTTCCTAACTTTTACTCAACATTTTCAATACTATGCATGATATGATCTGTAATAAAAAACAAACAAAGCTGGGTATGGTGGCACACATCTTTATTCCCAGCATTTGGGAAGCAGAGCTAGTTAGATATCTATGAATTCAAAGCCATCTTGGTCTATATAGTCAGTCCAGGCCAGCTAGGGCTATGCAGTGAGACCCTGTTCCCAAAACAAACAAAAACTGCTCAACTATACGTGAGTGAAATCTAATCAAGTCTTTAGCTCTAATACCAGTTTGTAAGACACAAAGGCTAGAGGAACACATTAAACAACACTATGGACAAGTCAGGTGGGTGGCACATGCCTATAATACTGATACTTGGAGAAGACAGGAAGATCAGAGGTTCGAGGGCAGCCTGGGCTCCACGAGATCCTGTCAAAAACACAACAGAAAAATAATCTCTCTATGAGAACATGTCAAGCAAAATCCAGGATGTGGTAAACTCCATGGGATAAACACAATCTAGTTTCTTCAACATACACAGTTCATGTCTGAATAAATAAATATACACCAAGGCTCAAAAGGCAGAGATATATCAACAACTGCCCCTAGCGGACCTAACTGGTTACAAATGACTACAGAGCCAGTAAACACCTGAGAAAACCTCTCTATGAGAACATGTCAAGCAAAATCCAGGATGTGGTAAACTCCATGGGATAAACACAATCTAGTTTCTTCAACATACACAGTTCATGTCTGAATAAATAAATATACACCAAGGCTCAAAAGGCAGAGATATATCAACAACTGCCCCTAGCAGACCTAACTGGTTACAAATGACTACAGAGCCAGTAGACACCTGGCTGTCTGAGCAGGATGAAGCCCGGTGGCCCAGGCTGGCCCAGCTGCGGTCTAGCTGAGGACAACCTTAAGAATCTCCTGACTAGGGCATAGGGGAGCTTAACAAGAACCGCCACCCTAATTTCCTGGTAGTGGAGAAGGATACTACCATCAATGAGATCGAAGACACTTTCAGGCAGTTTCTAAACAGGGATGACATTGGCATCATTCTCATCAACCAGTACATCGCAGAGATGGTTCGGCATGCCCTTGACGCCCACCAGCGCTCCATCCCAGCCATCCTGGAGATCCCATCCAAGGAGCATCCCTACGATGCAGCCAAAGACTCCATCCTGCGCAGGGCCAAGGGCATGTTCACGGGCCGAAGACCTGCGCTAGGGCTCCTCAGCCGCCAGCCCCCTCTCACTACCAGGCCTCTGCCAGTTTGCCATCCTCTATTTAAGTTACAAGCCTTGGTTTCCAGCCCCTCCCTTCCTCTTCGCTGAGTGGCTCCTAAGCTGTTGGGGTTCTGCTGTTCAGATCCAGGCTGGTTAGGGAGAGAAAGCCCAACCATCTTCTCTCTCTACCCTCTCCTCCCTGTGCTGTTACACAGTGTCATTGTTGATATTAAAAGAATATTCTCTCAAAAAAAAAAAACAAAAAACAAAAACAAAAAAAGAATCTCCTGACTATACTTGCCAAGTGCTAGAATTATAGGAGTGTGGCATAGCACCAACTTAATTTTTAATTACTGAAGATGGGTAAAAATAAATAAATGTGCCCCATGAAATAATGATTATTTATTAAAGATCCTTAGGAAATCTTTTGTTTTTCTTTTTTTTCTCTGAGAGCTTTCTATCATTTTACTGAATCTCTGCTCTGTGACTTTTTGGGACCAGAAAAGACTAATTGTAGCTAAAACAGAATGCTTCTACACTCCACTGTCATTATCTCTATGTTTAAAAGAATTTCCACAGAGATCATAAAAATTCTTTTTAACGAATCTTAATTATACCAACCATGCCTCTAATGAAGCAGGTGCACTCCTCACATCAATATTACACAGAAAAAGAAGCTGGATCGCTTGGATGAACCAAGCTTTCCACCGGGGGAAGTGGGGACACAACCTTCACATGCTTCCTAGTTCTCTAAATAAATGAAGTCCACACAGGAAGAAAACCCTTCATTTAGAAAACGAATAAAAGCATCACTCCCGTCAGGGTGCCCAATACCTCCATGTCGACGGTTCTTCCTCTCCCAGCATGACAGCCATGGTCAGTTATAAGGGCCAGGATAGTGCCTGCCACACTCTCTCTGCCTTTGCTTCCTGGCTCCCACCTCCTTGGAAAAGCATTGTTACACAGTGGGAGAAGCCCCAGTTTTGAAGCTGGACAATCTCTACCTCCTAGTACACTAAGCAAACTAATAGGACTCTATGAACCTGTTTTTTTGTTTTGTTTTTTCTGTTTTTTTTTTTTTTTTAAGCGGATAAAGCTGTTCCCTAGTCTTAGAGATCATACACATTAAAAAGCCACGATAAGGGCTGGAGAGAGAGAGAAAGCGCAGGAGTTGAGTGCTTGCTGCTCTTAAGACCCAAGTTCAGTTACCAACATCCCTGTAGAGAGGCTCACAACTACTGTAACTTCAGCTTCGTAGGCTCCAACACCCTCTTCTGGATTAATTAGGTACCAGCACTCATGTGTATATAACCCCCTCCCACACAAATATATACACATAATTAAAAAAAATAAAACTAAATATTAAAGGGGCTGGAGAGATGGCTCAGTGCTCAAGAGCACTGGTTGTTCTTCCAGAAGACCCGGGTTCAATTCCCAGCACCCACATGGTAGCTCACAACTGTCTGTAACACTAGTTCCAGCAGATCCAACACTGTCATACAGACATACATGCAGGTAAAACACCAATGCATGTAAATTAAAAATAATAAATATTTTTAAAAAGCCAAGGTAGAAGCTCATTAAGTAACTATTCCCACCATTCTCTTTTGTATCCAGTGCTGCTCAAAGAACAGAGTGCCAAGTCACTACTGCCACCGTCTGAAGGGTGATAACATGCCTAGGGGAGCTGAGGAACGGAAAGAATGGCCCACAAAGGGATGCTGAATTACTTGCCTTTAAGACTTCCTCCTGTGTGAAGGGTAACATGGAGAACTGTGGTGACACAGAAACAGAAAACAGGTATGTAGAAGTCAGATAATCCTGAAGTAGGACAGTACTGATGGCTTCAGACACTTTTGTTGGGCCAGAGAGATGGCTCAGGGGGTAGAGGCTCTTTAAACACAGGCCTGGTAACCCAAGTTCAATCTCACAGCGGGCAGGAGAGAACTGACACCCCAAAACTGTCCTCTGACCTTCACACACCACTACTCATACCCACACACAAAATAAATAAATACATAATTAAATTCAATTGAAAAAGAATTTGTGTCCATCTGGTCACAGAATTGTTTCCCTTCATCACTGGGACTCTAGTCCTGGAAGACAGAAACTGTTTCAATCTTCTCTACATCCCTAGCAAAACACTTTGCCAAAAGTATTTTTTCATTCTAAGCAGTTAAACAAAGAAAGAAAGGGAAGTAGGGAAGAGAGAGAGAGAGACAGATAGACCAAGAAGACCAGAAGGAAGCCAATCTCACTTAAGAATGAAGTAACAGTTTGTGGAGTGCCTGTCACTTGCCCCACACAGGACATTACGGCGGGGAAGAAGTCCTAATGCCTGATGCCAGGCTTAGAGTCACATGAGCAAGAGACGGGCAGGGTTAGAGGAGTTGCATGTATACAGTTGGGAGCACCAAAGCCTCAATTGTGACAAGTGCATTTTAGTTCTACAAGATGTTTGGTAAGGTATACACAGAGCACACTCTAGCTACCTTTGCAGTTTTTTCTAAATCTACAATTCATTTATTTTCTTCTTTTTTCTTTTTTTGAGACAGGGTTTCTTTGTATAGCTCTGGCTGGAACTTGCTCTGTAGACCAGGCTGGCCCAGAACTCGCAGAGAATGGCTGCTTTTGCCTCCCAAGTGCTGAGATTAAAGGCATGCACCACCACTGCCTGGCTTCATTAATTTTCTTAATGTAATAGGAAAAGTATTGGGTGGTTTTTTTGTTTGTTTGTTTGGTTGGTTGGTTGGTTAGTTGGTTTTGGGGGGTGTGAGGAGGGACTGAGACAGGATTTCTCTGTGTAGCCCTAACTGTCCTGGAACTCACTCTGTAGACCAGGCTGGCCGTGAAATCACAGCCACCTGCCTCTGCCTCCAGAGGATTAAAGGCACCAACCACCACTAACCACTCAGCAAGTATTGTTTTAAATTTAAATATTGCTGTTTTGGGGCCAGCAAGACGGACTGGTAAATAAAGATGTTTGCTCTGCAAACCCGGTGACCTGAGTGAGTTTGAGCTTTAAGACCCAAATAGTGGAAGGAGAGAAACTGACTCTCACAAGTTACCTTCTGACTTCCACATGGGTGACATGGCACAATTGTGTCCACATATATACACATGCACACACAAAGTAAATGAGTAAGTAAATATTAATTAAAAAAATCTAACGTAACCTGGGTGTGGTGTTGGTGGCACATGCCTTTAATCTCTGCACTGGGAAGACGAGGCAGGCAGATCTTTGTGAGTTTGAGGCCAGCCTGGTCTATAGAGTGAGTTCTGGGATGGCAAAGGCTATTTATTATACAGAGAAACCCTGTCTAGAAAAAACAAAACCAAACAAACTAAAGAAGCTTCCCACAGCAACAGAGTACTCTTTGCTAGAACAGCAACAGGACAAATGAAGTATGCAGCTTGATTATTAGTCAGTAATCTCTTAGACAGGTCTAGTGCCATGGTCATATTAGGTGATTACATGGGGACATCATTTTATAAGTTGTCTGATGATGATTACTTAAAATAAAAGTATTCTGAAATTTATATAGAAATTTTGTTTTTATAAGAAATAAAATAGTTTAAATAAAACAAACTATACATTTATAATAAAAATAAACCTAAATCTAATAACACTTAGTTAAACCATGGCTCTTTTTGTTTTGAGTCAAGGTCTTGATATGTAGCCTTGGCTGGCTTGGAAGTTACTATATAGATCAAGCTGGCCTCAAACTCAAAGAGATCTCAAACTCTGATTCATTTCTTTAGTTTATTTTTGTTTGTTTTTGAAAGAGGGTCTCATCACTTAGCCCTGTCTGGCCTTGAATTCACAAAGATCCACCCAGCTCCACCATGGTTCTTTTCTTGAAGGTTTGTTTTAGTTTTGTGTCCATGCTTACGTGCATGTATAAGCGAGGGTCTGTTGACGCCAGAAGCAAGGTCCTGAATCATCTGAAGCCAGACTGATTACAGGTGGTTTTGATCTCCCTGACATGAGTGCTGGGAACCAAACTTGGGTCCACTGAAAGAACAGCAACACTCAAACACTGGGCCATCTCTCTAGGCTCTGGACCTTGATTTTTAAGTAGATTGTCTTTTTTAAGAAGTTGAATGGAAAGTAACCAAAAAGCATTTCCGCTGGGAACAAAGGTCTCCAAAAGACAGCAACTGATCTGCAAGCTGAATCACCTGCTTGGGTGACGCGGCACCGGTTCATTTGAAAGTGTCTGGCAGATAAACGATACTCGTTCACACTTGGGGACTTGACAGGCGTCTTCTCTGTCACTTCAAGGAGAACAACTGGCAACACTGGCTGCCAATGATAAATTCTGAGCTCTAGAATTTTGGAAAATCTGTACATACCACCACGAGCTGGATGACCTCCCAGTATTTTAAACGGTTTTCTGATGAAATTGGCAGTAATAGTAATCAACGTTATTTACAGAAACTGCCCAGTGAGGTCAGCCAACACTAGAAAAGCAGCATAATCCAGCAAGTATTTTCCAGCGAGTGCCATGCGGTGCTACAGATGCACAAAGAGCGTGGATGGCGCCCAGACTGTACCAACTGCACCAGAGGAAACCAGCGCTCCTCCCACGTTCGCACAGCAGCACAGGGCAGTCAACACCATCCAAACTGCTAAAATGTTCCTTTCTCAACTACCCATTTGCATAAAGCAATCTGTCACAGCAGATCACATGCTCACACAGATGTAAGGCCAGCTATGTTAGCCAGACACTAAAGAGATTCACAAAACAAAAATGCTGGGTTTTGTAATTTAAAAAAAAAATTATGTTAACATGTAATGGCCTTATCATTATTGTTATTAAAAAATAAATTGCAAGCTGAGCATGATAACACATTCTTATAATCCTAGCAATGGGGGGTTGTTGCAAATTCAAGCGCAGCCTGATTTATGTAACAAGTTTCAGAACAGTGAGGGCTGCACAGTGAGATCTTGTCACTGAACAAAAAAAGCTGGGTAAATTTCAAATATTTTAATTTCCCTACAATAAATAGCAACAGTTAAAACTCAGTCAAGGGCTGGAGATGGTTCAGTGGTCAAGAGCACATACGATTCTGCCAGAAAACACGAGTTCGGTTCCTATTACCCAGGCAGCTCACTCCATCTGAAACTCCTGCTCCGAGAGATCTGAGGTCTCCACAAACCTATCTGCACACACCCAAAGACATATACATAATTTAAAACAATAAAATAAAAATCTATAAAACCTGCTCAATAATTCTCAAGAGTAGAAAGAGGCCCTGAGAACAAAAAGATCAGAACTGCTGATTTAAGCAATGTGTGCATTAGCTTCTCGCCAGCAGGGGAAGCCAGGCTCCTATTAACAAGGAATAATTCACACCAACAGCTCTAAAATAGCAAAGCTCTGAGGAGGCAACTACTGCTGATTGAGTGCTAGATTCTAGTCCGGGCATTGCCCCCCACCCGCCAAGGGGAGGTGAGGGAAAGGATCAAAAGGGCATTCTGCAAATCATTCAATCAGTCTCTCTGAAATGTCGATGCAGTTCCGCCCTGTAGGTAGTCACTCTACCAACCACTGTGCTTACCTTCCACCAGACTCTCATGCAAGGGTATCAACACCAGCAAATCTAGACAGTTAGGAGCATTAAAAAAGATGTTTTGCAGGGCTGGGAAGACGGCACAGTGATTAAGAGCACTGGCTGTTCTTCCAGAAGACCAGCATTCAATTCTTATCAGCCACAGCATTATCTGTTAACTCCAGTTCTAAGGGATCCTACACTCTCTTCTGACTTCCACAGACACACAGTGCACAGCCATATATATATAGGCAAGGCAAAATAAACATAAAATAAGAATTAAAAATTGAATTAGTTTGTTTTGGGAGTTCTAAGATAGGGTCTCACTCTAACCCACACTCACTATGCAGCCAAAGCTGGCCTTCTAATTCATGGTGATCTTCTTTCTGCCTTTGCTCTTCGTGTCCTGAGAGTAGAGCTATGAGCCACTAATGCCTGTCTAGTTTATGAGTTAACTTCCATTACCATACCAACTTTTTGGCTCTTCTTCTTATGACGTTTTTGTTGTTGTTTTGTAAGACAGGGTTTCTCTAGCTCTGTAGACCAGGCTGGCCTTGAACTCACAAAGATCTGCCTGTCTCTGCCTCCAAAAGCGCAAAAGCATGAAAGCGTGCACCACCACTGCCCTGCAGATTCTTTCTTCTTCTTGGGGTGTTTTGGAGATCAAATCTTGCTATATAGCCTGAGCTGGACTTGAACTCAGATCTGTAACCCACTCTGGTCTGGAACTCATAGAAATACTCCTGCTTCAGCCTCCCTAGTGTCCTTTTGTTATGAATGCAAAGTATAAAACCATAAGAAGGGCCAGGCGTGGTGGCATATGCCTTTAATCTCAGCATTTGGGAGGGGCACAGGCAGGCAATCTCTGAGTTCGAGGCCAGTAAGTTCTAGGACAGCCAGGGATACACAGAGAAACCCTGTTTTAGGAGGGGAAAAGTTTTTCAGACAGGATCTCATGAAGTAGCCCAAGCTGGCCTAAAATTTATGGTTCTCTTGCCTCACCCTGAGAGTTAAGATTACAAGTGGCCACTACACCAACCACCCAGATGGAAGGAAGGAAATGCTCATTGTGTTCATCTAGGAAAAAGCACATTATCGACTCCTTGCCCTACACCCCATGAACACACGATCTTTAAAAGAGACAAAAGACTTTTCACACCAGGAAGTGTGAACAGAGAAGACACTACTAACTGCTCCTCTGGGACCTATGCAGAAATGACAACAAAGGCTGGGAGCATGTGACCCACACAAAGGGTTGGAGCTCAACTTGGTGGTATTATGTTGCAATCTCATCATTCGACAGGCTGAGGTAGGAGGATTACCACATGTTTGAGGCTAGCCTGAACTATATTGTGAGTTCTAGGTCAGCTTGGGCTAAAGAGATGCTGTCTACATAACAAAACAAAACTACACCCACAAGCATCAATCTATTACTTTAAACATCTTTTTGCCAGAAGGAAGATAAAGGACTTATTTAATAATAATTTACCTTAAAATGGTAATATATACAGCAAAATATTCAAAAGGTATTAGAAAGGTAGCATACATTCCACTCTCCGCTGCCTCTCAACCAACAACCCTTTGTCTGAGACGGGCCTCCAAGAGCTGCAGTTCCCAAAGTGTCACAGGGACCCAGAGACCTCTCACTTTTGTGGTAATAGGACAGTCTTTCCCCTTTTCTCTTACAAGCTATGGTGGCATTTCCCACAGGGCATGTGTTATAACTCTGACAGCCAGTAGAGATGCTAAGCAGCTGTGAGTTGGCAGTCAGATATGCAAACAAATATGAAGGAGATTCATAAAAATATAAAATAATGCCACATTTCATACTAGAGTCTAGAAGCTCTACAAAATACACATAAAATTATGCTAGTCACATAAACAGAAGATGGGTATTTATTTTTCAAATTAATGTTTTAAATTTTCCTGTTTTAATATCATAAATGTCAATAGGAATTCTTAATGATTCATATGAATACAAAGGAGACCTAAGACCAGTTTGAGAATCACTGGCCTACGTATGCACGTAGGCACTCATTCATTCACCGACTATGTGGAGTGAGCGAGTGCAGGTCCTGTACAGACAGGGTCAGAGGAATACCTAAGGCGTCTGTCCTTGTCTTCAGCCTTGTTCTGAGGCAGGATCTTTTCACTGCAGAATACATCATGTTAGTTGGCTGTCAAGCTTCTGGGGATTCTATTGTCTCTGTCTCCCAGCCATAGATGGGTTAGGACTACAAAAGCAAGCTACTGTATCAGGCTTTTTTTCTGTGATCCCAATACCCTACCTGCCAAGCCATTTCCCAAACCCCTAGGCATTTACAAATGCATGCTAAAGCTGGGAGCAGTGATTATTCCTGTAACCACACACTTGAGGATAGAGGCAGTAGTTCTAGGCCATCTAGAGCTACATGAGACCTTGTCTCAATAGACAAAAAGGGAATATGGTAGCCATACCTTTAATCCCAGCACTTGGGAGGCAGAGACAGGTGGATCTCTCTGAGTTTGAGGCCAGCCTGGTTGATGCAGTGAGACCCTGCATCAAATAAAAACAAACCAACAAAGGCTAGCCAGGTGTCTGGTGTGTTTAAAACATTTGCCACATAAGCCTGGCAACCTGAGTGTAATCCCCACATGAAGGTGGAAGAAAAAAAAGACTTCTCCAAGTTGCTGTGACTCCGCACATGCACGTGTGCACTCACACCATGGCGTATGCTCTCACAGAGACAATAAACTAAAGCAGGTCAGTTGTTTACTTTTAAACAGTGGTCATCTTCTGCCTCATTTTGGAAATGTTGATGAATGTGTTCGAACAGGTTCTGGAAAGGAAGCCACTTTACCTGTAGCTACACAGTGCTGCACATTATTTGGCCACAAATACAAGTTTAAGGTGGAGCCGGGCGGTGGTGGCGCATGCCTTTAATCCCAGCACTCGGGAGGCAGAGGCAGGAGGATCTCTGTGAGTTCGAGGCCAGCCTGGTCTACAAGAGCTAGTTCCAGGACAGGCACCAAAAACTACAGAGAAACCCTGTCTCGAAAATCAAAAAAAAAAAGAAAACAAAACAAAACAAAAAAAAAAAAACCAAGTTTAAGGTGGAGACTGATGCCTGCGTTTTCCCAGCCCTCTTAACTCTAACCCCGGAAGGAGCTTGTAAGTCAGAAGGCAGTAACTTACATGACTGAACAGCAAGATCAAATGCATTTCTATGAGGGGAGAGGAAAGAGAACACGGTGATTTCTGACTTGTCTGGACTAACCCTCTCTCAGATAACAAAGATAAATGCTAGCTAATGGACACTTGAAGGAACAGAAGGCAACCCAAATAGGCTCCAAGTGAGCATGAAGAGGAAGGAAAAGCAGTGCCAGTTCCTCAGAGGGCTTCAGAGTGTTCTCTAGCACAAGGCTTAGTCCAGCAGGAAGAGTACATGGGTTTTAGTGTGAGTTTCACATACATGCTAACTCTACTCCCTAGTTTTGTGATCTAATGTTAAATAGGAAAGAAGCCAACCCTGTTATTTCAAAGGAAAAAAATAAAAAGAAACAAAAGAAAATTTTCTTTTTAAAAATTATATCTTATGTGTGGTATGTGATGTGTGTGCAGGCACCATGAAGGAGTCCAGCGTCCTGCTCTATTGCTCTCTGTCTCATCTCCCTGACCCTGAAGGTTGCCATGTCAGTTGCACTTCCATGATCTGCAGGAAAACAAGGTCATTGCCTGCTTTGATACGGGTGCTAGGGATTCAAACTCAGGTCCTCGTGCTATGTAACAAGTGCTCTTACCCACTGAGCCACCTCCCCAGCCCATTTTATTTTAGCCCAGGCTAGAAGTTATATGTAGTCAAGAATTACCTTGACCTCTCAAGTGCAGGGTATATAACCATGTCCAGCTAGAAGAATAATTCTTTAAAACCCCTTTACCCAATGAGCCATTTTGCTGATCCAGAAAAATAATTTCTATTGAGCTCTTCTGGACCAGAATGTATATTAAGATATCCTATCTCATTTCATTCTTAAAACAGCTCTATGAAGTTAGAAATTATGATTTCATCTTTTCATCTAAAAGAAACAAAGAGATGAACCAGGCAAGTCTATCCAAGTCCAAAGCATAAAAATTATATTCTTTCTACTTCCAAAGGAAGCAGGACTAACGTAACACCGCTCTGTTTCCTTTACTGTAAATTCAAAGGTCCCAAAATAAAAGCTCTAAGATTTCAGTCTAAAGAGTGACAAGGAGCTAAGAACCCAGTCAGCAGAAACTCAACCTAGGGGCAGCACAAGCTGCGTGTACGCAGCCTTCTTATCCGCTCCTGAGTAACTCAGCACTGAGTGTTGGGAACACACCCAGGTTTACAAGATGGCTGCTGCTCAGCCTTGGTAAATGATCAACTGGATTCTCAAGATATAGATCAGGTCAGTGGAACTTTCCAGCTCTCTAAGGAAGCATTGCACAACTGCCCACTGAAGGACACAGGATCCAACCAGAACCAAAAACTCACAACAAAAGCAGATCAAGATCCAGGCACCATTTATCTTTCCACGAAAGAATTAACAAGAATCTAAAGAAGGTGCTGTGCTCCTGTCTCAGAATCTGCATGCCAGCCCATTTTCTGAACTCCCGGCAAACGACACTCAATTTCTCCTTCTACATTTTGTTCCATGGAAGAAATCTTTGTCACACACAAATTTAGACTCAATCAAGCCCTGACCCCAGACACATAAACACACCTTTTACATACCTGGTTGGATTCTAAATAAACAAGAACACCCATGTTAGAAAGAATAAAAGCCCCAGCAAGGAACATTTTATTTCCAAAGCTCCACATGCAAACTGCTCACTAAAGAGGAAAATTAACTTTATCAACTTAGGAGAAACAAAACAGCTCGTGACCTCATGGTTTTAAATCAGATCACAGGCTAATTCCCCGTCCAGGAGCAGACAGTTCTGGCTTAGAGGTAAAGCGGTGATGCACCGCTATACAGCAGCTGCTCCCACCATCCCATTACACTGCTTGTTCTGAAAGCCCCTTCTGACCTGGGTTTACTCAGCTTCACTGGCTTAGAGAAAAAGCAAGCACATTTCCAGGGCCACATTCACAAAAATAACAAGGACCCATTTAACACTTTCACAAACAGATGCTCAACTGGCCAAGGGATGCTTAGGGGATCTCATTCATTTATCCTTTGTGTGTGTGTGTGTGTGTGTGTGTGTGTCTGTCTGTCTGTCTGAGCTCAAGCTATGATGCAAATGTGAAAGCCAGATGACAGTCTACAGGAGTCAGTTTTCTCCTTCCACCATGCAGACCCCAGACAGAAACTCAGGTGGTCAGGCTTAGTGGCAAGCATCTTTACCCACAATGCCATCTTGCCTGCCCTCACCTCATCCATTCTTGCTAATCTTTACATATTCATTCTCCTGTGGGTCTTTCTCTACATAAAATAATTTCTTTTAATATGCAGAATAAAAATAACTCATAAAGATATATCTTTATTGCTGAATGCTTATAGGAAGTTCTAGAACAGATCTGTCTAACAGAAATATAACTTAAAACTCTACAGTAGTCATGTTAAAGTAACCTTATTTTTAATCATTTACTTAACCTAATATATCTAAAATATTGTATCAATAATATCATTTATATAAAAATTGAGACTTGTTTATTTTCTTCGTTACTAATTCTTCAAACTTCAGTGTGTTAGCTTCTAGCACTGCTTTTAGACTAACCACTTTCCAATGCTCCAAAGCCATAAGCGGTGTAGAGACCACTACAACAGACAGCAGAAGTCTGACAGATGGTGGCTCACAACTACCCATAACTGCAGTTCCAAGGGATCTGACCCCCTCTTCTGACCTCTGGGGATACCAGGCATGCACATGGTGCACTTATGTACATAGAGGAAAACACTCATATACAGAAATTAAAATAACATTAAAATTTAATGTTTTTAAAACAAATTAAATAAAAGGCTGAGTAAGACTAGAAGACACCCTTTACAAATATGTACACAAGCCAAACAGTCATGTGGAAAGTACATTATCAATACAAGTTTAAGGCAATGCAAGCTAAAATCACAGGAAATACATTTCATACTTAACTGAAATAAAATATTGACCACAGCAAATGCAGACAGGACACGGGCCAGTTAGAGCTCCCATGGATCAATGACAGGAAGGTAAAATGGGGCAGCTATCTTGGAGAGTTGCTTTCAGTTTGTTGTAACATAAACTACTTCTACACTGGTTTGGCATGCCCATTCCTAAGTACCCATCGAAAGGAAGTAAAAATGTTTGACTATGGAAGACTGAGTGACTGAGCGCGGTGATGCATCCCTGTAATCCCAGGTGGAGGCAGGAAGATTAGAAGCTTAAGGGCAGCATCAGCTACTTAGCAAGTCAAGGCCAGTCAGGTTTACACAAGACAAGCTCCCATCATGCCTCCACATCCCTTACCCTAAAAGAGATTTAAAAATAACCATGGGCTGATGAGACAGTTCAATGGGTGAAGACACTTTCCAGTAAGCCTGACAATCTGGGTGAGAGTCATCCCTGGAATCCACAAGGTACAAAGGCAGAAACAAATCCCTAAAGTTTTCTTCTGATTACCACAAGTACACACAAAGGAGAATTTTAAAACGTTAAAAAAACAAAACAACAACAAAAAAACCATAAGCCATCAAACCAGTAGAAAAGGATGGACACAGTCTGTTACATTTATACAATGGAGATAAGACAGAAATGGACTTCTAATACACACACCAAGGACAAATCTCAAAAACAGCAAGTCAAAGAAGTCAAGAACGAAAAAGCAAAATAATGTGTAGCTTATTTATATGATTCTGAAATAGGGAGAACTAACCTAGCAAAATAAAACCAAGAGTTAGCAGCGACAAAGGTGTAGGCAGAACCAAATGGGAAAGGGTATGAAGGAACTTTCTAGAATGATGGCATAAAATGTTCTATTTGAGGCTTGGGGATAAACTGATATACACAACTGTCAAACTCACTGAGCTGAACAGTTAAAGGTCCTGTGATAACTAACCTACTTCCTGCCTTGAAAGTTACAGGCTATGGGGACGCTAAGTCCACAGTGAGCAACCTTACAGATGAAGCCCTGAGGAGGCTCACTCAGACACTCATCGTTCTCATCACAGCCACAGGAAACCACACAATCCTTCGGTCTTGCTAGTGAGTGACTCACAAATGAGATGAAGGCACGCCAACCACAACTAAGATAACATGCTTATCTCTGCGATCTTATTCCAGTCAATGTCCAAAGAAGGATGCTGGCAAAGGTAACAGAAGAAAGTCAAGAAGAAATGAAGTATAGGAGAAGAAAGAAGACGTTCGCAGTGTTAGGGAACAGCCTAGTCAGTCAAGTGTGGAAGGAGACCGAGCATGAAGCTATTCAGCATGCTTGAAGTGAGAAGGAGAACACTGGCGGAGAAGCTATGCCTCCCTGGGTGTGCTGGCACACACCTTTAATCCTAGTGCTCAGGAGACAGAGGCAAGTGAATCTCTGTTTGTTGGGGACCAGCCTGGGCTACATAGCAAGTTCTAGAATAGCCAGGGTTACATAGTGAGACCCTGTTCCCCAAAACAAAACCAAAAGAAGTTATGCCCCCACTTTTAGCCTCCTCTCCAGTTTCCCAGAAGCAATGCTAAGATTCTCCAAAGCTACAAACAGGTATACCTTGATAGAGTATCATGCCAAGTGGTCATGTTCCTTATACCACCCAGCAACTTGTATTGCCACCAATCACAGCCTAAATATTTTGGCAAGGGGGGCACTGTATGTGAAAATCCCTTTAGCACACTTTAATCTCCCCTGTGCTACAGGGGAGAAAACAACCTGAGGACTTTTCCTGTTGTCCACAAGACAGCCCAAGCTAAGTGCAGGAAAGGCTGATGGAGAACCATGTGCTTCCTGGTAGGAAACAAAGCAACTAAGCACAGGGCAGGGCTTCTGCGCATTCCAACAAGGGTGTACATTGTGAAATGTCACTGTGGAAACAGGAGACAAGCTGACTTCAAAGAAGGGAAACAGCAGGAATTGCAAACTAGGACTGTGCGATGAGTAAGGAACTCCCTACGTGTCTGTGCTTGAACCACAGTGCGAGGAAGCTCACGTGCCACTCCATCCCACTGGAGACATCGCCAACTTAGTACTTGCTGGACGCAAGCTATGGAACCGAAACCAACCTGCTGTCACAACTAACACTGAGAAAGGATAACAAGTCTCCTGAGACCAAAGTTTACCTGCTGCTTTTTTATAACACGCGCGCACAGACATACACACACAGAGTTTTATATTCACTTCAAATTCACCAAATGCAATCCACAGCTCTGTATAGTTGCTCAGTGTGCTGGCTAATTTTATGCCAACTTGACACAAGCTACAGTCATCTGAGAGAGAAACTTCAACTGAGAAAATGCCTAAAATCGGGCTGTAGGCAAGCCCGAGGGCATTGCCAATAAATGACTGAAATGAGAGGATGGAGCCACCCCAGGGTAGGTGGCTCTGGGTATACAAGACAGCAGGCTGGGCAAGCTGTGGAGGACCAGTCAGTTGGCAACGCTTCTCCACGACCCCTATTTCAGCTCCTGCTCCAGCTTCCTGCCTTGAGCTTCTGCCCCGACTGCCAGGATGGACAGTTCTGTGGAAGTCTAAGCAAAATAAACCCTTTCATCCCCAAGGCGTTCTTGGTCATGATATTCATCCCAGCAACAAAAACGCAACTAAGATGCTCAGAAACATGAAAAAAGCAACATGGAACCTGTTAGTGTTTAAGATAAACTAAACGTCGGCCACACCACGACCTAGAAATACTAGACAAAGAATAGCACAGAAAGAAAGGGACCTCCAGACGGCTAGACTTAAAGGAGGAAGTGAGAACCACAACAGTGCACATGACCCGACAGAATGACTGAGAGGGCTAGGGGATGGTTTTAATAACTTCCGGGCCTGGGTTTTGTAAACCAAATCAAAGCAGACCTTGTCTTGGCGTTCCAGAGCCAGAGAGCCAGAATCTAAGACTCTGACTAGAGCAGACGAAGGACTAGGGGAACACTCGCTGTTACAGGGAGCACCAAGAGCCCACCGCTGTTCAGGTTAGAGGCAGATAGGAAGTCATGGCTCTTCTGAGAAAACTCATATGGATTTGGGATTCAAGACTATAATCCTAACTATAGTACCTCAGTGTTCTAGGAATTCCAAACCACACATTTACAATCAAAATTAGCCTAAACCAAAGCTCAAACCAGGGCATTAAAAAAACATAAAATCAAACCCAGTTTTGAGAAATCCAGGTTAACTCCTGGCCTTAAAAGAATACCATCATGCTGGGCAGTGGCGGTGCACGCCTTTAATACCAGTACTTGGGAGGTAGAGCCAGGTGGACCTCTGTGAGTTTGAGGCCAGCCTGGTCTACAAAGCGAGTTCCAGGACAGCCAGGACTGTCTCACAAAGAAACCCTATCTTGGAAAAAAAAAAGAAACAAAACAAAATATTTATGCCTATACCAAAGCTGAAAGACAATAATGTAAGCTAAAGGGGATGAGTCCCTTTGGCTACCACATAAAATAACTTAGAAGAAAAGAACTGGCTGGAGATAAAGGATGGAATTCCTTGACATCAACCTAAAGACTCTGACTAACAGGAAGCAATGAGGGTAAATTTTGGGGGAAGTAATATGACTTGAAGAGAACCGCAGCCCGATTATCCCGTAGTGACATGTTGGGTGGATGCAGGAAGAGAAACTGTGGGTTTTAAGTAAACTTAGGAAACGATGACAACAATTCAAGGCTTTGGGAAGATTTTAGAATATCCTAAAGACAGATGTTTCAAAAAGAAAGGGGCAGGAAGAAAGGTTATAGAAGTGGAAATTTAACGGGTCACTATGTGGCAGGAGAGAGTGGGTGGAAAGGTACAGAGGCTAAGAATATTTAGAGACTTATCAAAGATACAGTTAAAAGAATTTGTTGGATTTGGTACAGGGCGGGGAGCAGAGCTGACTTAGAACTCTGAGGTTTGGGCCCAAGTAAGAGCACAGAGTGCAGTACACTCCTGCCCCCGAAACATATCAGGGCTATGCAGGTGGGGTGGCTGGATTGGGGAGACGCTTCTTAACCTCAGGGATTGCTACAAAGTGTCCAGAAGGGAAGGAAATCATCCTGGGGATGACAGGTGCACTCCACTGTGCCCAACAATTACCACACTAAAGAGACTTTCCTCCAACCCCTGGCTGTGGGGAAAGCCCTTCTTCTTCCCCTACACTTTCCAAACAGCTGGAGTGAGGGAAGGGCTCTCAATTTAAAACAGAAGGTAAGGCAAGGCTTCCCATCTATCCTCAAGTCAGCAGCTGCTGAAACGGTGTCACGTTCAAGCACAGCTAATATCAAATTGTGCTTTTATGGTCATGCTTACTAGGTCAAAAGACAGGTATTTGCTTAGAATCTGTCATTTTCTCACCTCTTTTTCTAGCACATCTATTTTCAAAGTTTTAAATTATTTTATTTTACATTTACAATAGATTTGCTTGAATAATAGGGCTTCGGCAAGAACTGAAGACCATGTAACTGGATACAGCAAATGCAGACTTCAGGACAGCCTGATTTTCAATGCCCAACTAAAACAATCAGAACACTGCTTCTCAGCCTTTCCTGGAAGAAAAATCCCTAGTTAAAAATTTAATATATGTGAATCTTGCAATATAATTATAACCATCCACAAAACAGTACTAGGATTCTTTTATCAGAACCTTGGTCAGAACATAGGACTCACTGATAGTTATGTTCCAATGAATGGCATTCTTTCCTGACATCAGAACAGATAGTAAGTTTCACACCAAAGTGCCTAAAACCTGCAGCATACAGAATTTTAAAAGGATCAATATTAATAACGCAGCTCCTAAATTTCTGTCTTTATAAAATTCAAAGTTTTTAACCTGAAATTTAACCTTTTTTTTTTTTGGTTTTTCAAGGTGGGGCTTCTCTGTAGCTTTGGATCCTGTCCTGGAACTAGCTCTTGTAGACCAGGCCTGCCTCTGGCCTCCCGAGTGCTGGGATTAAAGGCGTGCACCACCATCGCCTGGCCTGAACATCTATTTATTTTTGTCTGGGGAGAGGGAGGTCATGAGTACCACACCGTGTGTAGACGCTATTGGACAACCTGTGAGAGTCAGTTCTCTCACCAGGTTTGTCAACAAGCGCCTTTAGTGGTTGTAGCATCTGTCAGCACATCTTTATTTGTATTTAACAACAGAAAACTTCCATAAATAAAATTGTGCATCACAAAAATGAGGGGAAAATCACTTTCCAAACAAAGTAGAGTTGAAAACAAAACCAATTGCAATTTAATATAGCTAGAAACTGCACAGAACAAAGAAATCTCAGATTAAAGACTAATCTAATTAGACAAAAGAAAACGTACAGCACCATAGTCTTAGGAGTGCTTTAAGCACCTGAGAGCTTGCTTTCCTAGGACGAATCTGCCCTCTAGTGCATGCTCAGTGATGGCTGCTGTTACTAACCAGGAGACTATACTCATCCCCGAACATCATAATGCTCCCTCTAAATAAACGTCTTCATCTCCTTCTTCAGAAGTCCATTTGCACCATTACCGTGATTAACTCTGCTAGTATAATAAATTCAAGTACCTGTTCTATGCATGCAAAAGGACCTAAAGTACTTCACTATTTTTCACATCAAAAGTGTGGCACAATTGAGACTCTAAGAATATAACAAAAATGGCTTATAATATAGATTCTCCAGCACGCTAATTTAAATTTTTGATGACTTCTCCTATAGATCTTTTGTTGTTATGTTAATCTTTGAGACAGCATTTGCTAATATCCCTGGCTTGCCCAGAACTTGTTATGTGGATCAGGTTGGCATCAATCTTCCTGCCTCTGCCTCCCAAGTCACCATACCTACCTAGCTAGAGGTTTATTTCTAGAACAGCTTAAAAGTACCTTAAAGAGGCTGGAGAGAACTCGGTGGTTGAAAGCATGGGCCACTCTTGCAGGGGACCCAGGCTCAGCTCCCAGAACTTACATAGTGGTTCACAGTCATCTCTAACTCCAGCTCTAAGGGATCTGACATCTTCTGGCCTCTGTGAACATCAGGCCCACACATGGTGCAGACACACATGCAGGTGAAACATCCATATACACATAGCAAAAAAAAAAAATTTTTTTTTTTGTTTTGTTTTTCGAGACAGGGTTTTTCTGTAGCTTTGGAGCCTGTCCTGGAACTAGCTCTTGTAAACCAGGCTGGCCTCGAACTCACAGAGATCCGCCTGCCTCTGCCTCCCAAGTGCTGGGATTAAAGGTGTGTGCCACCACTGTCCACTCATATAGTAAATATTTAAAAAATTTAAAGAGCTTATTCTAGATACACTCTAATCCACAAATCTTTGTATGAATATACCCTAGAGCAATGAAAACACCCAATAACACAGAAGTCCGTACATGAATGTCCACAGAAACATTATAGTTGTCAAATGTAAAAGCTATTAATTAGCACACACATAAACAAAATGTACTATAATCTTACAATACATTAATCCACAAAGGTATAAAAGGAAAAGTATAGATAAATGCTACAACATGGATGGACCCCAGACAGGGGCTGGGGAGGCAGCTCAGTGTTTAAGAGGACTTACAGCTCTTATACAAGACCCACGTGGCAGCTCACCACCACCTGTAACTCCAGTTCCACGGGATCCAAGACTCTGGCTGCCATAAGCACACACATGATACAGACAGACATACAGATGAACACTGTACACAGAAATTATCTAAATAAATCTCAAGAAAAAAAAAGCAAATATTGGAATTCCACCTATGAAATGCCCAAAATAAGCAAATATAGACCCAGAAAGTCCGTAAGTGAGTTGAGGGTGAAGATGGGAGTGACTAGTAACAAAAAGAACAACTGTGTCGCCTATTACTATGAATATACCCCATGAGCTTGCCAGAAACCAGGGAATGGTAAATTCAAAGTGATAATTACTTACAAGTGTCACATTTCGTCTCATTAAAGTTATTTGTTTTTTTGTTTTTTTTTTTTTTTGGTTGCTTTTGCTTTGTTTTTTGACCAGATTTGGTAGCACACACCTATAATCAATCCCTGCACTCAAAAGGTTGAGGCAAGAGGATCACAGGCTGTAGGCCATCGTAGCTTACATAGACTTAATTGAGGCAAGCATGGTCTACAGAGTAAGTTCCAGGACAGCTAAAGATACACAGAGAAACCCTATCTCAAAAAAACAAAAAAACAAACAAACAAAAAACAAACAGTCCACGGAGGCTCATGCCTTTAATCCCAGCAAGGCAGAGGCAGGAAGATCTCTGTAAGGAGGCCAGCCTGGTCTACAGAGTGAGTACCAGGACAGCCAGGATTGTTATACAGAGAAATTCTTTCTCAAAAAAAAAACCAAACAAACAAAAAAACAAACAAATAAACAAAAAACACCCACAAAACAAACAACCAAAAAAAAATCATCCAATTATATATTACTAAATAGACTATTCATTATAGAATATCACTTCTAGATTCCCCATACTGTCAGAGGCCATGTTCTCCTCTATTTTTACTTATAATAATTGCCAACAGGCTTTTACTCATGACATCCTACACATTTCTGTAGGAACTCAGCTGGTGGTCTCATTCTTTGACTAAACCATTCAAAGGTCTTGACCTTGGTGTGTATGCAAGCTTTTAATATACATTCAATTGTAAACTTATCACTGGACAAAGAAAATATCAAGGTATTCATACAACAAAACCAAAAACGAGGCACGTAAAGAGTCTAGTCAAATGCTAGAAACACCTCCTCCCAATACTGCAGCTATGTCTGATTTCTGTTAAGTGAAATGCTAATTACTCTATCAAAAGTTAATGATTATGTTTGCTTAAAAACTAAATAAGCTCAGTTCATAATTACTAACTGCTGAGGACTCTGGGAAAGATCACCTATCCACTGTTCAGACAGAGAACTATTGACAACGTGAGGTTCCTGGGATAGTAAAAGATACCAACAACTGACAAGCCACCAGATCAGGTGCTTCTGTTGGTTTTCAGAGACCAAGTCTCATTCTGTCCATGTGGACCACAGACTCACTATGTACTCAAGGCTGGCCTTTAACTCCCGGATCCTATGCTTTCACGGCTGGATGCTGGGATTACAGTCACCATGCCCATCTACCAATTTAAGTCTTAATCTTTATGTGGCTCTAGAACAAATCCTATCTTTTCTGTCTTTGGGACAAACACTACTTAAACTGACATCCCAGGAGGGTTCAACAATAGTCTTTTTCTATGTCCAAACATCAAGAACAAGACAAAACCACATAGGAAAAATAGTACCTTTCAATCTTATATTTTATTGTCTTAGTTTGTTCCCAATCTGTAAGGCTATAGCTTAACATAGTAACTCAGTAAGAAGAATTCTGTGCTCACAGCAAGGATTGTTAAATTTTGATGAGACTAATGAAGTAGTAAATGTTAGAGTGGAAGAAAAGAGCAAATGTGGGCCTGAAGCCTGGCTAGCTACCAGCTGGTAGAGCTAGATGCAGCAAGAATTCAGCATGCGGAGGAAGAGATCAAGAGGCCTGGATGATGTGAAGCCATGGGAATTTGGACACACTAAGTAAGCATTGTACTTTCTTGTACCAAATGTAACAGCATGATTCTGGCCTCTAGTTGAAAGAGGGCTTACTCCTGACACACAAACTCTGGCTTTTTATAGCCTAAACGGCGTGCTATTTTAAACATGTGGAGGAAATACATTTTCAGTTACAAACACTGGCTCCTCTGCATCTGTCCTTATTTGTTACTGAGAGATGTGGGGCAGGATGTTTTAGTCTTCTGCACTGGTTTTCCTGTATTGCTTAAATCTGTTTAGAAGAAAGGAAAACACACAATTTCTATAAACTGAAGCAGCTCCCAAAGTTGGGAGGAAAAAAAAGCCATGGAAAACATTCTACTGCATTACTTTTCTTTTATATATATATTAGATAACCCTACAAACCCCTCCCTTGAAAAGACCTTCCATACTTAACTATGTGGTATCTTTGCAGATTCTAATGTTCTCACTGATAAAATGAGTCAGAGTCCCAAAGCAGATGACTTCCTTTGGCATTCCAAGCAGTTATAACTGTAAAAGTTTTCTGAGACACAGGTCAGAAAAATAAGCAGATCACCCTCGAAGGCCATGTGATTTATCAGAAATTCAAAGCATAAATAATGCTGTACTATACATAATTAAAAGTCCCATATTCATGCACTTTACTCAGATATTTAGAACATATTCTTATACTCTGGTATATTCTATTATAGCTCTCAAAGAAACTGATTTGGACAGACTTCATTTTACCCCTTTTGTAAGGGAGTTGGTAGGTCATTAATCTCCTGAAAAACGTTTCACTAGAACAGCCGCCAGCAACAACTCCTTTTCTTAGCTGCCCTCTACCCCAGAGCTCTGTACACAGCCTCGGGACGATTTCCTCCTTAATGAAATTTAGTCAGACCCCTCTCAACCTTTTCTCAACTAAGCCTTGTCTATGCTAGGACTGTATAGATCAGGTTTAGGAGGAATCCCACTCAGTCAATTTAAAGAGACTGTCCTATGCTGATAACAAATAGCCCCAGCTGCCTTTAATAAGAGTCTCATTAGCCAGAATCTTCCATAGCAACAATACTATTAATGTATAATAGAAAAGGTGGGTAGTAGTATCTGATAGGGGTCTTTCTTCCTTTTACCTCCCTTTCTGGGTCTCTCAGGAATCACTTCTCACATAACTGACTTGCATGTAACCCTAGGTCTCAGATTTTGCTCTAGGTAAGTGCACCCTATAGGACATACCATAATAACAGTATTATTCAAAGTCAGGGCTAAAAAGATGAAAAAAAAAATGTTTTTCAGGAGATTAATGACCTACCAACTCCCTTACAAAAGGGGTAAAATGAAGTCTGTCCAAATCAGTTTCTTTGAGAGCTATAATGGAATATACCAGAGTATAAGAAGAGTCTGATAGGAAAATAGGGTGGGATTTTAATGGGAGAAAAAAACATAAAATAAAACATTCCTGTTTGTCAGATGAGGTGACACACACCTTTAATCCCAGCATTCAGGAGGCAGAGGCAGGGATCTTGGTGAATTTGAGACCAGCCTGGTCTACAGAGTTAGCTCCAGGCCTACACAGTAAGACTCTGTCTCAAAAACCACCTTCCTGTTCACAGCAAAGGTGAGTATGTTAATGAGGTGACAGTCCACCCCCCCCATCTGAAGGTCAGAGGAGCAGCTGAGGAGCTCGGCCTGCCCAGAACTCCCCATTGCAGGTGCTACAGGCCTGGGTTTCTCTTATTTGTTTCTTACATACGCTAAGAAGACAGGAACTCTTGCTTTTTCAAAGAGAAAGCCTTCAGCTAAAAATAACTAAAATATGGAAAGTGCAAAAGGAATAAACTATCAGAGTTTCTGTCTTTTAATCATTTCTGACTGCTTTCTTTGAGACAGGGGCTCACTCTGAGACCTAGGCTGGCCTTGAACTTCTGCCCACTCGACTTTCTTTTTTTTTTTTTAAATTTATTTATTAAGTATACAATATTCTGTCTGCATATATGCCTGCAGGCCAGAAGAGGGCACCAGATCTCATTACAGATGGTTGTGAGCCACCATGTGGTTGCTGGGAATTGAACTCAGGACCTTTGGAAGAGCAGCCAGTGCTCTTAACCGCTGAGCCATCTCGCCAGCCCCTCACTTGACTTTCTTATGTTCCTCTGCTATCATGGGGGTGGGAGTGGAACTAAATACTCAACTCAAACATTCAGTCAAAGGGCAGATGAACTGCTAATATTGCCATGTAAAAAAAATTATCATTTTTTAGGTATACAATTTACATGTTCAGCTTCGTGGTTACCATTTTCCAAGCTGAAATTATTATTATTATTATTATTTTTTTTTTTTTTGGTTTTTCGAGACAGGGTTTCTCTGTGGTTTTGGAGCCTGTCCTGGAACTAGCTCTTGTAGACCAGGCTGGTCTCGAACTCACAGAGATCCGCCTGCCTCTGCCTCCCAAGTGCTGGGATTAAAGGCGTGTGCCACCACCGCCCGGCTCAAGCTGGGATTATTAAATAAGCAACCTGTAGCTAATTTTTCCTAGCAACTCTATCTGGGTAAAAACTTCCAACAAGGCAGAGCAGAAGTCTCACCCCCTAGCTGAGAAAAGGAGCGGGTGACAGCCGCAGCTGGAAACAGGCTCTTGCACAGAGAAGTCCCCAGTGTGCCAGGTCCACTCTGACTGACGCAAATACTCACCCCGATCCAGCAGGGAGCGCTGGTGCTGCCGCTGAAGGGACAACTGCCTGAGGTTTTTCTTTCTCATTTTGCTTGAGGAAAGATTTGGCTTCCTTAGATGCAGCGTCTACTTCCTTAGTCACCCTATTTCAAGGAAAGAGACAACAAATTTATAAGTGGGATAAGAAGCAAATATTGTAGCAAAGTAAATAAATGAAAACTAGGGACACTCTCATTACTGAGTTTTCAGTAAGTTCTGGCCGCTGACTGTCATGAGTTCACTCTAAGAGTTCTACAAATAGGCGCTTTCCCAGACTGATACTAACAAGTAAAATAATGCATGAAATTTTATCCAAGTCTCCACCATTACATCTGTCAGCGCAAAGACTCAGCAACCACTCCTGGGTCTCAGCTCACTTGGTTACTAACGTGAAGGCCACAAAGATCCCTGCACTATTCCTCTCCTAACAGATCGATACGAAGACTCAAAGGGCCAGTGAAAGGTGAGATGGAGAGACGGGAGACAGACAAAACCATTGTCATCATTTCAAAAAGAAAAGCATGCAACTAGAAAATACTCCACAGAAGGCTCCTTTCTGCTCTGCACCTAAAAACCCAAAGACAAAACACAATTTCCTAAAACTGGACAAATCCGAACTACTCAGGGAGGAGCAGAATGTAACACAATCTGTCCGATTTCAAATCTGGAAAAACTGCATCAGATAAAACTGAGTTCTAAAAGATTAAATAAGGATACTTAAGATGCCTCATATTCCAGGTAAAGAAAGAGAAATATGTAATGCATGCTTTGACATGCCAGTCAATAAAAACATTTAGGGAATTTTGTTTAAATTCCAAATTACCAGTAAATAGGTCCAAAATTAGAGTCAGACAGTACATGATAAATATTCAAAGGAAGACTGCCCACAAATGAAAGAATAAACCCTCTAAGTTCCATCTGTGAGAGCACACAGGTCTCTACCGCCGTCCAGCATACACTTTCTAACGAAAGGCTCCCTCACCGCTGCACTTAATACTGTGTGCTATGGATGTCAGTGGCACTTGGAGTTAAGATGAGGCAAACAGATTTCAGAAGGGCACAGCAGCACACTCCGCTGCTGTCGTTTGCTAGCGCAGCTGAGGTTGGGAGGTTTGCTCTACAGCACTAATACACCAACAGGAAGCTCGTTTCTATTCCTCAGTATTAAAACTGAAGTCCAGAGACTACACAATGATGCTACTGAAAATTCTTCAACACATGGTATTTTCCAAACTGGTTGTCATACATTTCCATCCCACATGCTCTTCCAGAACCTTAAGCAAACCTCTTGAAACTGAATAGGGGTTTATGGCTGTCTCACTAAGGAGTTCTGTGCAAGCAGCTCTATAGACATTCTAAGGCCTTTCTCCCTTGAGAATATATCTTTAGCACTCCTAGCCTAAAGCCACTCTGCAGCAGAGACCACATAGACACAGGTGTGGTGTAGGACGTCCTTCTTTCTGTGTTGCTTGTACTGGCTAACGAATAAAGAAACTGCCTTGGCCTGACAGGGCAGAACTTAGATAGGTAGGGAAGACAAAACTGAATTCTGGGAGGAAGAAAGCAGAGTCAGAGCCAGATGCTGGGAATTTTACCTGGTAAGCCACTGCCACGTGGCACTACACAGATTAATAGCCAATAAGAAACTAGAGTTAATGGGCCAAGCAGTGATTTAATTAATACAGTTTCTGTGTGGTTATTTCGGGGCTAAGCTAGTCGGGCAGCCAGGACAAACAAGTGGGCCCCCTCTTTGCAACACAGATGTCTGAGGAATCGTTCCTAGCCCCAAGATCTATGAGTCCTTAAGCATCAGAACTGGAAGCAAACATCTTTAAGATGGTCCCAACCACTGTCTGATTACAAGTGCACAAGGCAGCCTGCCTACTTGGACCTTGTGGCCTCTGGAACTATGAGAAATTGTAACAAAACAATTAGCTGTTTTATGCAAGTTAATAAATTTTAGGGTGATTTGTCATAATGCTAAATCAATACCCAAAATAATCCTGCATCAAAATACTGGGCTTAATGGAGATACCAAAATACTGGATTCAAAATAGTCCCTTGTCTTAAATAAATCTACAGAAGATTAACGTGATTAATGAAGAACTAATGTATTCTTTATTATCTACTTCCTACCAAAGTCTACTAATAGTGCAAATAAATGTAACTAAAACTACACAACATTAGCAGAAGAGATACAACAGAAAAAAATATTAATCAACCTTTCAGAAAGTAGCAAACAAGCTGGCCATGGTGTAAATGCCTATGGTATCTTCATACTGGGACAGTTGAGCAGGATATCAGGAGTTCAAAGTAATCCTCACCTACATGAGATTTTGGATCAAAAAAAAAAAAAAAGGAGCAAATATCTAAGTAGCAACTGGCTTTGGTTTCTCTGATCTCCTAAGTTTATAGCCATGTGGAACAGATGACAAGAGAGCCACTCCGCATTACAGAGCCCTAGAAAGGCTTGTTACATTTAACTGTCAGGAACCCTCAAAGGTGGAAGAGAGGCAAAGACTGCCACAACCAGCTGATAGCTTGCATTAGGAACAACTAGTCTTTTTTTACTTCAAAACACATGCTATGTCCCACCACTGATAATTCAGAGGGATTCACAACACTTAGAGAAAATGAAAACCACAGAAGGCCAGGAATGAAATGAAGCCCCATCCTGAAGTTAGAGGAATTGAATGAAAAGCCACCGTTAAAGGCTGTATATTCCAGAGGGCTGAGTGACAGAGCAAAGTGCTAAGCAACCCATAATGTTCTTGGTCCCACTAAGAAACAGACACTTTACTGTGTTGTGCTACTGAAGCACAGCTTGTTGCCCAACCGTAATAGAGCCTCATCTGAATTCAGTCACATTTCAGAAAGAGGGGAAAATACAACGAAAGAAAGTCTAGAATTGAAGGATGAATTTCAAGAAAAAGCCACAGAATACCGGATTGCCAAAGCAAACTTTTTTTTTTTTTTTTTTTTTTTGGTTTTTCGAGACAGGGTTTAAAGGCGTGCGTCACCACTGCCCGGCGCTAAAGCAAACTTTAAGGGATCAGCATCAAAGCACAGAGCTAAAACTTCAGAATGCTATAATATGAAGCGGCCCAAGTAACAAGGAGAGGAAAGTGGCAATCATGTGACTTATGTTTAGCTTTGTTGTTCTTGTTTTACTACAGCAAGACTCTAGTACACACTTAAGTAAACATTTTCTGGAAAGCAACCCAAATGCTGATACCGTTAAAATACTAGACATATTAAGAAATATAATATGGTTTTTTCCATCAAAAACTCGCAGTCTGGCAAGCCAGCCAACTACAAAAGTGACATGACAGCTCCTGCCATAGAGCAAGAGTCACAGAGGAGGCGCGGAGAAGACAGAACCCTGGGAATGCCCGTCTTCATCTCCCTGCCATAGAGCGAGAGTCACAGAGGAGCCCTCGGGAATGCCCATCTTCATCTCTTGTGCCAAAGCATACCCATACCCAGCAGAAAACACATTATATAGACTGAGGTATTTCTAAGGAAGTTGACAGCCGACACAGTGACAGCATTTGCTCTCTCCTGAAAGCATCCCTAAGCAACACCACTCTCTCTGCCATTGTCTCTTACAAGGCAGTGTCTCCATGTACGGTCCAGCTGGCTCTCTACTTGTGCCCAGCCTCCGGAGATGCCAGGAAGTCACTTCACTGTTCAGAGCAGTGAAGGATTTAGCTGCCATAGCACTTTTAGATAGGAGACAGTGAACTTGCAATCATCTCATACATGAGAGGGCTCCTGACAGGAAAAGCCTATTATTAGCAATAATTAATTTATTTGTTTTTAGCAGAAATTCCATTTAACTTCATTTTAACTCACTCATCTTCCTGAAAAGTCTCTATTTGGACATAATTTTTCCATGACTGGACTTTTCCAAAAGGTGAATCATTAGGAAAGACTGAGCTCACAGGGCAGCTGGCTATGCCACAGACGAGGGCAAGGATGATCATCTTCCTTCCCCAAGGTTTAAAAAACTACATAGTTTTCACGGAGGAAAAACAAGCAGAACAGTCAAGTTAGAGAAACTAGAAGACTAACTTCATGCTAGCACTACCTCATTTTTACACTTAGGAATTTTTGCACTAGCTCTTCGTGCTTCTTACTTTTCTTCTTCCTTTTTTTTTTTTCATGTGTGTGTGGGGGTTTGAGACATGGTTTGTCTCTGTAGCCTTTGCTGTCTTAGAACTCCCTTTGTAGACCAGGTTGGCCTTGAACTCAGATCTGCCTGTTTCTGCCTCCCCCACCGCCCAGCTACTCTTTCACATTCTTAAAGATGCAGTGATGCCTTTAACTTGATACAAAGACAAAAAAGGGAAAAAAAAAATAGTATCAAGAGATTAAAAGATGTACTTAAACCCAAACACCAAGCTTGTGTCTGAATTGTCAGCGCTCAAATCTCTTAAGATCCTTCAAGAAACTTCCTTATAGTACTTTAAACAGTATGTCTTTAAAAAAAAAAAAAGTATGGCTGGGGCTGGAGAGATGGTTCAGCAGTTAAGAGCATTGGCTGGCCGGGCGATGGTGGCGCACGCCTTTAATCCCAGCACTCGGGAGGCAGAGACAGGCGGATCTCTGGGAGTTCGAGGCCAGCCTGGTCTACAAGAGCTAGTTCCAGGACAGGCTCCAAAGGTACAGAGAAACCCTGTCTTGAAAAATCAAAAAAAAAAAAAAAAAAAAAAAAAAAAAAAAAAAAGCATTGGCTGCTCTTCCAGAGGACCTGAGTTCAATTCCTAGCAACCACATGGTGGCTCACAACCACCATCTATAATGAGATCTGGTGCCTTCTTCTAGCTTGCAGGCATATATGCAGACAGAACACTGTATACATAATAAATAAATAATTTTTTTTAAAAGGCTTGCCAATCACCTGGCAGTGGCGGTGTACACTTTTAAATACAGCACGCGGGAGGTAGAGGCAGGCAGATCTCTGAGTTCAAGACCAGTCTGGTCTACAAAGTGAGTTCTAGGACATCAAGGGCTACACAAAGAAACTGTTTTGAAAAAACAAAGCCAAAACAAACAAACTTTTGCAAAGTCTTGCCAACACGGCAACTATTAACAGATTTAAATAAATACGTTATCTAACATATAAATATATATAATGTGTACATATTACATCTTTATATAAACAACTATATATACATATCCCATGCTGGCCCTGATTGTCCTGCTTCTGTTCCCGAGTGCTCGGATTACAGGAGTATACCACCACAGCAGGCTTGAACAGGCTTATGGGAAAGGAGTTTGAGAGGATACTCACTTGCTCTGTTCTGTAATTTTTTAAAAATTAGCATTTATTACTGTAAAGTAATAAATAAATAAAATGCCTAATTGTGAGAGTGTGTGTAATTAATGAAAAGAACATGCACTTATCCTGTTTTTGGACAAGAGACACAGTGCTGCCCTCTTCTGACAAACAGTACAAATGGCAGGCTCCCTGAGTACTTACGAATAGTTACAACTGCCCATGTATGTGCTTTCAGAAGTGAAGAGTCTTTGATCCCAGCACTTGGGAGGCAAACAGCGGGATTTGAGTTCAAGGCCAGCCTGGTCTACAGAGTGAGTTCCAGGACAGTCAGGGCTGCACAGAGGAACCCTGTCTCAGAAAACAACAAACAAGAAAAGTAAAGGGCAGTGGTGGAACTCCAGATTCTCCTTCCTGTGCCTTCAATCCCAGCACAGGAAGGAGAATCTGGAGTTCAAGGTCAGCCTGGGCTAAATTAGATTCCCATCTCAGAAAAGGGAAAAGAAGGGCAGGAGAGGTGGCTCAGCCGTTAAAGGCTAGGCTCACAACCAAAAAAGGGAAAAGAATCTGTGACATAACATTTATAAACAAATTTATGAAATTCACAATTTGATCAGAAATTTACTGATTTCGCAGCGCAACGGTTATTGGGCTGATTCTGTTCTCTATGCAGACCTTCTGTAGATATTCTACACTACATGCGGGAGTGGTCCAAGACAGCACAGGCTTTGAGACACACTTTTTTTTTTTTTTTTTGGTTTTTTCGAGACAGGGTTTCTCTGTAACTTTGGAGCCTGTCCTGGAACTAGTTCTTGTAGACCGAGTTGGCCTCAAACTCACAGAGATCCACCTGCCTCTGCCTCCCAAGTACTGGTATTGAAGGTGTGTGCCACCACTGCCCGGTCGAGACGCATTCTTACCATGTTGTCTTAGCTGAAACTTGCTCTGTAGATCTGACTGTCCCTCAACTCTGCCTCTAAATGTTTTGTTTGTTAATACACTAACTTTTTATTGTTTGAGAATTTCATACAGGCGTTTAATGTGTTTTAAGTTCACCTCCCACTCCCCCTCTTCTAATGCACTCCTTATCCTTCTACCATTATCTAATACCAACTTCCTGTGTTTATTTTTTCTTTCTTTACACCCACTGAGTCTACTTAGTGCTGCTAGTGTGTGCTTGGGTGTGGGGAACTACTAGAACACAGATAGTATTCCCATCGAGGGGCCACAGCCTTAGAGAAAACTGACTCCCGGGGCTGGAGAGACGGCTCAGAGGTTAAGAGCACTGACTGCTCTTCCAGAGGTTCTGAGTTCAATTCCCAACAACCACATGGTGGCTCACAGCCATCTGTAATGAGATCTGGTGCCCTCTTCTGGCCTGCAAGCATACAGACAGAGCACTGCATACATAATAAATAAATAATCTTTTAGAAAGAAAGAAAGGAAGGAAGGAAGGAAGGAAGGAAGGAAGGAAGGAAGGAAGGAAGGAAGGAAGAAAACGGACTCCCTCTCTCAGCAGCAGCAGCTCTGTGACCTGCCCCCACATGCTGGATTGTGTCTGATCTTACACAGGTCGTGTGCATGCTGTCACAACTGCTGTGAGTTCTTTCTTATGTGCAATCCCTGACTGTGTCCAAAAATAGCTTTGTTTCTAATTATTTTTATAGATATCTAAATATTGACGGCTTACTGTCAGTGTTCTGCTACTCCCTATTGAATAGCTGCATATGGTTTCTAAGGCAAAATACATACGAATTCACACCATTTGCAGCTGTGTGATAGACCCCAAAGTGACTAATTACTAAGGTGTTTACATGAGCATGCTGACAGATGCTGACCACGTCCTTTACCTCACCAAAATGCGGGGTTCCTGAAGGATAGCTAGTACTGCCAGTGCAGTATAGGTCTGTCTAAAGAAGCAGTTCTCAACCTGTGGGTCCTGACCCTATAAGGGGTCAAATGACCCTTTTACAAGGGTCATTTAAGATCATTGAAAAACACAGATATTACACAGAATTTACATTGTATTTCATGACAGTAGCAAAATTAGTTATGAAGTAGCAATTGAAACAATTTTATAATTGCGGTTACCACAACGTGAAGAACTTTATTACAGTGGCAGCAGAAGAAGGTTGAGAACCACTGGTCTAAGCATATAAGGCAAAGCAAAATTCCAAATTCTCCACTCTTTTTTAATTTTTTTTTTTTTTGAATTTTCAAGACAGAGTTTCTCTGTCTTGGAACTTACTCTGTAGACCAGGCTAGCCTCAAACTCAGAGAGATCCGCCTGCCTCTGCCTCACAAGTGGTAGGATTAAGGGTGTAAGCCACAATCACCTGGCTTACATCCAGACTCATAAAAGACTAAACCTACTATTTAATCTTGACTGTGTAAGAACAACCAGGAAGAGCATCAATGGAATAAATGGGGCCTAAAAGCACCATACACATATCTACTCGAAATATGGGCTGCAAAACTACCTGTTATTGGTGAAAAATGAGAAAATCTTAAAAACCAAAAGCCACTGTAAGCACGGAGATGCCTGCTGCACGTATCACATTATTCATACTCAGCCATTAGAATCATCCATTATGAAGACCAGAGATCAGCTAGAAGTAAACTGAGTCACTTATGCCAAAGTCAGCCAAGCCTGGCAAACCCCACAGTGGGAAGAAAGCCAACTGCCACAAGTGTCCTCTGGCCTCCACAGGCGCGCTGTGACCATGAGCGAGACAGACAGAACACGGAAAGTGGAGAATCTGAGGGACAGAATGTGAACCGTGTGGGTGCTCACTGCAACACTGCCCTAAGTACATTTCACAAAAGAAAATGTTTTCAAGACAGGTTTTTAAATGAGTGGATTTGGTACTACAGAGAAGGCTCAGAAGTTAAAAGCATAGACTGCTCTTCCAGAGGCCCTGGGCTCTATTGCCGGCACCCACACGGTGGTTCACAGCCATCTGCAGCTCCAGTTCCAGGTGGCCTGACTCCCTCTGCTGACCTCTGCAGGCACCAGGCATGCATATGGTGCACAGACACACATACAGGCAAAAGACCTCCCCCACACAAAATAATTAAAGAGGAATAAATAAAGTAAGTTTTGCTGGGCATAGTAGCTTACGCTGTATGTGTCAGCACTCAGGAGGCTGAGGAAAATGGAGTATAGAAAACTTTAGCCACCTTGAACTACAGTGACTTCCAGGACAGTATGGACCCAGTCTAAAGAAAGTTTAAAAGTTGTGCTCTGTACTACTTATAAAATTGAAAATAAAGGCCATGCAGTGTTGGCATATGCTTTTAATCCCAGCACTCAGGAGGCAGAGGCAGGCGGATCTCTGTGAGTTCAAGGTCAGCCTGGTCTACAAGAGCTAGTTCCAGGACAGGCTCCAAAGCTACAGAGAAACCCTGTCTCAAAAAGAAAAAAAAAAAAAAAACAAAAAAAAACCCTGAAAATATAAAGCTTCACTTTGCAAAATGTTATTTTCACTGGATAAATACAGGCGATGCTGTATGTTAGTGGGTTATATACCATGGATCAACCAAATATAAACAAAAACATTTAGGGGGAAAATCCATCTGTAAAGAACATGTATACATATTGTTCCTGTCTCTAGTCCCTACCACGCTGTGCTATTTTCATGGCATTTACATTGTATCAAGTATTACAAATCAGATATTGAATGTATAGAAGAGGTTGCACTTAGGCTATATGCTGACACTATGTAATTTAATATATGAAACTTAAAAATCTGAGGAGTTGCTGGGTGGGGGCGCACGCCTTTAACCCCAGCACTTGAGAAGCAAAGGCAAGTGGATCTCTGAGAGTATGAGGTTAGCCTTGTCTACAGAATGAGTTCTAGGACATCCAGGGCTACATGGAGAAACTCTGTCTCAAAAAAACAAAAAGAGAAAAAAAAAAGGAAAAGAAAAAAATGTCCCCTTGTAAAAGCACAGTTTCAAAGCCATGGAAAACCTCTTACCTCACTTCTTCACCAGCAAAGTCAAACACCTTGGTGATCTTCACTTTTTCTGACTCTTTAGGTTTCTCCAGCTCATCTGCTTTGACCAACAACTTCTCTGAGCTAGTCTCTTCAGTCTCCTCTGCTGCCTAAATAAAGAGTAAGAAACGGAATCAGGCCTGTAGTGATACACACCTTTAAGCCCAGCACGCAGGAGGCAGAGACTTGAGGATCACTACTAATTTAAAGCCATCCTGGTCTACATAGTGAGTTCCAGGCCAGTTAGGGCTACACAGTGAGACCCAGTCTGAAAAATAAACAATTCAGGTTTACCAAGGTTTAAGACTAAAAGAACTGTCTGAACATGCTGTTTAGGGTTATTCTCCTATGTTTCATTTTCAATCAGTTAAAAATAACTGGAGAGCCTGGAGAGATGGCTCAATGGTTGAGAGCACTGAATGCTCTTCCAGAGGACCAGGTTAAATTTTCAAAAGCCATAAGGTAGCTCACAACCACCTATAACTCCAGTTCCCCAAAAATAAAAACAAAAACAAAAACCCTGATGCCCCCTTCTGGCAACTATGGGTACTACATGCATGTGGTACATAGACATACATGCAAGTAAATCACCTATACACATAAAATGAAATAACATAAACTTATTGGAGAGGTTGGGAAGATGACTCAGCAGTTAAGAGTTTTTGCAAAGGTAGGGTGGTGATGGTGGCGCACGCCTTTAATCCCAGCACTCTGGAGGCAGAGGCAGTAGGATCTCTGTGAGTTCAAAGGCCAGTTGGTCTAAAGAGTGAGTTCCAGAACAAGCAGGGCTACACACAAACCTTGTCTCAAAAAATAAATAAATAAGAATAAAAAAATAAATAAATAAAATAAAAAGACTTTTTGCAGAAGACCCAGCTCAGTTCTTAGCACCCAAGTCAGGCAACTCATAACTGCCTATAACCCCAGCTCCAGCCTTTGGCCAACGTGGGCACCTGAACTTATACGCACATAGGCACAGACATAAACTCATAATTAAAAACAATAGCAAATAAATCTTTTTAAAAATTTATTTTTATTTAGGTATATACATTTATCTAGGTATATATACGTGTATAAGCCACAGGCATACAGATGCTTTGGGAGGCCAAGGAGGGCATTAAATTCCCTGGAGCTAGAGTTACAGGCATTTGTCAACTACCTGATAGGGTGCTGAGAACTGAACTAAGGGCCTTTGGAAGAGCAGTAAGTGCTCTTAATCACCGAGCCATCTCTCCAGCCCAATAAATAAATCTTTAAAAAAGTTTGCTAGAAACGTATGTCATCAGAACAGCTCATTCTTCCTGTTGCTAAGGCATGCTTTGCTTTTCACTTAGTAAGGTCACTATCAAAAGGCATTTAGCTGGCTTTCTGTTTGAGATTCAAATCTCAGTCAGTTTGTAAATTTTTTAAAAAAAAGGAGTTCGGGTGGTGGTGACACATGCCTTTAATCCCAGCACTTGGGAGGCAGAGGCAGGTGGATCTCTGTGAGTTTGAGACCAGCCTGATCTACAGAGCAAGTTCTAGAACAGCTAGGGCTACACAGAGAAACCCTGTCTCGAAAAACAAAAACGAAGCTCCTGTGGAACTGAGGGTGTTTCTTTCTTTCTTTCTTTTTTTTTTTTTTTTTTTTTGGTTTTTTCGAGACAGGTTTTCTCTGTGGCTTTGGAGCCTGTCCTGGAACTAGCTCTGTAGACCAGGCTGGTCTCGAACTCACAGAGATCCACCTGCCTCTGCCTCCCAAGTGCTGGGATTAAAGGCGTGCGCCACCATCGCCCGGCTCTGAGGGTGTTTCTAGAGAGGTATTTATCCCATCAGTCTCTCAAGCTTACCTTAACTTGTGAGCTTGGAGCTGCTTTTGATTTTGGTCCCACATCATTAAGGAAGCTAGCCCATAATTCATCTTCCTTCTTCTTCCTTGCATTCTCAGATCCAAGGCCTCCTTCTTGGTCCTCTTCATCCTCTTCACTGCTGCTACCTCTGGATTCTTCCTTGCCGTCCTCCTCTTCGTCTTCTAACAAGAGGCCACTTTGTTTTCTCTTTCTAATCACCAGTAGCCACCCAGAAAAAGGAAGACAAAACAGAATGCAAAATTATTCATTCTTTCATCAATCCTTAGACCACCTTACACACTGGAGAGTTTAAATCTGTAAATTTCTAGTAACATAATAGAAGACAGAGTAGGCAAACAGATTTAAAACTATTTAAAAATATTTATTCAGTTACTTAATGTCTATGTGTGTGTTCCTGAGTGTATGTATGTGCACCAAATGGCACACAAGAGCCTGTGGAGACCAAAAGAAGATGCTAAATCACCTCGGACTAAGGTTACAGGCAGTTGCAAGCCTCCATGTAGATGCTGAGAACTGAACCCAGTTCCTCTGCTAGAGCAGTAACTGTTCCTAACCTCTGAACCAACTCTCCAGCCCTGACTTAGTTTTTTCATTGTTCATTTTTCCAAAAAGAATTTCTCTGTGTAGCCCTGGCTGTCCTGGAACTGGCTCTGTAGACTAGGCTGGCCTCAAACTCAGAGATCCACCTGCCTCTGGAGTGCTAGGATTAAGGCATGTACCACGACAGCAGGGCTAATTTTTTTTAAGTATATTTATTCATCAACAATAGTACAATTAAGAATTATATCACACACTGGAAAGACTTCCACAAGTTTCTCCATGCTTTCAAATTCTTGGCATGTTACTCTCTGAGATTCAGGAACAATAAATTAACATCCCAGTATTCTCAGGGTTTTTAAATCATATTTTAAACATATTTCTTTTCTTTTTTTTTTTTTTTTGGTTTTTCGAGACAGGGTTTCTCTGTAGCTTTGGAGCCTGTCCTGGAACTAGCTCTGTAGACCAGGCTGGTCTCGAACTCACAGAAATTCACCTGCCTCTGCCTCCCAAGTGCTGGGATTAAAGGCGTGCGCCACCACCGCCCGGCAAACATATTTCTAATAATCTTCACAGTCTATAATTTGAGTAGCTGGAATTCTTATTTAAAGAATAAAATACATTGAATCTAGTATTGCTTACAAAGTTTAACTACATCCTGCAGGAATATTTAATGAAAATTTAAATTTTAGGCCTCCCAGTAATATGGGATCATACATGGATACTGCCCGTGTAAGGACTTATTTGCATTGCAAATGTGTTGTACCTGAAGGATTTATATGACATACACTATAAGCATACGATGTGTGCGAACTCTTTAGTAAGTACTGTCTTTTTATTACTCCCCATTTCTATCTAATAAAGGGGGCGTTGACTGGAGGGATGGCTCAGTGGTTAAGAACACTGGCTGTTCTTCCAGAGGTACTGAGTTCAATTCCCAGCAACCACATGGTGGCTCACAACCATCTGTAAAGAGATTTGGCGCCCTCCTCTGGTGAGCAGACATACATGCAGACAGAACACTGTATACATAATAAATGAATGATGAATAAAGGGAACTGTTGAGCTAACTAGAACCTTAAATTTAGTAAGGTTAGTATGTCAAAACTGTTATTTTCACTAAGAAAACACCTGAGGCAGGTATGGTGGTGCACACCTTCAATCTGAACACTCAAACACAGGCTTGAATATTTCTATGCATGGGAGGCCAGGTTGATCTACATAGTGAGTTCCAGACCTGCCAAGCTACACAGTGAGAGCCTGTCTCAAAAACAAAACAAGCAGGCAGACAAAAAAATGAAAATAAAAAGCCCAACAACTAAAAAGATATAAAAAGAAAAATACCTAAGATCACCTCATGAGATTAATAATGAGGTTTTTTAGAAAAAAGTTCTATAAACATATGTGCGAAGTAATTTTTTATTTCTGAAAGCCACCCCACTTGGAGAACAAAGTCTGCTGACTCTCAAACTTACTTGCATCATTTTCTTCCAAACACTAAAACTACAGCAGTTTCATGCCACCCTCAAAAATAACACAAGTTCAAATATAGAAAAAGAGAACTGGGCCCAAGACTTTAATCAGTACACGTTTTTACTATTTTGACTTTGAGAACATCATATAGTTCAATGTTCGTTTTCTTCTTTTCATAAACTGCAATCTGCTTTTTGCTTCAATGCAAGACAGAAACAGCAGTGACAGAAAGAGTCCTAAGAAGAGGCCTCCACCTGACTTATATTCTGAGACTTTCCTGGTTTGGGATAGGACTGCATTTCAGAGCATGGCCTGTGGAAAATCAACAGAAAATAATTCAATTTACATAGCCTTAGACCAAACGAATTCAACACCTTCCAATATGACTTACAAAAATCCTTGAGCCAGCACATGTTCTACCAATGTTTTCTGAGCTTTGCTGTAGCAGAGGCCATGCACTCTCACTGTCTCTCAGTGAGGGGATGCTTAAGTCACATCAGGACTATTCATAAGCACGAACTACAGTCACTCACAGGAAATACGTCTACGACTGCCATGTGCCCTTTACCATCGCGGACTCAGTGAGAACTGTCACGGCAGCGCCGCCTGGAACCACACTCCTGTTCAGACGACTGAGACAAGAGACTCAAGAATGGTCCATGAGGGCTGGAGAGATGGCTCAGTGGTTAAGAGCATTGTCTGCTCTTCCAAAGGTCCTGAGTTCAATTCCCAGCAACCACATGGTGGCTCACAACCATCTGTAAAGAGGTCTGGCGCCCTCTTCTGGCCTTCAGGCATACACACAGAATATTGTACACATAATAAATAAATAAATATTTAAAAAAAAAAAAAAAAAGAAAGAATGGTCCAGCCTGAGCAACACAGAGAGACCTGTCCAAGGGAGCGAGAGGTGGCGTGGTATGCAGTGTGCTACCCTTTTTATTCTAATTTTTAAATAAAGAGAGCAGGAGATAGAGACCCATGCCAAGTGTGACAGTGTCTGAGCTAACAGCTTCTCAGGTAGGAAGAGAGGATTACATCCTGTAGCACAGGATTGCTTTAACCACATGCACATTTTACCTAGCTATTTTTTAAACTATTTTTAAAAAATTATTTTTAAACTAGTTGAAGGCCATGATTTTTTTTAATGATTTTATTTATTTTTATTTTATGTGCATTGGTGTTTTGCCTGGTATGTCTATGTGTCAGATCCCTTGGAACTGGAGTTATAGACAGCTGTGAGCTGCCATGTGGGTGCTGGGGATTGAATTCCAGTACTCTAGTAGAGCACCACTGAGCCATTTCTCCAGCCCATTTTGTTTTTGCTGACAGGCTTTACCTGTGTAGTACTGGTTATCCTGAAACTCTCATTCTTTAGACCAGGCTGGCCTTGAACTCATAAAGATATACCCGCCTCTCCCTCCGGAGGGCTGGAATTAAAAGTATGCATCACCGCCTCCCAAATGAAGGCCCAGATTTTAATTTTAGACTATCAGTAAATATTTCCCTCATACAGAAAGGTGTTAGAAACACTGGCAACTGATGGGTAGCAGTGGCGCATGCCTTTAATCTCAGTGCTCAGGAGGCAGAAGCAGGATCTCTATGAGTTCGAGGCCAGCATGGTCTACAAAGCAAGTTCCAAGACAGTCCAATACAAGGAGTATTACACAGAGAAAACCTGTCTCGAAAGATCAAACAAACAAAAAACAACCCCCCTACAAACACACACACACACTGGTTCATGCCTACAATCCAGGAAGCTGAAGCTGGAGGCTAGCCTAGGCTGCACAGTGAGTCCCAGGAAGCCTATGCTACAGCACACACACACATAATAAATGTGAAAAGAAAGACAGCCATCTATCATGAGAGCAATCTCAGCAATAAAGATAGCTCTTATTGTCAGGGCCTTGAGGGCAGCATCACCTGGCTGGAATGCTCTGCACCTTCCTTCTTTTCCCTTTGGTTTTCTCAGTCTGCTCGTCACCATCCACTTCATCCTCCTTCACTAACTCGTTGACATCATCTTCACTGTACTCTCCACCTGGAACCATACAACAGGGCGGTCAGACAGCTGGAACGGGAACGAAGATTTCATAAAACATTAGGAACGAAGTCTGACCAGGCATGTGTGGGAAGTGGAGGCAGGAGACTCAGAAGTTCAGACTTTTTCTCAGTTACACAGTGGGGTTGAAGTCAGCCTGAGCTACATGAGTCCTTGTCTCCTTGTCTCAAAAGCAAATAAGCAACAAAACCTCTAAAACAACAGCAACAAGAAAACAAATCAAAAGCTTTAGCCCTCTTTTAAGATAAATATTTCTGAGTAGGGCATGGTGGCACATGCCTTTAATCCCAGAACTTTGGAGGCAGAGGCAAGCAGATAGCTCCAAGCCAGCCAGGACTATAGAGCGAGTTCCAGTAAGAACTACACAAAGAAACCCTACCTTGGGGGGGGGAGGGGGAGACAGAGAAAGGAAGGAAAGAAGGAAGGAAAGAAAGATGCAGGATCTGTCACTACAGTAGCAGTGAACATCACTGAAATTCAAGTAGTATTTTTATATAACTTTAATATAAAGGGTTTCCTGGAGGGGTTAACAAACTAGCTTATTCCAGGCAAGTAAAACAAAAGGTGGAATCAGGGCACCAGCTGCACAGAACGTCACAGGTGGCAGGAAGGCAAACACTAGACCTACAGACAGCAAAGCTCAGAAGCAACAGACTTTGCTCAAAGATCCAGAGCCCCCAAAGCATGGTGGCAGTACCTGTGAGTCCCCACAAGAAGCTGGTCTGGAGCTCAAGGAGGCCAGACAGGACTTTCATTCTGGCTATGAGCATTTAATATAAAAACAATAGCAAGGAGCTGGGCATGGTGGGGCACACCTTTAATTCCAGCACTTGGGAGGCAGAGGCAGGAGGATCTCTGTGAGTTGGAGGACAGCTTGGTCTACAAAGTGAGTTCTAGGATAGCCAGGGCTACACAAAGAAACCCTGTCTCAAAAAACAAAAAAAGACAGAAGAGGGGCGGTGGTGGCTCACACCTTTAATCCCAGCACTTGGGAGGCAGAGGCAGGCAGATCTTTGTGAATTTGAGACCAGCCTGGTCTACAAGAGCTAGTTCCAGGACAGGCTCCAAAGCTACAGAGCCGGGCGGTGGTGGCGCACGCCTTTAATCCCAGCACTCGGGAGGCAGAGGCAGGCGGATCTCTGGGAGTTCGAGGCCAGCCTGGGCTACAAAGGGAGTTCCAGGACAGGCTCCAAAGCCACAGAGAAACCCTGTCTCGAAAAACAAAAAACAACAACAAAAAAAAAAAAAAAAAAAAAGAAACCCTGTCTTGGGGGGGGAAAAAAGAAAAAAGGCTTTAAAAAAAAATAATTTCAGGGGCTGGAGAGATGGCTCAGAGGTTAAGAGCACTGGCTGCTCTTCAGGAGGTCCAGAGTTCAATTCCCAGCAACCACATGGTGGCTCACAACCATCTGTAATGAGATCTGGTGCCCTCTTCTGGCCTGCAGTCATACATGGAGTCTGAACACTGTGTACATAAATAAATCTAAAAAGAAAAAAAAAATAATAATAATTTCAAAAGTTATGTGTGAGCAGAGGTGTATGTGCACAGTACTTGTAGAGGACAGAGCTGGGTTCTGTCCAATGTGGATGCTGGGAACCAAACTTGGGTCTGCTGCAAGAGCACCTCACTTTCTTAATCATTGAGCCATCCATCCCTCCAGACCCCAGAGGAAGCTTCTTCGGCTTCTTCGCTTTGGAAGCTGTCTTAGGTTTTTATTGCTGTGATCAAACACAATGACCAACTACAGAGAGAAACCCTGTCCCGAAAACACAAAAAAACAAAAACAGCATGACTAAAGAAGACAACTCAAAGAGGAAAAGGTTTATTTCACCTTACAGCTTACAGTCCATCAAGAAGGAAGTCAGGGCAGGAACCTGGAGGCAAGAACTGAGCAGAGGTCATGGAAAAGTGGTTTTTACTGACTTGCTCCCTATAGCTTGCTCGACCTGTTTTCTTAGAGCACCCAGTCTGGGGGTAGCGCTACCCACATCAACCATCAATCCTGAAAATGCACCACAGGCTTGTCAACAGGCCAATCTGGTGGGGGTATTTCCTAATTGAGGTCCCATTTCCCAGATGACTCTAGCTTGTGCCACGGAGACACAAAACCAGCCACAAAGCAGCACCGTTGAGCTGGGACGGTGTGCTGTCACTCAGAGAACAAATGTCTGGGAACACTCGGACGATGACTGAATGCAGCAGAAACAAAAAGCCCATGACAATAAAATGCACGTTTCTAGCTACACATTTTTCCCCCATTTGCCTTCTTTCAAACAGTATTTCTGTTTTGAGATTTTGTTTTGTTCTGGACAGTCATGCGTACCTCAGGCTGGCCTCACTCACAGTGCAGTTGAGACGGCCATGATCTTCCCAGTTCTACCTCCCAGATGCTAAGGTTAAGGAAGAGTGTTATCGGACAGCACACCCCAACTTCTTCACCATAGACTCTTCTCAAGAAGGCAAGGGGTCCGGAAAGACTTAAAGCTGATGTAATAATTTTACTCTATAATGCGAGGGTCCTCAGGTTCTCTCTCCCATGGCACCTTCCCACTTCTACTGCCCATGGGTTAGCTCCCTCATCTCCTCCTTCCACAACAGAATGATGTTCAGAGAAGCACAGCCCATATATACTCTTCGTATCTCTCCTCTGTGATCCTCTGCACTCATCTTTGGCAACGCGCTTTCTCAACACCTTTTCCATCTTGTTGCTGTGGTACACACTGCTATGGGGGTGGCTGACGGCTCCAAGTTCTCCAGACTCACAGGCAAACAGTGTCTCCCACACCAAGGCTGTGTATGGAATAGGAGGCAAAGAGTAAAAGGAACTTTTTTTTTTTTTTTTTTTGATTTTCTGAGACAGGGTTTCTCTGTTGCTTAGGAGCCTGTGGAACTCACTTGGTAGATCAGTCTGGCCTTGAACTCACCGAGACCTAGGATTAAAGGCACCACCAGCCCAGAAAGAAGCCTTGGGACAGGTGGTGGTCTTCTTCAGTTGCTGCTCTCCTCCCCAGTACAAGTCTTTGAAAGGTGCCTGTGAGGAGCAATACAGGGAGACTGCCTAGGTTCGCATCCCACTCAGCTAGCTCACTATGTACCCTTAGCTAGTTATGGAACTCACTATGTAGACCAGGCTACCCTCAAATTAATCTGAGCCTGCTTCTGCCTCTCAAGTGCTAGGATCAGAAGTGTGTGCCACCATGCCCAGCACACAGCTACTATCCAGATTGGTGATTTGACTATTTGTTTAAGCTTTCTGATCCTCAGCCTTTTCATCTGTAAAATGGACAGTACAAAAGCACACACCTGGAAGCACCGTGTGACTGAGTTAGTGTGAGTTATAATTAAAGTATTTTAGAGGTATGTGCACCCAAAAGGCATTCTCAAACGGAACAGTTAACCTCTTTCTGAACAGTGAGACAATGATGTCCTCTAAGCTCCTTAAAGACTGACAGCTAAGCTAGAGTAGAAGGACCCTTCTAATCATTCCTACTCAGCATCACAGCAGAAGTATCAAGTGCAGAATGTCAAGCAAAAGAAATATAAGAGTATGTGAATAAGACTAAAGCTTCCTGTTCAGCCTTGACATAATTATCTACCTGAAAAATACCATGGAACCTCCAGAACCTCCAGAACTAATATATGGAGATGACACCATGTTCACAGACTGGTAGAGAAGACTGTTATCAATTCCCCCCAAACTGACCTACAGAGTCAGTGCAATTCCAAACAAAATCCAGGCAAAGTATCTGTGGAGACTGAAGCCACATGAGCCATGAGAACCTGCTTGGTAGAGGCAAACAGACGTTGGAGGGGGGTGCATTGTAACTACAACAGTGGAGAAGGCCTTACACAGGGTCAATATAACAATGACGATTCCAGAAAAACAAAATAGAAAAAAACTTCTGGGGTGGAGTTTCTAGAAGGCTCACTGACTGCAAACAAAATCATGCCAACGTGTCTGATGACAATAATGACAGTCCAGCGTCAGAAAAACGGCAGTAAAGACAAAAGTCCTCCTGAGACAGAGCCTACGTGGGGAGCAGAAAATCAACTGCTTCTTATCCCCTGCAGCACTGGGGATCAACCCAAGATACTGTACAAGCCAGCCAAGGCCTCTATCTCTGAGCTGCATCTCCAGCCCACAAGACAGACTTGCTGGCAACACTGGGACCCTGCAAGCCAAGCTACACTTTCACAATTCTGATGGAAAACTTCTTCCAACCCAGGCTTCTGTTATCACCCAACCATCAAACAGGCCTGCGGTAACATTCCAGGTCCCAGAGCAAGGTTTCTGCCATGCAGCCTTCTTCAGGAAGCCATTAAATGTTCTCTTCTCATTTTGGTGGAACATGTCAAAAAAGAAGACCACAGGCACCAAGAAAGAATGAATCTGAGGTTGGCACAGGTGGAGGGAGGAGGACAAGGAATTCAAAGTTAAACCAGTTACATACAGACCTCAAGGCCAGCCTGGGATACAAGATACCCTGTTGAGAGAGACAGAAAGAGACAGGCAGGCAAACCGGCAGACAGGAGACCAAACACAGGAAAAAGAATAAAGGAGACCTGTGGTAATGATGGTGAAAGACCAAAGGTTTAACATTCCAGAAGGCGGAGAGAGAGAAACTACACCAAAACAAAGCAAGGCCAAGACAAAGACATACCTCCAAGAGATGAAGATAAAAACCCAAGGAATCTAAGCACTATTTTGGGAGATTATTTTGGCAATTCTGAAAGCTCGTAGTCAAATTAATGGTAAGAACATGGACAGCTAACACTGAGGAAGAACAAGATGGCTCAGTGGATAAAAGCACTTGCCGCCAAGCCTGACAACCTGGGAGCCACATAGCGGAAGGAGAGCACCAACTCCTCCATGTTGTCCTCTGCTGCCTGCATGCACACTGTTCTCTCTCTCTCTCTCCTCTCTCTCTCTCTCTCTCTCTCTCTCTCTCTCTCTCTCTCTCTCTGTCACACACACACACACACACACACACACTCTCTAAATACATGTAAAAACAAAACAGATAATCATTAATACCAGAGAAAGGTAGTCTAGTTACAGCAACCACAGCACACCACAGGGCTCAGCTGTGAACATCACGTCCATACAATCAGCAAAAAGGTAAACTTGGAATACTTATCTAATCAAAACAGGTACAGTGGCAGGTGGGGGAATTAAAGAGGTTGAAGAATGCATGTTGGAGACAGAAGAATGAGATCCAGGTGCCAAAAAGAGTCTATGTATGATTCAAAGGAAACCAGCAAAGCCAAGCCAGAAAAGGGGAAAGCAGTTTTCTTAAATGGACTGAGATATCCAACTATGTTTGAGTATGTGTATATATAACTTTCATCAAAATGATGAAAACAAGTTCCAAAAATGACCACTCTGGCTGTTGGCAGAGGTATAGCATTTGGCTAGCATGTTAGAGACGCTGGGTTTTATTCCTCAGCTTCTGAGGGTGGGGTGGGGACAGGGTGGAAAGAGAAAATGTTGGTAGATGGGATGAGGAAAACAGCCAGAAAATTAAGGAGAATCCTAGTGAAAGAAAATGGTAGTTTAGAATAAAATGACAGCCATGAAATTGGCTGGGGTAACTTTTCAGATACAATAGAAGCTTTATATTTTAAAGTTGGGGGAGGGGTCTGGAGCAATGGCTTAGCCTTAAGAGCACTCCTTACTCTTGGACTCACGTGGTGGATCACCACCATCTGTAACTCAAGGTCCTCCTGACCCCTATGAGCTCCCAGTACACAAGCAATCATGCAGGCATAAAACACATTCATAAAATACAATCTAAAAATCTAAAAAATGGGCCAGGCAGTGGTGGCACACGCCTTTAATTCCAGCACTGGGGGGAGACAGAGGCAGGCAGGTGTCTGTGAGTTTGAGGACAGCTTGATTTACAAAGCGAGTTCCAGGACAGCCAGAAAAGCACAGAGAAACCCTGTCTCAAAACAAAAATCTAAAAACAATTTTAAAAAAATAAATTGAAAAGCTGTCTAGAGGGAGGGCGCTGAAGAGACAGCTCAGCAGTTAGGAGCCTTTGGCCCTCTCACAGAAAGGACTGGAGTTCCATTTCCAGCATCCATAACAATCACCTGTGACTCCAAGTCCAGGAGATCTGACAGTCTTTTCTGGCTTCCTCAGGAACCCACACACATACATATATATGCAGACATATATATGAAATTTAAAATGAAATCTTAGAATGTTTACTGCATCCTCCCATCCCCTGTGGTACTCGTGCATATGCCTTCCTGTAGGGACCAAAGCCCAACCATCAGCATCACTCTTAACAAAGTCGTCCACCTTGTTTGAAGCCCACAAATGAGGTTATTGGCTTGCAGAAGGGCACCCCTGTCCTTCCCAGCACCGGTGGTATCATAAGCATTGAGCATTTACACCAGACATTTTTACTAAATGGATTCTGGAAACTGAATTCAGGTCTTTATGTTTGCAAGGCAAGCATTTTACCAACTGGGGCATTTTTCCAGACTCCCTCCCTCCTCGCAGGACAAGGTCTTATTGTATTTTCTGGGTTGGCCTGGAATTTACAAGGTTGGCCAGGCTATTTTCAAACTTATAGCAATCCTCCTGCCTCAGAGTCCCCCAAGTTTCTGGATTATGTGCTTATACTACCATACCTGGCACAACTTAACTCTGTGACTGCATGGATAAATAAGAATGACTAGGAGGGCCGGATGATGGTGGCACAGGCCTTTAATCCCAGCACTTGGGAGGCAGAGGCAGGCGGATCTCTGTGAGTTCAAGGCCTACAGAGCAAGTTCCAGAACAGGCTCCAAAGCTACACAGAGAGACCCTGTCTCGAAAAACAAAACAACAAACAAAGAATGACTCGGAGGTAGGTGTGTGTGTGTGTGTGTGTGTGTGTGTGTGTACTGTGGCTGCGGGAAGGTGCAGCATCTTCCTCTAGGAGTTTTCCACACCTTATTTTTTGAGACAGTGTTTTTCACTGAACCAGAAGCTCACTAAGCCAGTGAGATCCCAGGATTGTGCCTGTCAATACTCAAAAAGCCACAGTTAGAGGCACCAACAAGCTACCTCCAGCTTTAACATGGGCGCTGGAGATCTGAACTCCAGAGTCTCGTGTTGTAGAGCAGGCCCTCTTATCTACAACCCCGAAAGTTGCTTTTCACCTACACCGGAAGAAATACCTTTAAGGAAATGGTTAAGCCAGGACAAGGTACAAGATAAGTAAGGGGTATGTTTTCGTATTAAGATACCTTGGACTGAGGCCGGGCGGTGGTGGCGCACGCCTTTAATCCCAGCACTCGGGAGGCAGAGGCAGGCGGATCTCTGTGAGTTCGAGACCAGCCTGGTCTACAAGAGCTAGTTCCATGACAGGCTCCAAAGCCACAGAGAAACCCTGTCTCGAAAAACCAAAAAAAAAAAAAAAAAAAAAAAGAATTGAGTTCAGAGCCCCAGCACTCACATAAAAGCAAGGCATAATAGTACACACCTGTAACCCCAGTGCTGGGGGAAAGCGCAAAAACAAGTGAATCTCCGGTGCTCTCTATCTAGCCAGTATAGATAAAATGGCAAGTCCCAGGGTCGGGGAAAAATCCTGTCTCAAAAAAATAAGATAGAAGCCGGGCGATGGTGGCGCACGCCTTTAATCCCAGCACTCGGGAGGCAGAGGCAGAGGCAGGCGGATCTCTGTGAGTTAGAGACCAGCCTGGTCTACAGAGCTAGTTCCAGGACAGGCTCCAAAGCCACAGAGAAAACCTGTCTCGAAAAACCATGCATGCACAGGTGAGCACAAAAATGCACTCACAAGTTCGAGGCCAGCCTGGTCTACAAGAGCTAGTTCCAGGACAGGCTCCAAAACCACAGAGAAACCCTGTCTCGAACCCCCCCCCCCAAAAAAAAGATACCTTGGACTGGGAAGATGGCTTATGGCTTAGTGGTTAAAAGTACAAGTTGCTTTTCCCAAAGAACCAAAGTTCGAGTCCCATCACCCGTTCAATGGATCACAATCATCCACTGACGATTCCAGGGGATCCAATGCCCTCTTCTAGCCTCTGAAGACACCAGGTATGCACGGAGAGCACAGATAGATGTCCATGGAGGCAAAACACTCATATACATAAATAAATGAATAAAAAGATTTGTCTTGACCTCGCACGAGTTGAGATTCTTAACGTGCCCCACCCCCACCTCCAAAAAAGAAGATAGCTGAACCATTAAGAGTGTGTGCTACATTTTCGGAGGACCTGACTTTGGTTCCTAGCATCCATGTCGAGTGGCTTACAACTGAGATTGACTCCAGCCCCAGGGAAGCCAACATCGCCTTCTGGCTTCCCTGGCACCTGAACACACTGACATACATACACAGAAATAATAATAAGGGGCTGGCGAGATGGCTCAACGGCTAAGCGGGGCCAGGGTACGCGGTTGCCAGCACACACATGGCAGCTCACAAACCACCTGTAACTCCGGATGCTTTCCAGAGGATCCGGACGCCCTCTTCTGACCTTTAAAGCCCTAGGCATGCACATGGTGCACAAACAAACATGCACGGAAAACACTGGTATACATGATAAACGATTCATCGTAAAAAAGAAAACTTTTGAAAAGTTCTTAAAAGAGAGCAATGATTAGCCACTGCAAAGAGATAAGATCCATTATCACATGAAGTTTCTGACAAGCCAATCCCGTGGGAGCCCAGAAGCAGACAGCTCAGCCTCGGACTAGAAGGGAGCTGGCAACCCCCTAAAAACAGCCTCCAATGTCTGGGTCGACTTCCAGAACGCTTCAGAGCGACGACGCGCACAGCCTGCCAGCTTCATGCGCCAGTTCCCGCGCTCCGAGGGGGCGGCGGCCCAGGAGAGCAGCTGTGCAGAACCGACCCACGCGCGTTCCAGGTCGCCTGTGGGCCAGGGTCCTGCAGACGGAGACGCCAGACCCACGCGCCCCAGGGAACTCGAGGCCACGAGGCCCACGCCCTGGGGAACCTGGAGAGCCTCGAGTGAGGCGTGAAGCGTGGGAACAACCCTCCTCATGCTTCAAGCCGAATCGCTCACCCGACGGCACGTAGTCCTCATCCTCGTCCGACGTGGAGAAGTCTTCGGAGTCGAATTCCTCCATGCTGCTGTCACTTGGGGCCTGCTACCTACACGATTGCGGCCACTGCCCCCAAATAGCAAAGCTCTAGGGCGAGACCATAGAGGCGTTGGACCAGCAGCTAGGGCAGCCCTAAAGGCGTGCGCACAGGCGCAGACAGTGCCACGTGGTCAAATACGACACTTCCGGCTGGTGCGGTCGGCCGGCCTAAACTCTACGGGCCCTTATGGGATTTCGGACCCTCCCGGAAGCGATGCATGCTGGGGCTTGTAGTCTTCAGCTCTACCGTGCATCCTTGCTGGAGCGTGGCCTATTTGCGGAAATACAGTTGTCTCACTTTATACGGGTCTATTTATTTTCAAATTCGCTTACTCGGTAATTTTTTTTTTGTAACTCTAAAATCAATGATTAAAATGTCACTCCCGTACATGCGCAGCCAGTAAAAACTAAGAGTCGACAATGTGCTAAGTTCCCAGCGACTTTTGAGCAAGACTGAGGCTCCGCCTTCTTGGTTCAACTCTCCCGCGAGACTCATTAAGTAGTTTTAATGCCGTCTCAGCCTCCCCTTCGTTTTGGGTTTTTCTGGATGATTTTGCTTACAGCCTAAAATGGCTCCCAAGAATACTACTGAAACGCTGTCTAATTTTCTAAGGGCAAGAAGGCTGCGATGTGTCTTACTGAGGAAATCTGCCTGTTAAGTTAGTTGCGTTGTGGCCTGAGTTATAAGTGTTGTTGGCCGCGAGTTCAGTGTTAATGAATCAACAATCGGGTAATAACTAAAGAGAAAAGAAATCTGCTCGTCTGTGAGTGAAGCCACTGCACACAGTGCTAAATTGACACCTACAGTACATGATGAAGCAATGGGAAAGTTGGAAAAGCAATTAAATGTGTGGATTTGTGGGGACCAGAGAGATGGCCCAAAGGGTATGAAAGTATTTGTTGCTTTTGCAGAGGAACTGGGCTCTGTTCTCAGTAGTACACTGATGGTTCTCAACCACCCTGGAGTTCTGACCTCAGTGGGCACCAGGCACATGGTAGACACACATACACACATGCAGGTATGTACGCATAAGAATAAAAATTTGAAAGATTTCGTGGATTCGTGAGATGCCTGTCAGAAAACCGTAATGTGCCCGCAGTGAAGCATGCCTTTAATCTCAGCACTCCGGAGGAAACAAAAGCAAGCTGATCTGAGCCCAGGAGGCTAGAGTGAGTTCCAGGACAGCAAGGACTACACAGAGAAACCCTGTCTCAAAAAGAAAAAAAAGGAAAGAAAGAAAGCCACAGATATCTTCGTTTTCATGCCTCAAACACAGCCTTTCTCAACCAGCCCCTTGGTCAAGGTATAATTAAAGCTTTCAAGGCACACTATTCAAGGGAGCTTTTTTGTTGTTTTTTTGAGACAGGGTCTCACTACGTAGCTCTGGCTGTCCTGGAACTCAGGTACTTACACCCATTTTCCACCCAATCCCCGGTATCTGTGGATTTGCCTGTTCTGGATATTTCACACAAACAGAATATACAGTGTGTGATCTTCGTGGTTGCCTTAGCAGGGTGTTTTCAACGGAATTGTGTCCTTATATAATGTTTTACCTTTTGGGGAACTACCAGACTGTTTTCCAAGGGGATGCCCTGTCTGTATCAGCAGCAACAGCAACATATGAGAGCTCATTTCTCTGTCTACATCCTTGCCAACACCCTATGTTGTCTTTTTTATAGACTATGAAATGGCATCTTGTTAGAGTCTTGATTTGTATTTCCTTGATGACAAAAGATGTTAAATATCATGTCCTTATTGGTCAATGTGTATGTTCTTTGGAAAAAAAAAATGCCTTTTCAGTCAGGTGTGATAGTACATACCTTTAGCCCTAGCAGAGGTAGACAGATTTCTGTGAGTTGAAAGCCAGCCCTGGTTCCCACAGTGAGTTACAGGCCAGCCAGGGATACACAGTGAAACCCTCTCTCTCTCTCTCTCTCACATGCAAAGTCTCCTCAGAATTTTCACCCATTTTACAACTGGTTTTACTGACAGCATAAGTACTTTTAGTATCCTGGGTATGTCTCCCATATCTCTGTTTAGAGAATAGTTCCTCCGGTCTTCCTGAGGCCTTTTTGCACTTCTTGGTAATTGAGGGGTCAGTCTCTTTTCAGATGGTGTCATTAAAGGACAGATGGTGTGAGCCGCACCAACACCTCCTGCGGCTGTTTGAGCAGGACCTGGGTCTCTGGAACACCAGATGACTCATGATGGAGTCCCAGCTAACTGCAGACCCTCTAATTTGGCGCCAAAACTCAGGGCGTTGCCTGCTTCCTGCCCTTTGTCTGCAGACACACTGCCTGGACTTACTTCCCCCACATATTCCCCCCCACACACACACACATACATACATACACACACACACACACACCACGGATTGCATGTTATTTGGACTGATTGAACAGTGATTTGATAAGACCTGAACTGATTAGTAATGTTTGCATATATACCAGTGAACATGCATATTGAACCAAATCTGCAGCTCTATCTGGTCTCTGGAGCCTGCTTCCTGGGAAACTCATCACGTTTCCCTCCTCCCCTCCCCGACCCAGCCGCTGGTGAGAGGGAGCAAAAAACCCACAGCTAATTCCTTTTGAACATGAATTTTTAGTTTTGATGAAGTCTATCTATTATTGTGTCTTCCTTGAACGTTCTGAGTATTCTACCTAAGAAAACTGCCTAAGCCAAGATCATGGCTCTTACATCGGTATCCTTCTAAGGCTGGAAAGTTTTAGTTCTTACATTTAGGGCTATGATTCCTTGAAACAGGCTTTTGTTTTAAAACTTTCTGTTTGGTGTGTGTGCCCTCTTGCATGTGCTTGCATCATGAACATGCAGGGATCAGAGGTCAATCTGCAGGGCTCTGCTCTTTCCTTCCACTTTGTGGGTCCCAGGGATTGAACTCAAGTCAAGACCCTTGGTGGCAAGGGTCCTTATGCACTGAGACATCTTGCTGGCCCTAAAACAGACTTATCTGAAAATAATAAGATAATAGAAAGCCTTAAACATAGTCTTTTGAATTTCATTATTCTTGGCTTTATTATCCTTGGATATTATAAACACTCCTGTGACCAATCGTGTAGCCCGTCATGGGGGGGAGGCTCCAAAAAGTTCACCAGCAATGCTCCCTCATCTCTCCTAACACTGAATGAAAGTCTGATTCCCACCTAAAATTCCCAACCAGTATGAGACTATCGCATAGTGTCAAGTAGTTATGAGATTCTCATTTTCCATTCTTTTTTTAAAGAAAGAGCCTCTGTAGCCCAGAATGTCCTAAACTCACCCTCAAACTTGTGATAGTACTCTTGCCTCAGACTCTGAGTGATGTGGGGTGTCCTTCTGTGTATGTGTTGCTTTTATTGGTTGATGAATAAAGCTGTTTTGACCAATGGCTTAGCAGAGTAAAGCCAGGTGGGAAATCAGAACAGAAATAGAGAGAGGGGGAGAGGGAGAGAGGGGGAGAGAGAGAGAGAGAGAGAGAGAGAGAGAGAGAGAGAGAGAGAGAGAGCAGGCAGAGTCAGAGAGACACCATGTAGCTGTCAAAAGAAAAAAACACCGGAACCTACCAATAGGCCACAGCCTTGTGGTGATACATAGATTAATAGAAATTGGTTAATTTAATATGTAAGCGTTAGTTAATAAGAAGCTTGAGCTAACAGGCCAAACAATGTTGTAATTAATATAGTTTCTGTGTGATTATTGGGTTCTTGGTGGCCAGGGAAACGAACAGGCGATCTCCACTTACATCTGTGCACTGAGATCACTGGCCTGAGTCGCCATACCTATCTGAGGAGGTACATCTGTGTGTGGTGTATGCATATTCACAGGTGCACATAAGTGCACGTGTGTTTTTGTGTGTGCATGTGACTGTGCTCATGCATACGTGGAAACTGTAGGTTGGTACTGGATGTTTTCCTCAATCACATGCTGCCTTATTTTAGATTGACAATGATTTAAGGGATCATCCCTGCCAATTTCAGCACCTTCTGCTCTTCATCTTCCAGTTTCCACATTCAAGCTTGGTTGTCACTTTTATGGAAACTTAAAAAAAAAAAAAAAAAAGATGTTATTTATTTATATGTATAGTGTTCAGTGTGCATGTATCCCTGCCTGCCAGAAGAGGGCACCCAGATCTCATTACAGATGATTGAGAGACACCATGTGGTTTCCAAAAACTGAAATGAGGACCTCTGGAAGAACAGTCAGTGCTCTTAAGCTCTGAGCCGTCTCTCCAGCTCCCCTGAAAGTTCCTTTCATTATGTCTCAGGTCCACACAGTCATGGGGACTTCCGGATGAACCCTGACTGTCCATGCCTGATATTCTGTATCCTTCCAGGATGGCAGACACATGTCTCTCTCTTTTTTTGTTTTTTTATTTGGTTTTGTTTTTTGAGACAGGGTTTCTCTGTAGCTTTTGGAGCCTGTCCTGGAACTAGCTCTTGTAGACCAAGCTGGCTTCGAACTCACAGAGATCCGCCTGCCTCTGCCTCCCGAGTGCTGGGATTAAAGGCATGCGCCACCACCGCTCATCCAGAAACATGTCTCTTGATCTGACTAGTGGTCACATAAGGACACACATACGCACATACACACATATGCACTGTACAGTCAAGATCTGTGTACTTACTGTATGCTTTAAAAATTGTAGCTGAGTGTGGTGGCACACACTTTTAATCCCACCACTTGAGAAGCAGAGGCAAGCAGATCTCTGTGAGTTTGAGGCCAGCCTGGTCTATAAAGTAAGTTCCAGGACAGCAAGGGCTACATAGAGAAACCCTGTCTCAACACAAACAAACAGCCGGGCAGTGGTGGCGCAAGCCTTTAATCCCAGCACTTGGGAGGCAGAGGCAGGCGGATCTCTGTGAGTTTGAGACCAGCCTGGTCTACAAGAGCTAGTTCCAGGACAGGCTCCAAAACCACAGAGAAACCTTGTCTCGAAAAACCAAAAAAAAAAAAAAAAAATCAAAAAAATAAAGTTAAACATAAGAAAAATACAGTTAAAATATACATAATTTTAGTATAAAAGATTACAGAAGAAATGTAATTCCAGGAGCTGGCAAAATGGTCCGTGACCAAGTCTGACTGGAGTTTGATCCCAAGGACCCAAGTGGTTGAAGGAGAGACCTGATTTCTGAACACTGTCCTCAACCTCTACTGACAATAACGCCACGACAAGACAAGCATCTGCCCTTGCTCCCACTAATAAACAAATTTAAAATGGGAGGTGGGGTAGGGATGGAATCCAGTCACGATGGCATTTGCCTTTAATCCCAGAACTTGGGAGGCTGAGGCCAACAGATCTGAGTTTAAGGATAGCCTTAAACAAGTTTCAGATCAGTCATGGCTGCATAGTGAGACCCTGCCCAAAAATAAATAAGTGGGGTGGGGGAAGAGGTGAAAAGAAAAGGAAAGGAAAGGAAAGGAAAGGAAAGGAAAGGAAAGGAAAGGAAAGGAAAGGAAAGGAAAGGAAAGAGCAACTCCAGAGCGAGTGTGGTAGTTGCAGCTGTAATCCCAGCCTGTGGGAGAAGCATTTGGGGGAAGACTGCCAAAAGTTCAAGGCCAGCCTAACCTATTGTGAAGAGTTGGATGTGGGAAGACATTGCCTCACATAAAATCTAAAAACAAACAAAAAAATACAATCCCAACTCAAAGAATTTAAAGTAATTCTTTATTGATAAACATTTATACTAGCATTAGAAATGTCAGTAGAAAAATAAAATTTAAATAAGTTTCTAATGTACAAAGATTTGATCGCTTGGACTATAACAGTTAAGTGCAATCACCTAATATAAAAAGTTGAGCTTATTTTGGTCATAACCAGCCTTACATAGGGTACAAGAGAGAAATACAGGTCACAAAACCTTCTGCACATGGGCCACTAATGGCACCAGGGCTTCACATTCCAGGAAACAGTCGGTTCCTTAGGGAAGGTTAGCGTGTCCTGCGGTGTCACAAGAACTTGACAAAAACCAGGGCAGTCAGAAGGGCACTGGAATCAAAAGCCAACATACAATTTAAAAACCTAAAGGACACAGGAAGGATGCCTTTATCTGCACGAACTACTTCTCTCTAGTCCCGGCATTTCCTGAGGAGCATCCTGCGCCAAAGGAAGTTAACAGCTCAGAGGTACATCTTGCTCACATAACAATCAATACACTTTTGTTCATGAACTTAATTTTTAGCCCAAAAAGATCAGCTTTTTGGTTGGGGGTTGCCTCACTATCTCAGAACTGAAAAGGAGAAGGTGAGAAGTGTAAAGTAAATGCAGGAATCAGGGTCCAAGAAAGTCCTTACCGGGAGACAAGACCTGAAGAAACTGTAGAAGGAGATGTGTTTAACACAACCATGCAAATAAATCTGCATTTGGGACAAGAGGAAGAAGACAAAAAGGGATCAAAGTGGAAAGCATTCTTTGTTTATCATCCAAACGGTTTCTTCCTGAAAATATTTCAAGCCTTCACAAAGCTCAGTCTATAGTTTATATGCATTTATTCACAAAGAGTGCTTCATACACACTGGGCTAAAGGACATACTCTGTAATTTGAAGATACATTTTACAGCTCAAGTTTTTGGTTTTCCTTTTTAGAGAGCAGATAAAATATACACAAGAAACAGATGGAATCAAAAACACCCTTCAAAACCCCCTAACTTTTGTGTCTTGGTTGTAAATACAAATAACCTAACATTTTAATCATGGGTCAATATATTCAGAAGTTATTATTTAGGGGGAACAGCTCAGCACTGATTCATCTATGTGCTTAGGGTGTGAAATTATATCCCAAAGAATGTTTAGTGAGGACTCTAAGGTGTCCTTCCGTATACGATGCTGTCATTTCCCAGAATGCAGGGTACCATGCTCCAGTTTCTCCAACCAAAAGAATGCTTTCCAAATTCACAGCCCGAGACCAAAATGAAAACCTTTTGTTGGAAGAAAAATTTGCTCTTATTTCTGGGGAATATTAAGAGCCATTTATCTGCACTTTAATTGTCTGCCAAAGCTGATTTGTCACTACAGTTTTGTTTTTTTTTTTTTTTTTTTTTTTTTTGGTTTTTCGAGACAGGGTTTCTCTGTGGTTTTGGAGCCTGTCCTGGAACTAGCTCTTGTAGACCAGGCTGGTCTCGAACTCACAGAGATCCGCCTGCCTCTGCCTCCCGAGCGCTGGGATTAAAGGCGTGCGCCACCACCGCCCGGCTTGTCACTACAGTTTTAAGCCATCCCTGCATCTTTCCCCTTGCCATTCCTGGGTAAACTGACCCTCTTGGCTATTTTATCTTATTTTTAAAATGCTGTGCATGTGGGGGACAGGGAGTGTGCGTACATAAGTGCAGGTACCCACAGACGTCCTCTTAGTTATTAAAAAATTCTTTTAAATTACATGTATCAATTTATGTGTGTGTGTGAACAGCATATAGAGGTCAGAGGACAACTTGCAGGAGTCAGTTCTCTCCTTCCACTATGTGGGTCCTGAGAAGTTAGAGGTAAGTACCTTGACCTGCTGAACCATCTTGCTGGCCTCCTCCTGGCTATTTTTAACCAGAAGCTAAAAGCATATTGCTTTAAGATACATTAATGTCCTCATAGAATGATAGCCTTACTCTCTCAATGAAAATTTGCCTTTAAAAATGTCAGAGCTAACTACCAGAAGCTACTCTGAAAGCAGGTGACAACAAGAGCACTGTACTTTGTACAAAACCGTTACAGTGATGGAAGGCGCACACATCCACCCCTTCCCTTCTGAAGGTCACAGTTTACAGGCCTTTTTAATGAAAAACAAGATAGGCAGTAGAGTTAAAAACTAAAACAGCTAAAATTAGGTTTAAAACTATGTCTCTTTAAGGATAAAAATTCTCTTGAATAAAAATAAAAAGACCAGATGGGATGTATATGAAGAGAAGTTTTAGGCACTTTCTGGGAGTTGATACTCCAATACTGCAAAAGTGGCCGACGGACCACTGCTAGGTAAACACTAAAGGAACCAATAGCCCTGACTCATTTCGGCTGCAAGTTTTGGAGTCATCAAATAAACTAAAGTCAGGAAGAAAACTGTAACAGAATCCTCTAAGTGTCTTATTTTGCCTGAATGTCCAAAGAGTATCTTAACCTATCTGGTTCTGAAGTCCAACTCAAGCCACTTAAGAACATATTTCCAGAGAAAGTAAATAAAATGGACAGCATTAAAGGTGACAGGTAAAGGCATCATGGAAATTCTTTGGAAAAAGAGCTTCAATTAGGTGTGACAGTGATGCTATTGTCCCATCACTCAGGAGGATCACTTGAGCCCAGGAGTTTGGGCCAGCCTGGGTAACAAAGCAAGACCTTGTATCTTTAAAAAAAATAAGAAATCTCAATTAGCTAGCTTATTTTGATCAAATGATAAATTCACATCTCTTAAAATATATTAAATAATCAGAGGTCAAAAATAGTTATCCATAAAATGTCACATTCTCAGTGGTCACCTACTTTTGACAGTGGAAGCAAAGCCATTACTTTGAACTGGACTTCAGGTCTTCTTCCTGTTACACTCAGCCAGTTCGTTCCCAGAGCGATACTCAGCCCAGGAAACTCGGCCTACTGTCATGATGATAAGCTTTCAGTACGGTGCAGCCTATGCCCTTAAAATTAAACAGCATTGTCCATTGTTTCTATGAAACAGCAATCTTGCATATTTGCAAATAATGATGCAAATTCCTCTTCGAAAGATGCAAACTTGAGGCATTGTTGGCTTAGGTAAAGGTGTGCATGTAAAACCTAAACAGCCACAAGAAGAGAAAGCCAAGGAGCTTGGTTTGGCTGAGAAAGAGAGGAGTCCGTCCACAGGGGTCTTCAGTGGCTGGAGCTTCACACCGAGGAAACAGCTGCGGTGTTCTTTACCTTCTGGCGCCTCCAAGTTGCTTCCACTTGAGGAATGAAGAGTCCATGGCACTGTCTCTGCCTTTGAAGGAGTCTATAAAAGGCAGCTGTGCCATCACAGGGAAAGGCCGTATGCTATAGAGTGGCTAAAACCCGTAAAAAAGAGACCACCACTACACAGAATGTCTGTCCAGTGCCCAGGGTGAGGGCTTCGAAGGGGATCATCTCCTTCCCTGCAGCTCGGTAAACCCCAGCAATTGCTGCACCTGGTTCAAATGGAATTGTGTTAAAAGAGAAAAAAATTAATTAGTAAAACAAAACCTGAGATTAATGACATTACAAAAATATAACACTTAAAAATTTCACTATTGGGAGACAAACTTTTTACATTTAATTAAGAAGTCTGTGTTCCCTGTCCTTTCTGGTGAGCACACTAACTTTCTTTATGTGGTTTGCAGTCAGCATTTAGATTTGTACTCCCTAAGACTGAGGCTCTCATATTTACTGAGTGATTGGAAGTGACAGTCGAGGGAGACAAGGCAGCCATTCCCTTGTGGGACAACATCTCTCTTCACTCCTGTGCTAATTAACCCCATGCCTATCACTGAATGGGCACCAACTATGTTCTTGGCAATGAATAGCAATCTACTGAGACAGATCAAGAAATGTTTCCAGGCCACAGGGAACCCCAGCTCCACTTGCTATGATACTGAGGGTTCCGCCATTCAAGGAAGAAAGAAAGGAGAAAGCAATAGGACTCTGAGCCATAAAGCTATGCAAAGGGCACCAGGGTAGAGACCTCAGGGTCCCTTCTGTCTCCTGGGTCACTGTTTTCCTTATTACAGTCACTGCAACTTCCTGGAGAGTGAGAGCACAGCACAGAAACACCTGTGTAGACCCAGACACTCCCCCCCCATCTAACATTCTGCACAAACACCTGTGTAGACCCAGACACTTCCCCCCCCACATTTAACATTCTGCACAAACACCTGTGTAGACCCAGACACTTCCCCCCCCACATCTAACATTCTGCACAAACACGGGTGTCAACCCAGCTATCCACCTGAGACTCACAGGAACTCACAGAACACAATTGACTCAAGTGTCTACAGGTAGGATGGGGGCGTGGGTCAATGATAAAGCATATGCTTAGCATGCACAAGGCCATGGCTTCCGTTCTCAGCATCCCAAAAAGAAAGGAAGACTATACATTCTTAGACTGTGACATGAGATATTAGAAATGTGTTTTAACAAGCAAACAGGACAAGATATTTGACTCTGCCTCCAGTGGCAATCAATGCCACTAATGTCTCAGGGCACAACTTTCATGGGGCCTCTGTTACTGAGCTTCCTAGAAGAGGAAAAGAGAAGCCTGAGGAACTTGATCTGGGTCTTCACAGGAGACATGGATGATGAGGGAAGAAAGGAAAAGACTACAGAGAATAGGAAGGAAAGACAAGAAAACTACCCCAAATCCTAAAAAGGGAAATGTGCACATATTCAGTTACTGTGTGCCAACTACCGTGCCAGGTACTCTATCGACTACGCATGGAGACATCTCGTCTAATCAGCATTCAAGGATGTGGGGTGGGGAGTGCATCCCTGGTTTACTGATAGGAGACTCGTCTAGCGACCAGAAATTCGGTGTGGATACTGCAGCATTAAGTGAACAGAACACAGAGAAACTCGGCTATGGTACCTGAAAGAAAAGGAAGGATGGAAGGATGGAAGGAAGGAAGGAAGGAAGGAAGGAAGGAAGGAAGGAAGGAAAAAAAGAAGGTAAAAGAGACCAACAGGTATTTCTTCTCAAAGCTCAGCATTTAAATTCACAGGGAAAATAAAATAAGGTGACCAATTAGAAATCTATGTTTTATAAATACATTTATGATTATATATATATATATTAAATCCACACCAAAATACAATTTGTGGCTATTAATATATAATTTTTAGATTCATGATGTTTAATTTATTGTAAGTATGAATTTAAAAATGATTTAAGCGTATCATTTTGGTCCCTCTAATTGCTAGTGACATGAGACAAAACAAAGACACAAAAAGAAGGTTTAAAAATAATTGTGATTCCCATGCTACTCCAGTCTCTAATTAGGGAGTCTGGGGGTGGGGGATGTTGTGGGATAATCCTTTTGTTCACTGTGAAGATATGTCTTTGTCAAGGTGCTTTCTGATTGGTTTAATAAAGAGCTAAATGGCCAATAGCTAGGCAGGAGAGGATAGGTGGGATGACGCCAGTGAGAAGCCAAGAAGACACTGAAAAGGTCAGACATTTGGTACAGAGCAGAGGTAACCAAGTCATGTGGCAGAACAAAGATTAATAAAAGCAGGTTAATTTAAGTTATAAGAGCTAGTGGGACAAGCCTAAGCCAATGGCCAAGCTTTCATAATTAATAATAAGCCTATGTGTCGATATTTGGGGGCTGGAAATCCAAAGATAGCCCAGCAAGAAAAGTCTGCCACATGGGGGATCATGGCGAACTGAAAACCACAAATCAGACCTTCCTTGGTGTGTGATGCTGGGGTCAAACCCAGGGCCTCAGACACTGGGTTACCTCTGACATTCAGCTTTGCATCCCTAGCCCTCAACTTATCTTTCTAATCAAGAATTCTTATCAATAGACTTATTCTCCATCCCTAAAGGAACCACACCCAAAAGAGTATAGCAACTGGGGAACTATTCTGCAAGAGTCAAGTCAAATTGAAACAAAAAGATGCTGAAGCTTCTGCATATTTTGCTTCTGCAGATATTTCTATTTTGCTAGTGGCCTGCCTCACAAAATTTCAAATCTGACCTGAAAAGCCAAAGAGCCAGGTAAGGGTCTTGAGAGTCAAAAAAGCAAAACAAAAAACAAAGCAAAACCCAAAAAGGAATAATTAATAAGCTAACATAACTCTCTAGAATTCACTGTGTGTGCACACATGCAACACACACATAACACACTCTTTTTTCCCTCCCAGTGCTAAAGACCAAACCCAGGGCTTTGTGCTCAGTAGGCAAGCATTCTACCACTGAGCTAAGTTCTCACCCCCGCCCCACACCCTCCCATATTTCTAAAATGAGGTGACCAAACACACTACAAGTTTTTGACTGGTATTTTAATGTCTAACATACTTGTCAAGATTCCAGCAGTAATTGGTCCCACGATGCCCATCAACAGGATGCTTACAGACATGAACCTACCATATTTGTGATGTCTGAGGGTGAAGAGGGCCAGTAATCCAGCAGGGACATGAAAGAAGACAGAAGACACAAGTGCCCACAGGAACACACCATACCACATCTCTGTGAGGGTAGAGAAAGGCGAAGCTGAGTCACTGACTGTCCCAGTGAGGCCCTGCCAAGCCGCAGAGCCCTCTGTTCCCATTCTCATCAGCACTTAGTTGTTCTCTAGTGGTTTTGCTGTTGGTGTTTGTTTCTTTGTTTCTGTTTTTCCAGACAGGGTTTCTCTGTAGCTTTGGAGCCTGTCCTGGAACTAGCTCTTGTAGACCAGGCTGACCTCGAACTCACAGAGATCCGCCTGCCTCTGCCTCCCGAGTGCTGGGATTAAAGGCGTGTGCCACCATCACGTGTCTGTATGTGCACCATGTACATGCTTGTGTCCATGGAGACCACAAGACGGCATTGTATCTCCTAGAACTGGAGTGGTTGTGAGCCACCATGTAGATGCTGGGAGTTGAACCTAGGTCCTCTTGCAAGAGCAACAATTGCTCTTAACCTCTGAGCCATCTCTCCAGTCCCTTGGTTTAGTGAGACAGGATTTCATCTCCCGTGTATCTGAGGCTGGCCTTGAACTCTGAAGCTCCTGCCTCCCTTGCTTAGGTATTACAAGCCAGGCTTCACGGATGGGGTTTAAAGGGTTCACAAGCTACACTCACAGCATCTCCTGTTTCTACTGAGGGCTAGTTTAAACTCATCTGTAGGGCTAATAGACATAGACCTCTTTGAACCCAGGCTTGCTCACTAAGAGCAGTCGATGAAAGTTCTCCAACAACATGAACAAGGCTGTTATCAGTGGTAGACACTGATAGTCTACAGAGCTTAGAACATAGAAGTCTGTAGGCCCTTTACAGAAAAAGGTGACCAACAAATTACATCTACTCGCAAACTAGAGGGGGAAGAAAGCAAGGCAATCTAGTCCATTAGGTCCTAAATGATATTTTGACTATGTCAGCACAAGCCAATAAATATCTACAAACTGAAATTGCTTTAAAATAAGTTAATAAATAGCAATTTTACCATCTCCTATTAATTAGGGTATTAAAAACTCTTTAAGATGTGAAATAAAAGCTTGGCCTGGCAGGGCAGGCCTGTAGTGTCAGCACTAGGGAGGCAGAAGCAGAAGGCTCATGAATTCAAGATTAACCTAAGATATATAGCAAGACTTTGTCTCAAAAAAGAGGAGGAAGAGGAGGAAGAAATGAAGACAAACAAGGTAGGTGAGAAAGATGGCTAAAAGACCTGCAATCCCAGCACTTAGGAAGTGCAGGTATGAGGCTTAGAAATTCAAAGGCATCTGCTAAATTTCGATTTATACATGAGTCCGTCTCAGAAAAACAAAACAAAACAGAACTGGTTCCTATGGAGAATCACTACTTTTTGTTGGTTTATTTGTTTTTCAAGACAGGGTTTCTCTGTGTAACAGCTCTGGCTGTCCTGGAACTCACTCCGTAGACGAGGCTGGCCTTCAATTTACAGAGATCCACCTGCCTCTGCCTCCCGGGTGCTGGGATTAAAGGCGTGTGCACCAACGCCCAGCAAACTACTACTCTTTTAAGGGTTATTTTTAACTACATGCATGCATGTTGTCATGTGCACTTGTGTCTCAGTGCCCACAGAGGCCAGAGGTGTCAGATTGCTCTGGAGCTAGAGTCACAGGTGACTGTCACCCACCTGAAGTGCTGGGAACCAAACTTGGGTTCTCTGCAGAGCAGCGATCTCTCTAGACCTGAACCTCTACCCTAAAGATGACTCCAATTCAGATATTAACCTTCCCCCCATTTCTGATGCTAGAGATTGAACAGAGCTTCACACATACTTAGGGCACACTGGCCCATAGCACTCAGTTCCCAGGAGTGACATAAAAAATACCCCAGACCAGGCCAAATGTCTCCACAGAGATCAGACACCATTGGCTTGACTGACACAGAACACCTGTAAGAGCACTGGCAGTGACGGGCACACAGGTGGGCGGGATTACCTCACGAGGAACTGAGGCCTGCATATGAAGTGCCCCTCTCAGGCTCACACACTGAGGGCTTGGTCCCTAGTCGGTGGTAATGTTCCAGGAGATGGTGGAAACCAGGGGGTGGGGCCTAGGTAGGTCACCAGGTGTGGGTCCTTGACTATCCCTTGCCCTGACTCCTTCCTCGTCCTGCCACTGGGTGAGCAGCTCTGCTCCATCAGGACACGGTGCCTCACCACAGGTCTCCAAACACTGCATCCAGCATACCACAGACTGTGGTCTCTGAAACCTTGAACCTGCGACTTTGGGGGCTAGGTGATTTTTAAAAATATTTCTTTAATGTGTATGGGTTCTTTGCCTACATGTATGTGTTTGACATGCCTGGTACCCAAGGAGGCCAGAAGTCCTTGGAACAGGAATTACAGATGGTTGTGAGCTATCATGTGGGTATTGGGAATTGAACTTGGGTCCTCTGGAAGAGCAGTCAATGTTTTTAACAGCTGAGTCATCTCTCCAGCCCCCTGGATAATTTTTCAGAAAACCTCACAAATGCCCCATCTAGGGTTCAGAGCCTGTTGACGATAACTAATAATTGACAGTGTTTGGTCTGGGGACTATCTGGCAGCTACAAAGGGTGTCAAAGCTTTTATAGTAACTCATCCCGTAGTCCCCAGCACTTGGGCAGCTGAGGCAGAAGGATCACTATGAGTCCGAGGTCAGCCTGGGCCACAGATACTGTCCCAAAACAAAGCAGAGCAAAAACAAAAAAAGGTCAAACCATTTTGGGGCTTTTTTTTCCTGCTAGACTCCCATCACTCTGAAACTATAACCACTGAAACACAGGGCCTGCAGGAGGTGGCTGCGGGACGGCTGCTGCCCCACGGTGGACAAATGGACGAACATGGATGTGCCTCCAGGAACGCACAGCAGGAACCACCCGGCGATAGTCCAACATTAGGAAGGTGAGAATACCCCAAATTCACACTAAACTCTGACAGAACTATGGTTTGTTGTTTGAGACAGGGTCCCACTATGTCACCCAAGCTGGCATAGAAGCCACAGATCAGCCAGCCTCTACCTACTGACTCCTGGGATTAAAGTGTTCATTACCTTTAACTGTCTTGTGAGTAGAAGATTAACTCCCCGCCCCCAGCCCCAAGACACAGTAACAAGGCAGCTCTCTGAAAGGCAAGAAGGAAGTTCTCACCTTTACCCAACGCTGGTTGGCACCCAGATCTGACCTGCAGCCTCCAGAACCAAGTAAACAACTGGCTGTTTAAATGTCTAGCCTGTGGAACCGTCACAGTCTGAGCCTATGTGTTAGCTGCTGCAGGGCCCTCGTATACTACTACTTAAAACACTTTGAGGGGGAAGGAAGGCTTTACGATATTAAATGAGTAGTTTATAAAAACACTCTCAGACGGAATGATTACATGATTTTAAAGGCTATAGCAAACTTAGATCTATAAAACACTTTAAAAAAACTAAGTCATTTCTTTTAAATCTACTGCACCTCGATTTACCAACTGTTTAATAGCTATTTATTGATCGATGCGGAGTTCTTCTCATTCCCTGGCTCAACACACTGTGAAATGGTGCCCTGTCTTAGAACATCTTCTTCACTTCAAGGCCAGCACATTATCAGCTATGTTTTCCTTGGCAGCTCTATTGCTGGCTTTCTGCTGTTGGAACACAAGCTGTAAGCTGTCTCCAGGACTGATGGGTCACATTGGGGAGGGCCTTCTCCTTATATGTTCCTCTGTCTGTGTGGACGTGGGGCATGTGCATGTACATGTGTCTGCACATGTGTTGAGGCAGAGATTGCCGTTGGATGTCTTTGATTGCTCTCCTTCTTATACTTTGAGGCAGAGTCTCTCACTTGAATGCAAAGCTCACCAATTCAGATAGTCTAGCTAGCCAACTTGCTCTGGGGATCCCCTTCTTCACCTCCCAGATGCCAAATTTACAAGTAGGTCACCATGCCCACACTGCATTTATGCTGGTACTAGAGATCCAAACTCTGCTCCTGGTGGTATCAAAGCCCTGGGTTCAATCTTGAGCAAAATACATACATTCATACATAATTACATACATACATACGTACACACAGCGCTTACAGACAATGGAAGAGTAAAGTCTCATGGAGAGCTGGCCCAGATGATACGGAAAAGGGCTTGTTGATGAACAGCTTTCCGCCTTAGTCATCTTGACCCTAAGATAACTTCAGTCTAAAAGAACAAGATCGTGAGTGCCAGGCAAGCAGGCAGCCATCCTTACAGCTGGCTCTACTCGGACCTCATGCTCCAGGTCAAACAGCTAATAAACTCCGACAGTTCCTGGGTGAACCTCTGTAGCGCAGGGACTGTCAGTCGACCCACATCTGGCCTCCTGGGGACTACAGTCTTGTCCAGTGCTGTGACTTCCTTCTGAAACTAGGCTGCCTGGATGTTCATGGCCCATAAGCCTGTATCACTCAATTGTTTGTTCATTCCTTGCTTGCCAATTATCTCCTATCTGCCAGGAGATCCATGCATAGCCTCCCCTCCCCTCTAACAAAGACTTGCTCTGAGGACAACAAACTGTGGCCTGGCACCTCTCTCTGCATACTATCTGTCTTAGTCCCTGTTCTACTGCTGTGAAGAGACACCATGACCAAGGCAGCTCTTATAGCTCTTATAGTTCCAAAAGGCAAGTCCATTACCACCGGGGTGGCAATTAGACAGGCATGGCACTGGAACAGTAGCTAAGAGCTTACATTCTGACTGCAAGTACAGAGCAGAGAGACAGGACCTGGTGTGGTGTGGGTTTTTGAAACCTCAAAGCCCTCCCCAAGTGACACGCCTCCTCCAACAGGCCATACCTCTAATCCTTCCCAAAAATGTTCTACCAGCTGGGATTGGAGCATTCAAACATGTGAGCCCATGGCGGGCATTCTTATCCAAGCCACCACAATAGCCAAGACTGGCCTTGAATTTAGGATGTACCTCAGGACGGTTGGCCTCAAATGCACAACAGTCCTACCGAGCCATCCAAGAGCTACATTTAAGGTGTGTGCCACCATACCAGGCCCTGATCACCTTATGTAAAAAACACTCCATCCCTTGACACACTTCAGCCACTTACTCTGCCCCTTATCCTGCCTCATCCTCATCACCAGGTATGGTGTCCTTACTTTTCTCTGTCTCTCCACTGGAACCGATGACCCATACAGGAAGGGCTTTTGTCTGTCCAGGCCTTTTCTTATAGATACCCCAGTGCAACAGGAAGGCTGGAGACGACTCAGCGGTTATGACCGATTGCTATTCTTGCAGAGAACCAGAGTTCACATTCCAAAACCCACACTGGGCAACCAACCACCTGTAACTCCAGCTCCCAGAGATTCAGTGTCCTCTTCTGGTCTCCACAGACATCCGTACACATATGTTCAATCACATAAGTAAAAGTAAATCTTAAAAATAAAAATAAAAAAACCCAGGTACACAACAATCAGTAAATACTTGTTCAGGGAATGAATAACTGACTTCCAAGCTGACTCTACTCTTGACTGCGACAACAGTGCTGCTCCATCTGACATCACTTTAGTGAATTCCCTGTCCTCAGAGAATGAATGTCATTCCTGACTGGGACAAACGACAACTAAAAGCCAGACATGGTGGAGCAGGCCTTCACCTCAGCTCTAGGAAGCCAGACATGGTGGTGCAGGCCTTCACCTCAGCTCTAGGAAGCCAGACATGGTGGAGCAGGCCTTCACCTCAGTTCTAGAAAGCCAGACATGGTGGAGCAAGCCCTCACCTCAGCTCTAGGAAGGCTCGAGTTCTCTGGCAACCCCAGCTGCATGATGAGACCTTGTCTCAAACAAACAAGCGTAAAGAGACAACAAAAGAAATTTGAGCAAGTCAGGATGAGAATTTGGCAGAATCCTAAATGGCTAAGTTGAAAAGGCCGGGTTTTTAAAAAAAGAAAAAAATCAATTCAAAGCTTTTTAGTACAGGGAAACCACAAAATATTTTAGGGCATGATCTGCCATGAGTTGGCATAAATGACGAGAAATCTTTTCTTCTGTGTGACCAAAATAGAGGAAAGCAGCCTCAGGACCCTGATAAGATTCCTAGTGAGGTCTTTCGAGTCTCAAACTAGGGTTCAGCTCAAGTACCCATTATAACCAGAATTCCAAATAAAAGTGAGACACCGCAGGGAGTGGATGCGTTCACTGCTGAGCTCTGGCCAACCTAAGGCCAAGGGCTGCGGGGACTGCATTAGCCCCTGTGATCAGCACATGGTGACCACTGAGGGCTTTACCCTCACACATATTTATGCCTCCAGCCTGGAGCCCACACTGGGCCAGATGGACACCTGATGCAGGAGTGAGTCTCGGTGGACTTACTCTCAAGTGTCATATCTACTGAAGAACAGAAGTAAATTCAAATACATATTGCAGATGAACATTTTCAGAAGGGAGTCTGGAGGGATGGCTCAGCAGTAAAGAGCAGTTGTGGCTATTCCAGGTGGTGGTTGTGGCACATGCCTTTAATCCCAGCACTCGGGGGCAGAGGCAGAGGAGTTTAAGGCCTGCCTAGTCTACAGAGAGAGTTCTAGAACAGCCAGGGCTGTTACACAGAGAAACCCTGTCTCAAAAAAAAAAAAAAAAAAAGAAAAGAAAAGAAAAAGAAAGAAAGAAAGAAAAGAACAAAAGAGCAGTTGCTGCTTTTCCCAGGGAGTTCCAGGTTAGTATCAAAACAAAAAACAAATGAAAAGCTGAAATAAACACTAGTATGAACAATACTAAAGAGTTGGGACAATCAAATTCAATGTGGGATTTTTTTTTATTTATTTTTTAAGACAAAGTCTATGTAGCCCTGGCTGGCCTAGAATATGCTATGTAGACCAGGCTGACTTTGAACTCACAAACATCTGATGCTCCTGACTCGAGTGCTGGGGTTAGAGTACTGAGCCACCACACTCAGCAGAGATTAGCTCCCAGGTTTAGCAAAGCTTTTAACAGCCCTTTGCTCAGCCAACTAGGCCATCTATCTTTTTCTTTCTGAATGGATTGCCTCTTTCTCCCACCAAATGAAAACAAAAACAAAATGAACAACAAAGGAGAGATGGCTCAGGGGTTCAGAGTGATTGCTGTTCTTCCAGAGGACCCAAGTTCGATTCCCAGGACCCATGTCAGACAGCTCACAACCAGTTCACCTGTAGCCCCGCCTTGCACCTCGCGGGGGGGGGGGGGGCACCTGCCCTCATTCCCACACACCCAAAGAGAAATTTAAATAAGGCCTGTTTAACATCCCTTTATCAATGGTAAGTATTTTAGAAGCGGTGTGATTTGGGGGCTATGAAAGAACACACGTCTGCTTCGGGAGTTCTGAGCTGACGAATCATAAAGTGTCATGACTTCTGCAGTTCAGGAAGTTAAAATGTGATGTGTATACACATGGACATAGGCATGACAGAGAAAGAGCAAGAACCAAAATAATCATGCTTTGCATAATGAAATTTTCATCAACACAAGCCAACTATTCAACTGTGGCCCCATAATCTAAAGTAGCCCGCCATGTAGGTTTGCCCAGCTACATGGGTCTCACAACTGCCAAATGCGCCCCAGTTTTTAAGCAATGTGTGACTTTTACCAATGAACATAAACTTATGGGTATTTGTTATACTGTGTTCCAGTTTCTCAGGTTTGGAAAATTCCCAAATAGTTTAAGAGAAATAAGAAAGTGAATAAAAAACAGACTGATTTAATCCTCAGGGAGTATGAACTCTACATCTTTTGGAAAGCGTCTCCAGAAAGGGATTCGTGAGCATTTTTATTTATTTTTAATCACTGTCAGGTGTGATACTAATACTTTTGGAAACAATCTGAGCTTCCGGACTCTCATTTTAGGCAGGATCACAAGCTAACATCTTCAACTGCCGTGAAAACAGAAAACCACTCTGTCAGTTACTACACAGGCAGGTCCCAGGTGTCCTCCGAGAGGCGCCTGGCAGTCGCTGCCCAGTAGATGAGAATCACAGGTGCCTGGCTTACCATGCAATCCCGCCCGTCTTCCTTTATGATGTCTCTGGCCCAGCTTCACGTTTTACAAAACCCAAGTTTCAGCTTTGCTGGGGCGCCCCAAATCCCCCCTCTGTCGTACCCCCGAAAAAAATCCAAAACAAATAATCATACCGTCCCCTGAAGGTCTTTATTACTGATCCCAGGGGAGGTGATTCTCCTCCCTACAACTTTCTGGACTCTGGCAGTTCCACCGTGTAAATGTAACTTTGACAGCTCTCCTGACAGGAGGCGGCGAAGTGTGAGGTAAGAGCAATTCAGAAGTTGTGTCTAAGTTCTTCAAGGTGTGGGTGGGAGAACCCGCAACAGGTTTGAGCAAGTGATTCCTGCAAAGACATGCTGGAGCGGAGATGGGGGTAGACAGAGTCAGAGGACAGGGTCAGCAGACAGGCTCGCGAAGGCAGTTTAGGGGTAGTCCCTAGGACAGGAGAGGCGTCGCCCCAAGGGACCCGGGTGGCGGTTCCGAGGCTGCCTCGGCCTCGCCCAGAGGACCGCCGGCGACAGGTGCGCAATGCGCAGGCGCGGGGCGGGGCGTACCTGGGAAGGAGCAGAGCGAAGTGGAGTTGGGGCACAGGGTCCCATTGCCCACTCGTGGCACGAGCTTCAGGCTGAGGATCTGCTGCATGAGCCCGGCCGACCCGCCGCCGCCGCTCCCCCCGGGCTCCATCCCACCGCCATCCACCGCCCGGAGTGCCGCGGAGCCCCGCACCTCCGCCAACACCGCGTCACCTTCGGCCGGCCCTCTTCTCCCGCCCACCCCAACGGCGCTACTAAGTAATCGTTTCCTCTTCCAATCACAGGGCGCCGCAGACGGAGGGGCGGGGCTATGATTGTCCCCGCCCTCCGGCGCCACGTTCGGTCGAAGGCCCCTGGCGTGCTGCGCCCCCTAGCGGTCAAGTCGCTCCTACTCCGTCTGTGTGCCTTGGGTTCTGCCCTTGGCTTTAGTGTTGTCTAAAAAGTCTATAAAGTCCCTGAGATTGCTCAGCCTGTAAAAGCTCTTACCTCCAAGCGTGAAGAATCTGAGTTCCACCCCTAGGACCCACACGGTGGAAGGTGAGAGCCACCTCCCATGTTGGGATGGAGGGATGATTCAGTGGTTAAGCGCACTGACAATTCTTTCAGAGGACCTGGGTTCAATTCCCAGCACCCACATGGCAGCCTACATTAACTGCCTGTAACTACCTCCAGGGGATCCCACACCTTCACACAGATACTTGCAGGCAAAACACCATTGCACATAAAATAAAAATAAATCATTTTTAAAAATACAGAATCAGCCGGGCGATGGTGGCGCACGCCTTTAATCCCAGCACTCGGGAGGCAGAGGCAGGCGGATCTCTGTGAGTTCGAGACCAGCCTGGTCTACAAGAGCTAGTTCCAGGACAGGCTCCAAAGCCACAGAGAAACCCTGTCTCGAAAAACCAAAAAAAAAAAAAAAAAAAAAAATACAGAATCAGCCGGGCGGTGGTGGCGCACGCCTTTAATCCCAGCACTCGGGAGGCAGAGGCAGGCGGATCTCTGTGAGTTCGAGGCCAGCCTGGTCTACAAGAACTAGTTCCAGGACAGGCACCAAAAGCTACAGAGAATGAAGGCGCAAGTCATAAACAATCCCACACCAGTTTGGAATTGTGATTAATAGGGTGGTATTTATTTAAAAGGGAATAAACTTACAAATTACCGTCCCAGACAACAGCCCTCTACGCACGCAATTAGGAAGAAGTCTAGTCGCCGGAACCAGAGCAGGAAGTAAAGAGAGAGAGGAGGGAAGTGGCCGCTTTTTTTAAAGGGAAAGATACCACGCCCCAATGGGCTGGTATCTTGGCGGCTATTGGCTGGAGGAGCGGAAGGACCTCCCGCAACAAGAGAAACCCTGTCTCGAAAAACAAAAAACAAAAAAAAAAAAAAAAAAAAAAAAAAAACAGAATCAAAAATAAATACATAGATAAAAATAAATGAAATGACCGATAGTGTCCTCAGATTTCTGTGTAGGGCTGGGTCTGTATTGGCCGAAAACCAGCCTACCTACACAATATCCTGGATTCCAACCCCAGTTGCTTAGCATGTAAAAGGCTGTAGGTTCAATTCCCAAACAACCAATAAATGAAAATAAGATGTTAGCAGGGCAATGGTGGTGCAGTCAGATCTCTGTGAGTTCGAGGCTCTGTGGTTTACAGAGAAAGTTCCAGGACAGGCAGGAATACATAAGAAACGTTGCCTTGAACCTTCCATACAAATAAAGAGAAATGTGTTTTGAATTTTGAGTGTGTACTGGCTTTGTGTCAACTCAACACAAGTTAGAGTCACCAGAAAGGAAGGAGTCTCATTTGAGGAAATGCCTCTGTGAAATCCAACTGTAAGAAAATGGGTAGGACCCATAGTGGTTGGTACCATCCCTGGGCTAGAGGTGAACTGAGCAAGCCTGAGGAAGGGAGCCAGGAAGCATCTCCCCTCCATGGCTTCTGCATCAGCTCCTGCCTCCAGGTTCCGGACCTGCTTCAGTTCCTTGTTGTGACTTCCTCCAATGATGGATTATGATCTGGAAGTGTAAGCCAAAAAACCCTTTCCTCCCCAACTTGCTTTTTTGTCATGGTGTTTCGTACAGAGTGTATGCCTTTTCCCAGCCATCTGTCTCCTTTCTCGTTCTTAATAAATTGTCTCCACTTCTATTACCATTTTTTCTTTCTTTCTTTGTTTTTGAGACAAGGTCTTGCTATGTTGTCTTGGATGACTTGGAACTCATTCACTGTATAGAATATGTCATTACTTTTTTTTTTCTTTCCAAGACAGGGTTCTCTGTAGCTTTAGAGCCTGTCTTGGAACTCCCTTTATAGACCAGTCTGGCCTTGAACTCACAGAGATCCACCTGCCTCTGCCTCCTGGATACTGGGATTAAAGGTATGTGCAACCACTGCCTGGTCATATATATATATATATATATATATATATATATTTTTTTTTTTTTTTTTTTTTTTTGGTTTTTCGAGACAGGGTTTCTCTGTGGCTTTGGAGCCTGTCCTGGAACTAGCTCTTGTAGACCAGGCTGGTCTCGAACTCACAGAGATCCGCCTGCTTCTGCCTCCTGAGTGCTGGGATTAAAGGCGTGCGCCACCATCGCCCGGCGCCTGGTCATATTTTTATAAACATGAAAAAGAATTTAAAGGAAGACAAACTGCTCTCTGAAAGCATAAGAGGGCCAGGTATGGTAGCACATGCCTGTGATTCCAGGTACGGTAGCACATGACTGTAATTCCAGGTACGGTAGCACATGACTGTAATTCCAGGTACGGTAGCACATGCCTGCGATTCCAGGTATGGTAACACATGCTGTAATTCCAGGTCTTGGAAGAGACGAAAAGATTACTGTAAGTGCAAAGCCAGCCTGGACTACATAGACTTTGTCTCAAGAGGTGGGAGTGTGCAGAGACCTGGAGAGATGACTTGGCGGTTAAGAGTGCTTCCTGCTCTTACAGAAGACCTGCCAGGGGGTTCACAATCGCCTGTAACTCTTGTTCCAGCAGAGCCAGCGCCCTCTCCTGGCCTCTGAGAGTACCTGTACACCTGTGCCACACACACAAGTAGATTTTTTTTTTTTAAATGGCGCATCAACTATGAATCTAGCCAGGCGGTGGTGGTGCACGCCTTTAATCCCAGCACTTGGGAGGCAGAGGCAGGCGGATCTCTGTGAGTTCGAGACCAGCCTGGTCTACAAGAGCTAGTTCCAGGACAGGCTCCAAAACCACAGAGAAACCCTGTCTCGAAAAAACCAAAAAAAAAAAAAAATTGTCCTGTTAATCCACTTCAATGGAGTAAATGTGCCCACTAGGAAGATCCCAGTTCAAGCCAAGCGTAAGGAACAGATTGGTCAGTAGAGGGCAGTGTGACAAAGGCCTTCCTGAAAAAGTTAATGTAAGTCACCCTGCCTCACACTTCATTCTGGCCAGAAATATAATTCCTTATAACTGTGATTGCTGCTGATGGAAAATGCTAAATTTAAAACTACTGGAAGAAAGTATAAATACATGTTTGCAATCTTGAACAGGATAAAGATTTCAGAGAAAATCACAAAATTCAGAAGCCATAAGGAAAGAATTCACTTGTCACAGCTCTGGCTGTCCTGGAACTCACACTGTAGACTAGGCTGGCCTCGAACTCACACCTGCCTCTTCCTCCTGAGTGCTGGGATTAAAGGTGTCTATCACCAGCTCCTGGCAATTGACTTATTTACTGTTTGTATCGTGTGTGTGTGTGTGCACACACCACACACACACACACACACGCACACACACATGCACCTGCTACAAGCATTAGGGCGAAAGTCAGAGGACAACTTTCAGTGATTGGTTTTCCCCTTCCACAAGGTGAGGGCTAAAAAGTAAACTCAGGTCACCCAGCCTGGCAGCAAGTAATTTTATCCACTGAGCCATCTGACCTGTGTTTTTTTTTTTTAAGATGTACTTATTTTTACTCTACCTGTGTGTGTTTTGCTTGTATAAGTGTGTACCATGTGTATGCAGTCCTTGTGGAGGCCAGAGGGCATTGGATCCCCTGAAACTGGAGTGAGAGACGGTTGTGAGCTGCCGTATGGGTGCTGGGAACTGAACTCAGGTCCTCGGCTACAGCAGCCAGTGCTCTCTCTAGCCCCCTATTAGGTAATTTTTTTTTTGTTTTGTTTTGTTTTTCAAGACAGGGTTTCTCTGTGGTTTTGGAGCCTATCCTGGAACTAACTCTTGTAGACCAGGCTGGTCTCGAACTCACAGAGATCTGCCTGCCTCTGCCTCCCAAGTGCTGGGATTAAAGGCGTGCGCCACCACCGCCCGGCCCTATTAGGTAATTTAAAGCCTTCCGCTAGTCAAACTCTTAGACACATGCTACAGAATAAGTACCAAATTAGCATGGCCTCAGCTGAAGCAAGGCAGCCTTTGGACGAGGGACTCTGGGAGCAGAGTGCCACTCGTTGATTTGGGGACATCAGCAATCGTAACCCTTCTGCAAATTGGTCTACCGTAAAGTGTGGTTTGAATAAATGGATTTTCCACACCAGGCACACAGGTGATACACACACATGCACATAAAATAAAATAAGCACTTTTCTTATGTAAAAATTAAATTTGAGCTGAAGGCAAATAAGAAATAGCAGACACCACCAGGTGTGTGGCACAGGCCTGTAATTCGGAATTTAGGAGGTAAAGGCAGATGAATCTCTGTGAGTTCAAGGCCACCTTCTTGGTCTGCTTAGGGAGTTCCAGGATATCCAGGGCTACATGGCAAGACCCTGCTTTAAACAAACAAATAAATCAACAATGAAAAGAAATAGTAATTGCCACTGGGCCAGTGAGATGGCTCAGTGGATAAAGATGCTCGTTTGTGCAAGTGTGACAACCTGAGTTCAATCCTGGGCCTGGGATCCACAGGGTGAAAGGAGAGAACGGACCCCATGAACTGTCTACTCAACACTCTCTGCCCCAGAAATGCATACACACATGTACATACATACATATATATGGTAATAAAAAAATTAGTAAATGCCAGAAAAAACTTTCTTTACCCTCTCCATTTTCTGCCTCTAGACAAGGTCTCACTCTAGAGCTCAGACTGGCCTGCACCTCATTAGGCCTTGAACTTGTAGCAATCCTCCAGCCTCATCTTTGAGCATTCTGGGATTACAGGCACAAGCCACAATGGAACCATGGGACTCTGCAGGCAAGTCCTACCCCATGAATTTTCTCTCAAGTTTGTCTTCCACAGATCCTCACCCTTGTAAGCCGCAACTGTTTTTCTTAGTTCTGTCCTTTCTCTACAAATGCCTTTGTTGGTTCTAATTTCTATTTTATTTATCACTAGTGGCAGTGTGTATGCGTGAAGGTGTCCACATGCCACAGGGAGCATGTGAAGGTCAGAGGACAACCTTCCAGAGTTGGTTTTCCCCTTCCACTGTAGGATCCAGGGATGGGACTTAGGTCATCAGGCTTTGGTGGCACATCCTCTTACCTGCTGAGCCCACCTTGCTGGCCCTACAAATGTATTCCTTTGGGGAAGGTAGGTAAGTGGGGAGGAGATGCTGGGCAGAGACCCTAGGGCCTTGTGCAGACTATGAAAGTGTTCCACCACTAAGCCACCTCCCAGCCCTAGCTATTCTTTTTTAACAAACTGGCCTATGTCGTAAGCCGGTTACTCCTTTTCTCCTGTGTGGCGTTTCCAGGCGATTGTTAACAAACTTTTTCCTTCATGTTAATCTGTCTTTTTGTTTATTTGCTAGACAGGTCTTGCTATATAGCCCAGGCTAGATTTAAACTCACTGTGCAGTCCAGACTGGCATCGAACTTGAGACAACCCTCTTAATCTCGCCTCCCAAGTGCTGGAGTTGCAGGCATGTGCCACCACACTCAGCTTAATCTATTTTTTTTTACTACAGAGTACCTGGGATACCTTCTCTACAAGGGCTAGCCTGGAAACTGGCATGCTTGCCCTTATGTTATACTATACCAGCCAAAGCAAGCCAAAGCAATAGCCCAGATTTGGGGTGTGAGTGGCAGGGTGGGGTAGAGGGAGAAAGCCAAGTCTGCTTTGTAGCAAGAGCTATAGTTGTGCTGCAGTGTGACTAGAGTCAATGATGACTCTTGCTTATGTTATCCTTAACCATCCCACAGGGCACAGCCAATCGGGGCTGGGCAGTCTTCAGTGATGATTGCGCTTTGGCAGAATGGCAAGGCATATGTACCCAGCAACACAAATCTCTCTTCTGGGTCTCCAGACTTGTCTTTTCTGTCCCCAGTCAGCCAGGCCACCTCCTGCCTTTGTCCTGAACCCCATCTGGGTTGATTCTGAGGCTTGTTTGGAACCTGCTGTGCCAGGAGACTCCCTCTTGAGTGCCCAGTGTGCAAGAAGTCTAGGATTCACCCCAAGGCTTCCCACGGTGCTCTATGTGCAGAAGGCTAAGCCACTGTTGGGCGTGTGTGTCGGGTTGCCCCGACACCTCCAGAATCTGAGAAAAAAAATTTTGAGTCATATAGCAAAGCACAGAATGCAGATGCTATTCATCATGCCGACACCAAAACCTGTGACTTGAGGCACAGCAAAGGAAACTCGTGGGTTTCTGCTTCAGTGCTGAACCCGTACACCGGAATCTTTTTGTTCTTAGCTCTGGCATCCTAAGCAGATGCTTCATCTTACTATGCCTGCACATGCTGTAATAACTGGGCTGGGCTATTCCTAGATTGACTCTCTCATTTGACAATGGACTTCTTCTTTTTTTTCTTTTATCTTTTTGGTTTTTTGGGATAGGGTTTCCCTGTGTAACAGTCCTAGCTGTCCTGGAACTAGCTCTTGTAGACCAGGCTGGCCTTGAACTCACAGAGAGCTGCCTGCCTCTGCTTCCTGAGTGCTGGGATTTGGGATTAAAGGCATGCGCCACTACCACCCAGCCGACAGTGGACTTCTTTGGGAAAGGTTGCAGCTGGTTATTTTATCCGCAAAGACCAGCATAAATCTGGAAGGCAGGTTGGGGAAGAGATCAGACAGAGGGACCGCAACTGCCCACCATACTGCTCACAGTTGTTTTGGTTTTTGAGGTATTTTTAGAAAAGTGCTTGGGTGACTTTCTAACTTCAAGGGAGCATGTCATAGTGAAGGTCAAATTATATCGTTTTTTGAATCTGTGGTATGGTCCTTTGCTGTGGTCTGCTTTTATTCCTAGTGTGATTTACTAGCTGGGGGTTGCAGGGAGAGGCTGCTTGTTCGTCCAGGCCGCCCGGCTAGCTTAGCCCTGAAATAACCACACAGAAATTGTATTAATTAAATCACTGCTTGACCCATTTGCTCTAGCCTCTTATTGGCTAACTCTCACATCTTGATTTAACCCATTTTTATTCATCTGTATATTGCCACGTGGCAGTGGCTTACCGGGAAAGAGTCAGTATGTCCGACTCTGGTGGCTCCGTGGCAGCTCTCTCACACTCGGCTTTCTTCCTCTCAGAATTCAGTTCTGTTCCCCTCCCTCCCCCCCCTCCTCGCCTACCTAAGTTCTGCCCTATCAAAAGGCCAAGGCAGTTTCTTTATTTATTAGCCAATAAAAACAACACATAAACAGAAGGACCTCCTACACTGGCTGGGATCATTGATGTTGAAGCCAAAGCTGTGAGGTTTTGTTGTTGTTATTGTTCTTTGGGTTTTTTGGGGTGGGAGTGGGGGGGTTGAGACAGGGTTTCTCTATGTAGTCCTGGCTGTCCTGGAACTCACTCTGTAGACCAGGCTGGCCTTGAACTCAGAGAACCACTTGCCTCTGCCTCTTTTTTTTTTATTAATTAATTTATTTAATTATTAAAGATTTCTGCCTCTTCCCCGCCACCACCTCCCATTCCCTCCCCCTCCCCCAATCAAGTCTTCCTTCCTCCTCAGCCCAAAGAGCAAGCAGGTTTCTCTGCCCTGTGGGAGGTCCAAGGACCACCCACCTCCATCCAGGTCTATTAAGGTGAGCATCCAAACTACCTGGGCTCCCACAAAGCCATTACATGCAATAGGATCAAGAACCCATTGCCATTGTTCTTCAGTTCTCAGTAGTCCTCATTGTCCATTATGTTCAGCGAGTCTGGTTTTGTCCCATGCTTTTTCAGACCCCGGCCAGCTGGCCTTGGTGAGTTCCCGATAGAACATCCCCATTGCCTCAGTGTGTGGGTGCACCCCTCGCGGTCCTGAGTTCCTTGCTCGTGCTCACTCTCCTTCTGCTCCTGATTTGGATCGTGAGACTTCAGTCCAGTGCTCCAATGCTGGTCTCTGTCTCTGTCTTCTTTCATCGCCTGATGAAGGTTAATATTCAGGGGGATGCTTATATGTTTTTCTTTGGGTTCACCTTCTTATTTAGCTTCTCTAGAATCACGAATTATAGTCTCAATGTCCTTTATTTATGGCTAGAAACCAAATATGAGTGAGTACATCCCATGTTCCTCTTTTTGGGTCTTTGCCTCTGCCTCTTGAGTGCTGGGATTAAAGCCATGCAACACCTCCCCGCCTGGCAAAGTGGTGAAATTGAATCCCAGCTCATATACTGAGCTATATGGACCGAGTCTTTCTGCTACGGACCCCCAAATACGTATGTTGCATTTGTACTTGTATTGGGTGGGGTGGCATGCACCTCTAATTCCAGAGCTCAGGGAGTGGCGGCAGGAGGATTGAGTTTGAGGCCAGCTCAGACAACAGAGTGATCTACTGGAGAAGGAAAGAGAGCTGGAAAGAATGAATCCTAACTTCCCAGGTGCTGGCGGTAGGAGGTGCGCCGTGTGTGATGACTGGACAGACTCAAACGCTGGAAGCCTCACACGGGATGGGTCCCCTTCCAAAGGGCTCAAAGCCTGAGCCTGGGACGGTGGTGCAGGCTTGTAATACCAGCACTTGGGAGACACGTGTCTCAAATTTGAGGCCAACCTGGGCTACTTAGCTACATAGTGAATTCCAGGCTACCTTGCATGTTATTCTAATACATAACAAGCCCCGGTCTGAAAAAATAAATAGGTCCGAGAGAGCTGCCCTGTCCTTTCCCGTGGTGTGATCACAGAACTAGAGGTGCTCTTTACGGAAGAGCTAGTCTTTAGACTATGCCAACACCTCACCTATGGTTTATAAATAATTACACAATCTGTGCTGATGGACCTTCATGGTCAACTTGAATGGACTGAGAACTACCTAAGGGATTAGTAAAGCACACCTCTGGGTGTGTCTGTGAGGGCTTTATCTGAGGCCATTAGACCATGACAGTTTTGGCCAAATGAATGGGTGAATGGCTTGAATGATGCCCAACATAATGGAATTATTGGAAGGTGGTCAAAAGTAGGAGCTAGCTGGAAGAAGCCTATTGCCCGGGGCATGCCCTGGGACTGTTTCTTGCTCTGGTCCATTCATGCATTCCTCTTCTGTTTGTTCCTGAGCCACTGTGATGTGAATTGCTCTGCTCTGCCATAGTCTGTCAAAATGAAATGACACCACTGAAATCTGGCCATCTCTGCAGCCCTGGTTCCTTCCCTGCTAAGTTGCTCTCTCTCAACAGCTAGGAGAAGAGTGACACACACAGGCTAAGTGTAGTAGGAGCTGCGGGCTGTGTTCTGCCGCTCAGCTCCTGCACGGCTAGCTTTACCCGAAATAACAACACACAAATTGTATTCTTTTAAACACTGCCTGGCCCATTAGTTCTAGCCTCTTATTGGCTAATTCTCACATCTTGCTTTAACCCATATTTAATAATCTGTGTAGCCCCATGAGGTGTGGCTTACCAGGAAAGATCTTAACCTGCGTCTGTGTCGGGTGGGAGAATCATGGCAGCTGCCTGACTCGGCTTCTTTCTCCCAGCATTCTGTTCTGTCTACTCCGCCTACCTAATTTTCTGTCCTATTAAAGGGCCAAGGCAGTTTCTTTATTAACCAATAGACAGATGACCCTTCTCCATCAGCTAAGGCATTTGTGTTACATTAGTCTAAGCTTTCTGAGCTGCCCATCAATAAAATTAGGCTTTAGCCTGTCTGTAATCCTGGCGCTCAGGAAGCAAAGGCAGGCAGATCTCTCTGAGTATGAAGCCAACCTGGTCTATATAGACAGCCAAGGCTACGTAGAGAGATTCAATCTCAAAAACAAATAAGTAAATAAATAAAATTAGAGCTTTAAGTATCATGCTCACATTGCCAGCAGGGGGAGAAACAGGTTTTTTTTTTTTTTTTTTTTTTTTTTTTTTTTTTTTTGGTTTTTCGAGACAGGGTTTCTCTGTGGCTTTGGAGCCTGTCCTGGAACTAGCTCATGTAGACCAGGCTGGTCTCGAACTCACAGAGATCCGCTTGCCTCTACCTCCCGAGTGCTGGGATTAAAGGCGTGCACCACCATCGCCTGGCCGAGAAACAGGTTTTTAACATAGCTTGAAGCTACTAAAGCTTGAAAGATGAAGGGGAATGTAGATCTCCTTTGGTAGCATGCTTGCCCAGAATGTCTGAAACCCTAGGTTCAATCCCAGTATGACATAAAACACATGCGGAGGGATAAAATCTTTAATCCCAGCATTCAGGAAGTGGAGACAGTGTAGCAGAACAAAGGTTTCTCCATCTTATCTCAGCTGAAGCCATTTTTGGTTTCTGCCCCCTTCCTTAAAGAGTCCCGTGGGAAAATATCTAACCCTGTTCTAGAACTTGGTGGTCAGAATGCCCCCAGCTAACTGCATATTCTCTTGACTGTTGTTAAATTACCTGTGGTAGTCTTCAGGCATCTGTACTGGCTTGACCTTGGGGTCCTGACAGGATCCTGACCTCAGCTGCTGCCACTAAGAACACCTCCTACGCATGTTTGCATGTTCGCTATGTTCCCTTTTAAAAGGGCCCTGCCCACCTCCCATCTCTCTCTCTCTCTTCTTTTCTACTCCTGTCCCCAGAAGCCAGCCCCCTTTCCCTTCCCCCTTTTTCCATTCCCTTCCCCCCAATAAAAAAATCCCTTCACATGAGCCCTGTCGCATGGCGTCTATCTCTCAGCTGTTCTGAGAACCTGAGTTCAAATATCCAGAACCCACATAAAAGTTGATGTGTGTGTGTGTGTGTGTGTGTGTGTAATCTCAGGGCTCCTACAGTAAAACAGGAGAATCCCAGAAGCTCACAGACTACCTAGTCTGGTATGCTTAGTGGAGAAAACAAGAGACCCTATTTCAAAGAAGATAGAAAGATGGCTCTGAGGTTAAAAGTACTTACTTCTCTTCCAGAGGTTCAATTAGCAGTACCTACACGTTGGTTCACAACACAAGTACATAGCTACATTAGCAAGTACACATACACATTCTCTGTCTCTCTCTCTCTCCCTCTCTCTCTGGAGCTGAAGATAATACTGAAAACTCATGAAATAAAAGCACTTGACACAAAAGGCTTATGATCCGGGTTTGATCCCTGGAACCCACAAAGTTAACCTCTGACCTCCACATGTGAGCTCCCACACACACATCATACATACAGTGATAAGAAAGTTAAAAATTTTGTAAAAAGTGGAAAGACCTCCAAGGTTGTCCTCTGATCTCTGCTTGCATGCATGCTGTGGCATACACGTGCCCATATTCAATATGTGTGAATTGTGGTTTGAATGAGAATGGCCCCATAGGCTCATATCTGTGAATACTTGGTAGAGCTGTTTGGGAAGAATAACATGAAGCCTTGTTGGAGGAGGGTTGGGCTTTGAGGTTTCAAAAGCCCAAGCCATTTCCCAGTTAGCTTATTCTCCCTCCTGCTCCCTCTCTCCCCCTCCCTTCCTCCCTCCTCTTCTCCTCCTCCTCCTCCTCCTTATTCTTCCTCCTCTCTCTCTCTCTCTCTCTCTCTCTCTCTCTCTCTCTCTCTCTCTCTCTCTCGTTGTGTCTCAAGAAGTGAGCTCTCTCAGCCACTGCTCTAGGGCTATGCCTGCTGCCATACTCCCTGCCTTTATGGTCATGGACTCTAACCTTCTGGAATCATAAGCCCCAAATTAAATGCTTTCTTTTGTAAGTTGCCTTGATCATGGCGTCTTATCACGGCAATAGTAAAGTAACTAAGACACAAATGTATGCACACATGCATACTCATGTCTTCCAGGTCATTCTGAGCTACACAGTGAGTTTGAAGAAAGCCTGGGCAACATGAGCCCCTTCCTGCCCCCCTCTCCCAAAGCCTAAAGTCTTCAAATCTTGTATCCTGCCCTTTGTCCTAAATTCCACCAGTTGTCAAAGGTCACACCTGTGCTGAGAATCAGGAACCAGTAATCATGACGAGGACCATGTTGTGGTAACAATGACGTGTTCTTGTGTCAGGGTGTGTCCCTACGTGACTTGCAGCGCTTAGTGTGGACTCAAATCCAGTTTTGTTCTCACCTGAGGAAGGAAGCCTGCCCTTCTTTTAAATATTTACTGTTCACTTACTGGCTCTTGTTTCAGGACTAAGCTTTCTGCACGCCCAACACCCCCTGAGCCCTTTGCTGACAGAGCAGGTGTGGTTTGCAGGAAATATTCTTGCTCTGTCTAGAAGGACCAAGGCAAGGCAGAACCACCCTTTATGACATTTTTTTCTTCTTCTAAGCTCCTGGCAAGCCTGAGTTCCAGGCACCCCATGACCTGCCCCCAACTGCCCCCAGGCGCTGATCCTGCCAGTCTTCTCTGCCACTGGTTATGCTTGGCTCGCTGCCCAACTCTCTCCCTCCTCTTCTTTGTCTCCTAGGCTCCTCTAGGTTACACTTGGGATTCTCTGCTCTGAACCCAGAATTTTATCATTTCCTGTTTCCCCTAGTTATATTTTATAAGGGACAAATATGTCTGGGTATTACCTGGATCATCCCCTCTTACTACTGAGCCCCCAGTGGTAAGAACATCTCTCTCCTTTCTTCACCCTTCTTAACCACCCCTGGGCAGTGGGAGCTGGAGAGACTGCTCTTCCAGAGGTCCTGAGTTCAATTCCCAGCAACCACATGGTGGCTCACAACCATCTGTAATGAAGTCTGGCGCCCTCTTCTGGCCTGCAGGCATACATGCAGACAGAACACTCTCCATAATAAATACATTACAAAAAAAAAAAAAAAAAGAAAAAAGGTGTGATCTCAGACAAGACCTGTTACTTCTTGGGATGATTTTCAAACGTGGTAGGTTGTAAACTCTAGTCTGGATCATGCAGTTCATTTATGATGTTTATTTCCAGAACTAGAATTTTTCACTTCAGGATGAATCAAAGGCTCATTAAAAAGTCATCACCCTCAGGCACGGGGTGTGTGCCTGGGCTCCTTCCTAGAAGGTCAAGCAAAGAATCTAAGAGGAAACCACAAGAGGCGTCCTCTCGGATTCCTTCTTGACATGCACATAACTGTCCAAGTCTTTGCTGGCCCCTGAGACTAGTGCACAGGGGTGAGCAGAGGTCGGGGTGGGCAAACGAGAGGCAGCTGCACAAATTTTAGGAGCTGGCCAGCAGCAGTAGCCAGACTCCTGAGCGGGTCTGAGACGCCGTTTCCTGCTATCGCATGGTATTACCAAGGAGAAGAGAAAGTAAAAAGAAGGAAAGGAAGTCTGGGTCTGGCTGCTCTGTGACTAGAGGAAGTGGGCAGGGGTTTCACTTTTCATAAGAATACATGATGGCGACCCAGATCCTAGAGGGCTCAAAGGAAAATCATGATCTGGGGAGGAAAAACAAATGTGGAATTTGTACTCAGTCCTTTCCTAGTACAGGGCAAGACCACCCCACTGTCAGCAGCTGGTAGTGGACTTTCTACTGGGTTCTCCAAGCCCTTTCTTTATCATACTCCGCTAGACCCTAACGTCAAAACCGGGACTCTCCACTAAAACTCTTAAGATTCTTGCTGCGCATCGGTGGAAGAAGCCCACTTGAAACTGTCCATGCCTCTCGGCAGCAGGAGGTCCAGAGAGAGGTCCCGCTGCTCAAGCTCGGAGTGCACGGGTCGGTAACCCAGCAGCTGCAGTGCTCCAGCGCACAGTTCCTGGACCCGCTGAATCTTTGCGAAGGGCAGCGTGTGACGCCAGGCTTGGGACACACTGAGCGCATCCCTGGATGAGGTCTTGAAGGCCTCACGGCGTGTTCCTGGCCCTGAGCCGTGCGTGATGTTGTGGATCCAAGTCTGGAGCTGCGGCGTGAGGCTAAGGCCGGCGAAGGCATAGAGTTCACGGATCTCGGTGAGAGGGTCCCGGGCCAGATCCTCGAAGCGCACTAGGCGGTAGCGACCTTGCAGGAAGGGCGGCGGCTTGTACAATGCGGCCTCTGCGATGCGCACGTGGCTGCGACAGACCTCTCTGACCACGCGCAGCAGGGGGTCCGCCTCCACCTGAGTGCCGTTGGTACCCAAGACGATGCCATTGTCTCGCGCCAGCGCCTTAGCTGTCTGCTCTCGGGAACGCAGCACCGCCCGCGGGTCGCGCACCAGGTGCACGATGCGCAGGTTGAGCGCGGGGTCATTGAGCAGCGGGTAGAGAACTTGCAGGTTAAAGATGCGCACCTCCTTGAGCACTATGTGGCTATAAGAACTGCAGGCTTCCTGGACCAGGCTGAAGGGCCGCGTTGGGCACAGGGACTTGCACACCTCCTCGCTGCTGATGTTGCCGGGACCGAAGGCGTTGCAGACTGGAGGCGAACACAATGCGCGACTCACTGCCCACTGGAAGAGATCTGAGACGTTGCGGCGCCAGGGCAGGTAGGCATCAAATACATCCATGTCGCATAGGAATACTGAACGGACCAGGTCTCGCACGGCCATGTGAAGCACAGGGGCACTGCCCTGCGACAGGGCATTCCACACGTGCCAAGCCGGCTCCATCAGGTAGAAGACATCTGGGTGCTGGCTGAAGAGCTGGCCCACGAAAGACGACCCCGAGCGCCACGAGGACAGCACGAGCACATGCACATGCCCCCTACTGCCGGCTGGGGATGAGGGCATTTGCCGGGAGACCAGGAAGACCAGGATGCAGGTCTGTGTTATTAAGACTGAAAGCACAAAAGTGCTGGAGAAGCGGGGCAGCCGCATGCCTCTGATTAGGACCTACAAAAGGGAGGCACAGAGTTAGGGCCCAAGGCCTGAGCTCACACACCAGGCCCAACTTCAGTCCTGTGCCAGCTGCACGCTATGTGTAGCTGTAGAAGGACCCTGAATTTCTACTTCTTCTGCCTCCGTCTCCTAAATGCTGGGATTACGGATATGTGCTACCACACCTGTTTTAGCAAATACTATTTTTCAAACAAGACCCCTTAAGAATCGCTCTTATGGAGTTACTTTTAGGTGATTGGCCATATTTAAGTACTGCCAGGCTTTTCAGATTGACTCCTGCCTCTTTACTTCCTGCTCTGTGATCTTAGCACCATGCACTCTCTCTGTGATTCTATTTACCCATCTTTAAAGGGGGATAATACAGGCATCTGGCTTCAAGAATTTGAGGGCGTTGACTGAAAAAAGTGTAGGGAAAGGAGAGTGTAGTAACTCCCATGATGAAGACTAGACCTTTCTACAGTACAGTGTGCTTCCGTGTGGTATGATTTTTTTAATTAACAGTAGCATCGTTTTTGTTATTAAAAATGAACAGTGTTGTAGAATACTATTTTATGATGTGTTACATTTGTTTATGCTGTGGAACATTTGTTTAATGATGCAAAAATGTGTCGTTGCATTCTTTTTTTGTTTTGGTTTTTGTTGTTGTTGTTGTTGTTTTGTTTTGTTTTGTTTTGTAATAAGGTTTCTCTCTGTAACAGCTCTAGCGGTGGCAGAACTCACAGAGATCGCCTACCTCTGCCTCCCAAGTGCTGGGATTAAAGACATGCACCACCACCCAGCCTATTGCACTTTTTATGTTGCATTTGTTTAATTCTGTGAAGCTGTGTTACTTTGCCTGTCTAAAACATCTGATTGGTCTAATAAAGAGCTGAATGGCCAATAACAAGAAAGGAGAAAGGATAGGCGGGACTGGCAGGCAGAGAGGATAGAGAGGAGGAGAGATGTGGGAGGAGAAGCCCTAGGAGCGAATGAAGGAGGAGGACACCAGGGGCTGTCACCCAGCTACACAACAGGTCAAGGAGTAAGAAGCAAAGAAAGGTATATAGAGGCATAAGGTAGATGGGATGATTTAAATAGAAAAAAAAAGCTGGCTAGAAATAATGCAAGCTAAAGCCGGGTATTCATACGTAAGAATAAGTCTCCATGTGATTTATTTGGGAGCTGAGTGGTGGGCCCCCCAAAAGAGCCCAAAAAGAGCAAAGAAATAACCAATAACCAACAGCAGAACAGGGCATGGTAAGATGGTTCAGCAGTTAAGGCCTTGCTGCCAAGCCTAATGAGCTGGTTTTAAATTCCTGGAATGCACATGTAAAAGGCCAGTGGCGACTCCCCAAAATTGTACTTGTCCTTTGACCTCTACATATGCACACCCTCCCCCCACATCGTGGAATGGGGATGTGTAGCTTAGTAAGCCCTGCAGTCAATCTCAGGTACAGCATAAGCCAGGTATGGCAGTGCACACCAGTGACTCTAGCACTTGGTAAACTAGGGAGGAGGACCCGAAGTTCACAGTCGTCCTCAGCTACACAGCAAGTCTAATGCAATTCCATGCTACCCAAGATTTGGTCTCAATCAAGAAAAGAAGCAAGTGCAAAGTGCTGGAGAGAGATCTCAATGGTAGAGCTTTTACCTGGCATGTGCAGGGCCCCAGGTTCAATACACACACACACACACACACAGAGAGAGACAGACAGACAGACAGACAGAGAGAGAGAGACTGAGAGAGACAGAGAGAGACAGAGAATAGACAGTGTCCTTGCCATCACCTTTGGGGAGAAACCACTGAAGCCGTGATGGACTCCAGAACAAGTGTGTTCTCTGGAAGCCATGAGTTTTGGAGGAGCCAGTGAAGTGGAAGGTAGGATGGAGATGGAGGTAGAGAAGCAGAGAAACCCAGCAGAGGTACACCGTGGCAGGCTGCTGGCCCTTCCACTGCTGTCCAAGGCTGGGAGAGTTGCTTGTGTTAGTCACAGATCCATGGGAAGTACCTAGAGGTTCCTCAGCCTGAGGACACAGGAGGAAGGCTAGTCAGAGGCCCTGGACGGAGAGAGCCCCACATATAGAAAGCTCTCCAGGATGGGGCCAGAGTAGCCCTGCCATTGGCAGCTTTCCAGATGAATGTGAACTGAGGGGCTTTCCTGGTGCAAGAGGGACAGAGGACTGGGTTTGAGTTCCCAGACTGCAGGAACTTTAAAGCCTGGAGCAAGGGGTTTGATCTCCCTAAGCTTTGATATCTTCTGTAAATGGAGACTGCAATACTTAAAGTCATTGGCTGCAAATTTACTACGTGCTGAGGATGACCTTGACAGTGACCTTCCAAATGTGCTTATGGGCGCACATCACCATGCCTGGTGTATAAGGTAGCAGGGCTCAAAGCCGAGGCTTCATGCATCCTAAACAAGCACTTTATTCGCCAAAGCCCATCCCCATGGCCTCCAACTCTCTATCACCTTGCCTCAGCCTCCCAAATGCTAGGATTTCAGGCACCTGTCACCATGTCCAGCTGTGACAGTTGACTTCCTGGGTTTGCTGTGAGGAATGATGTTGTAAACACCTGTGAGGAGAGAGCTTGGCATTGGGGCGGGGGGGTCTCAGCCAAGATGAGCCATCCTAAGATCACTTACATGTCTTCTAGGACAGATTTACCTCTGATGTCTAAGAAGCCCTGTTTCCTCTAATAGGTCGCATTTGGGAGTAACACTAGGATCAACTTCCTGTCTGTGTACCGTCTGCTTCTGCAAATGACCCAGGCTTCCTTTCTTTGAACGGAAGAGACTGGAACATTCCTCCTTGCTTTGGTAGCATTCCTCTCCCACCTCTCCTGCTTCAATAGCACCACCGAGAAAAGCTGAGGTCTAAATTGTGAATGGACCCTTTTCGGTGCCTTCCCCTCAGCAGGGCCTGGAAGTGGGCAGAGAACACACACAAACGATCTTACCTGCTGACTCTGGAGGTCTTCCTGGGTCCCACACCCCACCCTGGAAAACCCAGAAGACGGAGCAGCTATCTATCTGCTCTGCACGGGTCACCACACTTGCCAACACGCACAAGTTGCTCTGTGTTCGCCCAGTGATTTAACTTAACTGCCCCTGCAGAGGGCTTTATGAGCTCAGTTCTTTAGTTGGAGGATTCAAGGCCAGGACCCTAGCTCAGAACTCCAGTTTGTTAGTTCCCGGCACTTCTGATGGCAACCTGAGGGTCTCTCCCATCTCTGATTGTTCTCTTGCTTGTTCCCAAACTAAAGGCAGCTACTTAGGCAGGAGGAACTTCATCTTGATGCAATCCAAGGTCTTTGCCACCCGTATTGTAAGAAAGGCAGAACTTACAGATTCAACGAAATGCCCAGCAAAATCCCAGCAAAATTCTTTAACGACCTCGAAAGAATGGTACTCAACTTCATATGGAAAAGCAAAAAACCCAGGATAGCCAAAACAATCCTGTACATTAAAAGAACTTCTGGAGGCATCACAATCCCTGACTTCAAACTCTACTACAGAGCTACAGTACTGAAAACAGCCTGGTATTTCCATAAGAACAGACAGAAAGACCAATGGAACTGAATAGAAGACCCAGATATCAATCCACACATCTTTGAACACCTGATTTTTGACAAGCAAAAAATATCAAATGGAAAAAAGTAAGCATATTTAACAAGTGGTGCTAGCATAGCTGGATATCAACATGTAGAGGAATGAAAATAGACCCATATCGATCACCATGCACAAAACTCAAATCCAAATGGATCAAAGACCTCAACATAAAGACAGCCACACTGAACTTTATAGAAGAGAAAGTGGGAAGTACACTTGAATGCATTGACACAGGGAACCACTTCCTAAATAGAACCCCAGCAGCACAGACACTGAGAGAAACAATTAATAAATGGGACCTCCTGAAACTGAAAAGCTTTTAAGCAAAGGACATGGTCAACAAGACAAAATGACAACCTACAGAATGGGAAAAGATCTTCACTAACCCCACATCAGACATACATGCAGGCAAAACATTCGCACAAATAAAATGAAGTAAGTAAACCTAAAATAGAAAATGGGGAAAAGAAAAGAACACTTGCCAATCCCCAAGGGAGAGAGAAACTGTCAACATAGAAGAACAGCAAACAGAGAAATGACTAAGTTCTCAAGCAAGCTGACAGCATCATCTGAACATCTGGACCCAAGGGTACAGATTCTCCTCACTCCTGCTTAAACCAATGAAAGATGAGTTTCTGTGAAAACCAGGAGTTCTGGTTTAATAGTGGATACTGGTCGGTGCACAGAGTTTCTGGCTTTTGATTATGCTATTTCTCCATGTGGGAGCTAAATACATTAATGTATCAATGACAGTTAGTTGGGGAATATTATTTTAAGGTGTGTTACATTTGTTTATGCTGTGGAACATTTGTTTTAGTGATGCATCCATTTATGCTGATTTTTTAACTCTATGAAGCTGTGATTCTTTGCCTGTCTCAAACACCTGATGGTCTAATAAACATCTGAACGGCCAATAGCAAGGCAGGAGAAAGGATAGGTGGGCTGGCAGGCAGAGAGATTAAATAGGAGAAATCTGAGAAGAGGAAGGAGCAAGACAGAACAAGGCGAGGAGAACGTCAGGGGCCAGCCACCCAGCCACCCAGCCACCCAGCCAGTCACAGAGTAAAAGTAAGATTACAGAAGTAAGAAAAGGAAAAGCCCAGAGGCAAAAAGTAGTCAGGATAATTTAAGAAAAGCTAGCAATAAACAAGCCAAACTAAGGCTGGGCATTTATAAGAAAAAAGCGACTCCTTGTGTGATTTATTTGGGAGTTGAGTGGCAGGCCTTCCTCCCCAAAAGCCAAAAAAGAGCAAGAGCAAAGAATAGAAAAAATCCAACAACAATTCGTCAGTCCAGTGTGGTGGCGCATACCTGTAATCCCAGGGGTTGGGAGGTAAAGGCAGGAAGGTCAGTTTAGTGCCAGCCTGGGCTCTCCAGGGAGTTCCAGACCAGCATAGGCTAAATGAGACCCTGTCTCAAACAAAACAAAAACTATTAGGCCAATTTGGTAGTATAAGCCTATAATCCTAGAATTTGGGAAGCAGAGGCAGGAGGATCACTAGAAGTTTGAAGCCAATCCTATATCTAGTTGAAAGCTTATCTCAAAGAGAGAGAGAGAGAGAGAGAGAGAGAGAGAGAGAGAGAGAGAGAAATGCATGTCCATCAAGATACTTTTTTTTTCTTTTTTTTTTTTTTTTGGTTTTTCGAGACAGGGTTTCTCTGTGGTTTTGGAGCCTGTCCTAGAACTAGCTCTTGTAGACCAGGCTGGTCTCGAACTCACAGAGATCCACCTGCCTCTGCCTCCCAAGTGCTGGGATTAAAGGCGTGCGCCACCACCACCCGGCAATCATCATCAAAATACTTTTTGTTGTTTGTTTGTGGGTTTTGTTTTTTCATTTTTGTTTTTTATTTTTGAGGTTTCTCTTTGTAGCCCTGGCTGTTCTAGAACTCACTCTGTAGACCAGGCTGGCCTTGAACTCACAGAGATCCTCCTGCCTTTGCCTCCCAAGTGCTGGGATTAAAGGTGTGAGCCACCACTGCCCAGCAAGGACACTTTTATGCTCTGTGCTCTTTTCTGAGGTGCTATACTTCAACAAAAACATTTGAATAAGACTCTGAGTATCATAAAAGGAAGAAGTTGAAAGGCCACATGAAGCCACGTCCGGTCACTCATTCCCGTAATTTCAGCACTCTAGAGACTGAGGTAAGAGTAATGCCGCAAATGTGAAGCCAGCCTGGCTAAATGATGAGTTTCGGGGCAGCCTGGATTGTAGGGAGAGACCAAAGAGTACATGGCATAAATAAATGCACAGTGAATTGAAATCAGACACCCCGCCATCCAAGTCTGAAAGCCTCTTGCCCCGCATTTCTTTCTGCAGTATTCCTTAAACATCCCTTACCATTTCATGGCCTGGGAGATGGGGGAGCGCTGTTTTCTGTCTGGTTTGCAGATTGGAAGACTGAGATAGGAGGCAAGGGATGTCTGCCATCCCAGGTGCTGAGCTGGAGTCCAGAAACTTCCAGTCAAGCTCCACTAGACAGCTCTTCCTGCCATCAGTCTGCCCAGCCCTGGCATGGAATCTAAGAGTGAAACATCACACTGGCAGGCTCAGATTGCTCAGTTTGATGTCAGCTGGAGGCCATCCCGGCTCAGGAATCCCAATGGCTAGTCACACTGGATTCTAGGAGAGGAAATGGGTAAACGTCACGCCTCAAGGATGACCAGTGAAGTAAAACTGCAGGAATGGAGCCCAGAATGTTCCTTATGTGTAAGAGAGAGAACAGAGGGGAAGAGAAGGAAATTGAAAGAAAAAAATCAAGGGAGGAGAAATCACTCTTGTGGCGGATCAAGAGGCTGCACAGTAAACTGGGCATGGTGGCCCTCGCCTTTAATCCCTGCAGAGGCAGGACGATCTCTGCAAGTTGGAGGCCAGCCTGGTCTACATAGCGTGCTCCAAGACAGTCAGAAGCATGTAGAGACTTTGCCTCAAAAATAAATAAAATTTTAAAAGAGGCAGCATAATAAATGCACCTGCTTCAGGATCCCTGCAGCCCACGCCCTGCGTGTTTGCTGATATGATCCTTGAAATGAGGAAATGGGCTCTACTATTGCCCTCATTTTACAGAAGAGGAAGCTCAAGCTTGGGGAGATTAAGACTCACCTTAAGTACCCCCATACCGGCTGAGTCAGAATGGGAACTCTAGCAGCCTACCTGCAGCGGCTCAGAGGGGACTCGCTACCTGCTCAGCCCACATATCTGTCTGCTGTGTACCCTGAAGTTACTCCAGGCAGTATCGATTATGTCAAAAATGCACACATACCGAAGTGCAGCAACAGATGGGAGAAGGTAGCTACAAATAACTATCTAGAAAGGGATTTACACCTACGATATTAAAGAGTTCCTGTGAGTGGGTAAAGGATTTAAGAAGACATTTTTTTTTCCAGAGAAGATACACAAATGAGTGATAAATACATTCTTAGTCACCAGACAAATTGCCCAGTAGGGAAGCTGTTGAGGACAAAGAGCAGTGGAGGGGCTAGGAGGATGGCTCGTGGGTAAAGGGCATTTGCTGCCACGCCTGACAGCCTGAGTTTGATCTCTGGAATCAGACAGTAGAAGAAAAGATCCACCCTCTAATGGCTGTGCTCTGACTTCCATGGTGCGCATGTCTGGCCATAAATGTATATTTTTTGAAGGAGGGCTGGGCATGGTGGTGCTCTGTGAGTTTGAGGCCAACCTGATCTACATACCCTGTTCCAGGCTAGCCAAGGCTACATAGTGAGACTGTCTCATAAAAAGCAAATTTTATAAAGAGATAGCACAAGCTAGGGATGTGGCAGAGTGATTAAGTAGCATGTAGTACTAAGCCAGCTGGGGAGAGGAAGGGAGGGAGGGAGGGAGGGGAGGAGGGAGGGAAGGAAGGAGGAAAGGAGAACATTCAGGATGTTTTGAGACAGGGTTTCATGTTGCCCGGCTAGCCTAGAAACTTGCTGTGTAGCACGACTAACTTTGAACTCCTGGTCCATTTCCCTACTTCTGCTATTACAAACACGAGCCAGGATTTTTAAAATTACAGTGTCAGTGGAAGTAAGAGGAATCAGAACCCTCATCCAGGGCTGCCGAGAATGGAAAATAGTCCGCCAGTCTGGAGGTTCCTCAGAGAGCTGAACAGCCAGCGCCTGATGCAATAATTCCATCCCAGGCTATAGACCCAATAATAGTGAAAACATATGTCTACTTAAAACTTGCTCAGGAGTTTTCATAACAGCATTACTTATGCTAATGCCAAAGCAGAAACATTCCAAATAGCTATCAATTGATAAGCAAAATTATTGTATACCTCACAGTAGAAAAGTCTCTGCTGAGGGCCAAGGAGATGGCTCAGCAGGTAAAGGTACTTGCTGTGTATTCCTATAACCTGAGTTTGATCCCCAGAGGGATAGAAGGATAGATGTGTCTCCCCAAAATTGTCCTCTGACCTCCATATGTGGATTGTGGCATGCATGTGCCTACATTCAAACACATTACACACACACACACACATATACTAATAATAACAAAAACGATGATGATGATGACGATGATAAGTGATGAGAATTCTCTGGCAATAAATACTAATAAATTTTGGATACATATAAAATTCAACATGGTTTCACCTGTGGCTGACTCACAATACTGAATACATTCTATATTATAAACAGTGAGCTGTACATTTAAAAAGAACAAACTTTAAGGTATGTGAATTATATCTTGATAAGGCTGTTAAAGAACACATAAGAAAATGGAGAAAGAAGTGTGGAAGGGATAGCATCAAATAGCAAGTAGTGTTTCCCTTTCTATGGGCAAGCTACAGGTGTTGATTTTATTTTTGAGACTATCTCTGGTTTCTCCCGTTGTCTCTTCCCAGTGCCGGGATTACAGGCCTATGCCACTGTGTGCAATTCTAATGGTTTTCTTTGGTAATGTTAGATTATTTTTTAGTAGGTTAATGGGGGTGTGAGTGGAGTTTGCTGGCCTCCAGCCTTTGTTGCTGGAAGACATGCCTGCAAGTCCATCTATCAGCTTACCTGAGCACTCACCAGACCAGGGAAGACCAGGGGGTGGGTTGGAGGATCTTCTATGCAGTGAAAGGTATTTCCAAGTCCACCTTCAAGTTCAAGACTGTTTGCTGGGCTAGGCTGTGACAGAAGATATGTCTGCTCTGAGGTCCTGGCCAATCAGTCATTCCTGCTAATTCTGATCATATAGCTGCGTGATGGCTGCCAGGGGAGAGGAGCTTGGAGTTGTACAGTTCAGATGCAGCAGGAGGAAAGACACCTGCATTCTGGAATCTGTCCAATAGATAGGGGTTGATAGCGTGCTTGCCTAGCAAGAACGAAGTTCAGGGGTTAGTACCAAGTATGCCATAAAACTGGACATGCTGGCATATATTTGTAATCTCAGCACTTGAGAGGTAGAGGCAAGGCTAGCCTGTTCTACCTGAGACCCTATCTAAAGTTATCCATTGGGAATCAGTTTACATCAGTCTGAAAAGCCAAGCCTGGTGGCATAGGCTATCTTCCCAGCTGCTTGGGGGGCCGAGGCAAGACGATCACAAGTTAGAATATGGAAGTTTAGGGAAAGACAACTCCGTGGTCCCCTCCAGGTGCATGGTCCTAAAGGAATCTCTGAACTCTGTCCTTTTGGATTTTTATAAACACTATCCTGTGTGGCTAATGCTACACTGAGTGTGGGAACCCAGCAAGGCCTGTTAGTCTAGATTACTCTTGATTTCTCCGAGTAGGATTTCTTCCTCCAGGGTATAGGGTAAGGGGCAAGACCACTCACAACACCGTCTACTTCAGGCAGGCAATTTCTGAACAACCAACAGTTCCAAAGTAGGTGTGGGGAGGGGTGATTTGAGTTTCTGTGACCTGAGTTGGGAGGGGAAAAAAAGAAATTCTAGTTTATATGCTCTGCCTTGGAGTTCTGAGTCAGGAACTGTCAAAGAAAACCAAGCACATCAGCCAGGCAGTGGTGGTGCACACCTTTAATCCCAGCACTCAGGAGTGCACCCAGGCCAGCCTGGGGTGCAGAGTGAGTTCCAGGACAGCCAGGGCTACATAAGGAAACTCTGTCTCAAAAAAATGAAAAAAAAAAAAGTCATAGAATTTTATAGACAGTGGGACCCTTGGTTGGCTGGTTAGTTGTTTTGCTTTGTTTTGATCCTAAACTATGAAGGCTCCTTCCCACAGCGACACATGCAGGGCAGCAGGTAGGGACTGCAGGTTTAGCATGTTCCTGGGCTTCCCTGCAGAGCACTCATGGAGAACATCTAGAATGTTCTCGGATTTTATTAATATTTATTTATTTACTGATTTTTGAGACAGGGTTGTACTCTGTAGCCCTGATTGGCCTGGAACTTGCTGTGTAAGTGGTCTGGCTTTAAACTCGGGAGACCATCTTACTTTTGTCTCTGGGATTAAAGGTGTGTGCCGCTGTGCTTAGCCATGACTTTATATTCAAAAAAGCAAATTATTCTCCCAAGTCAATGACATAACAGCAACAACAACAACAAAAGGATTAGTTGAGAAGAAAGGAACTCAACACACACAATAGTCAAATGCTACCTTACCTTAGGACATATTCTGATTTGAAAACAACAGTTATAAGAAGCTATCTTAGAGATAATGTGGGAAATAAGACCAGGCATAGAATAGACCTAGAGCATTCAAGAATCTTCCAAAATCTGGGTCATAAACATAGTCTACGAGCCTAAGAAACATTCTGTCCATAAGAAAAACCCACGGCGGCCATAAGGGATCTTGATGACCCTCTGACTCTCACCAAGATAGCAAGCACAGGAAGAGACAGCACACGTGTGCACAGGACAGAAGACTACAAGAAATAATGACTGGAAGCCTAGCTTTTGAAGCCAGACAGGGTTCATATCCTGTGTCAATCCAGTCACCAAGGCACTCGGGGCCAGATTCCTTGGTAAAATGAGGCTTTGGACAAGCCACCCCACCCACGGGGCCTTCACACAGCCTTCTCTCAGGCGCTCTAGGGCTGGCCTATACTCACTCATAACTTCCAGTCAGCCAGCCGCCATTTCCTCATCTCTAAAACAGATGATTTTTTATTTTGTTTAGCTAAGAACACAGCAGCACACTCCTGTAACCCCAGCATTAAGGAACCTGAGACAAGAAGATGGAGTTCGAGGCCAGGCCAGCCTGGACTACACAGAGTACTCTGGCCTCAAAACTCAAAACCTTTAACGGCTCCTTCTGAAGCGTGAGGGAATTGAATTTGTTTTGCTTAAGTGAGACTCAACTTTCTTGTTTCCTGTTTAAGAGGGAAGAGAAAGTAGAGTTGGCATGTGTGTGGGGGGCACACATGAGGGCCAAGAGAGCCCACTGCTGTGTCCAAGACTGCAGCCAGAAGCAAGCCAGTCAACCCAAATTCTAGATCTGGCCCCAAATTATTTCTTTTTCTTACGCATTCTGTGACAAAGCTCCTGAGCTTTCATTTATTTAAAAAACAAAAACAAAAAAAAAAAAAGTCTTTTGAAAAGCACATTTAAATTAATGTGATGCTCCAGTAGATGGGGGAGGGGAAGGAGGACTGAAGCCCATGAGGTCCAACAGAAACAACGTGTTCTCTGTAACCAATACACAACACACACCTTTCTGCTTTCCCACCAACCCTGACTAAGCTGCCAGACCCACAAGCCCCGCCAGTTGCACCTCTTCAGCCCCAACCCATCCTTGGGGTGGCACACTCCACCTGGAGACCTGATTACTCATCTACCCTAAAGCCTGGCGTTCTCCCACAAACTGTCCCTGGCGCCCCGAGCAGGAATGCTCTCTTCCCAGGCTCAACAAAGGCTCCTAGGACTAGTCCCTTCTGAATTCCACCCCACAGGCAGTCCTTCTTCCCTTGGAATCCGCGGGGGCTGACTCAGTTCTTGCGATCCCACAGCGAGGAAGGGACATCATCCAGGGACGCTAGAAGTCACGGATGAGAGCCAGGGGTACTAATATGTTAGAAACACCTGAAGACCCCCTGGCAGTGAGAGTCTGGAAACTAAATAGAAGTCCCAGCTGGAGATGGAAACAGAAGAGCACTAAGTAGATGTTGGGGTGCAGGGGCCCTAGGATTACCACACAGACTCGGATCCCCCGTCCTGGAGCAGCCCCCTCCCCCCCCCGCTGCCCAATCCGGCCGGCGCCCCGCTCTACCTGCGCTGCTGGCGGCGCTGCTCCGCGCTGCCCGCCCGCGGCGCGTACAATTGAGCGGGCTCAGTCAGTGGCTGTTCTTCGCCCGGGACTGCCAGGGCGGGAGCGCAGCGAGGAAGCAGCCAGTTGGCCCCGGGCTCCGCAATCCTCTCCAGACAGGACCGTCGGGCCACGCCTGGGGATGGGGGGGGGGCGGTGTGGAGAGGCCAGAAAGAGGGAGGACACAGGTGGGCTCCAGGAACCACATTGACCGCCCCCTGGGGGGTGTGGATGATCAAGCCTGATGGCGGAATCACCACTGGGTTCACTAATGGACCGAAAAAATCTGTCCCTCAGGGAAGAAGCTTCTGGGAGGACAAAAGGCCCTTGTGCAGGAAATTTAATCTTTATCTTGCCCCCTCCTCTGCGGGTGGCATCTTTGCAACTATCCAAACAGACACCTTGATGCCAGGGCGACTTGGCTGTCTTCTGAGCAACAGCGGAGTGGGGAGGGGCCGAGAGGACAGGTGGCTTCTGGAGCAGGAGCCTCTACGCAGAAGTGCGAGCTTCATAAAAGGTCCAGATAAACACTGGACACGTTTCAGCAAATAAAGCAGATTTTGCCTCTTACAAACAACAGGGCAGAGCCCAAGCAAACGCTGAAGCTAGGGCTCCGTGGGAGACCTGCGAATCTGGTGGGGGTCCAAGTGCCTGCTGGGGAGAATGTATCTGTGTAGCCCTTTCCGGGTGCGGTTTGGCAAGATGAAATTAGTATCCTTAACCATGGCCACAAACTTTCTGAGCTAGTAACTCCTTTCCAGAGCCATCTTAAGGAAATAAACCAACAACGAAGGCTTATATATAACTTTCAAAGAAGCAGTATTTACAGAAAAAAAAAGTTGCAAAAAACCCCCAAAACAAACAAACAACAAACGAAACAAAGCGAAAAATAAAACAAACCTAAACAAAAACTCCAAACTGTAGTCTAAGAGAAAGTCAGTCATTAGCTTCTGGGTAAAGGATTTAGATGGCTGTTATTTTCTTTAAAAATCTAAAGTTTGAGCCCGATGGTGTTGACACATGCCTTTGATCCCAGTACTCAGGAAGCAGAGGCAGGTGGATCTCTGTGAGTTTGAGGCCAGCCTGGTCTACATACAGAGTGAGACCAGGACAGCCAGGGCTACAAAGAAACCCTGTCTCGAAAACAAAAAGAAAAAAAGGGAAAACAAACAAACAAAAAACAAAAACCAAGCAAACAAAAGCCCAGATTTTAATGTCGGACTTGGCGGGTCATTCCTGTAATTCCAGCACTTGAGAAACTGAGGCAGAAGGATTGCCTGAAGTGTTGAAGTGTAAGGCTACCCTGGGTTACATAACAAGACCCAGTTTCAATAAAAATAAATAAACTAAGGTTTGTGTGATTTACACATTTTCTCCAGTAGACAGGATTTACTTGGTCAAAAATATACAGAACTTACTTTCAAATGCGTGGATATGAAGAAGTGGAAGGGAGGAGACGATGAACAAAAGTTGAAGAGAGCTTTGTTAACCTAGGCCTCCCCTTATTCAAACAGAAGCTGCACCGAGCATCCGGCAAAATCAGAGCCTTCTTCCCACAGTGAGTAGTTAGCTCAAGCTCTGGCTGAGGTATAGCCCAACTGTGATCCTGTATATTTTCCACGATTTTTCCTCTGTGTGACTCAGAACTACCTCACTAGCATCTGATCTGGAAATAACCTGATACTTACCAAACAGCTGTAATTTTCCAGCCCGTGTCTTTCATTTGTCCTGTGGACGCCAAAGAAAACCCTCCTTTACTTGGGGTTGGTCGAGCAGGCTTTTGCTAAATACCTAACAAAAGCTCCAGGGTCTTCAGGCAGAACATTGTCAGTGCACGGCTGTGGAAAAATCAATCATGTGCAGCCTGTCCCTCCCTATTTCCCCCTGCCCAAGGCCCCCGCCCATCAGAAGCCACAGGAAACTTCTTTTCCAGACATTTTAATCAGAAACTTACAAAACATCATTGAGTTCTCTATACAAATTTTGCACAGAATAGTTTAGTATAATGCAGAGTAGTCTATATCTTTGGTCATCTTTCTGAATCTTATCTTTTCTTCCATACAATATATTCTGATCTCACACCTCCTCCATCTCCTTATTTTATTGAGATGAGGTCTCAAGTATCCCAGGCTGGGTTCTAACTCAAGGATGGTCTTGAATTTCTGATCCTTCTGCCTCCGCCTACCGGGTGCTGGGATTAGACTTGTATCACCATGACGTTTTTATATGATGCTGGAAATGGCACCCAGGGCTCTGTGCACACCAGGCAAGCACTCTTCCAACTGAGCTACATCCTAACCCTCTCATAACCTTTGTGAGGTTGAAATCAGAGACCATTTTCCATTTACATCTCCAGGAAAAAAAACAAAACAAAGCAAAAAAACCCCAGGCACATAAACAGCTGCACAGGTGAAGTGAGAAACCAGTGCTAGGGAATTTTTCTGCTTGAAAACTTCAGAATAGCTTTGTTTTCAAAACTCTTATTTTGCTCAGTCTGCCAGAATGCTGCTCTGGAAATCAGAACCGAGACTCCAAGGTAAACCAGGACATAAACCTGGGAGCGTGTTTGGGGTGAGACAGGAGGCCTGGGCGGTAGGGTAGGTATGTCCTTCCAGGGCTAATGGCACGGTGGAGTCATAAACAGAGCCGCCTGTCCTTTAAGACTGCACACTTGCTCAGCACATGAATGAGGCCAAATAACAACTTTCTGTGCAAAGTAGAAGCGTGTTCTGGCCATGTTCCTTTTAGATATGCCTTTAGATGAGAAGGCTGCCTGGCTGGGCTGCTAGTCCCTCTGTCAGATGCTCCGCTTAGCCTCCTCTTTACTTGCTGCTCCTCCTGCTTCCCCAAAGCCTCCCCTCTGCTGAGTACCCTGCTCCTTAGTCAACAGAACTGCAAGCAACTGAGTTTTCAGCTCAGCCTTCAAATAAACCCTGCGGTTGTCAGGCAATGGAAGCCAAGACCACCAACTACCCCTCTGCCACCCATATCCTTTCAGAAAGGGGGAAGGTCATCAAAGAGGAATGGCAAGTGGCCAGACTGTTGGGTGAGGGCCAGAGAGAAAGAACCTGTTGTTAGAAGCCTGATGTCCTTCCCTGCTGCTGGGGTTGAGGGGGGGGCGGGCGAATGAAACAGCACTTCTGACTTCAGCCGCCATCCTGGGGGCACAGACAGAAGACAAGAAACAGGGCATAGAGCCAGCCACTGTAGGGCAGGAACAGAGGGCTGTTGAGCTGAGCTGCTGACAGACCCCATCTATTAGCCCGAGGGCAGGTGTCTGGTCCTCCTGCCCTTAAGTTACCCAACTGCACATGCCTGTTTCTGGGACTCTTGTATTTAGGCTTTGCCCTGCCCCCTTCAGTTCTCCAGTCAAAGGCTTCAGTTCTGGAAATCAAAGTTCTGAATGGGCATTGTGTAGATACTAGGAGTGGAAAGTACTAGAGACTTGCATATTTCTCGTGAGAGTCACGAAGAAGCTAAAAAGTAGCTTATACTGGGGGACGAGTGCACACGGAATTCCAGTTCAAAAGAGGTAAAGTCTTTGACCAGATTCTTTCAAAGATGCATGAGCTGACTGCAATTTTCTCTTGAAATCCAAGACCAAAGCATAAACAAAAAACAAAACCAAACAAAAATCATAGCCTCTCGTAACCCTGTAATCCTTTCCACAAACTTGGTCTTGTGGATTTCCTGGGTGCTTTAAAGGCACAGGAATTGTGGAGTGTAAGGTCAGGAGAACCGGTCTTTGTCTCTGAGAGGAAACCATGCAAGCCTCAAAGTGTCCAGCAGGCTCTTTGCAGAAAGGTTATAAAATGACAGTTCCCAGAAGACAGGGCTGTCCTGGTCCCTGATGGGGTCTTCTCAGGATAAGTGCTCTTTACCCAACTCTCCCTGGGGCACGGCTACAGGAATGGAGGTCACTACTTGGTTCTGAAACACGAAGATTTTGATTTTTTCAAATACCCAGATGAAGATGAGCAGGATGCTGACATACTGAACCCAGGCAAACTTAATCATTTCCCAGAAGCCTGGCTGGTAAGTACAAAATGTTAAGGAGGCAAAGGCCACACATAAGAAATAGTTACCCCCAAAGTTCAGGTCAGATGGGAAATAGAAAGAATATTTCAAATACTCTTACGATAAAATGGATAACCAGAGATTATTAATCTATAAATATGGATAATCCTGACCCAGAAGAATTGCTAAGAAAGAAGCAGGAACAGGAAATGGATTTTTCCTTCCTGTGGGAACAGCAGTCATTTGTGTGGGGGCTACAGCGCAGCAGCAATTTCCTGTCTTGTGAACCCCACATCTGTTCCTACTTGGGATAGCTAAGGAACCCTTCCTTCCTTAGTGGGACAGAGCCAGCACGGGCTGGCGAGCATAAAGGATATGAAATGACTTCCACAGGATACCGGACGACAGCGTCAATTATAAAAGGTGCTTCGGCAGCCCTGCCCACCAGCCAGATGGGGCTGGGGTCACTCAGGACAGTGGTAACTGCAACACAAACATTAATCATTAATCCAAAATATAAGTAGTCTTTGAATACAGGGGGATATTCTGCATTCCAAAATGCAAAGAAATAAAAAGAGCAATTGAGTGCAAAGTTGCTTACACATTATTTAAAATACCTGTCAAAATACTTCGGCTACGATATGTCAAAACCTAGCAAAGGATTGCTGTGGTCTGCATTGCTGAAGAGCTAACTGAAGAAATTCTATGTTTCTAGAAAAAGTAGCAATTGAAGTGGTATAGTGTGTAGGGGAAATATTTTTATTACATAGTTAAATAAATAAGAATTTGTATCCCAAAGTGTTCCTCTTCTATTTCTTTTTTTTTAAGATTTATTTATTTATTATGTATACAACATTCTGCCTCCATGTATGCCCGCACGCCAGAGGGTGCCAGATCTCATTATATATGGTTGTGAGCCACCATGTGGTTGCTGGTAATTGAACTCAGGACCTTTGGAAGAGCAGCCAGTGCTCTTAACCACTGAGCCATCTCTCCGGCCTCTTCCTCTTCTATTTATAAGACTTATCTGTGGGTGTGTCTGTGTGTGATCTGTAGAGGCCGGATGTGTTGGATCCCCTGGAGTTGGTGTTACAGGCAGTTGTGAGCTGCCTGACATGGCTACTGGGAACCCCAGTAATGTGGAAAAGTAGCAAAATTTTTTCTTTTCATTTCTTTTCTTTTTTCTTTCTTTCTTTCTTTTTTCTTTGACATGGTTTCTCTGTGTAGCCCTGGCTGTCCTGAAACTCTGTACCAGGCTGGCCTCAAACTCAGAGATCCACCTGCCTCTGCCTCCCAAGTGTTGGGATTAAAGGCGTGTGCCACTACCATCCTGCCAGTGGCAAGCACCCTTAACTGCTGATCCATTTCACCAGTCACGTTTCCTTTAAATATGTTTATTTATTGTGTGTGTGTGTGTGTGTGTGTGTGTGTGTGTGTGTGTGTGTGTAGCTGTAGCAGCTCTCTCCCTCCACCACGTGAGTCCCAGTTATAGAATTTGGATCATCAGGCTTAACTGAAAATGCTCTTACCCACTGAGCCATCCCACTGGCTTCTTTCTTTATCTTTTCCTTTTCTTTTTCTTTTCGACAGAGTCTCTGTAACTCAAGCTGGCCTCCTACTGGCTACATTGCCAAGGATGACCTTGAACTTCTGGTACTTCTGTCCTGCCTGCTGAGGGCTGGGGGGCAAGTGTGTGTGCTGCTATGCTTTAGGCTTTATGTGGTACTGGCGCCTGAACCCAGGGTATTGTACACACTAGGCAGGAGCTCTCAGCCTCCAAAAATGATAGTCGTATGAAACTATTTATATATGGACAAAGAGCGAATGAATAAAGAGGAAAAGAGTTGATTTTCAGGCCAGTGGTTGTCAGATTTATTCAGAAATGCTGGAGTTGCGAGCCTTCCACATGGGCAATATCTGTGGGTGTCCTCTGTAATGTCTTGCTGCCAAGAAACAGTTTGATGCCTTTAGTGAAAATGCTAGGCCACCAACCAGCCTGGTGTGCTACGTCAAGCATGGGGATGCTCCTCCAGGGAACAAACACTATCTGTAGTCAGGCTACAGATGTGGGCTGCCTGACACATGTCATCCACAGCTGTCTGGAAACTGAGGACAGTAAATTGTCACTGGGTTTTTTTTAATAGGTGTGCTATGAGGGCTAAATCAATTAGGCTTAAATACACACTAATAAGAGAAAACCAGCCAGGCCAGTGATGGGATTAAATAAGGAGAGTGATCAATCACTAGCCTTCTGGGCTACAGGAGAGGTGGCACGTGGGAAGGGATGTGGCTTTGAAGACAGGACACAAAGGACAAGTTCTGGCAAGCCCATCCACCTCCCATCACAGAGCCGCCACTGGGTCTGTGATTGTCATCATGAAAAGCATTCCAGTTGTCTGTTTTCATGGACCCACAACCTGGGAAGTCTGAGGGCAGTGGCCCAGTGGCCTCTACTGGTAACTCACCGTTCCTCTCCTGATAGGCGGCAACAATGCGGGTGAGGTCGTAGTCATGGGCAAAAGGACTAGTGCCATTGATCACAGACACCTGGGGCAAGGAAAGAGGACAAACTATGAGCACTCCCATCCCCCTCTTCTTTCCACCCTGCTGCACACTAAGGCTCAATCCTGGAGACCACCTGAGGCCCAGACACCACACGCTTATTCTTGGGACCCAATGTTTCAGTACTCAGTTTTATTTTTCTTATTTATAGTTGGGGGGGGTACAGGTGCCCATGGAGCCAGGGGCATTGGATCCCCCTGGAGTTAGAGTTACAGGTGGTTATAAGCAACCGGATGCAGGTGCTGGGAACTGAAATTCTCTCCAGCCCTCTTTCGGTGAGCTTTTTTTTCTTTTCTCCAGGGATGAACAAATTCTTTTACGGTGACAGAAATCAGGGTTGATGTCCACCTCCCACAGGTCTCATCACACACACACACACACACACACACACACACACACAGCAAAAGGCAGGGGCCTTTTGTGGGTTCAAAGAAGAGCAGAAGGGCCCATGCGTGTGGCCGGATGCAGCAAGGGGAATGAGGGAAGGACAAGAGGCCGCAGAGCTGGGAGACGGCTAAAGGTTTTTTCCATGGGTCTAGGTTGTTTTTTATATAAATATAACACTTTTCCTCCCCTTTTTGTTCTAGGAAAACAACTACGCTAACTGTGTAGCTTTAAGTTTGTCCCCTCCACCCCTGGTCCTGTTGGCGTGTGCCATGGCCATAGGGCTCTTGAACAGACACTGCTCAGGGCTGGCCAGTCAGGAAGCCACTACGGTGACTGAAAAACATGACTTAAATAAACTTCTTTTTTATTTCTGTTTGAGATGAGGCGTTGTTCATTTACACTATGGAGATTTAAAATGTGACATACAAGCCTCTCTCTCTCTCTTTTTATTTCTGTTTGAGATGGGGTGTTGCTCAGTTACCCAGGCTAGTCTTTTTAATTCCTGGCTTCAAGCGATACTTCCACCTCAGTGTTCCAAGCAGGGAACAACTAGACCAGGCATGCCACCACACCCAATCTGTAAACTTTCTCACTCTGGGCTGGCATATGTCACCTGCTCAGTAAGTGGTGACTCGTATTTTTTAAAAATGTATTTACATAGGCATTTTACAAGATCATTTGGAAGATGTGACGGTCAGTCTTGATGGTCAAATTGTTTGGCCTGAGCAACACTTGGGAGTTTAGCAGAGCACACCTCTGGGTGTAAAACATTTCCAGAGAAGTCTAAGACATGAGGGCTCAGACATGATCAACAGTTTGGCCTGCCAATGGAATCAATTGCGAACAGACATTGGGTGGTTTGGGGAGTGGAGCTCCTGAAGGTGGGGCCTGGTTGGAGGAAGCAAGGCCCTAGGAACTTGTCTTCAGGGGCTGCATCTTGCTCTGGCCCCTGTCTGCTCTACTCTGCTTCCTGCTGGTCATAGAGTGAGCTCTTTTGTCCCCTCTCCCACCATACCGGACTAAAACCTCTGAAACTGTGAGCAAAATCAATCTTCTGCTTTAGGTTGCTTTTTCAGGTGTTTGGTCACAGAAAATGATAAACTAACACAGATACATTTGGAATATGTGTACCTGAAAACAGCAGTTCAGTTCCTCAATAAAACATTTCCCCTTTTAGGGTATAAACCAAGGTATGTCTTTTATATATATTATTTAAATTATTATTTTTTATGTGCGTGTGTGTTTTGTCTGCATGTGTTTCTGTGTGCTTTGTGTGTGAAGCACCTAAGGGGGCCAGAAGAGAGTGTTGGATCCACTAGAGATGGAATTACAAGCAATGGTAAGCTTCCACCTGGGTGCTGGACATCAATCTCGGGTCCTCTGGAAGAACAATGCTCCTAACCACTGAGCCAGCACTCCAACTCCCTTTCTACATTTTGAAAGAATCCAAGATGGGGCTGGAGAGAAGAAAGTTCAGCAGTTAAGAGCACTGTTTGCTCTTCCAGAGAACCTGGGCTTGGATCCAACACTGCACATCTGTGGTGCACATACACACATTCTTCAAAGATCTAAATACTATTTCTAAGCTTGAATTTCTCTTCCTTCAAAGGATATGGTAAACATGGAAATGAAGGAGCTAGACCACAAGAAGCATCCTTACATTGTATCTGATATCCAGGCCTCGGTAGTTCAGTGGCTGCTTCTGCTGCAGCCTCAGGTCACCATTGACATACAACTGTGACCCGGGAACAGCAAAGGAGGACTGAAGAAACGCCATGCTCTGCATCACGAAGGTTGACATCCTCTGAAACCATAGAAAGATGTCACTGTCCAGTCTGAGGAGCCTGGGGGTTTCACCAGCCACCACCTGTCTGCAGCTGAAGCTGACAGGCCTGGCATACCTGGGCTAGTCCACCGAGGAACCTTTCTGCCCAGAACCCTCTTAATTAACCCCTATTAATAGTTAATCAGATGATGTTAGGAATCTTTGCTCCAGTCTCATTCCCCCATTTCAAAACCCACCCTTCTTAGAAAGCCCATCAAGGGTTGGCTCCTCCCCCAGAGCTACTCAAGACCGCGCCTACAGGGTGTTTAAGACCTGGCACCTAGATCCCTGGCATAATTTCTCTCCTGCTTTCTTCCCCCAAAAACCACCCAAGGGTGCTTTGCTCATTAAATCTGGACTTTTAATTCTGCCTGATCTGACTTACTGCATCAACAGAGAGACTTAATATCGGGGTACTGAAACCTTTCAAAATAATTTAATATTCAATTTGCCTATGTTAAGTCCCCAACAATATTCCATAAGAGCCATTTGTGGTGTGGTTGTCCCCAGAAAGGAGGAAAAGGAGAGGACTCAGAGAGGACTGACTCACATGCAGTTGGTAAGAGAAGGTCAGCATAAGCTGCACCCCGAAAACATGCTCCGTGGCTCGCAGGGGAAGTTCCAGTTTAAAGTGTAGCACGTCCATTTTCCCGTCCCGGTTCCTGTCTTCTTCTCTGGTCTACAGAAGCCAAAGGAAAATTTACTTTTTTAAGAATTGTTATATGTTGGCAGGTGGTGGCGCACACCTTTAATCCCAGCACTCGGGAGGCAGAGGCAGGCAGATCTCTGAGTTCGAGGCCAGCCTGGTCTACAGAATGAGTTCCAAGACAGAGCTACACAGAGAAATCCTGTCTCAAAAAACAAACAAACAAGCATTTTTTAATTTATTTATGTATATGTGTGTCTGTGAATATGAATATGCACATGTGTGTGTGTCGCTGGATGCCCTAGAGCCTGAGTTAAAGGTGATTGTGAGCTTCCTGATGAAGGTGCTGGAACTTAACTCAGGTCTTCTGCAAGAACAGTCTGTACTCTTAATCATGGAGTCATGTCTCCAGCCCTCAGAGATTTATTTTTCCTCCCCCTCCCTCCCTCCCTCCCTCCCTCCCTCCCTCCCTCCCTCCCTCCCTCCCTCCCTCCCTCCCATTCCTTTTGTTCTTCCTCTAGAGTGCTAAAGATTGAACCTAGGACCTGCTATATGTTAGGCAAGTGCTTTACCACTAAGTCAGCTTGTTTATATGGAAAAGCAAAATCTAATTCTAACCCCCGTGCATTTAGCAAGCAAACTCTACAGAAATCCACCTAGCTCTATTTATATACTCCTTTAAGATTTATCTTTAGGCCGGGCGGTGGTGGCGCACGCCTTTAATCCCAGCACTCGGGAGGCAGAGGCAGGTGAATCTCTGTGAGTTCGAGGCCAGCCTGATCTAGAAGAGCTAGTTCCAGGACCGGAACCAAAAAAAAAAAAAAAAAAAAAAAAAAAAAAAAAAAAAAAAGCTACAGAGAAACCCTGTCTCGAAAATAAAAAAAAAAAAGATTTATCTTTATTTTATGGTTATAAATGTTTGCCTGGCCGGGCGATGGTGGCGCACGCCTTTAATCCCAGCACTTGGGAGGCAGAGGCAGGCGGATCTCTGTGAGTTCGAGACCAGCCTGGTCTACAGAGCTAGTTCCAGGACAGGCTCCAAAGCCACAGAGAAACCCTGTCTCGAAAAAAACCAAAAAAATAAAAAATAAAAAAAAATAAATGTTTGCCTGCACATTTGTGCACTAAGTGTATGCCTAGTACACACAATGGCCAGAAGGGCACTTTGGGAAGATGCCCTGAAAGTGTTGTTACAGACGCCATGTAAGTGCTGGGAACTGAACCCAGGTCCTCTGCAAGAGCAGCCAATGCTCTTCACCCCCGAGCCATCACTCCAGCCCCTATTTGTACATCCTCAAACCACAAGGACCTTCGCTTCAGATCCTCGAGGTTCAGCTATCTAACTCATTATTCACATTAACGCTCTACACCTTGTGCTTTTTTTTTTTTTTAGCATCAATCAATAAAATAAAAAGGGAGCTGAGTAAGATCAATAAGATACTGAGACCACAAGTGTTTGACAAAACTCAGGAGAGCATAAGAAAAGTCACGGCCTAGAAATCCTCCACGGCAGTTAAAAATAAGTCACTAGCCGATCCCGCCAGTCTCAGCGGCATCACAGCGGCCAGCAGAAAGGGCAGCACTGAAATGTAGCCCCTCTGCCAGGGGTTCTTGACACGCTTCTACGCTTTGAAGCTAAACTCATTCATTTTGTTTCCCATCAATACCACTCTGTGAAGAAGAGTTTTTGTTTCTCTGGTAAGCAGGGTTGGGGTCAAGATTGCTGCTTTCCAAGCCCTGCAGTGATTTCTTGCCCTCAGGGCAACAGTGTCCTTTTCTTAGGCTTGGTACTATCTACTGTCCTTGTCTAGTTCGCCATCTTCCAGGGGGAGGAGGCAACTGTGCTACCAGGGCTGCTGATAGAGTCACGGAGGCACTTAGGTACCAGTCAAGGTGCATGGGATGGGAGAGCGGCTGCCAGGGCTTCTGTGAGTAACTTCTGCTGCAATAAGGAAGACAGCCGCGCTAGTTCAGGTTTCTTTCTTTTTTTTTTTCTTTTTTTTTTTTTTTTTTTTTTTGGTTTTTCGAGACAGGGTTTCTCTGTAGCTACGGAGCCTGTCCTGGAACTAGCTCTTGTAGACCAGGCTGGTCTCGAACTCACAAAGATCCGCCTGTCTCTGCCTCCCAAGTGCTGGGATTAAAGGCGTGCGCCACCACCGCCCGGCCTAGTTCAGGTTTCTATTGCTGTGAAGAGACACCTTGACCACGGCTACTCTTATAAAGGAAAACATTAATTGGGTCTGACTTACAGTTCATAGGTTTAGTCCATTGTCATCATGGGGGCAAGCATGGTAGCATGCAGGCAGACAAGGTGCTAGAGAAGGAGCTGAGAGGTCTCCATCCAGATCTGCAGGCAGCAGGAAGTGAACTGCCACACTGGACATGGTGTGAACATGTGAGACCTCAAACCTGCCCCCAGTGACCACTTCTTCCAACAAAGCCATACCTACTCCAACAAGGCCACATCCTATGGGCCTATGGGGACCAATTTATTTAAACCACTACATACAATAAGAGCATATACCTATGATCCTAGCACTTGAAAGGTGGAGAGGAGGTTATCCTCGGCTACATAGCAAGTTTGAGGCCAGCCTAGGCTACAATACCCCATATGCATTAAGCCTGAGGAGTTCGAAGAGGAAAAACAAGTCAACTGCCTGATTAAAGTGAGCTTGATTTTGGGCTGGGTGCCCCTGGGACTAGCTGGTCTACCTGCTTCTCCCTAAGGGGAGATTTTAGAGAGCAGCCCCTGTTAGCCTCTTAAGGTCCCTTTTATGGGAGAGATAAAGCGTTACAGGGATGACCGAGTTGGCTGTTAATACATTGTTAGAGAAACTGTAGTGAGCCGGGCGGTGGTGGCGCACGCCTTTACTCCCAGCACTCAGGAAACAGAGGCAGGCGGATCTCTATGAGTTTGACGTCAGGTTGGTGTACAAAGTACGTTTCAGGACAGCCAGGGCTGTTATACAGAGAAACCCTACCTTGAAGAAACAAAACAAAACAGAACAACAACAAAAATGAGCTGGTGAGATGTCTCAGTGGTTAAGAGCACTGGCTGCTCTTCCAGAGGTCCTGAGTTCAATTCCCAGCAACCACATAGTAGTTCACGACCATCTATAGTGGGATCTGATGCACTATTTTGGTATAAAGATGTACAGGTAGATAGAGCATTCATATACATAAAAGATGAATGAAATTTATGCCCTGGCAATGCTGAAGCCTGCATGGATAGCCCATATACGCAGTTCTGTTGAGCTTATCCATATTGGGTTTCATGGTCTAAGTTGATGAGGATGACTGACAGGTCTCTTCCTCAAGAGGGCACCACATCTCATTACAGATGGTTGTGAGCCACCTCGTGGTTGCTGGGAATTGAACTCAGGACCTTCAGAAGAGCAGGTAGTGCTATTAACTGCTGAGCAATTTCTCCAGAGCCTTATACATTAAATAGATCTTTATAAAAGAGAAAAAGTTCAAAGATACAGAGAAACCCTGTCTCAAAAAACCAAAAAAAAAAAAAAAAAAAAAAAAAAAGAGGAAAGAAGAAACCTTAGCTTGGGCAAACAGCAACTTGTTTAACTATTTAATTACAAACCGAAATCTTGCTGGGCGGTGGTGGCGCACGCCTTTAATCCCAGCACTTGGGAGGCAGAGGCAGGTGGATCTCTGTGAGTTCGAGACCAGCCTGGTCTACAAGAGCTAGTTCCAGGACAGGCTCCAAAAAACCACAGAGAAACCCTGTCTCGAAAAACCAAAAAAAAAAATCTGGACAGGGTTTCTCTGTGTAACATCCTTGCCTGTCCTAGAACTTGCTCAGTAGATCAGGTTGGTCTTGAATTCACAGAGATCTGCCTGCCTCTGTCTCTTGAATGCTGGGATTAAAGGTGTACGCCACCACCACCCAGAGGAATTTATTCTTAACTGTCCTAACTGCAAATGGAAACCTGTTTTGGTCTCACAGGAGGTGGAGAGTTAATTCATCAATTAAGAGCACCGTGTGCTGCTCTTCCAGAGAACGAGAGTTTGGTTCCCAGCACTCGCACTAGGGGCCTCACAACCACCTGTAACTCTAGGTCCAGGGAATCCAATGCCCTCTTGTCTCCATAGGTACTTAAACCCACGTGCATGTATCCACATAGGTGTGCACGCACGCGCGCGCACACACACACACACACACAGAAAACAAAATCAAAATCAAAACATCCCCAAAAAACAAAACCCCAAAGATGCTGGGCAGGAAACATCATTTCGCATGAAAGTAGCGTTCTACTGGGAAGACCAAATAAATAAAAGCCAAATGAATACATAACGGCACCAGGTAATTGCCCAATGACACAAAGAAAAGTGAAGTAGGTTAAAATGGGAGAATTGAGAGGGTAAAAATGAACAAAAATGGGAAGTTGTGGTGACATCTTGTTTGTGCTTTAACAAATAAAGTTTGCCTGAAGATCAGAGTGTGGAGTTCGCCACACTGGTTAGCCATAGAGACCAGGCAGTGATGGCATACACCTTTAACCCCAGCACTGGAGAAACAGAGGCAGATGGATCTCACAAGAGACAGGAGCTCAAGGTATTCAGTCTGAGGATTCATGGAAACAGGATCTTGCTCCCGTTGGTTTAAGGATTCAGTAGAGGTTAAAAAAAAAAAAAAAAAAAAAAAGTCCTTCTAGTGCCTGGCTCCTTTACTTCTCTGATCTTTCAGCCTTTACCATGACATCTGACCCAGGTTTTTATTAATAAGACCAATTAGAATTCGTGTGCAGGAAGTGTTTGGGATGATCTACCTTGCTGGTGCCCGGGCAGTAGAAGCTCTAGGACATCTGGGGCACGGGTGGAGGGTGACCCAGGCTAACCAAGGGTCTGTGTACTGACTGTAGGTGGCATCAGGGCACCTGGACAGTGAGAAAGGCTGAGGAAGAAGAGGTTCCTTGCATATGAATGAGTCAAAGTTGACTTCCAAAGACATACTTCTGCCAGCAAGGCTTCACCTTTTAAAGGCTCTACAACCTTCCCAAACAACGCCAACAACTGGGCACTGTTGGGGAATATTATTTTAAGGTGTGTTACTCTTGTTTATGCTGCATTTGTTTAACTCTGTGAAGCTGTGAGTCTTTGCTTGTCTAAAACACCTGATGATAATCTATTAAAGAGTTGAACGGCCAATAGCGAGGAAGGAGAAGGATGGGTGGGGCTGGCAGGCAGAGAGGATAGATAGCTGGAGAAATCTGAGAAGAAGGAGGAGCAAGAGAACAAGGAGAGGAGGACTTCAGGAGCCAGTCAGCCACAGACTGAGTGTGGAAGAAAGATAGACAGAAGAAAAGGAAAAAAGTAGTCAGGATAGTTTAAGTTAAGAAAACCTGGCAAGAAACAAATTAAAAAAAAAAGCTGGGAATTTATAAGAAAGAATAAGCCTCCATGTGTGTGACTTATTTGGGAGCTGGATAGTGCACCCCCAAAAAGAGCCAAAAGGAATTAAGCGTAAAGAATCAAAAAAGTAAACCAACAACTACTGTGCACCAAGTGTTCAAACATGAGCCTAAGGAGGACATACCATGTTCAAACCCTGACAGTGACTGACACAATGATAAAAGTAGTCATTCAGGAGGGCTGGAGAGACGGCTCAGCTGTTAAAGCACTGGCTGCTCTTCCAGAGGACCCAAGTTCAGTTCCCAGCATCCACATGGAGGCTCACAACCATCCGTAATCCAGTCCCAGGGGATCCATTGCGGGCTTCTGGGGACATAGCATATACACGGTACAGACATACATGTGGGCAAAACATCCACACACATAAACTAAATATATTTTTAATTTTTTAAAGAGTAGGCATGAATGAGTTAATACCTCAACAATAATTTTAGTTCAGGGGCTGGAGAGATGGCTCAGAGGTTAAGAGCATTGCTTGCTCTTCCAAAGATCCTGAGTTCAATTCCCAGCAACCACATGGTGGCTCACAACCATCTGTAATGGGGTCTGGTGCCCTCTTCTGGCCTGCAGGCAGACACACAGACAGAATATTGTATATATAATAAATAAAAAAAATAAAAAAATAAAAAAAATAAAAAAATAATTTTAGTTCAGTTCCTAAAATCTGACTGGTATCTAGTTAAGAAAATTCATAAATCACACCATTCTTTTATGAAACATGTAAAATTTGGAACTTTAAAAATTATATTTATGGGGTTGGAGAGATGGCTCAGAGGTTAAGAGCACTGCCTACTCTTTCAAAGGTCCTGAGTTCAATTCCCAGCAACCACATGGTGGCTCACAACCATCTGTAATGAGGTCTGGTGCCCTCTTCTGGCCTTCAGGCAAACACGCAGACAGAATATTGTATACATAATAAATAAATAAATAAATAAATAAATAAATAAATTTTTTTTTTTTTTTTTTTTTTTGGTTTTTCGAGACAGGGTTTCTCTGTAGCTTTTGGAGCCTGTCCTGGAACTCCCTTTGTAGACCAGGCTGGCCTCGAACTCACAGAGATCCGCCTGCCTCTGCCTCCCAAGTGCTGGGATTAAAGGCGTGCGCCACCACCGCCCGGCAATAAATATTTTTTTAAAAAATTATATTTATGGGGCTGGAGAGATGGCTCAGTGGTTAAGAGCACTGGCTGCTCTTCCAGAGGACCTGAGTTCAATTCCCAGCATCCACATGACATGGCAGCTTACAGTAACTCCAGTTCCAGAGGATCTGGCATCCTCATACTGACATATATGCACATAAAATAAAAATAAATAAAGTTTAAAGATTACATTTGTGTGTGTGTGCGTGTGTGTGTGTGTGTGAGGCACATAAGCAGAAGTCAGAGGACACTTACACAACAGTTCTCTCCTTCTACCATGTGGGTGCCAGGGATGAAACACGAGTTATCGGGCTTGGTGGTGAGCACCTTTCCCTGCTTGGCCACTTAACTGGCTCAGTTTGTGTGTGTATGTGTGTGTGTGTGTGTGGTGTGAGATAAGATTTTATTTATTTATTTATTTATTTATTTATTTATTTATTTATTATGTAGTGTTCTGCCTGCATGTAACCCTGAAGGCCAGAAGAGGGCACCAGATCTCATTACAGATGATAGTAGGCTACAATGTGGTTGCTGGGAATTGAACTTGGGACCTCTGGAAGAGCAGCCAGTGAGTGCTCTTAATCTCTGAGCCATCTCTCCAGCCCCCAGTTTTTGTGGTTTTTAAAAGCACTCATATACATAAAATAAATCTAAAATTAAGGAAAAAAAAAGGATGGGTGGGGATAGCACATACATGTTTAATCTCAGCACTCGGGATGTAGAGGCAGGTGGATCTCTGTGAGTTAGAGGCCAGACAGTTCTACAAAGCAAGTTGCAGGATAGCCAGGACTACATAGAGAATCCCTGTGTTGAAAAAAACAAAACAAGACCCCAAAAAACAACGCCCCTATCCCAAAAAAACAGACTTTAAAATGTTAAAAAACAAAACAAAACAAAACAAAAAACCAGGGGGATTTGAGACGCTGTGAGCTGCCTAGAGCAGAATCAAGGCTGTGACTGCTGAACAGTTTCCCAAATTAGCAACTACAAAGCCAACTCCCAATGTTGGTCAAACCTTGCCCTAAAAACCAGGCTTCCAACTGGGAGGTGGTGGCTCAGGCCTTTAATCCCAGGACTCAGGATCCACCACCCAGAGGCAGCTGGATCTCTGTGCGTTTGAGGCCAGCTGGTTTACAGAGTTCCAGGACAGCCAGGGCTGTTACACAGAAAACTCTGTCTCAAAAAACTAAAAACAACTATGCTATGACTTCCTTGACTCCTTGGACAGTTTTTCAGACATGGTGAAGGGTGAAGCCAGCCTAGGTCTATGTTCAGAGCAAAAGTATTTTGCTGAATAGGATTGAGCATATAAAATGTCGATTTTTTTTTTTTTATTTTGGATTGTATCTTGCTATGTATTGATACCCAGACTTGCTTGTTGAACTTCTGATCCTCCTGTCCAGCCTTGTGAGTGGTGGACAGTACAGCCATGCACCATTAGGCTCAGCTGGACACCGGTCAAACGAAACCCAGGGCAAATTACCCCTCCTGTGTCTACGTCTTCATATGGAAAATGACAGCATGGCCTCTACCTCACAGGATTACTGTGAGAATAAAGGTTATATATATTGTTTTCAAACTTAGTAGTTAACATTTACTGTTCATTACAAGCCAAACACTGTAGAAAGGACGTTAGATATGCTATCTAACAATAAAGTGCTTATCCTGTGTACAGGTTCATAGGGTAGGAAGATAAGCCTTAGCAAGTCAATAGGAGTTTTACCACCATCACTTGTGTCCACGTCGCTAGGCTACTGTCTGTCTGCTTTTTTTTTAAAAACATTTAACAGCTTTTTAAAAATTTTATACATTTTTTATTTATATTTATTGAGCTCTACATTTTTCTCTGCTCTCCTCCCTGTCTCTCCCCTCCCCTCTTCAGTCCTCCCGCAAGGTCCCCATGCTCCCAATTTACTCAGGAGATCTTGTCTTTTTCTACTTTCTACTTCTCATGTAGTTAGATCTATGTGAGTCTCTCTTAGGGTCCACACTGTTGTCTAAGTTCTCTGGGATTGTGGTTTGTAGGCTGGCTTTCTTTGCTTTATGTTTAAAACCACCTATGAGTGAGTATATGTGATAATTGTCTTTCTGTGTCTGGGTTACCTCACTCAAAATAATGTTTTCTAGCTCCATCCATTTTTCTGCAAAATTCAAGCTGTTGTTACTTTTTTCTGCTGTGTAGTACTCCATTGTGTAAATGTGCCACATTTTCCTTATCCATTCTTCGGTCGAGGGGCCTGCTTTATGAACACTGGAGACACAATTCACATCCTATAAAACCTACTCTTTTTTCTTTTAAATATTTATTTATTATGTATACAATGTTCTGTCTGTGTGTATACAATGTTCTGTCTGTGTTCTGTCTTCAGACCAGAAGAGGGCGCCAGACCTCATTATAGATGGTTGTGAGCCACCACGTGGTTGCTGGGAAATGAACTCTGCACCCTTAGGAAGAGCAGGCAATGCTCTTAACTGCTGAGCCATCTCTCCAGCCCAAAACCTATTCTTTAAAAAATAAAAGAAGGGGGCTGGAGAGGTGGCTCGGCAGTTAAGAGCACTGACTGCTTTCAGAGGACATGGGTTCAATTCTAGCACCCACAGGGCAGCTCACAACCATCTGTAATTTTAAGATCTTGCCATCCTCACACAGACATACATGTATGCAAAACACCAATGCACATAAAATAAAATAGATTATAAAAAATAACAAAAGGTGGGCTGAAGATTTAGTTAGTTGAGTTTTGGTTGAGCATGCATGAAGCCCTGGGCTCAGTTCTCAGCACCATATAAGGCAGGTGTGGTGAGGTGCTTGTAATCCCAGAATACAGGAGGTAGACACACGAGGACCAGAAGTTCCAAGCTGATCTGGGCTATATGAGGCCTTGTCTCAAAATAATAATGATAAAAATATATATACTGTATGAGCAGTGTCCTGCTGGGCACGGCAGGGTATGCCTGTATCATCAGCTATTAATGACGCTGTGTCAGGAGGACCATAAGTTCAGCAAACCAGCCTGGACATCAATACACACAGACCAAGACACCTCAAAAAAATTCATGTCTGTGTCTTATATACTTAATCCTACCCAGTGAAATGCATGTCATTACACATCACATGTATGCACATATATGACTGGGAGATGGTGCAGTGGCTGTGAAAGCATGCAGAACTGAGTTTGGAAAACAGCATCCATGTAGAAAGCTGCGTGTGTGCCTGTACACCCATCGCTGCAGGAAGAGAAGACCAGAGGCTCTCTTGGGGCTTACTGACCATCGGTCTATGTCCAGGTTCGGAATTAAACCCCATCTCAAGGGAATCACATAGAGAGTGATTAAGTGGAACACCCACATCTTCCTCGGGTCTCTGTGCATGTGCACGGGTGTGCACACCTGATTACATATATGTGAATATGCCCTACATAGACCACATAACTCCCATGCACGCACACGTGTGCACACACACACACACACACAAACACACATGCACACATACACACACAAAATATGTAACAGTGAGATTCGCCTGCCTCTGGCTCTTGAGGGCTGGGATTAAAGGCTTGCACCACAACTGCTAGGTGGATTTTTTAAATTGACATTTTCTGGATTTGTTTGTTTGTTTTTTATTGACATTTCCAAGATTTTTTTCTTTAAAACTATTTTGTAGAGTGTCCGCTAATTTCTTCTTTGGTACTTAGAGTCTTTAATTTATTTAAAATATTTATTTTATTTTTCTTTATGTGTATGTGAATATGTGTGTGTGTGTGTGTGTGTGTCTGCATAGGAATGATAATTCCTGCAGAGGCCAAAAGAGTGCATCAGATCTCCTGAAACTGAAATTAGGGTTGGTTGTTAACACCTAAGATGGGTGCTGGGAACTGAACTCAGGTTCTCTGCAAAATCAGCAAGCACTTCCAACCACTGAAGCCATCTCTCCAGTACCAGTGATTAATTTGTAAGTACAACTTGAAGGCATTCCCAAGCCAAGCACTCAGCCAGAAAGGAAGCAGGTAATTTTCCGAACAATCATAAATAAGAGATGAGAGAGTTGGGGGTGGGAGGGGACTGCAGGGGTTAAACAGCCATGGCTTAACTTAACTGCCTTTTCCAGAGGACCAGGGTTTGATTCCCAGTATCTACATGGTGGCTTACAACTCTCTGTAACTCCAGCTCCAGGGATCCAACACCCTGGTTTAGCCTCCGTGGACACTGCATCCAACGGTACACAGCCATATATGCAGGCAAAACAAAACAGCCATACACATAAAAAATAACCTTTAAAATTTGCTTTAAAAGAGAGATTTAGGAAAAGGAGTTGTGTTTTACTTTTTTTAAGGCAGGGTCTCACTTTAGCTCTGCCTGAACTGTAACTTGCTGTGTAGCCCATAAACTCATAATGATCCTCATACTTTAGCCTACCAAGTGTATTACAGATATGAGCCACCACATCTAGTGTGTTTTTGGAGTGTGTGTGTGTGTGCGCGTGCGCGCGCATAAGGGATTGAACCCAGGGGCTTACACTTGTACTCTACCACTGAACAACATCTGTAGTCTAAGGCCTCTGTTTTACAGCTGTGAAAAATATCCAGGCTGGGGCTATAGCTCAGTGGTAAAGTGCTTGCCTAGCACCGTAAGGCCTTAGGGTAGAGCCCATCTTTCCAAACAAACAAAACAAAATGAACGCAGCACATCTCTCCAGCACTAAAGAGAACTGGTCTTGGCTCCTTCAATTTGGAACTAGACTTCAGTGCCAGAAGCGGAGGAAGATGAGGACCGGCGCTCTCAAGGGAAGGCTTCTGGTTCTAGAGATAAGACGCCAACTCCAGCCCAGTGAGCTACCAGCCAGTCGTAGTGAATGAGTTAGGAAAAAGAGAGAAAGCACGAAGCCCAATATTTATCCTGCTCTGGTGATCACTTTAACTTTCCACCAGTTTTTAGACTCAAGTATCAAGAAGTACATAAGAGAACAACGGAAACGTAAAGAGAAGAAAGAAAAAGAAAGAAAAAACCTTCCCCCAAAATTTAAGACATAAACACACTATGTTTGCCAGGCGTGGTAGCACTTGCCTGAAAGCCCAGCACTTGAAGATCATCAGTCTGAGGACAGCCTAGGCCTACACAGTGAGTTAGTTTGATCCTGTCTCAAAAACAGACTAACATCAACTGACAAACAAGCAAAATATCACTGTTAGAGTAAACCTAGGATGAATTTTGTTTAGAGTTATATATAAGCTTGTATTGACTCCAGGGCCTCACACATAGGCAGGCATTCTCCAGTGAGCTACTCTTATAGTTTGGAGAAAAAACTGTTTTCACCGGGCTGTGGTGGCGAACGCTTTTAATCCCAGTGCTTGAAAGGCAGAGGCAGGCAGATCTCTGTGAGTTTGAGACCAGCCTGGTCTACAGAGTGAACGCTTTAATCCCAGTGCTTGAAAGGCAGAGGCAGGCAGATCTCTGTGAGTTTGAGACCAGCCTGGTCTACAGAGTGAGTTCCAGGACAGGGCCCAAAACTACACAGAGAAAACCTGTCTTGAAAAAAAAAATTGTTTTCACTCTTTTTTTCTCTTAAGTGTGGAACTGAATCCATCCAGGGACTGCACAGGAAACACAGGTCTGCCTCTGCCCTGGCCACAACCACTTGTTCCTCTCTAGGGCATCAGAGCACAGGTTCTCAACCTGTGGGTTGCGACCCCTTGGTGTCACATCAGATATCTACAGTACCACTCATAACAGTAGCTAATTTAGTTATGAAGTAGCAACGAAAGTAATTTTATGTTTGAGGGTCGCCGCAACATGAGGGACTCTATTAAAAGGGTCACAGCGTTAGGAAGGTCGAGAACCACTGCAGTAGAGGCTCAAGACTAACAATGAGGTCAGGTGTAGTGGACCTTGCTCAATCAAGTACTTAGTAAGAGAAGGCAGGAGGATCACCAGTTCACGGCCAACCTGGGCTACACTGCAAAGCCCTGCCTTAGGGATCAATGATTGAATGGAGGGCTGGGAGTGGGCAGAACGCTTGTCTAGCCATTCTGAAACCCCAGGTTGGCTCGCCAGAACCACAGTAAGTAAATAAGTAGTAAAACCAGGCATGGTGGCCAATGACTGCAATCCCAGCACTGGGCAGGCACAGGTAAGCACAGGAGTTCGAAGTCTTTAAGGTCATCCTCAGCTACAGACCCAGTTCCAAGCCACCTTGGGCTACAAGTCACACAGTCTCAAAAAAACAAAAACAAAAACAAAAAACCCAAACAAACAAACCAAAACCAAAACAAAACAAAAAACCAAAGGGGGTGGTGCTGGTGGCATGAGACTTAATCATTTAAAGAATAAAGGAGGGGGCTGGAGAGATGGCTCAGAGGTTAAGAGCGCTGGCTGCTCTTCCAAAGGTCCTGAGTTCAATTCCCAGCAACCACATGGTGGCTCACAACCATCTGTAATGAGATCTGGTGCCCTCTTCTGGTGTGCAGACATTCATGCAGACAGGAAAAAAAAAAGAATAAAGGAGTTCAGTGGTGTTACAAAAAAAATCCACATGATTTCCAAAGCAAAAACTTTTACCCATTACCTGATAAGTGCACTTAGAAACGCTGGTTAAATACCATTTGTTTGGGTGCACCTCCATTTCTGTTGCAAGTGTTCTCTACTGACTCCCCGAGGAAAGCTGGAGCCTGAGCACCCCTCTTCCCACCAGCCCCTCTCACACACACTCCTCTCTCTTCCCTTCAGTTGGGCTAGACCCATACTTTGGTCAGTCATTATTCCGGGTGGGAACCAGGACTATGCAAGTCCTGTTTACAATGCTGACTGCATTTCCTTCCTTGCTTTTTCTTATGCTTTATTTCCCTGCAATTAACAATTATTTTATTGGGGGGCTGGAGAGATGGCTCAGTGGTTAAGAGCACGGACTATTCTTCCAGAGGACCTGGGTTCATTTCCCAGCACCCACATGGCAGCTCACAACTGTCTGAAGATCTAGTTCCAGGGGATCTGACACCTTCATACCAATGCACATAAAATAAAGTTAAATAAGCCATAAAAATAAAAAAAAAAACAATTATTTTATTGCTTGCCTCATTTTCTTTGTGCGCATAAAATTTCAACAGAAAGCTTCTGCTGACATTGAAAGGTGTATGACTTAAGTCTGGTCATGCCAAGCAGTCCAGCTTCTTGGGGGGCTGAAGTGGACTTATTGCTGCAGGCAATGCAACAATAACCCATCTTGAAAAGAATACAAAAGGTATAAGATTTAGTCAAAATTTTGTTATTCAAATATTAATTCTAATAGTGAAAAAACTGGGGCAAATTAATAAGAAAAAAAAAAACAAAGAGTAAGGGTGGGTAGTGAGATAGCTCAGTAGTGGAAGACCCTTGCAGCCAACCCTGAAAATCTGAGCTGGACCACTGAGACAGTGGAAAAAGAAAGCTGACTCCTCCCGACTTCACATGCCAGGGTCATTGTTTGAGACAGAATGGGTTTGTGCTTGCTGCATAGCCCAGGGAAGGGGGCAATCCTCCTGCCTCAGCTGGGATGATAAGCGTAGGTTAGAAACAGACAAAATTTTACCAACAAATAACGATTAAGTTTATCACTGCCCATGTCATTAAATAATCTATAGGCCTTAAAACTAATAAGGTTGGTTAACAAGTAGATACATTACCAACCACAGTGAAGCTTTCCTTTTCGTCATGTATAAACCTGTACCTCTTTGCTATCTCACAATGAGCCGACAGGTTGTGAGATGGATATATATATATCCATCCATGGAAAATAAATATATATATATATGGAAAAATTAAAGAGCAAAGTATTCTGGTAAGATAAGTCAAAGAGTTTGTGTATGGCTATTCTCATGACCAACAAGACTTTAATATTTTAAAGTTCTTATTTAGCTGTTGGTGGAAAAGTGAAATTCCCCCCCATCAGCTACACAAGTTAGCCTTACAGGGTTAATAACAGTGTCGGAAAGGATCCACGTCTGAAAGTAGGAAAGCCAGATGTCCCATGCGTCCAAAGGAAAGTATTTTCGGGATACGAACGGAAAGGGATGACTGTAAGGAAGCATTTGACTTATGCGAAAGTAAACATTAACCGGCAGACAGTAAAATGCTTGCTTCAGTTTCACGGAAGACAGCTGCACTATGGGGCTGGGGGGCTGAGCCCATTCCTGACAGGCGTGGCTTCCCCACAGCATGAGCCGAGAACTCAACCAACCAGCGCTTGCCCCACCCCTACCACCCAGGTCCAGTCTGCATAAATATGCTGGCACTTTCTGTATTTGATGGAGTTTACAGAACTCGGCCTTCAAGTTCCTGAAGGGGCTTTCACTGCCACCTTCCCATTCAGAAGAGAGCAGCACCAGAGACAGGCTGCGCCCTGGCATCCGCGCTCTTGTCAGACAAACACACCGACTGCATGACTGACTTTCTGGGGATACCTGGATCAGCTAAGTAAAACACAAGTATTATCTAGAAAGTTAAACATGCGAAGGCCAAAGAGACTGTTTCCAACCGCTGTGGCTCCTTGAGATCCAAGCTGTGAGGCTGGCTGGGAGTGTGGCTCAGTGGTAAAGTGGAGACGCACAGTCCTGGGTTTGATTCCCAGCACCTCATAAACTCGAGCACAGCGTAGCATAACTGAAATCCCAACACTGGGAAGGTGATGGCCAGAGGATCAGATGCTGAAGGTCGCTTTTGGCTATATAATTTAAGACCAGACTGGGATACATGAGCCCTCTCTCCACCCCCAAAATAGACCCAACCTGGGATCCCTGGAACTCGCCCCATCTTGTCCCCCAAAGCCCCCGGCGGGAACCACGCACCGACACGAGCGGGATGCGCAAGTGAACTCCCTGCAGCCGGTTGAAGGTGGGGAACGTGCTCCAGGCGAGGAAGGCTCCGGGTTCGGGTCCCAGCAGGGCTACGAGCAGCACTTGGTGCTGGAAGCGCACGCTCGGCTGCTCCTCGTAGCTGCTCCGCTTCAGCCAAAACCCTGAGGGAGACAAGGCGGGTTGGGGAGCCAGGTTTAGAGGGCCGGCCTGGGCCAGCGGGCCGCGCCGATTCATGTGTCTCTTCAAGCCCGGGCAGGCTCACCGTGGGTCCGGAAGGCCACCAGCAGAGGGGGGATGTAGGTGAGCGCGGTGGCCAGCAGCAGGAAGAGAGCGGCCTTGGAGCAGAGCCCCGCACGGTAGCCGCGCTCGGCCGGATGGGAGAAGAGCTGGTACAGCGCCATGAGCACAGGGCCGCAGCGCCGAGTCTCCACGGCAACCGATCGCGGGCAGAGGAACCAATCACAAGCGCGCAGGACTTTAAGAGGGGTGGGGCTAGCGGGAAGTTGTACTGGATTAGATAGTAGGTGCATTTTATGCGGTGCCTGCGGTCCCTTCAAGAAAAGAACAAAACCAATATTTCCACTCACTGAAGTCTGTGTCAACAATTATATGAAACCAGAAGTGCATAGAAGTTAACTTGGTAAACATCTCCTCACGGGTCATCTGTTAACGCTCAACATATGGACGGTGAATGTTGCTTAGTTGGCAGAGGGCTAGCCTACCTGCAGGAAGCCCTGAAGTTCATCCCCAACACTTCATTAAACCAGGCACAGTGGCCCACATCTGTAATACCTGCACCCCTTGAGATGGAGGCTGGAGGAACAGAAGTCCGAGATCATCTTTGGCTACATTGTGAGTTGGAGGCCAGCCTGGGATACACCAGACTTTGTCTCAATACAAAAGCTCCAATGCTCATACTGAAGTCCAGTCATTCACATAACAAGGCGAAAGTCCTGTAGCCAGCCAGGTACTTTTGCCTTCAAATTGAAGGCAAAATTCCGTTTCTACCATACCGCATAGGAGGAAAACAGACACGAATCCCCTGATTGTTTAAATGTTAGAGGTAATTAACTACATGGTTTCTTCTGGTGTGCATAGTTAGGTATAATAATTATTAGTATCATAGTCTGCAAAGTTAGCATTTGCTGATCAATTATGTGAATACTTACTAATATCTTTCTTTTATAAATGTGCATGTGTATCTGTGTGAGGGTGTCAGATCTTGGAGCCCCAGACATTTGTGAACTGACATGTGGGTGCTGGGAATTGAACCCAGGTCCTTTGAAAAAAACAGTGCTCTTGCCGGGCGGTGGTGGCACACACCTTTAATCCCAGAACTTGGGAGACAGAGGCAGGCGGATCTCTGTGAGTTCGAGACCAGCCTGGTCTACAAGAGCTAGTTCCAGGACAGGCTCCAAAACCACAGAGAAACCCTGTCTCAAAAAACCAAATAATAATAATAATAATAATAATAATAATAATAAAATAAATAAAAAGAAAAAGAAAAAACAGTGCTCTTAACCACTGAGCCACCTCTCCAGCTCCCACCAATATTTCAACGTGGAAGAAAGTTGATTTTTTTGTTTTGTTTGTTTGTTTGTTTTGGTTTTTTGAGACAGGGTTTCTCTGTGGCTTTGGAGCCTATCCTGGAACTAGCTCTTGTAGACCAGGCCTGCCTCTGCCCGGTTTATTTATTTATTTTTTTCCATTTTTCAAGAGCGGGTTTTTCTGTGTAGCCCTAACTGTCCTGGAACTCTCTCTGTAGAACAGGTTGGCCTGGAACTCACAGAAAACCGGCTGTCTCTGCCTCCCAAGTGCTGGGATTAAAGGTTTGCACTGACTCTTGCACCTTGCACCCCAACTCCGTCAGAGTTTTGTTTGTTTTGAAGAAGGGTCATACTGCATAGCCTGGGCTGGCCTTCAATTCTCCTTCCTCCAGGTCCTATGCATGAGCAGTCAGTTCACTTGGCCACTGGGTCATTTCTCCAGCCCCACCAATAATATATCTTAATTCTGGAAAGGTTGTCCTCTGACCTTCATATGCGTGTCATGTGCTCATCTGCATACATACACAAATAAATAACCAAATAAATGTAGTAAAATGAAATAAGGAGCTGGAGATAATGGCTGCTCTTCCAAAGGATCTAGGTTTGATTATCAGCACCCACATGGTGGCTCTTCTCTAACTCCAGTCACAGGGGATCCAACAACCTCTGTGGGCACTGCATACATATGGTACATGGACATACATGCAGTCAAAACACCCATATACAGAAAATTAAAAGGGGGCCAGCAGTGGTGGCACATGATTTTTTTTTTAATATTTTTATTTATTTATTTTTCAAGACAGGATTTCTCTGTAGCTTTTGGGGCCTGTCCTGGAACTAGCTCTTTTGGTTTTTTAAGACAGGGTTTCTCTGTAGTTTTGGAGCTTGTTCTGGAACTAGCTCCTGTAGACCAGGCTGGCCTTGAGCTCACAGAGATCTGCCTGCCTCTGCCTTCAAGTGCTGGGATTAAAGGCGTGCGCCACCACCGCCCAGCAGGTACTTGCTTTTAATAGCAGCTTTTGGAAGGCAGAGGCAGGCAGATCTCTGAATTAAAGGCCAACCTCTTCTACAGAGAGAGTTCTAGGACAGTCAGGGCTACACAGAGAAAACCTGTCCTGAAAAAAACAGAAGATTAATTAAATAAATAATAAAAATAAAATTAAGGGGGAAATATAATGGATTTTTTTAAATTAAGAAATAAAGACGGCAGTAAGACAACCGTTTTGGAATGGCTCTGGATGTGATGTCGATTTCTTGGGGTGGCTGTTCTATGAGTAAGAGAGTGTTTTCCTCCAAAGTGTCAACAGCAGGCAATGCATGCAGTAGCCGAATCACTAGTGAGACAGACGGAGGTGACTGTTAAGAATTTAGGAGTACGGGGGCTGAGAGATGGCTCAGTGGTTAAGAGCATTGCCTGCTCTTCCAAAGGTCCTGAGTTCAATTCCCAGCAACCTCATGGTGGCTCACAACCAGCTGTAATGAGGTCTGGTGCCCTCTTCTGGCCTGCAGGCATACATGTAGACAGAATATTGTATACATAATAAATAAATAAATATTTTTTTAAAAAAGAATTTAGGAGTACATAATTGCTCAGCCTTAGCTAGGTGTGGTAATGTAAACCTTTATTCCCAGCATTGGGGAGGCAGAGGAAGGTGAATCTCTGTGAGTTCAAGGCCAGTCTGGTCTTCATTGTGAGTTCTAGGACCACCAGAGAGACCTTGTCTTAAAAATTAAAATGAAATAAATGGTTCAGCTTCCCCTGAAAGATCATAAACCTGGTAAAAAAAATAATTAGTAATAAATTATACTAACTGTTCATCTTTCCTGCCTTGATTTCAGGAAGCTAGACTCTGTGGTTTTTGTCTCAATTTTTTTTTTAAGACAAGGTTTCTCTGTATAACAGCTCTGTCTGTATTAGAATTTGTTTTGTATGCCAGGCTCATCTCGATCTCACTGAGATCCACCTGCTTTTGCCTCCCGAGTACTGGGATTAAAAGCATGTGCCACGATGCTTGACCTTTCTTCAGTTCTTTAAAGGAAAATGTTAAAATGCTTTTAAAATATACTTGTTGTGTGTGTAGCTGTGCATGTGTCACAGTTCGGGTTTGGAGGTCAGAAACCCTCTAAGCCATCTCTCCAGTCCCTGAATATATTACATTCCCTTCCCCCCAACAGGGTTTTAAATGTAGCCCTGGTTATCCTGGAACTCACTATGTAGACAAGTATTGTGAAACAATCGTTTGGTATACTGTGAAGATGTGTTGTTCTCATTGGTTTAATAAAGAGCTAAATGGTGCAAGGTGGTGGTAGTGCACGCCTTTAATCAAAGCACTTGGGAGGCAGAGGCAGGCAGATCTTTGTGAGTTCGAGACCAACCTGGACTACAAGAGCTACAAGAGATAGGTCCAGGAGAGGCCCCAAAACTACAGAGAAACCCTGTCTCGAAAAACCAAAATAAAATAAAATAAAATAAGAAAGAAAGAAAGAAAGAAAGAAAGAAAGAAAGAAAGAAAGAAAGAAAAGATCTGGAGGCATCACAGTCCCTGACTTCAAACTCTACTATAGAGCTACAGTACTGAAAACAGCCTGGTACTGGCATAAGAACAGACAGGAGGACCAATGGAACTGAGTAGAAGACCCGGATATCAATCCACACATCTTCGAACACCTGATCTTTGATAAAGAAGCAAAAAAATATCAAATGGAAAAGTGCTGGCATAACTGAATATCAACATGTAGAAAAATGAAAATAGACCCATATCTATCACCATGTACAAAACTCAAGTCCAAATTGATCAAAGACCTCAACATAAAGACAGCCATACTGAACCTTATAGAAGAGAAAGTGGGAAGTACACTTGAACGCATTGGCACAGGAACCACTTCCTAAATAGAACCCCAGCAGCACAGACACTGAGAGAAACAATTAATAAAATGGGACCTCCTGAAACTGAAAAGCTTCTGAAAAGCAAAGGACACGGTCAACAAGACAAAACGACAACCTACAGAATGGGAAAAGATCTTCACTAACCCCACATCAGACAGAGGTCTGATCTCCAAAATATACAAAGAACTAAAGAAATTGGACACCAAAACATCACATAATCCAGTAAAAAATGGAGTACAGACCTAAACAAGGAACTCTCAACAGAGGAATCTAAAATGGCTGAAAGACACTTAATGAAATGTTCAACATCCTTAGTCATCAGAGAAATCAAATCAAAACAACTTTGAGATTCCATCTTACACCTGTAATGGCCAAAATCAAAAACACTGATGACAACTTACGCTGGAGAGGTTGTGGGGAAAAGGGAACACTCCTGCATTGCTGGTGGAATGCAAGCTGGTACAACCCCTTTGGATATCAATGTGGTGATTTCTCAGAAAATTAGGAAGCAACATTCCTCAAGACCCAGTAATACCACTTTTGGGTACATAGCCAAAGGATGCTCATTCGTGCCACAAGGACATATGCTCAACTATGTTCATAGCAGCTTTGTTTGTCATAGCCAGAACCTGGAAACAACCTAAATGCCCCTCGACTGAAGAATGGATAAGGAAAATGTGGTACATTTACACAATGGAGTACTACACAGCAGAAAAAATAATGACAGCTTGAATTTTGCAGAAAAATGGATGGAGCTAGAAAACATTATTTTGAGTGAGGTAACCCAGACACAGAAAGACAATTATCACATATACTCACTCATAGGTGGTTTTTTTTTTTTTCTTTTTTCAAGACAGGGTTTCTCTGTGGCTTTGGAGCCTGTCCCGGAACTAGCTCTTGTTAGACCAGGCTGGTCTCGAACTCACAGAGATCCGCCTGCCTCTGCCTCCCAAGTGCTGGGATTAAAGGTGTGTGCCACCACCGCCCGGCTCATAGGTGTTTTTTAAACATAAAGCAAAGAAAGCCAGCCTACAGACCACAATCCCAGAGAACTTAGACAACAATGAGGACACTAAGAGAGACTTACATAGATCTAATCTACATGGGAAGTAGAAAGTATAAAAAGACAAAATCTCCTGAATAAATTGGGAGCATGGGGACCTTGGGAGAGGATTGAAGCTGGGAGGGGAGCGGCAGGGAGGGGAGCAGAGAAAAATGTAGAGCTCCATAAATATCAATTAAAAAAAAGAAAAAGTAGAGCTAAATAGCGGGATGGTGGCGCACACCTTTAATTCCAGCACACGAGGCAGAGGTAGGCAGATCACAGTGAGTTGGAGATCAGCCTGGTCTACAGAGTAAGTTCCAGGACAGCCAGAGCTACACAGAGACAGGCAACCTGACTTGAAAATGGCCAATAGCTGGGCAGGAAGAAGTTAGGTGGCACTAGCAGACAGGGAGAGAGTACTGGAATGAAGAAGGGCAGCGTCACCAGCCGGAAGCAGAGGAAGCAGGACGTGTACTAGATGAGGTAACAAACCATGAGCCATGTGGCAGCAAGTAAATTAATAAAAATTAGTTAATCTAAATTATAAGAGTTATTTCGAAACAAGCCTAAATTATCAGCCAAGCATTTATAATTAATAATAAATCTGTGTGTGGTTATTTGGGAGCTCGTTCTCAGGACAGAAAATTATGCCTAAAGATCAAGCTGGCCTCGAACTCACAGAGATCTACTACCTGCCTCTGCCTCCTGAGTGCTGGGATTGAAGGCATGCATTAACATGCCTGGCTCAAATATGACATGCTATAGTTTTGTGTATGCCATGGTATTTTCACATTTTCATGATTGAACACTGGCTTTTCAGTGTCTGTTACCAGAATGTCCCCCTGTTCCTGCAGTTTGTCTCAAAAGACAATGAAGTCAAACTGCATTATTTTAGATGGGAATAGCAGCCCATGCCTGGACTCCCAGTGATGCCTGGAACCATAGTGCTTGGAAGGCTAAAACAAGATCAGTTTAAGGCCAATAAATCTTGGCTACACAGCAAGCATAAGACCAGCCTGGACTATATAAGACTATCTCATTCTAAACCTGGTTGGGTCATAGCACAAACATGAGGAAGACCCCAGTTCTTTTTTTTTTTTTTCCCTTGGTTTTTCAAGACAGGGTTTCTCTGTAGCTTTGGGGGCCTCTCTTGGACCTATCTCTTGTAGATCAGGCTGGTCTCGAACTCAAAGAGATCTGCCTGCCTCTGCCTCCCGAGTACTGGGATTAAAGGCATGCGCCACCCCTGCCCAGCAAGGACCCCAGTTTTAAACCCAGCACCTACGTAAAGAGCCAGGTCAGGATATATGTGCCTGTAACCTCAGGGTGGCTGGGGCTTGATGACTGCTAGCTTAACTCCAGATTCAATGAGAAAACCTGTCAAAGGGAACAAAGTGAAGGGAAGGATCCCTGATATTGTTATACCTAGTCTGCTGTGCACTGCAAGAAAGGAGAGAGACTCCAGACAGTGGTGGCACGTGTCTTTAAACCTAGCACTCAGGAGGCAGAGACAGGTAGATCTCTGTGAGTTCGAGGCCAGTCTGGTCTACAAGAGCTAGTTCCAGGACAGGTTCCAAAGCTACAGAGAAACCCTGTCTCAAAAAAAAAAAAAAAAAGAAAGAAAGAAAGAAAGAAAGAAAGAAAGAAAGAAAGAAAGAAAGAAAAAATAAAAATGAGAGAGACAATGCTTATGGGTTACGAGCGCTTTTAATAAATCACTACTTATGTGGAGTTGCTGATCAATCAGGGCCGAAGAACAAAGGCTCGGAAGCCTTGCTTTTCCTGACGGTCCCAAACAGGGGCAGAAGTGGGATTTATAAGCGCAAACATTTGTGGTCAAGTTAACGTTACAATTTTCACCAATCAGGAGTCAGGGATTAGGGGCTTTCTTTGTGTGTTCCATCATGTCAACAAATACGGAATGTAAGTTTTTCAGTCCAACCAATCAGATTCATTTGTTCTTTCGGTTGTTAGGAACTGCCATAATGTTTTGGAGAACTAAGGGTCATAATAGATTATTTCTATTGTTTAAGGATTCAGTAGGGCAGCTATTGGAAAGTTCCCAGCTCCCCTAGGGCTTGGAAACTTGAACTTTGTTTCACTCTACAGGTAAAAGGAGTCTGAAGTCAAAGGACAACACTTAGGACAAGGGGCTTTTTCCTGCTGCCTTCAGCACCCTACTCTGACCATCCCATGGGAACGTGCACCCACATGCGTGTGAGTATGTACCACATACTTGGGAATTCGAGGCCAGTCTTGGCTACATGCTGAGTTCAAGGTTTTCCTGGGCTACAGGAGACATCCTTGCCTGTCTTGTGGGTCTGCTGATGTGTGCCTGCCTCTGTTATTTTCCTACAACTCCTCCCACCCCTCCTCAGTTCTCCATCCCTCTCCAGAAGGTATCTAGTTCAAGAAAGCTAAACACCATGACTAACACAGGGATACGTATCATGGCAGATTAGAGAATCCAATTAGAAGGATGAACTGAAAAACAGATATCAAGTGAGCAAATAAGACAAAAAGACATTGATGGTCATCATAACTGTCAGGACAGCCTATGGGTTGAAGAACACTGACTCTTCCTCCCTGAGAAGTGTACATAGCTCTTACATCCTTTTAAGTAATATGTGTGTGTGTGTGTGTGGTGTGTGTATCTTGGACTAGGACAGAGTGACCCGATTTATAAAGAGAAACGGAAGGTTTAAGTCTGATTTCTTTTCTATTCCTCGCTCACTCCCTTTCTGTAGTACTGAAGATTTGAACTAGGGACTTTGTATATGGTAGGAAAGTACAGTTACTACTGAACTAAATTAGCCCCTTAAGCCCTGTTTGTTTTTTATCTATTTGTTTATTTATTGGTTTTCCAGTCAGGGTTTCTCTGTGTAGTTCTGACTGTCCTGGAATTCACTGTGTACACCAGTACCAGTCTGGCCTTGAACTCACAGAGATCTGCCCACCTCTGCCAGTACAGTTCTTTTCCTTCACCACGTGAGTCCTAGGAACCAAACTCAGGTACTCAGTCTTGGCAGCAATTTTTTTACCTGCTGAGTCATCTCACCTGCCCTACTCTAGCCCAGACTGGTTTCCAACGCGGATAGTGACTGAGGATGACCTTGAATTTCTGACTCTCCTTCCTCTAACTCCCGGGTGAGGAGATTAGAGGTGAACAGGGTGTGGAGGTGCAGGCCTTTCAGCCTTTCATTCCTAGCACAAAAGTAGGTGAATCTCTGCGAGTTCAAGACCAATGTGATCTACAAAGGGAGTTCCAGGAACAGCCAGGACTGTTGCACAGAGCAACCCTGCCTCAAAAAACAAACAAAACACAAACAAGACAACAAAGCCAGACAAACTAAAAGAGAGAGATTACAGATGTGCACCGCTACCCAGCTCTTGGGATTAAACTCAAGGCTTCAATTCAAAGTTCTGTACCAACTGAGCGAAATCCCCAGCCCAATAATTTTTTTTTTGTCTCTTTTTCTTTCTTGTGCTGGGGATTAAATCTAGGCACGCACATGCTCCATTACTGAACTACATCCCCAGGTTAGGCTGATCATTTAAAAAAAGTCTGAATGAGCCAGGCATGGTGGCAACTGTCTTTAGTTCAGGTACTCAGGAGGTAGAGGCAGGAGGATCTCTGAGTTTGAGGCCACAGGCCACCTTGGTCTTCAGAGCAAGTTCCAGGACAGCAAGGACTACAAAGAGAAAAAAACTTGTCTTGAGGGGGAAAAAAAAGCTGGGCAGTGGTGGTGCACGCCTTTAGTCCCAACACTTGAAGGCAGAGGCAGGCAGGTCTACAGAGTTAGCTCTAGAACAGGTAGGGCTATTGCATAGAGACACCCTTCACCACGTGGGTCCTAGGAACCAAACTCAGGTACTTAGTCTTGACAGCAAATCTTTTTACCTGCTGAGTCATCTCGAAACACCAAGAAAAGAAAAAGATAAAAAAAGAAAAAGAAAAAAGAAAGAAGAAAAAGAAACTGTGGATATATTATAGATCTTCTTTAAAACCTCACTTCTCATCACATTATGGTAAAAGCCAAAGCTGTCTGCATGCAATTCAAGGCACCACGCAATTTGTTCCAGGTCTTTCTGATCTGCCTCCCAGCAGATTATTTAGTTCTAGCCACAGGGGGCCCTTTGTGTTCCTAGCGTATGGCAATTTGTCTAATAATCATTCCATCCCACCAGCGCACCACGCCCTAGTCATCCGCCGCTTTATTTTTCTAAATATCACCTGTCATTTACTTTTTCGTCTTTTCCCATGAGAACGCAAATTCTGCCACAGCATGGGTGGGGGCTCATGGATTTCTTCTGGTTTCCAGAACAGAATTCCTGTGTGCCACATCGATGCCCAAGTGTAATATTGAGAATTTTCAAATTATATTTATATATTTATTTTAAGAATATATTTTTTTCGTGCATTTGGGTGCGTGTATGTACAGAGGCATGCCACAGTGCACACATTGAGGCCAGAGGATAGCCTTCGGAAGTAGCTGCTTTTCTTCCACCACTTGCGTCCAAGGGATTGAACTCACGTTCTCAGGCTTGGCAGCAAGCACCTTTACCTGTTGGGCTGTCTCATCCCCAACTCCAATTTAGAGCAACAAAAATACTTTCAGAATGAAGCTGCAGTCACAGCATCCGTCAGGAATCTCAACTGTAGGAAATGACGGATGACAGCATCAGACACAGGCTTGACAGATGCGGCAGAATCACAAGCACGTGTTCAGGTGCCCAATTAACTGCATATTCGTGTTACATGGTCACCAGCGCATAAACAGATGGTGACCCAGAGCGGGCCGCTCCGATGACTCCACTGCGACTCAGCTAGGGGTGAACCTCAAGGCTTAAGGCTAAGCAGGTGACACCAGCGGCTCAGGCTGTGATTGCTGAGCCACTCCCACTGCCCGCTCCACGGCCTCAGCTGTCTCACTACCAGGGGAATACTCCGCTCGCCAGGCACACTTAGCCTCTGACAGCTTTCGATAAAGAATCTCTTTGGTCGGGGATATTCCGCTGACTAAATGCGTATCTGTGATACTTGCTCATAAATGTTTATGAATGTTTAAGTATGTAGTCACGAGTCGAGGGACATGAAATTTGTTTAAATCAAATTTTAGGTGCGGAAACGCCTAAGCTAGAACTCTAGGTTGTCACCAGTACGCATCGCCACACAGTGCTTAGAACTGGTTATCCCTCGATACCGAGCTCCCGTCTTGTCACCAGACCAAACATTAATAATCATATCTTTCCAAAGCTTCAGATTTCCCCTACCAGCGCCTTTATAAGCGTTCTAAGCTATGTGCCATAACCCGTCCGTCACACACAATCCCCAGACCCCAGTCCAGTCGCTCGCAGATTCAGCCACCTACTTCAGCCGCCATTCACAGGAGAGCCCCTTGTGTGTGTGGGGGGGTGTCCTTCTAGGCTCCGCCCCTCACGTAAGTTCACGCCCCTGGTGTATTTACCGGGCGCGCCGGAAGCCCCGCCCCGGGTGGTTGCCAGGCTCCGACGGCCGGAAGTCCCGCCTGCCGAGTAGTCGTCGCTGCCGTCGCCGCCTCCGTTGTTGTTGTGGTCTCTTCTCCGACGTCCGCGGCTCAGAGAGCCGGCCCCGTCGCCTCCCGCCGTCATGAAGTGGATGTTTAAGGAGGACCACTCTCTGGGTAAGCGCGATCGGCCTGGCCGGGCCCCGGGTCGCGGCCCCTCCCCCACCCGCGCCGCCCTGCCGGTCAACTGGGTCGCCAAGGCCCCGCCAGCCTGGGCGCCTCTCTCGGACCCCTGTAGCCCTCCGCGGATCTTGCTGGAAATCTGTGAGGGAGGCCGCGGCCAGGGACCCGGGGGCGAGGATCGGGGCGTCCGCGCACAGGTTGCGGGCGGCGAAGGGCGGACAGGAAGATGGGGTTCCGGGAACTGGGGACGTCAGGCGGGCAGGCGCGACAATCAGTCCGGTGTACTTCTCTCGCAGAACACAGATGCGTGGAATCCGCGAAGATCAGAGCGAAGTACCCCGACCGGGTTCCGGTGAGTGTGGACTGCCCGTCCTCGCACCCTTCTGTCACCCTTAAAGTCTTGGAGCGGTGTCGGGAGGGTGCGCTGGGCCATGCAACAGTTGATAAATTAAGGTCTCAGAGTGGAGCCAGAGACCGGACGGGCTGGGCTGGGGCCGGCCCAAACATGGGGCGCAAGAGGCTGGTGCTGTTCAGGGGCATCAGTGCTGAATCTTCCGATCTAGGGCAGCAAGCTGCTTGCAGCCTCTAGGCTCCCTCGCCAATTATGTAAGGAACCGTGTTCTAGGACAGGGCAACAGGTCACTTCCACTTTGGGGAATGGTGGGGGACGGAGACTGTCAACTTGGTCTTGGATAGGGTACCATAGTCTCAGGGCATTCGTCTTTAACTTTGAGCCATTAACTTGTAGTTTCTTTTCACCCTGGTTGTGCCATCCTTGCTTGACCAATAAATCTGAAATGCCACCTTTGTCTTTAGTCAATAATAAGTATGATGCTATATTGCTGCCATAGTTGGGGAGGTGGTTTCTGATGTCATTATTGATTTCTGAAGAACATAAAGTCTTACTGCTGTAGCTCTTTGCTTGTAAACAGTTCCTTTGAGGAAAGAATTAGGAGGGCAGATGTTAGCCTGTTTAAAGAGAAACAACAGGCCAAAAGAAAACTTTGGCTCCTGGGTGGCTGGGTAGAGCATTGCCATTAGTTTGTCCATCCTTCTTTCCACTGTTGCTTGGGGTCTTAATTCTCTAGGAGTGTGGATCTGTTCAGGGATCCTAGCTTAAGAGACTACAGGTGAAACTCTGGTCAGATAATATTTCATCTGCCTAGATAAAATGTTAGAAAGTTAGATGGTGGAGGTGGTGGTGTGCGCCTTTAATCCCAGCGCTCAGGAGGCAGAGGCAGGAGTATCTCTTAGTTGGTCAGCTAGAAAGTTTTGTAGCTGTGTTTCTCTTATAGATGCTGAGATCAGAGATGAGAGATGCAACTGACCCTTTAAAGATAATATTTTGATCAGTTCTGGACCTCCAGAATGTGGCTTCCTGAGACACAGGTGCATCTACTCACGCTGTGCATTTTCCCACACACTGCCTTGCCCACGCTATGTTCATCATACTGTGAGGGCAGAGCCGTATGTTAGGTAATTTGGTCCCGTGCTTATGTGCACTTGTGTGCCTTTTCCCTCCCCCTCCTTCCCCTCTCATCTGTTTACAGCACTGGGAATCAAGTACAGGCCTTTGTGCATGGCAGGCACGCGCTCCTCTTTTGCTTAAGTACAACCTCCCCTGATGACATCTCTTGACTTTTCCAGGTGATCGTGGAAAAAGTCTCAGGCTCTCAGATTGTTGACATTGACAAAAGGAAGTACTTGGTTCCTTCTGACATCACCGTGGCTCAGTTCATGTGGATCATCAGGAAAAGGATTCAGCTTCCTTCTGAGAAGGCGATCTTCCTGTTTGTGGACAAGACAGTTCCACAGTCCAGGTGAGAAGGCTGTGATGGCCTCTGGCCTAGTAATCCGTTTGCTGCTTATAAAACCCAAACCTTGGGTTCTGACTGCAGTTCTTTGTTTTGTTTGAGACAGGTTTCTGTGTGTACCCTTGACTGTCCCAGAATTCACTTTCTAGACTACACTGGTTTCTTTTTTTTGGTTTTTTCGAGACAGGGTTTCTCTGTGGTTTTTTTGGAGCCTGTCCTGGAACTAGCTCTTGTAGACCAGGCTGGTCTCGAACTCACAGAAATCCGCCTGCCTCTGCCTCCCGAGTGCTGGGATTAAAGGCGTGCGCCACCACCGCCCGGCTAGACTACACTGGTTTCAAACTCCGGGAGTTGCCTGTCTCTACCTCCTTGGGATTAAAGGTGTGTGCCACCACCCCCGGCCCCAATTGAAACTCTTAATTTGTGTATCAGTAGCTTCAGGGGAAAAAAAAAAACCCATAGGGCACAATTATGTATGCACTCTGTTAAAACAGAGAATCTGGAGTTTATGTAATATATATGGATCGCTGGTGTGTAAGCCAGAGATCAGCACGGGGTGTCTTCCTCAGTTGTTTCTCTACCCTGTTTATCTACTTTTATAGACTAATGCTTGTTTTTCTTTTTATTCACTTCTTAAAAATTGTGTGTATATATGCATGCGGGTGGCACAGTGCATGTATGGAAGTGAGAACAACTTTGGAGTTGCCTCTTCCATCATTGGCACTGAGGTTGTAAGGTCCAGCATCTATTGTGAGACAGACTCCCCCTGAACCTGGAGCTCACTGACCTACACTCAGGTCTTCATGCTCACAGAGCAAGCACTCTACTGAGTCATCTGCCCAGCCGCCAGGTCTGGACTGGAAAATGCACCTGTCATAGCCCCTCAGAAATTGACTAAGATACCCAGTGTTGGCCCCTGGCCTCCACATATGCACGAACATACCTCATACCCTAAATAAATAATTCTCAGAAATTCTTAAAAACAGTTCAGAACTTTCCTGGGCTCGAACCATAAGTAGAACTGAGGCCTGCAGTGAGGTTTTCTGTCTCAGAAAGAAAGGAAAGAAGGTGGAAGGGAAGGAGGAAAAGAAAGTTAGTTCCAGAAGAGGCCTAAGCCAAATTTTAGACCTATCAGAGGTGAAAAGCTCTGGCTATTGTTCTCTAGGTCTGATTCCTTCTTTACTCATCTCTACCACCTATTTGTGGTGATGGTAGAGAGGCAGTAGAGGAGAACACAGGAAGCCTCTCTAAAGCCAGTATTTGCCTGAAGAGATAGATAGGAGAAAGGCCAGTGCCTGCCCACTGGGTGCTACTGGTCTGTTAATACCTATAGCTCTGGAGGGCTTATCATTCTTGGGACCCTCTTACCTAGCCTTCCTTCACAGGCTTTTGGGTAGTGTGTTGTCAGGTGTGCACTTTACCAAGGGAGGAAGCCAGGCTTCTGTGGGGTACCTCTTGACTCCCCTTCAGGTAATAGAGGAGCTCTGAGAACTTTTACAGCACCTTGGTGATTTCTTTTCTCCTGCTAGGAGACTCTGGCTTACTGGGGGGAAGTCAGAGTAGGATCAATGGCACTGGATTTGTTTTCCTTAGTGCTGATGCTCTGGTACGGTCTGAGTGGTGGTGGTCCAGTTCCTTGTCTTGCTAGGCATGTGCTCTACTGCTTAGCCACATCTCAGCTCCTTCCCGTTACTACTGTCTGATGACATTAAGATTTCTCCACAGCTTCTAGCCATTACAATAGCTGATAGATCTCATTACCCGTTTCCTCCCTGTTGTCCCTGAAGTATAAATTGAGTTGAAAGTGGAAAGTGGTTCTCATGCATCAGTGGCTGCTTCAGAGCCATTTTCTCTCCAAGTGCTTTCTGGAACAGCAAACAAGCTTTCATTTATCCCATTTGCCTTTTCTAGTCTGGTAATACTCTACCCTAAAGCAGATTATATTTGAGCAAGTTAGGACTTTAGGACTGAGTGACCGGAAGTCCACACATCAAATCCTGACTCTTCAGGATAAAGAGAACACGAAGGCCCTTAGTGCTTAAGGTCCAAGTTAATGACTTCTTGCCCTACACTTAACTGCAGGCCAATTTGTATTCGTTTGGGAGTTTTATTAAAAATGTAAAAATGTATTTATTGATGGGTGGTGGTGGCATTTACAGGTTGATCTCTTGAGTTCAAGGACAGCCTTGTCTACACAGTGAATTCCAGGTTAGCCAGAGCTATGTAGAAAGATCCCGTTTTGCCGGGCGGTGGTGGCGCACGCCTTTAATCCCAGCACTTGGGAGGCAGAGGCAGGCGGATCTCTGTGAGTTCGAGACCAGCCTGGTCTACAAGAGCTAGTTCCAGGACAGGCTCCAGAACCACAGAGAAACCCTGTCTCGAAAAACCAAAAAAAAAAAAAAAAAAAAAAAAGATCCCGTTTTAAACAATAAAAAGGATTTAGAGCTGGCTAGTGGCAGTGGCCAGCCCTTTTATCACAGCACTCCCGGAGGCAGAGGCAGGCAGATCTCTGTGGTCATGACCAACCTGGTCTACAGAGTGAGTTCCAGGACAGCCAGGATGGTTGCACAGAGAAACCTTGTCTTGAAACAAAACAACAAACAAACAAAACCCCAAAATGTATTTGTTGTCAAGTTTGGGATGATATACATTGTAATTCCAGCTGCTGGCAGGAGGAGGCTGTTTGAGGGAATACATACAGTAAGACCCTGTTTCCAACAGAAATCAAAACCAAAAACCCAAATTTGTTTAAAAACAAGAGGCATGTGACATCATCAGACCCATGCAGATGTAAATACCTACTTACTACAGCCCAGAGCAACAGGGTTTCTTTCCTAAAGCTGGTGCTGACTCAGCTTCACTGTCTCCTCAAAGTCAATTTAGCAGACTCTTTTCAGCTTTTTCCAGACTCCTTACAGAAACCTGGAGCCTCCTTTAACCTTCTTCCGGGGCCTGCAGCTTGCAGAGTGAATGGGAAATGAACATAGAGTGAGTTCCAGTTTTCCCTGTTCATAACTGACAGTGCTGCCTGAGTTTGAACAGGGTTTGCTGGTTATGTCAGCTGAACCCAGGTGATAGCATGCAGAGTGCAGAGTTAGTACCAAGTACAGGTGCTGGGTGTGCACAGAGGCAAGCTCCTAAGAGTTTTATTTCCTTCTTTTTTGAGTTTCTCTTTCTTAAAAAAAAGAAAAAGAAAAGGCGGTGGGATCTGGATCTCAGCTGCCTTTCGTTTTCTTTCCTGGGTTTTTTGTTTGTTTGCCGGAGACAGGGTCTCTGCATAGGTTTTGTTGTACTAGAACTCACCCTGTAGACCGGGCTGACTTTGAATTCAGAGATTCACCTGCCTCTGCCTCCACATCAGGCCTCAACTGCCTTTTTCTTGTAGCATTAGAAAGTTGAATTCTCTGCCTTATATCAAGAATCTGGCTCAGCCAGGAAGTGGTGGCGGAAGTGGTGGTGCACGCCTTTAATCCCAGCACCTGGAAGGAAGTGGCAGGTATATCTCTGTGAGTTCTAGGCGAGCCGGGTCCACAGTGTGAGTTCCAGAACAGTTGGGGCTACACAGAGAAACCCTGTCTCAAAAAAACAAAAAAGAAACAAAAGAATCAGGCTCAACACAGAAGAGGAACTACCCCTTGCTGTAGACAGAACTAGAAAGACATTGGTATAAAACTTTCCCAGTCATGGTAGCAGAGGGGAACCCAAGTCTAGTAATAGTCTTTGTTCTTTGTTTAGAGCACATACAAGAATGTTCTTTTTTTGAGACAAGGTTTCTTTTTAGCTTTGGGGCCTCTCCTGGAACTAGCTCTTATAGACCAGGTTGACCTTGAATTCAGAGATCTGCCTGCCTCTGCCTCCTGAGTGCTGGGATTCAAGGCTCTTTTGCCACTACTGCCCAGCTGACAAGAATATTCTTAATACCCTGTTTAATATAGAAGCAGAAATCCGGGTGTGGTGGTGTGCATTCTTAATTCCAGCACCTGAGACAGGCAGGCAGATAGCTGAGTTCAAAGCCAGCCTGACCTACATAGTAAATTCCAGGACAGCCAAGGCTACACAGAGAAACTCTGTGTCAAAAAAAACCAAACAGGAATGCATTGTTGAATAAATACTTCCAACATGTTGAAAGTTTGACCTGGAGGAACCAGTGCCCTGGAGGTTGGTGGTTGGCTGGTTTCCTCTCTGTCTGAAAGAGGTCTCAAAAGGATGGTGAGATGTTTTAGAGCCCATCTTTTGTAGAGAAGTGTGCTTAAACTAAAACAATTTTGATCATTTCTGGGTAAGTACTTCTTTCAGAAATGGCTATTGGTCTGGTGAAGATAGCTCAGCTGGTAAAGGTGCTTGCCACCAAGCTTGATGAACTGAGTTTGAGCTCTGGAACCCACATGATAGAAGGAGAGAAATGAGTCCTGTGGGTTGTCCAATGACAATTTTTTGTTTTAAAGAAAAGGTGTGCTTTAGTAATGGCAGAAGATTGTGCAAGAGGGACATCTGATCGGAAGGAGTAGTCAGCTCTGTTTTGACAATCAGTGCCTTTCTGGCTCCTCAGCAGTGTGGTCATTGTCTCCAACCTCCCCCCATTGTGCCGAGAGACAGGGAAGCGCAGGAGCTGTGCAGCAGATGGCTGACCAGGTGTTCATCACTCCAGCCCAGTTATGACTCAGTGCCTCTATGCCCTGCCTTTGGTTGAGCGTTGAAGGCAATTCCACTGGGGTTGGGCGCCCACATGAGCCCTAGGTCAGTCTTCCCCCCCCCCAGTGCAAAGGGCTATCGAGAAGCAGAAAGTGAATGTTTGCCTTGGGTTCTCATAGCTAATATGGGACCTGGTTCTTACTAGGACTTGACTTTACCGTTGGTCAGTTCCTGCCTAGGAGAAATAACTTTTTTTTTTTTTTTTTGGGTTTTTCGAGACAGGGTTTCTCTGGTTTTGGAGCCTTTCCTGGAACTAGCTCTTGTAGACCAGGCTGGTCTCGAACTCACAGAGATCCGCCTGCCTCTGCCCGAGTGCTGGGATTAAAGGCGTGCGCCACCATCGCCCGGAGAAATAACTTTGCCTGGATCTGTGATCGGGATGGAGGCCTGGGAGCAGCCTCTAGGGAGCAGCTGTGGTTCACTTACTCAGCACCCGAGGACTCCGCCTCACCTTAGATTGTCCATGCTTTGCCGTTCTTTACTAGTCAGAACCAAGAGGTCAGAAGGCAGCAGTGCCCTCTCAGAAAATTCTTTCTAGGTGCCTTCATATAGTACTGGACACTATGGCACTAAAGACTGTGGGTGTCTTCTACAGAAACCTCCCAGCAGCTTAGGTAGGGAGCCTCGGAATTGTGGTCTGACTGTTCACAGGTTGGGCAGCTTGCCTGTCAGCTATGTTAGAACTGCCTCTGCTTTACGACTCCTGACCTGCTGACAGGGCCTGCTCAGCTCTGGTGCTAAGGCCTTGGTTTTAAGAGGGAAGCTCATCTGCCCTGAGGTTTGTAGAGCATGTCCTAAACTGGCATATGCCTGCCTGTGCTTCATTTGAGTAAATTTTCAGTGGAATGTTAGTATATGTGTGAGAAGCATTGTTCTCAGGAAGATCCTTGCCAAATGTACAAAGATCTAATGCTAGGTCACTGGGACAAGCCTACCTGTGTGTTCACTTGGAGGCGGTACAGGTTGGAGAGAAGAATGTTTTCTGGTTTGGTGGCTAAATTATTTGTTTCTCCATGTATTAGTTTTTACTCCTTTGGATTATGGATTGCCATAGTACTATTTCAGGTTGTTGTGTGAATAAAGTTATTATATGTATGTATTTGGAAAAGAGCTTAGAGTGTTAGGATAGGTAAGATTTTTAGTAAGATTTTTATTGTCAACCTTTATAGCTACTTGGGCACTGTTAAACAAATTAATGAACCCAGTGTTTACTTAAGACAGTGGAATTGGTCGGGCAGTGGTGGCGCACGCCTGTGATCCCAGCACTCTGAGTTCGAGGCCAGCCTGGTCTACAGAGTGAGTTCCAGGATAGGCACCAAAGCTACAGAAAAACCCTGTTTCCCAAAACAAACAAACAAACAAACAAAAACAGTGGAGCTGAGCTGCTGGGGAGATGGCTTTAGTGCTGAAGAGCAGCTTCTCAGCTCTTAACTCTTGGGAATTTCAGTTCCAGGGTTGCCTTCTGTCTTCTGTGGTCATCAGGCACTTCCATACACAGATATACATGCAAGAAAAACACACACACACAAAAGTAAAAATTTTTTTAAAGTAAATTTTTAAGAAGCAAAGAGAAGCAGTGGAACACAAGCCATGTACTTACGGCCTCTGCCCTGTTAGAGGTCAGGACTGAGTCCCAGGCCATTCTTGGCCTAGGCAACAGCTGTTCCAGTGCTGCTCATGGTTCACTGTGAACAGCTTGTGGAGTCTGAGTAGACTGAGGAGTGGTTCATGAAGCTCTTTGGTGTTTGTAGTTGAGCAATTGGGTTCAGAATTGCTGTATTAGTACTTCTAACCCGCTGGGAAAGAGTGGAACCAAGGAAGTGCTGAGCTGAGCACTATAAGCTCCTGCCATTACACCCATTTGGTAATGACAGTGGGGAGATGTGAGAAAAGGCTTCTTCAAGGGCGCCCTGACCTGGACCAAGGACAGGCCTGTGTACTGTCACAGTGTTTTCAGTTTGGAGGCTCAGCTGTATAACCGAGTCCTGCTACCTGCTGGCTTTTCACTCATGTTTGACTCATAACCTCACTTCTTAATCAGAAGAGAACTCTCTACACCCCCAGAATACAGGCGCCTTTGTTCTTAATATGGCCACACACAGACTCATCTTCAGCATTTTAAATCATTCCTGGAGCCAGACAGTGGTGGTGCGTGCCTTAAGTCCTAGCACTCGGGAGGCAGAGGTAGGTGAATCTTTGTGAGTTCGAGGCCAGCCTGGTCTATGGAGCAAGTTCCTGGACAGCCAGAGCTACAAAGGGAAACCCTGTCATGACTCCCATCCACCCTCCCAAAAGAAAAAAGTATGCATGTGAAAACTAGAGAGGGGCTCTTGAGATGGGTAGACCATGAGCCGGGCTTTGAGGGAAGCAAGTAGTGGAGGTAATATGGGCAGAAGGAGGCAGTGGGGATGGAGACCCAGGGAGAAGGAGGACAGAATCTACCAAAAATTTAAGTATTTATGAGACTGCCTCAAGGAGACCTGTTACTTTGTATGCTAATTTAAAAAAAATGCTTGGGTTCCATCACAAGAAATCTGACTTCATTTTGTTCGTGGAGATGCTGGTAAAGCTCTCTGGAGATCCTGACGTAGCCCAGGAGGAAAGTCAGCAGAGTAGGAGCTCTCACGACCAGCTTCCTCCTATACCCTGACTTACCAGCAGAAATGCATGCAGACCTCTTGTGGGTTTTGTTTTTCGAGACAGGGTTTCTCTGTGGCTTTGGAGCCTGTCCTGGAACTAGCTCTGTAGACCAGGCTGGTCTCGAACTCACAGAGATCCGCCTGCCTCTGCCTCCCGAGTGCTGGGATTAAAGGCGTGCGCCACCACCGCCCGGCCCTCTTGTGGGTTTTAAATACTAGTAGTTCCTTAACACTCAACAAGTTAAAAATGGGTGAAATCGCTGGGTGTGGTGTCTCACACCTTTAATCCCCGGTACCTAGGAGGATCTCTGAGTTCAAGCCTGTCCTGGTCTACGAGTGGCATTTCAGGACAGTCAAGACTACATAATACTCCTTATCTCAAAAAAAAAAAAAAAAAAAGCAAAAATAGGAAAAATTTTGTCATTTTGATATGTAACAGACTTGTTTTATTTCTGCAATCTTGTCTTTTCACACTTAGCACATCTCAGTTCAGATGGCACGTTTCAGGTGCTGAATAGAGATCCTGATTTGTTTTAGAAGCAGCCATATAGGATGTTCCCACAGGAGTTTGGTTCAACAGTGTTGTTCAGAGATGTCTGCTTTTTTTCTGTTTGGTTTTCTAGATTTATTTATCTGCATGTGTGTATATATATACATGTATATACACATATATATTTGCACCGTGTGTCTGCTGCCCATGGAGGTCAGAAGAAGGTGTCAGATTCCCTTCTGGAGTTATAAATGGTTGTGAGCTGCCATGTGGGTGCTGAGAACAGAACCTGGGTCTTCTGTAAGAGCAATAGATGCTTTTAACTGCTGAGCCATCTCTCCAGCCAATCCAGAGAGTCATTTCACAATTCCAAATAGAGAGCCTCACATGGAGAACTGTTGTGATTGCAGAAGATGACAGCCTTTTTTTTCTTTCTTTCCGAGACAGGGTTTCTCTGTAGCTTTGGTGCCTGTCCTGGAACTAGCTCTTGTAGACCAAACTGGCCTCAGACTCACAGAGATCCTCCTACATCTGCCTCCTGAGCGCTGGGATTAAAGACCTGCACCACCATCACCTGGCGACAGGCTTTTTCTTATTCGTACTCATCCCCCACATTATTAATTATCTACCCACACTGCCATCCACACAAAACATGCAAATGGGGCGGGAAGTGAAATGGGAAAGCAGAAACTGCCCCGAGATAAATGTGGCCTGTGTCCCATGTTTACATATTGGTCTCAGACACCAGCAGCAAAGCTGAGGAGGAATCATTGCTTCACAAAATTGAGGTGCTGGATCCCTTCCTCATTTTCCCATTGCTTCTTGGTTGGCTATATACTTGTTTTTGAGACAGGGTTTTATGTAGCCAGGCTGGCCTAGAATTTGATATGTAGCTAAAAGTGACCTTGAATTTCTGATCATCCTGTCCTCAGTGCTGGGTTTCTAAGTTTTAGCCACCATACCTAGGCTTTATGCAGTGTGGGAGGTTGAACCTATGCTGTGGGTATGCTATGCGAGCTCTCTACCAGCTAAGCGACACCCTGCTATGTCCATATCTAAACAACTGTTGTGACCAGGACTTGTTCTTGGATCAGCATCTCACTGCTGGTTCTGGTTGACCCACCACTTCTGATCATACTCCATCAGTATGGTCACGTGATCAGAGCTTGCTTGAGGTTGCAGTGGGTGTTACTACTCTCATTGAGACAACTCAGTTTCCTGGCAGAGAACTGGATTAGCTCTCCACTGCAGTCTGTTCCACAGCATAGGGAAGGCTGATTTTCCACCCACATGTTTAGTTTAAGGAATCTTATTTTTGGAGGCTTTTGGAAAGCTTCAGTAATCTTTGTTGCATTTTATTCTTTTGCAGTAGTGGGGAATCCAGTCCAGGGCTTCATCTCTGCTGGACAAACACTCTATCACTGAAGTACATTCCTGGCCTAGGGAAGGTTTCTTTGGATCCCAAATACAGTGGAAACTTTGAGCATTGTGCACAAGGGTCATTTTGCTCATAGTGTTGTATAGATCTCTGGGGTTTGTGGTCTGGGTGTGTTCATAGTAAGTATCCACCTGTACCTTCAACACTGAGTCTAAATTATAAACATTCAAATAAATACCCTGAAGAAGAGAACCCAACATGTTCTTGCTTCCGGGGATAGTCCTTTTGCTGTTGGTTTTGCTTATTTTGCCTATCATTGTCATCCGTTAAGTCATCAGACACCTTTGCAAGGCGTTGGCTTCTTGAAGGGCTTCAGAATGAATAGGGAATGTTAGGCGCGTGCCTGCCGCTGCACCTGCATCCTGATTTGTTGTGATCTCCCACTTCGTGGTGCTGGAGATTGAACCCAGGATTGTGCTTGCTGTACGGGTTGTACCACTGAGCCACCCTCCAGCTCCATCTTCATTTTTTCATGCTCTGTTCTTTCTCTAGAGCAGACTGCAGGTCACAGCAGGTGCTTGAATTATTTTTACCTCCTAACCACCAACCACAAAGCTCTTCATCCTTAGGCCTAATTTTTCAACTCGGTACCTGGATTCAATTCTCAATGACTTTTTTTTTTTTTTCTCTTTCAAGCCTAACTATGGGACAGCTTTACGAGAAGGAAAAAGATGAAGATGGATTCTTGTATGTGGCCTACAGCGGAGAGAACACTTTTGGCTTCTGAGGGCCAGTGCTGGGCTAGGGGCACCGTTCCTGCTTGTGTATCTTGTAAATAACTGGCTGTGTTTTCAGTTACTCTACCAGAGCCTCTTCACATAGACCTACTAGTGCATTTGTAACTGGATTTATTTCTTAATATATTGGAAAGTTTTGTTTCTTTAGATTAGTAAATTATCATACAGAGTTTTATTTTCAGTTTTCTTTTTGTGCATTGACCTCATGGCTATGTGCTTCAAGGAACCTGTCCTCTGGGAATCATATTTAATGAAGATATTTCCATAATGAAGGGAGGTAGGTGTGGTATTGAAAAGGAGGGGTGATGCATTGTTCTGGATTATGTTCCAAGTGTTAGGTGGCTAAGTATTAAAAGCCCCCAAATGAAATCCTTAGCAATCAGAATACACTTGCTTCACTAGATTTTGCCAACTGCAAATCATGTTGGATTAAGCTAATCTGTTCTTCTTTCTGAGACTATTAAGGTAAATAATTAACAATAAAACTTCCTCTTATAAAGGCATTACAGTGTGACCATGTCCTTATTCACCTTCTTTTGGATGAGTGAGAGAAATGGCTCCTATTTGTCAGGCCTGGAGAAGGGCTTATAGGCCATGGCAGTCGAACCTAGGAGGGAAGTGGTGGCTGGTATCATAAATGGGATTATTTTTTTCCAGTGGATAATATAGTCATAAGCTTCAGATACCAGGGCTATGTAAAAGGTATACATTGCAAAGTCTCACTTATACTACTGTTTTCAGATCTCTGCTGCTTATGGAAAATTGACTTGTATGGGCTTTTTTTCCCAGTATTTATTTTAGTAGCATAATTAAGTATGAATATATGCATATACATTTTAAAAAAAGATTTATTATTGTGTTTTGCCTGCATGTATGTCTGTGTGAGGGTGTGTCAGATCCACTGGAACTGGAGTTACAGACATTTGTGAGCTGCCATGTGGGTGCTAGGAATTGAACCTGGGTCCTTTTGAAAAGCAGCCAGTGAGTTCTCTTAACCACCATGTATATACATTTTTTTTTGTTTACATAAAATAAAACATATATTTATACATTGCATTTTTTGTTTTGTTTGAGACAGGGTTTGACTTTATAGTTATCAACCTGACATGTATACAACTTTTTTTTTTTTTTTTTTTTTTTTTGGTTTTTCGAGACAGGGTTTCTCTGTGGTTTTGGAGCCTGTCCTGGAACTAGCTCTCGTAGACCAGGCTGGTCTCGAACTCACAGAGATCCGCCTGCCTCTGCCTCCCAAGTGCTGGGATTAAAGGCGTGCGCCACCATCGCCCGGCCATGTATACAACTTTATATGTACTTGTGCTCTTTTGTTTGAGATAGGTCAAACCTCTTGGAGCTCATTATGGGGCCAGATCCGCCTGCCTCTGTCTCCTGAGTGCTGGGATCAAAGGCATGCACTACCAAGCCTGGCTTGTACCTGTGTTCTTTAAGGTACTTCTTTCTAGGCTCTTAAATTATTAAGATTAGATTTCTCCTGACTGAGTTTCATAGTTTTCTCACAAATTAGCACAGGTGTGTATGCTTGTCAGAACACAAATGCATCTTTGAGAACGTGGCTTCATATCTAAATCTTCCGCAAATGGACTGTGTTGGTGGCTGTAACCTTATATTAATCATCAAAATAAGGACACCAGGGCTGGAGAGATGGCTCAGTGGTTAAGAGGTCCTGAGTTCAATTCGCAGCAACCACATGGTGCCTCACAACCATCCCGTAATGAGATCTGGCTCCCTCTTCTGGCATGTGGGCATACCCGGAGGCAGAATGTTGTATATATAATAAATAAATCTTTAAAAAAAAAAAAGGACACCAACTAGGAGTAATAGTGCTCACCTTAGTTCCAGCACTTGGGAGGCAGAGGCTGATGAATTTCAGAGTTCAAAGCCAGCTTGGTATACATAGTTCCAGGATAGCCAGAGCTACATAGTGAGACTTTTTTTTTTTGGTTTTTCAAGACAGGGTTTCTCTGTGGTTTTGGAGCCTGTCCTGGAACTAGCTCTGTAGACTAGGCTGGTCTCGAACTCACAGAGATCCGCCTGCCTCTGCCTCCCGAGAGCTGGAATTAAAGGTGTGCACCACCAGAGACTTTATGTTTTGAAAACAAAAACATAAAAGGAAACAAAGTATCACTCAGTGATGTAAGGACATGTAGTTAAAATAATAATCATAAACTTTAAATTTTTATTTTATTTGATGCATGTCAGTGTACCATGTGTGTGCCTGGTACCTGTGGTGGCCAGAGGGTATGAGACGTGGAATAAGAACTGGAGTCATGACTGGTGGGTACTGGGAACTAAGTGCAGGTCCTTTGGAGGCAGTGCTCGCAGCTGCTGAGCCGGCTCTCCAGCTTCTCCTTTTTGTTGTGTGTTGTCTCAGTTTGCAGCCCTGGCTGGTCCTCTGAGTGTTGGTACTAAAGATATGTACCACCACACCTATCGAGATTTTTTGTTTTCTCTTAATCAGAATATATAAGCAGGTTGATACAGCTCTCTAGTGATGAGTTTCTCAATTGGAATTATGAAAAACATTTTTGTCACAACTAACTTGTAGATTTTCTTTAGTGGCCTGAAAGTCCAGCTCCCAAGCTACTACCCAGGGTGACTCAGAGAAGACTTCTTAGGAGCGAGGATTGAAAGATTTCCGTTTCACACACAATCTGAGGGTCATTCTCTTTATTCTGCAGTTTTTATTCTCTTGTCTAATTGACTCTGATTCTCTTTAGTTCCAATTCTCTCTATCCTAAATCATTTCTAATTATCTGTTTCAATTCTTCATTTCACTTCTTCCTTGCTTCTTTGTTCACCTAGCTTAAATACATTTTTTTACAGGTGACTTGAGGCAATAAGAAAAAAGCTACAAGAATTACATCTCATTGGTCAAAGCAAATTCCATGGGTAAACAATAAGGACAGTGGCATTTACCATGGTAAAGCAAGGTTTCAATGTTTCTGTAGTAAGACTGACCAGTGGCTGGGGGCATGACTTTTTAGGTTGATTTGTGTTAATAACCTTGGTTAGACATCTGCAACTCTGACCTTGTGTAAAGTTTTTAACTTTTATGATCTTTTTATAGAAGCATTCAGTCTAGTTTGAACTTGCTCTAAGGTAAAAAATGAGCTAATTATGTGTAGCTTGTCTTAGACGGGGAGAAACTGTTTTCTTGTGTTTGAGTAAAAGAAACAAAGCAGGCTTTTAAGTGTTTTCTAGTCTTCATAGGACAACAAATACAGTTACGAAGCATATTCTAGTATATTTTCTATACATCAAAATTATACAGCTTAGTGAGAAGTCATCTTCCTGACCATCCCAGATATATGTGCCCATAACATTGAGACGCAATCATGAGATAACACATACACATCACATGAGCTTACACACTACAGTGCAGGTATTGGGGAGACACCATAGCTGTTTTTGCACGTGTGAAATTACAGACAGGAAGAGGGTAATGCATACCTTTAATCCCAGCACTCGGGAGGCAGAGGCAGGCGGATCTCTGTGAGTTTGAGTCCAGCCTGGTCTACTACAGTGAGTTCCAGGACAGTTTCCAAAGTTGCAGCGAAACCCTGTCTCGAAAAAACCAAAAAACAGAAATTACAGACAGGACAACAGTTTCCGGAGTCAGTGGTCCTGCAAGCCTTGCCTGAACAAGATTCTTCTCCATCAGAGAAGTGCTCCTCTGGTGGGTTGACATCTGAACACTAGTTGTCACCTGCTGCAACTCCCACAGCCTCCGACTTATTTTCCTGGCCAAATAAAATGTGCGTTTGTCTTTGCTGGTAGTTTCAAACTAGAAGCAAGTAAAAACTGGCCTTTGATGAGCTATGGACAGGAAGATAGCAAGCTAGTTGTTACAGAGGAGTCTTGTTTGTGGTCAAGTGCACTACCTGAGACTGGCCTAAGCCATAGAAAGACATGGTTTGAGCTAGTTTAGGATGGTTCACTGGCTGTGGCTTTGTTTTCCAGCGTGTTGATTTCATTCTCAGGCAGATTGTTTGCATGTGATGGATGGCAAAGATGCTTCCATCAGCTCAGCGTCTCTAGTGAGGGAAGACCACTTGTTTGTTTTTGAGACAGTTTTTCTGTGCAGCCCTGGCTGTCCTGGAACTTGCTCTGTAGACCAAACTGACTTTGGAACTCAGTGTTCTGCCTGCGTCTGCCTCCCTGGAATAGAAGTGCTGGGATTAAAGGTGTGTGCCCCTACTGCCCTGCAAACACTTCTTGTACAAACAGAAGTCCTGTGACTGGGTGTGGGGGCACACATGTTAATTCTGGAGAAAGAGACAGGCAGAGCTCCACAGAGGGACCTAATGGGACAAAAATGGTCCTTGGAGGAGCTAGGAAAGGCACAGCTTGTCAACCCAGATTCTTGGGAGGCTGAGGCAGAAGAAGCACTGAGGCCAAGTTGGAGCAGCAACAGACCATTTCTCGAAACGAAAGTCTCTTGATGGACTCTGACCTTGGGCCACAAACAGCCCTGCTAGGGACAGGTAGATAGGAATGGTGAGTCTCTGTCCTGTTTGGAACAGAACAGGACAAACAGAAGGTAGCTTTCCACAGGTGTTTTTATCTATTTCTGTCTGTAACCACAAACCCACAAATGCACCTAAGAAGAATAGTGAGAAAAGTCTCACGGCAAGTCACTGAAGGTGACTGTCAGTTTTTAAAGGAAGCCTCATATATCCCAGGTTGGTCTCCAGCTTTCTAACTAGCCAAGGATGACCTTCAATTCTGACCTTTTTGTCCCTCCTGAGTGCTAGGATTCTAAGTACACCCTATCACACCTGGTTTTGTAACTTACTGTGGATGGAGCCTGGGGCTTGCACATTAGGTAAGCCCTCTTCAGTTCAACTGCATCCCTAGCCATGGCTATCCCTAACAGCCACCCTGTGCAGTAGTGAACTTGGCTTGACCATGCGGACAGTACAGGATTATAATGTGCTCGGGCACTGGGGCACAATATGAATAGAGGATCATCTCATCCTGTGTGAGCTTACAAGCAAGGTTGTCAGTGCGATGGTTGACTCTGTTGGAGTGGGCTGGAAAGATGGCTCAGCTGTTAAGAGAGTGTACTACTTTTGCAGAGGACCCAAGTTTGGTTCCTAGCACACATGGCATGGCTCACAACTGTCTAACTCCTGCTTCTCACACCTTTGAATTCTCCAGCCACCTGCACTTATATGCACATATGTGTACACATAACTAAAAGTAAAAATGAATCTTTAAAGAAAGTGTTGAAACAGCAGAGAGAATATCAGCTTCAGAACCCACCATTTGAGTTGAGAGGTATCTCAGTGGTTAGGAGCAAATACTGCTCTTGGCAGAGGACCCAGGTTTGGCTCCTAGTACCCACACAGGGCAGCTCACAACTGCTTGTAACTAGCCCCAGGGGAGCCGGTGCCCTCTTCTGGCCTCCCAGGGCACTTGTAGTCACGTGTGCACACACCCTCCCCCCAGTACACATAGAAAATAAAAATAAAATCTTTAGGGGGAGGAGAGATGGCTCAGCAGTTAAGAGGACCTGGGCTTGGTTCCCAGCACCCACATGGTGGCTCACAATTATCTAACTCCTGTTCCAGAGGCTCCAACTCTCCTGGCCACTGCACGGAGACACATAGTGCGCAGACATAGGCAAAACACCCACACACACAAAATAATAATTAGAAAAAATCTGGGCCCTGTCTAATGACTTGGGCCTGTGATAATTCCAGCTACTTAGGAGGCTAGGACAGGAAAAAAAAAAGGCTTCAGATCCAGTGCAGAACTTGCCTCAGTAGCCCATACAAAAAAGCTAGAAAAACACACCTCACCACACCAATGCAAAAAAGTCTGAGAAACATTCATTTTATCCAGTAAATACAAAAATAAAATGTTACTAAAGAGTAAACCTTAATTGTATTCAGACCACAACTGCTTTTTTATATCTTTTGTTTTTCAAGACAGGGTTTCTCTGTGTAACAGTCCTGGCTGTCCTGGAACTCACTTTGTAGACCAAGCTGGCCTCGAACTCACTGAGATCCTCCTGCCTCTGCTCCCAAGTGCTAGGTTTAAAGGCATGCTATGCCACCACCTAGCTACTTTTATGTCTTTTTTTTTAAAAAAACTTTTTTTTTTTTTTTTTTTTTTTTTGGTTTTTCGAGACAGGGTTTCTCTGTAGCTTTGGAGCCTGTCCTGGAACTAGCTCTTGTAGACCAGGCTGGCCTCAAACTCACAGAGATCCATCTGCCTCTGCCTCCCAAGTGTTGAGATTAAAGAGATGTACTACCACCGACTGGCTCTTTTTTTTTTAACTTTATAATTATTATTATCATTTTTGTTTGTTTGTTTTTTGAGACAGGGTTTTTCTGTGTAACCGTCCTGGCTGTCCTGGAACTCACCCTGTAGTCCAGGCTGGCCTCAAACTTACTGAGATCCACCTGTCTCTGCCTCCTGAGTGCTGAGATTAAAGGTGTGCACCACCACTGTCCGGCCTACGTTTTAATATCTTAAATATCAAAAGAAGCCATGAAAATTGGAACAAAGTGGAGCATGATTGCTAAGCAGAAGCTCAGTTCTGAGTGGTGCTGGCAGCAAACCCAGGACCTCACATTTGCTTCCTAGGCACTCACTCTATGATAGAGGCAGCCCACAGTTACAAATTCTGATGTTTTCATGCACCAGTTATAGCCAGTTAGAGGACAGGAGAAGAGAGGTGTTTTATTGCTAACAGGAGCAAAATCTAGAAGCATTTAGGAATAAGTTTAACATAGACTCCCAAAACCTTCAGGGAGAGAGAGCGAAGAGTACTATTGCAGGAAGTGAGAGCAGACCTACAGGGCACAACAGTGCCCATCTGAGCTTGTGAAGATGCACGCCCCCTCCAGACCATGAGTCATTAATACCATTGCTGTGAAAATCCCATCAAAGGCCAAGGGTAACAAGGAATGTATGAAAAAGCAGTTGAGACCCGTTTCAGTAGACACATGACAGTATCATTAGTAATATTAATTAGGAACAGTGTAATCAAGTAACTCAGAGGCTGAGACAGCAGTTTGAATTTGAGGCCAGTCTGGGCTCTTGAGAACAAAACAGAACAAAAGCCAATGGTGCAGTGTGGTACAGAGTAGACCCCAAGAGAACTGACCATATTTACAATGGACAGCACGGAAGCTGCGTGTTGTGGTACGTGCCTGAAGATCTGCTCACCTGCCACACCTTTGGTGCTGTGCCTTGGCGTGCTTTAGTTTGGGGTGTGTGCATGCACGGGCACATGTGTGGGTTTGTGTGCATGTGCTTATAGAAGCCAGGAGTCAACTTTGGGTGCTGTTTCTCAGGAGCTATCTACCTGGGTTAGACTCTGCTGATTGGCCAGTGGGCCTCAGGGGCCTTCCTGTGTATGCCACCTCACTGTGTTCTTACTGGTGCATACAATCACACCTAGGTTACTGTGCCTGCCTCGCTTTTTTACATGGGTTCTGGGGTTAAACTCAGGTGTTCATGCTGTGTGGCAAGCACTTTATGGCTGGGGCCATAAACTCTGATACTTTTTTTTTTCATTGGATTAAATAAGGCCATCTTATTCTGCAAGCATATAAAGTATTTGGAGCCTATGGTTCCTCATTCTCTGCCACCCTCCCCTGTTACTCTCTGTTTTCCCAGACAATTTTGTTTCTACTTTGTCATCTGCACATATGCATATGATCTTCTAGAGAAAATTATTTATTATGTGCTGTAGGAAGTCTTTCTGTATATGTGTTGCTTTTATTGGTTAATGAATAAAGAAACTGTTGGGCCAATACAACAAATTGGCACTCCAATGTGTGCTAGCTAAATCCACATAAGACCTGAGAGGGCTTGAAAAGGAATTCTAGATACTAAAAAACAAAGTTTACTCGCATTTTCTTCTTTTGGATAGGCTTTGCTTGATGGCAGCATGCTGCAGCTCCTTTAAGAGAGGTCTTCCTGAATCAGCAGTAGCAAAAAAAAAAAAAAAAAAAAAAAATCTGCACGGTTTCAAAACTGCAGTTTCCTAAGGTAGCCTTGGCCTTAGTCACTCCTCAGCATAGCGTTTTAAGAAGTGCTCCTGGGCAGAAAATGATTTCAGATACACAACAGGAGATTCAGACATAAGAGAGCTCTAAACCAGTCACAGTGTGTTTATAAATGTACACAGGCTTGGGAGAGAGAAGAAAAAGAGTAAAGAGACAGTAAATGTAATATAAAAGAGTAAAGACAGTCATAGACTAAGGGAGTAAAGATAATAAAATAAATATTAAACTTGTAGAAAAAGTAATAGAATAAAAACAAGCCATGTAAAGATGGAATACACAGTCTGGATTATGTATATTATTGTGTTTTCTTTAAATTTTTTGACTTTGAAGGAGCTAAGTACAGAGAACATATCATTGTATGGGCTGCTAAGCTAAACCAGCATATATAAAGGTATCTTGAGTTAAGAATTTGGGTCTAAGAATATGTTACTTTGGAAAAGAGGTTCTTTTATTGTTTCCACAGAAGATGAAAACCTATGGATTTCTTCCAGATTAATATGGTTTGATGAACCAAGATTCCCCCCCCAAAGGTCACCATGAACAACCCCAAAATTTACTTCCCCCAACAAAAAGCAGGAAGTAGTCTGGAGAAAACTTGCCCAAATTCACTAAATGATTGTTTACAAGTGTTTATTTATATTTAGAGGGGGATATGCTATAGAGATGAATAGTTTGCATTGATATGGATCTTGGTTTATTGATACAAATTTAAGGTAAATTTTGTTATATGTGTATTTCTGCTCTTGATTAAGGTATTGTGTTTATGCATCTCATTTAAAAATATAATGTATAATTAAGAAATATAGGTTAATAGATAGTCATCTATAAGTCAAGCTTGTAGTCATATTAGGTTTTCTAGATGTACAGAGATATATTTCAGATGGATAGTTAATCTTCAAACTTCAAAGACTAACAGAATATGGCATTTAAAATGTTTAAGAACTTAGAACTTGCCGGGCGATGGTGGCGCACGCCTTTAATCCCAGCACTCGGGAGGCAGAGGCAGGCGGATCTCTGTGAGTTCGAGACCAGCCTGGTCTACAGAGCTAGTTCCAGGACAGGCTCCAAAGCCACAGAGAAACCCTGTCTCGAAAAACCAAAAAAAAAAAAAGAACTTAGAACTTGACAGTTGTACTATCATCTTGCAAAATGACACAGGTTGTTGTCGTAGCTCTGCTACTTGAGTACTACTGTAATTGACACTTAGGTGCAAGCACCTCTGCTATATTTACCTGGAGTCTTTCTCAGTAAACTTGTCCGTTCCCTCGAGAAACCACTGTCTGTGCCTCACTAGTTGTCTTCCAACTACTGTTGTACCCCACCCCCCAAAGAAATCATGGCCTCCTGGCTAGCATCCCTGTTCTGTAGTCCATATCTTTATTACAGAGGACAGTGAGCACTCTAGATGCAATTTCTACCCCGTGACCTTTCCCTAAGTCTACAAAGCGCTGAGTCGTCAGGATAAAACCATTCTCCCTGTAGGACATCCTCCTCACTGTGCCCCTACCAAATGCATGGTCAGCGACCTCCCAAACTCTCCTCGCTCTGCCAGTCTGGCCATGCTCTGTCCTCATCTCTACCCTTACATATGGTGTCCTCTACCTCAAATGCCTCCTCTCAAAAATGCTCCTTCCTGTATGTGCCATTTGCTAACCCCAGTCCTTCGCTGAACTCCAAGGTTCCTGTGTCCTTCTCTCAGGCTGGGTACGGCTTCCCTCACAGTCACCTCTCTCTTCCCTCTTCCCTCGAGGTAAGGAGTATTATGAGGAGACTCTTGTACCACAGCTGCAGAGCTCTCACATGTCTGCCTTTCTCTCCCTCTCCCCCGCTTCCTTCTGAGGATTTCTTCCCAGCAGCATTTGGGAGAAGTCAATGGGAATGCTCTCATCTCAAAGGACTACATAGGACTGCACTGTAGAAAGATTTTAAAAGTGTAGCGAATTCCCCTTCGCATCTTTATTTCTTAGGGAGTAAGAAGCCAGCTGACAAGACAAAACAACAAAAATCCCTGTGGGTGGCATGGAGGCAGAGCCACCGAGTCAAGTTCCTGTCATCATCAGCAGGTCCTGGAGGGAAGCAGCTGTGGGCCAAGCAGTTTGCCAGCATGCGTGTACCTGCCTCCACAACCAGATTTATCCAGTAGGCTTCCACCGAGGGGGAGCATTTAGGTTTGTTGGTGAATGCTGGGCCAGTCTAGACAGCAGATTGGATACAGCTGCTTCTAAACTGGAGGGCAGACCCCGTGCTTGTATGCACGCCACAGAAATGCACATGTGTCTTAGGATCCAGCAGATAGTTGGAACAAAATGGCTCTGCTTTGGACACAGAGTACATTCCAGTTTCTTTAATATGAGTTTTGGCCGGGCGGTGGTGGCTCACGCCTTTAATCCCAGCACTTGGGAGGTAGAGGCAGGCGGATCTCTGTGAGTTCGAGACCAGCCTGGTCTACAAGAGCTAGTTCCAGGACAGGCTCCAAAACCACAGAGAAACCCTGTCTCGAACAACAAAAACAAACAAACAAACAAACAAAATATGAGTTTTGATCCCGCCCCCCCCCCCCAACAGGGTTTCTTTGTCTTAGCTTTGGAGCCTATCCTGCCGTCCTGGAACTCACTCTTGTAGACCAGGCTGACCTTGAACTCACAGAGATCCGCCTGCCTCTGCCTTCTGAGTGCTGGGATTAAAGGCACGTGCCACCACCACCAGGTTTGGGAATCAGGATTTCAACATAAGAACTGGGAAGAAGACAAACACAGAGCAAAGCAGAGCTGGACTTTCAAGTAGATTTGAAGGTAATATAAATGTTCCTCGCAGAGCTGTTTTGGAGCTGGTCCAGTCTGTCCCTCACACTCCCTTTGCCCTCGGCTGCCAGTCTCTCAGTGTGGCAGTTACTATGTTATCTGCTAATACAGAGGAACATTCCTGGTGGACCTGGGTTAGTTGAACATTATTACTGCAGGAAAATACCTCTGGGGAAATCATTCCCCAAAGGCCAAAATAGCCCATAAGAGGCAAAACCAAAATCAGGGAAGTTGTTGAAACACTGTAGGAGGGAGGGTAAATATTGGAAGGAGCAGTGTCCTAAGGCACCACGAGCACATTTTCTTTCTTGACGAAACCTAATCAGCACAAACGGCTATCAGACCCAGCGTGCATCTACTGTTTGAAGTGGAGTTGCTCACAGTGTCCCTGAGGGCTTCACAGAGAAGCCTGCTGTTGAACTGAAGACTGCTGGGAATGGGCTCTATGGTCCTGCTCCATTGTCAGGTTAGTGTTGCCGCTGAGGGGCCCACCGCCTCTCCCTTGGAGAGGCTGGGTTTCAATGTGCTTTTCATTCTCTTGGCCGCCTGAGCAAAGGGCCGTCACTGTTTCCATTGTGAGCTCTTCCCTTTGGAATGGGGCCAGTTTCAGGGAACATGCACTTAAGACCAATGTTTGGCAATTTGGGTTCCTGCTTGGAGTGATTTTCTGCCTCTGCCTTTTCTCCCGCAGAGACTCTGCCATACTTGGTCGCCTAAAAGCAGTGCCAAACAGATTTGGTTTGAAATGTTTATTCTTAACCCTTGCTGGTTCATCTGGATAAGGGCAAAACACCAAATCCAAACTCTGAGTCCCACAGTGCTAGATTAATGCAAAAGTTCCTCCCCATCCCTCAAGTACCTGTCCCCTGTCACTAACTGAGGCCATATGCATATCACAGCATCAATAGACTGAAAAACATGTTTTATGAGATGGATTAAATAAAAAATGCTGCAGGATCCCCGGTGGCTGCAGCTGCAGAAACACTGCAGGTCCCTGAGTGGCGGGAGGCAGCAGGTCCTGAGATCAGCCAGTCCCAGGCAGCGATGGCATAGTTCCCCGAGTGGCTGCAGCAGGCCACAAGGAGAGAGAGACAGACAGATGGGCATGCCACGAGACCAAACCGCAGGTCTCTGAAGGTGGCTGGTCCTGGGCAGGGAGACACAAGGTGGGCTAGAGACAGAGACATGGATAGGCACGCCATGCAGAGTGAGGTTGGGTATTTATTTAGTGGCTTATGGAATGTAAGGAGAAGATCAAAGAGAGAGAGAGAAGAGAGAGGCAGAAGCTGCCTCTTTGAGAGGGAGAAGGAAAAGGAAGGGACTCAGGCTGCAAGCAGGAAGGAAGATCTGCCTGTCTCAGTGGATGGGGGAGGGAGTGGGCGGGGCTTATCTCTTAAAGGGACAGGACAGATTATTACATTTTATATATCCAATTAAGAGGTCTAATTTACTTTTGTTTGTTTTTGAGACAGAGTCTCACTATGTAGACCAGGCTGGCCTCGAACTCACAGATACCTGTCTATCTCTGCTTCTCATGCCCGGATCAAAGGTACATGCTACCACACTCCACCTAATTGAGACGTTTTTGTTTTTGTTTTTATGGGGCTGGGGGAATAGCTCAGAGTAGAGGGAATACTTATTTAGCCATGTGCAAGATGCTGAGTCTGACTCCTAGCACCACGTATATACTCACACAATTTTTTAAAATGAGAAATCCTACCTTACACTTGAAAAAGCCCAATAAACACCTTCCCTACGTACAACTGGAAGTTGGGGCAGACGTGGCACCATGATGTAATTGCCCCAATGGCCATACTCACTTTTATCTTGCTATCTCAAGTAATTAGTTAGGACTTGTTTCTTTCACATTCTAATCAAGGTATATTTAAATTTTATAAAGCACACAGACCTCAGAAAGCTTCTACGAGACCTGTATTTCCTGTATTTAACACCTCAGTTTAAACCCAGACCATTAGCCAGGCATGGTAGCACACATCTGTAAGAGCATTTTGAAAACTGGGCTGGGAACATCAGGAGTTCAAGGCAAGCCTGGACCTCACTCAGAAAGCTACCAACCAACTAACTGGACAACACAGAGGACTTCTACCCTCTCGTGGTCTGCTGAGCTCTTTCCTTCAAGACACCACACTGGGCACGACCACTCTGATTTATATTCCTTTCCATTTCTTTTTGAGACGATTTTTTTTTTTACAGTGCCAGTGTCTTGCACATGTTAACAGTGTCCCCTACCCTCTGACACTGAAGTCAAAGGTTTACTTACAGCTGAAATACCTCTGACTAACACCCCTTCTCCTTTGGGCTACAGAACCACTGAAAAGATGGTTTCAGATCTACTTGGACAGCGACAGAGGGAAACAGCCTGGCCTGATTATGATCACAGACACAATTAGTTTTAGTTCCAGTTTTTTGATTTTGTTTATTGAGACAGGGTTTCTTTGTGTAGCCTTCAATGTTCTGGAACTAGCTTGGTAGACCAGGCTGGGCTTCAACTCAGAGATCTGACCTCCAATTTTAATCTGCTGGGATTAAAGGCAGGTGCCACCCACTGCCCAGTTTTTTGTTTTACAATTAGTTTTAGAGGGATTCACAGGTACAGGAAGTCAAGGCCAATTACGATTCTTCAAAATGAGGAATACAATAAACTCTTCATTCAGAAAACAAGGATACTTTCTTCAAGGTAACTGCCTCCCTGGCTCTGAGATCAGGGACATTCAGGGTGGGGTGGCCAAGATGAGGTCTCCCAGGTTCTTTCTAATCTAGCCACTCCTGGCTAACTGGCTTAGGCCCTATGGGAAGTTTTACTTGAGCCCATAAAGGGGAACACATGCGCGCGCGCACACGCATGCACGCACGCACAAATGCACACATGCCCCTTGTTTCTGTTTGGAGCCAGTTCCTTCTTCCCTGACCTTTGTGCTCCTGTGAGGCTCCCAGCAGCTCACGCTTTCTCACCAATACGTGAGACAAGTGGTAACTGAAAACTAGCCAGAAGAGAGCTGCTGTTTAGAAACTGGGAACTCTGGCTTTGGAACTTTGCCTTAAGGCCAAAAATGTCAAGGTCTGGGTGGGGGACAACTTTCCAGTGGCCACAGACACAGCAAATCAAACAGGGCCTGCACTTCTCCAGCCAGGCACTGGCGGCCAGAGCAGATCGTTTTCTTCACAGCAGCTTCATTTCCTCAGTGAGCTCATGCTTGGCGATGGTGCACTCAATAAACAGGGCATTTGCCGTCCTGGCCGTGATCCACTCAGCAAAATGGCATTTAACCCTGTCCTGGCTGTGACCCACTCAGTAAAACAGGGCATTTAACCCCGTCCTGGCCGTGATCCACTCAGCAAAATGGCATTTAACCCCGTCCTGGCTGTGATCCACTCAGTAAAACAGGGCATTAAATCCCATCCTTGCCATGGTCCACTCAATAAACAGGGCATTGAACCCCGTCCTGGCTGTGATCCACTCAGTAAAACAGGGCATTTAACCCCGTCCTGGCCGTGATCCACTCAGTAAAACAGGGCATTTAACCCCATCCTCGCCATGGTCTACTCAAGAAACAGGGTATTTAACCCTGTCCTGGCCATGATCCACTCAGTAAAACGGCATTTAACCCTGTCCTGGTCATGATCTACTCAGTAAAACGACATTTAACCACATCCTGGCCATGGTCCACTCAATAAACAGGGCATTTAACCCCATCCTCGCCATGGTCCACTCAATATATTAACAGGGCTTTTAACCCTGTCCTGGCTGTGATCCACTCAGTAAAACAGCATTTAACCCCATTCTGGCCATGGTCCACTCAATAAAAGATGGCATTTAACCCCATCTTTGAGCAGAACTATGTAATAGATTAATAAATATGCTGCAGGATCCTGGGCAGCCACAGGCAGTGGGCAGGGGGTTCGGAGAGCAGCCAGTCTCAGGCAGGGACAGCTGCAGGTCCCCGAGCAGTGGCTGGTCCAGGGCAGGGAGACAGAGGGTGGCAGGCAAGAGAGACATGGATAGGCAAGAGAGACATGGATAGGTATGCCATGCAGAGTGCGGTTGGATATTTATTAAGTGGGTTTTTGGAAGGGAGAAAGGGAGAAGAGCAGAGAGAGGGAGGAAGGGAGGGAGAGGGAGAGACAGAAGGGGGAAGGGGAGAGGCAGAAAAGGGACTCAGGCTGGAAGCTGAAGATCAGCCTGCCTCAGAAGACAGGGGTGGGAGTAGGCGTGGCCAGAACAGATCATTACAAACTATGTGAACATGTACACTGTGTGTCCGAATCATAATACGTTCTAACAGTTCTGAAGAAAGGAACACTTACACACACACACAGTCATAACATTAGGTAACTTAGGAAGGCCGGAGAAAAAGCATCAACAGTGAGAGTGAAATCTTCCCTCCAGAGTCTAATTTGGATGTGTTTGGGGCGTGCGGGGGGGGGGGGGGGGGGGCATGGAGGGGGAAGGGACATGATGGTGTGAGACCTGATTAAGGTCTGAGGTGAATCAGGAGCATCCAATTGAAAAAAAAAATACACCTTTTTTACCTTACAGTTGCACAGTGGATTGAAGGGAGATGAAGGACACGTGAGAAGGGTTGTGGCTTGAGGAATTTAGCATTGACCTTGACAATAGGCACACTGGCACCCTAAGGAAGGGCCCACAACACCCTCCGCCCTCTTGTTAGAGATAAGAATGCTTTATCAAAGCCGGGCGGTGGTGGCGCACGCCTTTAATCCCAGCACTTGGGAGGCAGAGGCAGGCGGATCTCTGTGAGTTCGAGACCAGCCTGGTCTACAAGAGCTAGTTCCAGGACAGGCTCCAAAACCACAGAGAAACCCTGTCTCAAAAAACCAAAAAAAAAAAAAAAAAAGAATGCTTTATCAAGCAGGAACTTTCCACAAGCCCCCAGGGAATGGGGACCCTTATCCAAATGCCTGACCTTGGGAAAAAGACTTCTACCAGCACACACTGTTTTACTATATGGGCCAGTTTCCCTCAGAAGGCTCCCAAAAGGGAAGGTTCTGATGTCTTACTCTGTCCCATTCTGATTTCTCTGTATTTATTTATTATGTCATTCTTGCCCTTAATGACCTCAGGCTCTAAACTGTCTAACTTTGTTGTATTTGATGTAATTAGGAGAGCACAATAGAATTCCTGGTTCCACTGTGGTGGGGATTTTTTCCAAAGAATTATTTTGTTTAGAAAGGTCACCATTGTATTCATTTTATCCTTTACCAAAGCCCGCGCAAATTTTCCCAAAGGGAAAGGCATTAAGAGTGAGAATCACTGAAAATGAAAGTAAAAAAGTGCTGGAGACATGTGGTCTGCAATGTCGAAAAGCTGGGACTTCGCCAAGCAGCAATGGTCACCATGCGGTCCCGCCAGCTGCCTTCACTCTCAGCTGCCTGTCTCTCTGCGGCAGGAAATGAAGGCGACTACAGCAGTTACAAGATTATAGGGACTAATCCCAGCACTCGGGAGGCAGAGGCAGGTGGATCTCTGTGAGTTCGAGGCCAGCCTGGTCTACAAGAGCTAGTTCCAGGACAGGAACCAAAAAGCTACGGAGAAACCCTGTCTCGAAAATCAAAAAAAAAAAAAAAAAAACCCAAGATTCTAGGGACCCTCACAAGACGGACCAGAGGAGAACCCTGGAAGCAAAGTTGGTGTTACAGTTGGAGGCAGAGGCAGGAAGATCAGAGTTCAAGGTCATCCTTGGCTGTGTAGTGAGTTTAAGGTCAGCCTGGGCTGCGGAGGGGGTCCTGTCCCAAGAAGAGAAGGCAGGAAGGAGAGGGAGAGAGGAAGGGAAGGAGAGAATGAGAATATTTTGGGCTACTTACGATAGTGGCTTCTGCCTATCATCCTGGCACGTGGAAGGCTGGTACAGGACTGAAAGTCAAGGATGGTGTAGGCTACAGAGTGAGACTCTGTCTCAAAAACAACAAACACCTAAACAAACAAAAAACCTTTCTCGGCAGGTCTGAGAACAGACCTTTCCAAGGCTAGTCCTGTGTTAAGCCTGATAGAAGAATTAACTTCAGCCACGTCTGATTGCTGAGGAAGCTGGAAATATGAACTACATGGTCCCTACTCCAGGAGAAGCTGCAAAGTTCCTGGACATCTAATAGTTTCCGCCTAGTGTACAGTTGCTGAGTCAGTGTAAGATGGCGGAAACCACAGCTGCTGCAGGTTACCATAGAAAGCATCACGTCCCAAACTGACTGTTGTGTTTTAGAGAACCAGTTAAAAGCAATCAAGGTCATTACCGAGAGGTTTGCTTATCTATTTATTTATTGCTTGATTGTTTTTTTTGAGACAGCGTTTTTTCCTGTAGCTTTGGAGCCAGTCCTGGAACTTGCTCTGTAGACCAGAATGGCCTCAAACTCACTGGGATCCGCTCTGCCTGCCTCTGCCTCCCATGTGCTGGGATTAAAGGTTGAACCATCACCAACCGGCGAGAGGCCATTTTAGCAAGGAGCTACTCCAAGCAAGTACAGATTGATGAGGTATAGGTTCCATCTTTACTGACACTGAGGTGCAGCACTCTGGAAGAAGGCGTTTCTTTCTTCTCTGACTTAAGCACCGGAAAAGCAGAGGTTTGCGCAGCATGAAGAAGGGCAGGTCAATAGGAAGGGTCCTGATGGCAGCAGGAGCTCATTTAAATTGGTGGTATTCAGGAGGGTTTCTGATCCAGGATGCAAAGGGCTGTTTCCTCCGGAGCGCACTCCAGGCTTCCTGGTAGGCAGCTGCAGCCTCCTTGTACTCCTGATAGCTGTCCAGCTTCTGCACCCTAATGCACACATGTCATCAAGCAGGGTTCTCACTGGAGCGCTTGCCCTTAAAGCAACTGAACACACTCAAACCGCAGAGCAGGAGCAGAGGGAGCACTCTGTTCCCTCGGTAGGAAATTCATGGTAGAGCAGGTTAGAATCACAGAACACTAGTTTTGTGTGGCTCTTGCACAATCAGATAAAAGTTTTCTTTGTGATGTTGAGCATCATACAAGCTTTCATGTATGCTAGACAGTCTCCTCCTATCACGGAGCCGTCTACTCCAGCTCTGACTTAAGAACCTTCTTGACTGTTTCTCTGATAAAGCATCATGTAAACATCCACACCTTCCTACAACATGCTGCCGACCTTTAGCCTCTCTGACTGCTGAAACCTGGCCAGCACTCCCAATAGCTGCTATGGGTTGTGGAATATTGTTTTAAGACGTGCTACATTTGCTTATGCTGTGGAACATTTGTTTAATGATGCAAAGATGTGTTCACTTTTTTTAAAAATATTTATTTATTTATTATGTATACAATATTCTGTCTGTGTGCGTGTCTGCAGGTCAGAAGAGGGCACCAGACCTCTTTAGAGATGGTTGTGAGCCACCATGTGGTTGCTGGGATTGAACTCAGGACCTTTGGAAGAGCAGGCAATGCTCTTAACCACTGAGCCATCTCTCCAGCCCCCGTGTTGCACTCTTTTATGTTGCATGTTTATGTTGCATGTTTAACTCTGTGAAGTTTTGCCTTTCTAAAACACCTGATTGGTCTAATAAAGAGCTGAACAGCCAATAGCTAGGCAGGAGAAGGACAGGCGGGGCTGCCAGGCAGAGAGAATAAATAGGAGGAGAAAAAACAGGAAAGAAGGAGGGAAGAAATCAGAGGCCAGCCATCCAACTATACAGCCAGCCACAGAATAAGAAGTAAGGAAAGGTATATCGAATAGATACAGATAAAAAGCCCAGAGGTAAAAGGGAGACAGGATAAGTTAAGAAAAGCTGGCTAGAAATAAGCCAAGCTAAGGCCAGGCATTCATGCATTCATAAGAACGAATAAGCCTCTCTGTACTTTTTTGGGAGGTGGGTGGTGGGCCCCCAAAGAGCCAAAAGAGAAAACAAAACCAAACAAAACAAAAAAACCTACAATAATTCTTACAATTCTTACAAGGGTTTCTTTGGATAAAGACTAGGACTAAACTAAAATGTCGGTCAGAGACCCGAGTCCCTCCTCTTGATGAGGCCTTGATTTCTGCCCTGGCTCTCTAAGTTCAGTGCCAACCAGAGTTCTCCTGAGCCAGTTACAGCAGCCCCTGCGCTTGCCTTCGATCACCTTCAGTTCTGAATCCAGCTCTTCACTGTGGGCTTGGGAAGTGGCTTAGTGTACAAGAACCCCTGGCTTGATCCTCAGAACTGAGCCAACCAGGCGTGGTGGCATACTTGTGATCCCAGCACTCGGGAGGCATCAGAAAGTTTAAGCAAGGTTGAGGCTAGTCTGGGTCTTACAAGACCCTACCTTCCATCTCACCATCCTGCCTGCCTTCAGCAGGAAGCCTGTGTGAAGTAGGGCCACTAAGAATTCCTCTAGCCTAGCTCCTAAATCAAGTTAGACATATCCTGTCCACAGACCTCCCTGGCCGACTCTGCTCCTGGCTTTAAGTCTCTAGTTGTGCTTGCACTTGGGAGTTGAGTCCAGATTCCTTCCCTACAACATCTGAAGAGAGTTGTTTGTTTTACCATCTTTGGCAAATGTCTAAATGAGGTTTTCCTTAGCTGGGCAGTGATGGGCACACTTTCCCAGCAGAGGCAGGTGGATCTCTGAGTTCGAGGCCAGCCTGGTCTATAGAGTGAGTTCCAGGACAGCCAGGGTTACACAGAGAAACTCTGTCTTAAAAAAAGTTTTTCCTACAGAGAAACCCTGTCTTGAAAAACAAAAAAACAAAAAAAAGTTTTTCATTAATACTTCTGCTGCATACATATCATTCAGAGAGTAAAAAATTATAAATTAAAAACTTTTATTTTATGCACCTGAGTCTGTGCAGCATGTGTGTGCCCCTTGCTCATGGTGTCCAGAGAAGGCATTATATCCCCTAGAACTGGAGTGAGCTACCTGACATGGGTGTTAGGACCTGAGCTGTTGACCTCTGGAGGAGGAACTCATGCTCCAAACCACTGAGTCCTTTCTTTAGACCCCACCCCATAGATTTTTAGCAAATAAAATTGGTTACTTGTTAACAAAACCAAGTATAAACCATGCCTGGGCCAAGCACTTTTACACGGAGCACTTTATCTATATTCTTCTCAGAGATCGTGTGACAGGCTAATGTCGCTATTCTTACTATCAAATAAATCAAGACTGTGATGATTAATCTTCATTGTTAACTAGATTGGAGTTATAGTTAGAATCACCCGGGAAACCAGATTCTGGGCATGTCCATGAGGTGTTTCCCAGGCAGGTTTGAATGCAGAGAGAAGACCCACTTGGATGTGGGCAGGGGCATACGTGGGCTAGGATCCCAGTTTGAACTAAAGGGAAAACCTGCGCTGATCACCACTGTTCCGCAGTGTAAGCAGCCATTTCATCTCCCTGCCACTATGGACTGTACCCTCCAGCTAGGGACCAAGATACATTCTTCCTTTGGTTGTGCTTAGTGGGATTTTTTTTTGGTTTTGTTTTTGGTCACAACAAGAAAAATAATTAATACAGAGATTTGTCTAATTCAATTTTATCCTGTTTTTACTCCTGTTCTTTATTATTATTACTATTATTTTAACTGTTTTACGTGTGAGGTCATTATTTTGCCTGGGCATCATGCACATGCAGTGATTCCTCTGGAGGCCTGAGGAGGGGGTCAGATTCCCTGGGATGGAGTAACAGATTGGTTATAAGACCGCGTGGGTGCTGGGAGTTGAACTTGGGTCCTCAGTAAGAGCAGCCAGTGCTCTTAGCCTCTGAACCATCTCTCCAGCCCCTATTTTTATTATTTTTAATTGTGTGTGTGTGTGTACATATTCACATAAGTTCATAAGAGGGCAGTGCTGTGGAGTCCAGCGGAATCTGGGGAGGAGACCCCAGCTGTACAGAGACAGTGTTTCTTACAATAAATACTGATTTAAGTTTTATTTTGATCAAGTTTTTTGATAGTAAAGAGGCAGGATCCATGAACTTGATCATTTCAAGCTGTATTTGAATCCTGTCTGTACCCCTAGAAAACAGGTGTAGGGCTAGAGATGGCTCAGAGGTTAAGAGCACTGATTGCTCTTCCAGAGGTCCTGAGTTCAATTCCCAGCAACCACATGGTGGCTCACAACCATCTATATGAGAGCTAATGCCAACACTGTATACAAAATAAATAAATGGATCTTATAAAAAAAGGAAAAGAAAAAAAAAGAAAAAAAAAAAAAAAGGAAAAGAAGGGGGCTGAAGAGATGGCTCAGGGGTTAAGAGCACTGACTGCTCTTCCAGAGGACCCAGGTTCAATTCCCAGCACCCACATGGCAGCTCACAACTGTCTGAAGATCTAGTTCCAGGGGATCTGACACCTTCACATCAATGCACATAAAATAAAGTTAAATAAAACATAAAAATATTTTTTTTTTTTTTTTAAAAAAAAGGAAAAGTACACAGGTGTAGCTTCCTAACAGGCCCTGGATCTCGTTTCCAGCATCATAAAGTCAGCCAATCAGTCAAATGATAAAATGGAAAAAACCACAACAAAGCACCAGGCCTGTAAGCCTAGCATTTGGAGGCTGAGGCAGGAGAGCTGCTGTGAGCATGAGCTTCAGCTGCCCTGCATAGTGAGTTTCAGTTTCAGGCCAACCTGGGCAGTGAGCTCCTATCTCAAAATAAGTAAATAAATGTGTAAGGAAGCAGAACTGAAATGAAACCTTCCTCTTACCCTGTTGTGTTTCCTCCAGAACATGCTCTTCCCTATACCTCAGGCAGGACGCTGACAAAGCTACACGCTCCTGTTCTTTCTGATAAACAGTAAGCACCCACTGGTTTGCTGAGTGGAGGTCACCTCCAGACAACGCACCATGCACAAGCCAGAACCAGAGCAGAAGGCTTTATAGACAGGACAGAGGGGTAGACAATGTCACCTGACAGAGTCTGGCTGCTTGTCTTCTGCAATGCTACTCAGCAGCTTCTGGAATGATCTAAAGAGTTCCACCTTACTGATTCGGGATCTGTTCAGAAAAAGAAAATAAACATCACTGACTAATAACTAGGTACCACACACTAGGCTCATCACAGGTGTGAAGGTGCCAGATCCCACCCCTCCGTAGCCACCAAGGAGAAATGTAGACAGACGTCAACGGAACCCTCAGTCGTCCCTCTGTCTTCCTCTCCCTCCCCCACAGAACATCTTGCTATATCTCCCAGGGTGATCTTGAGTCATGAGCCTCCTGCCTCGGTTTCCCATGGGTCACCACACCCTGCCTCTCTAGAGAGCTGTGATGTGAGCACTGGCAAGCAACACTGACCTGTTAGCCACACGGCTGAGCGTTTTTATAATTAAATCCTCTCACCCCAATCAAGTTTTCAGGAGACTGCGACCCCAAATGACATAACTATTGACCTCTCAAATCCCAAGTCACAACTGCCTATTAAATTCATTTTTTATTCCAAACCAGCAGAAACTCTGAAGTATAAGGTTATTTAAAAGTATACTAGAAGTATACGTATATAGTTATTTAAAGCTGTAATGATTTGTTAAACACCAACAGATGATGTACTTTCATAGAATAAATCTAACGGGGATGTCAAAGATATATATAGGCAAATTACAAAAACTAAAAATAATGAAATGAAATTATAAAACTTTATTGAGGACTGGGGCTATGGCTCAGAGTTAGAGCATTTACATTGTTTCTTTTTTTTTTTTTGGTTTTTCGAGACAGGGTTTCTCTGTGGTTTTGTTTTTTTTTTTTTTTTTTTTTTTTGGTTTTTCGAGACAGGGTTTCTCTGTGGTTTTGGAGCCTGTCCTGGAACTAGCTCTTGTAGACCAGGCTGGTCTCGAACTCACAGAGATCCACCTGCCTCTGCCTCCCGAGTGCTAGGATTAAAGGCGTGTGCCACCACCGCCTGGCTACATTGTTTCTGTATGAGGTTCGAGGTTCAATTTTCAGTACTGTTAGGGAAAAAAAAGAAAAACAGAAAAAATTGTGGCTAGGTAGATGGCCCAGTGGTTAGGAGCACTTGTTACTCTTGCAGAGGACCTGAGTTTGGTTCTCAGCAACCACGTTAGCTGCCTCACAACTGCCTCGTTCCTCCAGCTCCAGGGGACCGGCCATCCTCGTCTGGCCTCTGCAGGCACCTCACTCGTGCACATACTCACAAACAGAAACACACATTATAAATAATTAGAAATAAAAAATACGCCTTAGACTGGAAGGATGGCTCAGCGGTTAGGAGTATGTGCTACTCTTCCTGAGGACATGGGTTCAGTTCCCAGCACCCACAGGTCTGTAACCACCCAGCTGTCTGTAACTCCAGTGTCAGGGGCATCTGTGGGCACTGCACTTATGTGGTACACACATATTCAGTAAAAACACTCAAAGCACACAGAAAATAAAAGAGAACTAAGTTTTGGATTGGTGTGATGGCTCAATGGATGAAGTCACGACAACCTGAGTTTGCTCCATGTGGTAGGAGAGAACCAGCTTTAAAAGCTGACCTTTGACCTTAACACATGCTGTGTGGCCTGAGTGGTTAATCAGTACACACATTCACAGGCACAAAAATAAAGAAATGTAATAAAAAACTTTAAGAAGTCCTAAATAGCCAGGTGATGGGAATATGTGCCTTGAATCCCAGTGCTTAGGATGCAGAGGTAGGGGGATCTCTTGAGTTTGAGGCCAGCGTGGTCTACAGAGCAAGTTCCAGGGCAGCCAGGGCTACACAGAGAAACCCTGTCTTGAAAAACAAAAACAAACAACAACAACAACAATGAAACAAAAAACAAAAAAGGCCTAAATAACTGGGTACTCAAACCTGCGTCAACTCTGGGGTGACAAACTGCTGATCTGACAGTGCTATACCCAGTCCTACGCACCCGCATGGTTAGCGGGAATGTTAGCAGTTGCCTTCCATGTTTCTGGTCTGAAAGACAATGCTGAAAGATATTTATTTTTCTCAAATTGGTCTTCAGATTTTTTTTTTTTTTTTTTTTTTTTTTTTGGTTTTTCGAGACAGGGTTTCTCTGTGGTTTTGGAGCCAGTCCTGGGACTAGCTCTGTAGACCAGGCTGGTCTCGAACTCACAGAGATCCGCCTGCCTCTGCCTCCCGAGTGCTGGGATTAAAGGCGTGCGCTACCACCGCCCGGCGGTCTTCAGATTTAAAATCCAAGAACGGCCAGCACAAGGCACTCTTGAAGGACATGCCATGGAGACTCTCTAGGACAGATACCATCTTATTTAAAGCTGCTGTCACACTCCCCACTATGATGCTCATGAACTCACCCTCTGAAACTGTAAACCCCATTAAATGTTTCTTTCTATAAATTGCCTTGGTCACGGTGCTTTGTCACAGAAGTAGGACAGTTAACAGTCAACATGGATAGACAATGTCTATCCATGAACCCTCATTGTACAAGCAAAAGTACACTGCATTCCAGCCCAGAGAGTAGCTGGTCTTGCCCCCAAGTCACATGGACAATTGGAGACATAGCTAGGGTTAGAACGTGAGGTACTCCAGGTCACACAGGGAATACTGACATGCTGTGTTAGGTTGCAGAACAGCACCACAGGAATCTACAGAGAAATGATCCTTTTGATTGAGGCTTTTAAAGACTCTAAGCAAAGAATAACACTTCCCCCACTGAGCAAAGCAGCAAATGGAAGCCACAGGCAGCTGAGCGGGGCTGGTGAGGAGCCCGAGCCAGACTGCAGCAGGAGACCCGCAGGCCCGATCTCTCATGGCCTGCTCTGCTCACACATCCTGCTCTCAGGCAGACTGCGGGTCGTACAAAAGATGGCTGGGAATAAAACAAAACAAAAACTTTGATATATTTTTGTAACTCTGAGTAACATAAGATTCCTTAGATATCAAAAGTACAACCAAGCAAGAAAAAAGTACATAAATTTGACTTCATTAAAATGAATAACTTTTGAGCTTTAAAGGGCTTCATCAAAAGTAAAAAAAGGGAGTTGGAGAAACGGCTTAGTGGTTAAGAACACTTGATGTAGGAGGGTTTCTATCTATCTATTGCTTTCATTGGTTAATTAATAAAGAAAACTGCTTGGCCTGATAGGTCAGAACATAGGTAGGTGGGGAAGATAGAACAGAATTGTGGGAGAAAGAAAGCCAAGTCATGGGGCTGGAGAGATGGCTCAGTGGTTAAGAGCATTGCCTGCTCTTCCAAAGGTCCTGAGTTCAATTCCCAGCATCCACATGGTGGCTCACAACCATCTGTAATGATGTATGGTGCCCTCTTCTGGCCTGTAGGCATACATGCAGAAAGAATATTGTATACATAATAAATATATAAATATTTAAAAAAAAAAAAAAAAAAGAAAGAAAGCCGAGTCAGGCAGACACCATAGCTCTCCTCTCTGAGATGGACGCAGGTTAAGATCTTTCCCAATAAGCCACCACCTCATGGTGCTACACAGATTACTGAATATGGGTTAAAGCAAGATGTGAGAATTAGCCAATAAGAGGCTGAAATTAATAGGCCAGGCAGTGTTTAAATGAATACAATTTGTGTATTGTTATTTCGGGTATAAAGCTAGCAGTGCGGAAGCTGGGCGGGAATGCAGCCCACCGCTCCTCACAACAAACACTGGCCGATCTTCCAAAGGATTCAGGTTCAATTCCCAGCCTCCATATGACAATTCACAACTGTCTGTAACTCTAGTCCCATAGACTCTGACACCCTTTTCTGGTTTCTGTGGACCCTGCACACACATGGTGCACAGACATACATGCAGGAGAAACACCTATACACATAAATAAAATGAATAAAATCATTTAAAAAAGAGTGAAAAGGGCTGGGTATGGTGACACACACCTATCTGAATTGGATTTCTGTGAGTTCAAGGCAAAGCCTGGTCCATACGGGCCTGAGTTTGGTCCTGGGGACCCACATGGTAGAAGTAGAGAACTGAATCCCACAAAATGTCTTTTGACCTAATACATAAAAGTGATTTAAAAATTAAAAAGAAAGACAGCAGGCGGTGGTGGCGCACGCCTTTAATCCCAGCACTCGGGAGGCAGAGGCAGGCAGATCTCTGTGAGTTCGAGGTCAGCCTGGTCTACAAGAGCTAGTTCCAGGACAGGCTCCAAAACCACAGAGAAACCCTGTCTCGAAAAACCAAATAAATAAATAAATAAATAAATAAATAAATAAATAAAATAAAAAAATAAAAAGAAAGACAAACCAATTATAAAATGGGCATGGGATGAGAACAAATACTTCTCCAAAGAAGACGCGTAACTGGCCAGTAAGCAGAGAACACTGGGGAAATCCAGGGTGAAACAAGAAGAGTGCAGTTCACACCTGACAGTTACGAGTGTCAGAGAGGGTGCAAGGCAGCTATTGCTCCTGGGACCCGTTCATGGCAGAGCTGCTAACAAAGTAGTTCATGTGGCAGGCGGTGGTGGTGCACGCCTTTAATTCCATCACTCAGGAGGCAGAGGCAGGCGAAGGCCAGCTGGTCTACAGAGTGAGTTCAAGGACAGGGACAGGATACAAAGTCAGACACAGAAACCCTGTCTTGAAAAGAAAGGAAGAAAATAGTTCACTCGTTCCACTTTCTATAAAAAGCTATCCTGTGGTTCCTCATGACCCAGAATTCCATTCCTATGAACATTCCTAAGAAAAATTACACAAAAATAGGCACCCAGTTGTTCACACCAGCACTAGTCACAGCAGCCCAGAGTAAAACATCCCCAAGGCCATCTCTGGTGAGAGAATAAGCAATAAGGTACAGTTACACAGCAGATTACTACGTAGCCACCCATGAAGGAAATCGCAATCCGCACCACACCGGTGAACTGTGGAGCCTGCTATGTGCATGGAGTAGACACAGAGGACCACACAGTAAATGGTTTCATTTACACTGAGCATCCAGAAGAGGAAGAAAATAAAGCAAATGAGGAGTTTCCAAGGGCAAGGGGAAAGGAACTGGATAAGGAGGGAGGGAGTTCATAGATACCCTCTCCCTAGCCCCAGTACGCTGTACCTGGCTCGAGGGCTTCCAATTTCTTTCTTGGTTGTTCCCTGTGGAAAACCGTTGGCAGTCACATCTAAAGGATGCTCAGGAACAGCACTCCAGCTGATAGCTGTGAAAGGAGGAATCCTGGGATTAAATCAGTTTCTACTCATAGCTCAGTGCTGCCCTCAATCTTGGCCAGAGAATTTCCTCTCTGCAGTGGGCAGCATTGAATGCAGACTCATAACCGGCCACAGTGTTGAGAGTATCTACTGAGTGCTCATTGCTCAACGGGACAGCTGTATCGATCCCCACCCCAAGGCTCAGGGAACATCACAGAAGAGGGAGGACGAATGAGAGAGCTGGAGGACGGGGAGGAGCACTGTGAAATGTCCTGGACATGTGGCTGCTGCACTCAGGAGCCTACTGTAGCTATGGTTACCCACAAAAGAGCCATTAAGATGAGTCAACATTTCAACAGACGGCACTGATTGGGCTCAGTAGGCTACAAAAAGACACCACCACCACCACCACCAACAAAACCCCAAACCAAAGAGAGAGAGCGCGAGAGAAAGAGAGAGAGAACAAACACATAAACATACACAAAAGAGGGAGGGTGACACGTTGGGAGTATCTGGGGAGAGCTGGGGTCAAAACATAAAAACCTGTTTCTTTTCCCACGAATGTTACAATATTCACAAAAATATTTCTCTGACTCTACAGCACCATGAAAGCTGGATACGACATCAAAAACAAGTTAGGTCAGATGCTTGGTACCTCAGGGTTCAATGACATCAAATGGTTTGTGACTTTTTTTTCCTCTGAGACAGCATTTCTCTATGTAGCCCTGACTATCCTGGAACTGACTCTGTAGACCGGCTGGCCTCGAACTCAGAGATTCACCTGCCTCTGCCTCCTGAGTGTTGGAGCTAAAGACATGTACCACCAATGCCCAGTGGTTCATGATCATCATTATAGCTTACAATCTAATGTTTTATTATACTTATTTATTGGGAGAGGCCTATGCATGTCCCGGTGCATATGTGGAAGTCAGAGGACAACAGAAGGGGAGCTGGGTTCTTTGCTTCCACTATGTGGGTTCCAGGCATCAAACTCGAGTTACCAGGTTTGTTGGCAAGTTTGCCTCTTAGTTTACAATTTCATTGAAAATTTATTATATGCTAGACACAAAATAAATGTATAAATATAATTTTGGGGGGTGGTTTTTGAGACAGGGTTTCTCTTTAACTTTGAAGCCTGTCCTGGAACTCTCTCTGTAGATCAGGCTGGCCTCGAATTTACAGAGATCCACCTGTTTCTGCTTCCTGAATGCTGGGATTAAAGGCGAGCGCCACCGCCGCACAGCTTAAATACAATTTCTTAATTCTCATAACAGCCATGACAAGCAATTCTTCTAATCTGAAAATAATGAAGGTCAAGACAGGGTAACTAACCTGGCTAGGATCTCACAGGGTGCACACTTAACCGTATGTGGGCTCCTTACAAGGAACAGACTGGAGTTACCACTGTCCTCCTAGGCCAGTCTGACCGAGAACTTACTCCAGGGTCAGCCAACCTGGATCCCTTACCTGCCCCACAAGGAACGAGCCGGCCTGGTCCGTCGGCTCTCTGCACTTGCACTGCACAGCGGCTCTGTTCAAACAGTAAACTTGACTGCTCTATTCTCAGTTCAGGAACTCCAAAGCCTCTGGGTAAAGCCATGATGTCCTGACACCTAAAAATGAGGAAAACACATTCAGCTCAGATGTACCAGAAGAAGACTCAGATTTGCTCATCCTTCCCAAAGTCGTAGGAGAGACAGAGGCCCTTGGAGCTGAGTGAATCTACATGTTTTCTTACTGAAGTGGGGAGTGAAAAATACCAGAATACCACATAGGAGGAACCTTTTAATTCTATTACTTATTTGAGACAGGATCACAGTTAGCTGGAACCCGAAATGCAGCAGAGGATGACCTTGAAATTCTAATCCCCCCTGCCTCTACCTCCTGAATGTTGGGGTTACAGGTATACCCTATAACCCACCCTGCTTTGTGGGGTGCTGGGGAATCAAACAGACAGCCTTATGCCCACAAGCAAACAGCTTACCAACTGAGCTATATTCCCAACCCCAGCCAGGAACTCTACGGCTTGGAAAATATCTGAAGGCATAACTAAAATCTGAGTCAATACTTGTCTGCGGAGTCAGAGATCTCAACCTTCATTGTTCACTTGAGAACTTAGTCTTTGCTTTGTTTACACAGACTTCCTAAGAAATCCTTCAAGCATACCCCAAACTAAAATCATCCAATACTAGAAGTTGGTTTCCCCACCTCTTCTGAACAAGCTAGGTGCTCATATGACGCAAATCCAGTGCACAGGTAGGAATTTCAAATCTCAGAAACTTTATAACCATTAGCAGCCTCCACGACTCTCCATGCCCTTCTCCAGCCCCTGGTAACCACCAGCCTACCACAGATCTCCACCAGCCAGCCTACCACGGATCTCCGCCAGCCTACCACGGATCTCCAACCTATCAAGGATCTCCACCAGTCTACCACGGATGTCTAAGCACTTGCCTTTTGTGGCTATTTCACATCAACAGAATCAAACATGCATGGCTTATTTCACTTAGTGTGGTATTTTAATGGTTCACTTCATGCTAGTCTTTTTTTTTTTTTTTTTTGAGCCTGGATCTCATGTGGCCCAGGCTAGCCTTGACCTTAATGTAGCTTCTGATCCTCCTAGCCAAGTGTTGGGATGACTAGCTGAGTGCTACTATGTTTGATACTCCAAACTTTCTAACAGTAAACAGTATTTGCTTGTTTGTTTGAATACACTACTTTTGTTTACATTTTTGTTTTTTCTTTTTTTTTTTCTCTTATTTTTTTCTTGTTTTTGCTTTTCAATACAAGGTTTCTCTGTGTAACAGTCCTGGCTGTCTTGGAACGCACTTTGTAGACCAGGCTGGCCTCGAAGCTCTGAGTCTGGAGTGTTGAGGATAAGGACCTGTGCCGCCATGCCCAGAGATACACTCTTTCTTACTCACGTACCCACTGAAAGCATTTGGGCTGCTTCTTTTGGGGACTATTCCTAGTACGCCGCCATAAACATCCGTGTGGGTGTCTTAGTGGGAATGGGCATTTTCACTTCTCTTGGGTGCATGCTGAGGAGTGCCAACACGAGGTTCTATCTGGTTGCCACTTTTGGAATCTGCTTCCTAGGCCTGTGTTCCCATGATGCCTCCCTGACCCTCATTCACTAGAGTGCACCCCAGGGTGGTCGCACGTATAGCCATCCTTGTTTATCTTTTTTTGGATCAGGGTCTTCGTTTATTTTGCCAAGATTTAGAATCCTGCTACGAAGCCTAGATTGGCCTTGAACTCAGATTCCTCTTATTAGCTTTCTGAGTACCAGGATTAAAACTAATATTTTTATTTGTTTTATTTTTTGTTTTTTTTTCAGACAGGGTTTCTCGGTGTAGCTTTGGAGCTTGTCTCGACTTGCTCTGTAGACCAGGCTGGCCTTGAACTCACAGGGATCTGACCTCCTCCATCTCTCAAGTACTGGGCTTAAAGGTGTGTGCCACCAAGGCCAGGCTAAAACTAATATTTGTTTGTTTTTTTGTTTTGTTTTGCTTTTTGGAGACAGGGTTTCTTCCTGTAACCCTGGCTGTCCTGGAACTCATTACGCAGATCAGGTTGGTCTCAAATTCACATGGATTATTCAGTTTTTTTTTTTTTTTTTTTTTTGATTTTCAAGACAGGGTTTCTCCGTAGCTTTTGGTTCCTGTCCTGGAACTAGCTCTTGTAGACCAGGCTGGACTCAAACTCACAGAGATCCGTCTGCCTCTGCCTCCTGAGTGCTGGGATTAAAGGTGTGTGCCACCACCGCCCGGCTTTCCTTTGTTTTTTTTTTTTTTAATTAATTAATTTATTTATTTATTATGTACACAATATTCTGTCTGTGTGTATGTCTGCAGGCCAGAAGAGGGCACCAGACCTCATTACCGATGGTTGTGAGCCACCATGTGGTTGCTGGGAATTGAACTCAGAACCTTTGGAAGAGCAGGCAATGCTCTTAACCACTGAGCCATCTCTCCAGCCCCCTTTCCTTTGTTTTTTGAGACTGGATTCATTCAGCCAAAGCTGGCCTCAAACTCCCCAAGTAGCTAAGGGTAACTTTGAACTTCTGATCTTCCTGCTTCCTCCTCCCAAATGCTAAGATTAGAAGTCTATGCCTTCACAGCCAGTCTTATGCAGTGCTGAGATTCAACCTAGGGTTTCATTCACATTAGGTAAGAACTCTTCCAACTGAGATACATTCCCCAGCCCTGGCAATTATTCTGCTTACTGTAGAAGACACAGTAGAAAAATGATAATGTACAGCATTATCAAGGAGGAAAAACAGCCCACAACACCATGACTCAGAGATAACTATCGCTATCGAGCCTCCTACAGCTTTCTGTACACATACATATTTTAAGACCAAGACGGAGCTCACTCCATCTTCTAAACTGCTCTTGAAACATCATAAACATCTTTCTACATTAAATATTCATCAATACTATTTTTAACAAAAGAAATCACTTAATTTTCAACTGCAGAGCATTTTTGGTTTCCTTTTCAAGTTACTGTATATACAAACCTAAGATTTATACTTCCTTAATTATTTCTTAAGAAAAAACGCCAAGATGTGCAACGGCTGAGTCCACAGGGGAGACTCTCCTGGTTCTCTGCACTCCATCTACTGCCGTCCCACAGCCTCACCTGCCAGTCAAGGCTCTCCTCATGGCCTCCTGGCTGTACGGGCACTTCCCAATGACCACGGCGGACAGGTAGATGGGCTTTTCCAGGAAGTGCATCAGCAGTGCGCCTTGGCATCCGAGGACGCTCCACCTTGCCATCTTGTCACTGCAGGACATGGAGCATGTCCTGTCGCCCCTGCCTGGCTTTACTCGAAGCAGCCCCACCTGGTGGTAGGCAGCACCTGGCTCTCTCCAGTCTCCAGTCTCTCCAGGGACACACTTGGCTCCTGTTCTATACACATCCACCACTTTGAAACTACCTGGAGCTATTCCATGGGCAGCGGCGAGTTCCTCCTTGGTGAGATTAGAGCTGCTGACATCTGGTTTGATTTTACCACTTTCCGGCATCCCATGGTGAGCCACGCAGCCGGAGAGCTCCCTGGCAGGAGTTCCAAGCTTCACCTTCTTGGCTACAGGACTGTCAGGGTCCTCACAATTCCTTTTATTTTTGGAATCCTCTAGATTCTCACTCCTTTCTACAGATGAGTTGTTGGCCCAATTTCTGACGACAGGACAGCAAGGTTGTTCTTCAGACTCAAGCATCGGGATGATGGAAGCATCCCCACCTGCATGAGAGGAAACCTTTAACCAGTAATTCTCAGAATGAGCCTCCCCAACCAGTGGCATTAATGTACCTTAGGAATTAGACATGCAAATTGTAAGGCTGGAGAGATAACTCAATGGTATTGATTGCCTAGTGATTGTAGGAGATTCTGAGTTCGATCCTCAACACTGTGTGTGTGAGTGTGTGTGTGTGCAGCAAATTATTGGGATCTAATGGACATGCTGAATCAGACACTCTGAGGGTGGGGCCCAGAAGTCTGTTTTAATAAGCTGAGTAGGCCATTTGATGCAAGCTCAAGTTAGAGATTTATGACCTCAAATGGAGGTCAATTTGTTTTCCCTGCTGAACTGAGATGAATAACGAGGCAGACAGGTGATGCGCTCAGGGGCAAAGCATAGGTCTGAGCATAAAGCCCAGGCTTGACTGTGACCACCACTGAAAAAGGAACAAATAAATACAAAACCAAAAGCCACATACCACATGGGGGTATGCACGCGCCGTGGCACATGTGAGGGGAACAAAGGACAGCCACAGATGTTGGTACTCACCTTCCTCTTTGTGGGACATGGGATCTTGTTCCTGATGCATAAGCCAGCAATTCATTTTGTCATAAGAGTGCTAAGATTACAGATATGTGCTAGTGTGTCTGGTTTTACGTGGGTTCTAAGAATTCAAACTCAGGCTGAATGCTTGTATGGAAAGCACCTTATACAAAGACCGCTACAGACACGCTTCTTTCTTCAATGTTAAACTAGCGATTAAGAGCCCTGCCGTTCTTCCATGGGCCTACGTTCAGTTCCCAGCACCCACATCAGGGGGTTTGTAATGTCCTATAATTCCAGTTCCAGGGGATCTGACAACCCTGGTCTCTGCCAGCACTTGTATGCAAGTGGTCACAGAAACTCACATAAAAAATTAGCTAGATACACATCTATAAACAAACAAAACCCAGTGCATGTGCTAAAGTTCTAATAAAAATCACTGAGGTCAGCCAGGAGGTGGTGGCACACACCTTTAATCCCAACACTCAGGAGGCAGAGGCAGGCAGATCTCTATGAGTTCGAGGCCAGCCAGGTCTACAGTGTGTGTTCCAGGACAGCCAACACTACACAGAGAACCCCTGTCTCAGAAAAAACAAAACAAAAACAAAAAAAGCCCTGCTGAGGTCTTGATAAAACCTCTCCCCTAGAAAACCTGATGAGAGAATTATGGAAAACTGAATATTTCAACAAAGGTCTAAGTAATTTCTACCACAAAAAGTTTTAGGAACACCAGTTTAGAGCAGGGCTTCTTAGCCTCCACATTCGAGAAATTTTTGTTTTCTCTTTTGAGACAAGACCACCTGTAACTCAGACTGGCTTCAAACCCCCTACTATCTGAGAAGGGCCTCAAATTCCTGACCTCCTGTTTCTGCCTTCTGAGTTCTGGGATCACAAGTGTGTCACCATGCCTGGGTCTAATGAAACTGTGAGGCAGGTAGTTATGTGCCATGGAGGTGACCCTGTATGACAGCCGCTGTGAAGCCTCTATACATTAGATGCTAATAGTCCCCGAGTCTGACAATCAACGGTGTTTCCAGACCCAGTCTGGTTGTACAGACACGTAACCCAAAGCATGGGAGCTGGAGTGAAAGTATTCTCATCTAAGAACTACAATTTTAAGGGAAGTCTTAAAAAAAAAAAGACTTTAAAAAAGTATGTGTGTTTGTCTCAGAGTCACATGCGTGCAAGTGCCTACAAGGGCCAGAAGAGGGTCTTGGATCCCATGAAATAGGACTAACAGGCAGTTTTGAGTTGCCCAGCATGGGTGCTGGGAATTGAACTCATGTACTCTAGAAGAGCAGTAAGTGTCCTTAAACATTGAGTCACCTCTCCTACGATGAGAAAAGTTTCCTGAGGGCATTTTGAGGACTGGTATCCTGTAAGATGCCTAAGAAAACAATAGTGGCTTATTTCACGGCTGAGTAAGTTTGACAAACATTATTCAAAATATCCTCATCTTAGGGATTTTTATGATGTATATCCCACAGTAGAAACCCACAATAAACTGCAAAGGCCAGTAAACACCAGTGTTTCCAAAACCTCCAATGTTTTTCCTTTGCTGGTTTACAGATGTCTAATCTATTCTGTGTCGCTGGGGAACAAAGAAACCTGAGGTCAGGGGAAAGCACAGCGCTCCCTTGAGAAGGGAGCTATTTCTTCAAATACCAACCCAATGTGTGTTGCTTTTTCAGTGTGGGAAGAATATACTTGTATTCTTTATAACCAGAGAGTGGGAAAGGCAAGAGAGATACAGAAGGAGAAATGTCACGGGAGAGGCTGCCTGGCTGACTTCCAGAGACCTTACAAGGTGACAGCAACGTTGGAGAATTCCCTGGGTCCCTCCTACTCTGTAAGCTCAGAGATGTGATCACGACAGAACGCCTGGATACAAGGGGCTGACTCACTCTAACAAAACACGAAAGTGAGAGTCTAAAGTAGCTAACCGAGACACCAAACTCCTAATTAGCAACGAGAAGTAAATGTCAGGGGAGCGAGAGTCACATGTGCTAGGCAGTGCCAGTGCGCGTCCTTCCTACAGATAAACCACGGGTGGGGTGGACGGCACCACATGGTAAGAGATTACTCACAAGCGAAGGGGACGGAAGATTTCTTTTCCCAGAAAAACAATTTCCAGAGCTTTTACGATTAACAGAGGCTGCCATTTCTCATTTAAGATCCAGTCACCACAAGTCACAGAGCCCCACCCACGCCACAGCAATTCTTTCTCCCACTTCTCCTCACACAGTTGTCATCCTTCCTCAGGGCCCTGAGGAGAAACCCAGAAGCCATCTTTGCCTCCTCCTCCTTCACAATCATGGAGTCTAAGCAACTGTCCTCCTAACTCTCTCTTATAGCTACTCAATTGTCTGCCTCTCACTCATGAGCGTGACCCTCCTGGTCTTTACTCACATTAAGAGGTCGGCACCCCCGGCCCGCTGGTGTGTGGAGTTTGTTAGTAGGCCGACACCGTGGATACACCCCGGGTCTTACTCACACTAAGCAGACACAGAACCACTGAGCTCTCCCCAGGCCCTACTCATTGCTGTAGACTTGCTATGCCCTACAGCGTGAGGAATAGAGAACACCTGCTCACGACAGCCGTGGTAGCACACTCCTGTAACCTGGGGAGTTCAAGACAAGATGGACTAACAGCAGTACTATCTTAAAAAGACAAGAAACCCTATGTGTGTGGAGCATGCCTGCATTGCCAGCACTTGGGAGACTGTGGCAGGAAGTTTGCTAAAGCGCAACGCCAACAGGGGCCTACATATTAAGTTCAAGCCCAGCCAGGAGATTTTAGCAAACACCTGTCTCACAGGCCAGTGAGCTGGCTGTAAGCAAAGGCACTGCTGCCAAGTCTGTTGAGTTCCTACCTTTGGACCCCACCTAGTGGAAGCTGAGACTAACTACGAGTTGCCCTCTGACCGCCATGGATCCACAGAGGCACGTGCACACAGTCCCTCTCTAAATACAAAAATTAAAAAAATCAGATGAATGAATGAAGTGGGCTTTACGATGAGTTACTGTCGTAAAACTCGGGGCTCTTGACTCCCAGTGATTACGTTGTACTCTGTAGGGGTTAAGCTGAAGCTGCCCAATCTCAACTCTGAGAGCTAACAGAGACGCCACACCTCCCTGTATTTCCCTTCTGCTTACCCCAGTAGAAAGGTGATCATGTATATAAATAATCACTACCATTAGTTGCAGCTATATTCAGCCAGAAGTTTTTTTTTTTTTTTTTTGGTTTTTCGAGACAGGGTTTCTCTGTGGTTTTGGAGCCTGTCCTGGAACTAGCTCTTGTAGACCAGGCTGGCCTCGAACTCTCAGAGATCCGCCTGCCTCTGCCTCCCGAGTGCTGGGATTAAAGGCGTGCGCCACCACCGCCCGGCCCAGAAGTTTTTTTTGTGTTTTGTTTTGTTTATTGAGACAGGGTTTCTCTGTGTTCTGGAACCCACTCTGTAGATTAGGCTGGCCTCGAACTCACAGAGTTCTGCCTCTGCCTTCCGAGTGCTGGGATTAAAGGCGTGTGCCACAACCTCCTGGCCAGCCAGAAGTATTTTGGAGATAAGGCTCGACTATACTTACAGGGTGTGTGGCTAGAGAAAAACACAAAAGACAGGTCAGGTCTGAGCTTCCACAGTCCTCTTTGAGTTCCTGGCACAAAGATACTATCCTCTTTCAGGACGGCTGCCAAATGGAGCTGATGGAGAAGGTATCTGAGGGTTGCAAGATCAGAATGAACAGTTAGGCTGGTGATGTAGCTCAGGGTACTTTATATGCATACCGAGGGCCTAGCATATGCAACACCCTTGGCTTGACTTCCAGCACTATAAAATTAGTTAAATGGAGGAAAAGGAATAAATAGTGATGAGAGCTCTCTGGCTGGGTGATCACAGGAAGCATTACAGCCGAACAATGAGACTGGCAGTGATCTGGCATTATGAGAATGATAATGAGTCCTTTGTAAAGGTCAGGAAGACCTCAGGCTTCGCCCTGGATCCACTGAAATCAGATCTCAGGAGGTAGGTCCAGCCACCTTGTCCACTCCCATCACTGTGCTGGGGTTTGAACTCAAAGTACTTACTAGAAGAGCTTCATTACTAAGTTTATACCGTGGCCCCAGAAACCTCGGGGTTTTGTTTGTTTGTTTTGTTTTCAAGACAAGGTTTCTCTGTGTAAAAGCCGTGGTTGTCCTGGAGCTAGCTTTATAGACCAGGTTGGCCTTGAACTCACAGAGATCCTCTTGAATCTACCTCCCTAGTGCTGGGATTAAAGGCACGCACCACCATGCCTGGCAAGAAACTTGGGTTTTACCAGGTGATACTGAGGCACACTCAAGTCTGAGAACTCTGAATCTCTAATCTGAACTCTGGCAGTTCAGAGTGACACAATCTACATTAGCTTCAAGCTTATTAGACACGCAAACCCCACCCCCAGACATGTTCAACCAAGACTTTTTGGGGAATATGGCTTTACCTCTGGAAACTCCTTCTGGCTATGATCTCAGCATGGCTGTCATTGAGGATGTCTCCTGTGTGGCAAAGACAGGAGATATGGAGCAAATGAAGACTGGGATCTAGAGCGCGAGCCTGGCAGAATACAGCAGTACCCTTCCAGCACTTGGAGGCACAGGTTGGTGGATCTCTGTGAATTCAAGGCCAACACGGTCTACAGAGTGAGTTCTAGGTCAGCCAGAGCTACATAGAGAGACCCTGTCTCTCACACATACACACACCAGGGCCATACAGAGAAGACCCTGTCTCAAACAAACAAAAATATATAGGATGTACAGGATCCTTTACCTACAGGATGCCAAGAATACCCCACCCTATGTGGTGATGACCAAAAATACTTCTGGACAATGCCAAGGGTGCATTGGGTACAAACTTGCCATCGGTTGCTAGGTCCATGGTGGTGCTTGTAATCCCTGGTTTAGGCAGGATAACCATGAGTTTGAGGCCAGTCTGAACAACATAGCAAGTTCTGGATAAGCCTGGGCTACATATTGAGATCCTATCTCAAAATACTAGACAAATAAAACAAACAAACAAACAAATAAACCAAGCAAAACAAAGAAACACCACTGGTAGATGTTGCTTTTTACTCTTTTGACTCTTTGGGGGGGCCTGTCACCCAGCTTCCAAATAATGACGCATGGAGACGTATTCTTACTTACGAATGCCTGGCCTTAGTTTGGTTTGTTTCTTAACTAAAATTATCCCATCTACTCTTCGCCTCTGGGCTTTTATCTCTATTCTATATACCTTTCTTTACTTCTTACTCCTTGGCTTACTGTGTAGCTGAGTGGCCTCTGGTCCGCTGTCCTTTTCTTTTCCTTCTTTTCTCGTTCCTCAATCTTCTCTTTTTTTCCTCCTATTTATTTTTTCTGCCTGACAGCCCCATCTATTCTTTCTTCTGCTTAGCTATTGGAACACAGCTTCACAGAGTTAAACAAATGCAACATAAAAGAATGCAACATGTCTTTGCATCACTAAACAAATGTCCCACAGCATAAATACACAACACATCTTTTTTTTTTTTTTTTTCGAGACAGGGTTTCTCTGTAGCTTTGGAGCCTGTCCTGGAACTCCCTTTGTAGACCAGGCTGGCCTCGAACTCACAGAGATCCACCTGCCTCTGCCTCCCAAGTGCTGGGATTAAAGGCGTGCGCCACCACCACCCGGCAACGCAACACATCTTTAAGTAATATTCCATAACAACCTCTAGTTGAGATTTATAGAAACAAATTTTTTAAGTGCTTGGGGATTGAATCTAGTGCTTATGCAGCTAGGCAGGTGCACTGCTCCTGAGCCACACCCCCAGATTCCTTCAATTTTTCTACAGATATCTTAATACATCTTCATTTATTCATTTTGTATATATGTACCATGATGTGTGTACATGAGGCACAATATGCACGCGGACAGAGGTTGGAGGACAATTCAAAGCAGTCAGTTTTCTCCCTCTCCCATGTGGGTCCTGAGACTCAAACTTAGTTTGTGCATTGGTAACACACAGAGTCTCACCATGTAGCTCTGGCTGGTCTGGGGCTCACTAGAACTCCAGGGAAATCCGCCAGTCTCTGTCTCCCAAATGCTGGGCTTAAAGACATGTACCACCGACTCTGACACTTTTTTGTCGAGACAGGGTTTCTTTTGGTAGCCTTGGCTGTCCTGGAACTAGTGTGTCCCCGTGTCCTTGACAAGGGGACTAAAGGTCAGCATGGACACCTGCAGTACAGCATCACTGTTTAGAGCTCCTCGCTGCTTACCGCTCTTCCTCATCTTGGTCTGGCCTATACATTTCGTCCCTGTTCCCATTGAGACAACTTCCTTTGTCACTGAAAGGAAAAAAACCAAATCATTAAGTGAACTCTCGGAGGCTGAATGCTTCCTAGTGTGCGGGTTAGTAAATTCCCATTTCTCCTTTCTCCAGAGGATTCCCAGCGGATTCCATCAGGACTGCAAGTTTCCCCGCCACCACCAGAAGTACTGCGCCACCTGGTGGAAGCCGTGGGGAAACACCTAACGCTATAGTTCACATTCAGTCCGCCACTGTCCGAACTGTTTATGGTGGCTGACAGAGAGAAAAGGTCTCACCTTGCACCTCCTTATCAGTGGTGTCACAAGTTTGGCCAGAGGGAGACTGTATCTTCACGACCGCTGCCAACAAAGTCCATTCACGGTTTGGCTCAGGTTTCCCCTGCTTGGGCAGTTTGACACTATAGTGTGTGTAGCACAGCTGAGCAATCTCATCTGCTGTCCACATATCTGGAGCTGAGGCCCTGATAGAAGCCCAGACTATCAGAATAGAAAGGAAAACCAGTGTAAGCCAGAGCACCTCACTCCGATGCTTCATCTAAGGCTCGCTTTTTCTACTCATCTCCCTTCCTTCCCATCTTTAATAAACAAGAGAGAGCTACAACTCCCACAGGACATATTACTGCTTCAAGATTAAAGCAAGTTATGTAATAACAGTTATTGGATCTGGATTTGCTATGTTTTACACTGTCCTTTCAAATTTCAGCCTGCTTTGGGCAGATCGTTACCCTACTAACTTACTTTCTGGACAGGGCAGTGGTGGCACAAGCCTTTAATCCCAGTACTCAGGAGGCAGGTGGATCCCTGTGAGTTCAAGGCCAGCCTGGTCTATAGAGTGAGTTCCAGGACTCATGATTCCTGGACGGTAATGATTATTCAGGCAGAGATTGACAGAGATAAAGTCTAATGCAGAGAAATCTTGTTTTTTTGGGGGGGCGGGGGGAGAGTTCGAGACAGAATTTTCTCTGTGTAACCTTTGCTGTCCTGGAACTTTTTCTGTAGACCAGGCTGGCCTCAAAATCACAGAAATCCATCTGCTTCTATTTCTAGGAACATAAGCATGAAAGATTCTAGAATCCTGTTCGTTCCAAGAAGGCAGCAGAGAATAGTTTATTTTATGAAGGTTAGACACCTGCCATCAACTTGCAATTAAACTAGAGATACATAGCACAAACTACATCACGTCAATTCAGGCAGCCGACTGAAGGACCACGCGGTTGTGGGATGTTTCGATATTTTGGGTGCGCTGTAATTCTTGTCTACAACCCCTATTTAAAGACTTCGAAGAATTCCTTCGTACGAAGGAACTCAAATAGTCATTTCTTTGACCACAAGTAAAAGTCGCAAAGCCGAAAAACCCACTTTTCCCCTCACCCTTCCGACCCCGGGGTGGGAGCGCCTGGCAGGAACGTGAGACCACTCCGTGGGAGAAGAGGACACGTGTCCTCCCACACAAAGCCGGCTGTGTAGACCTGGCCCCGAGATCTGGACGCCAATCTGGAGATCCTAAGACACTGTCATCCACACTCCACGCCCTCCACACGAACCGGTTTACCGCCACAGAACCTAGTTGCGCAGCGGAAGTGACATGTTAAAGGCAGCTTCGCCGCTCAAGCTCCGCTCGCGAAGCATGATGGTCTTTGTAGTCCTTGAATGGGAAAGGAGCCAAGTGGGCTCAGTTCTATAGCCAAGACCTGCTTGTGCAGTTTTTTTTTTTTTTTTTTTTGGTTGGTTTCTCGAGACAGTTTGGATCCAGGTCTGGAACTAGCTCTTATAGACCAAGCTGCCCTCTTATAGATCCGCCTGCCTCTGCCTTCCAAGTGCTGAGAATAAAGGCATGCGCCACCACCATCCGGCTAGAGTAAGATTTCAAAATTGACTTACCTCTCTGAATTTTGAACAGGACTATGATCAGACCTTCTGGCAGTTTCCTACGTCACTCATAACAAATCCTGCATGACTAGGACTTGGATGACATGCCTCCTCATGCATTTCTCTGCACGGGTAACAGATCCCCGTACATATACGCATGTATTTTAAAAGATTTATGTGCGCTTGTCTGTGCCAGTTTAGGCCCACACGGACATGCAAATACCCAAGTTGGCTAGAAAAGGGCATGGGGAACTGGATTATAGATTGAATGCTGCCTAACGTGGGTCCAGAGAACTGAACCCATGTCTCTTCAAGAACAAAAGTCACTTGCAACCACTGGGCCATGTCTCCCACTCCATGTCTATTCTATGTAAAATAGCCCCGCAGTCCTCTTACCCTGCTTGGTGTTTTTCTTAGCGTGTGCCTCCACCAAAAAAGGACATGGACTTAATCTTGTCTGATTCTCTCTGCTCTGCTCTTCCAGAGGTAATGAGTTCAATTCCCAGGAACCACATGGCTCACAAGCACCCTTAATGAATGAAATCTGGTGCCCTCTTCTGGCCTGCATACAGGTAGTACACTGTATACATAATAAATTAAGTATTGAAAAAAAAAAGAGTAAATTTCCATGGAAGAAATGATTGATTTTTGTTCACTGCTGTGTTTCCAGTAATTCAGAACAATGCCTAGTATTGAACTGACATTAATATAAATTGGAAAGTTGGACTCAGGAGTAAAGAGCACATTTTGATCCATCACTTGGCCTCAGAGGGCACCTGTACTACAGTACACACACAATTAAAAATAAAAATAAGTCTTAAAAAAAAAAATACAGGCCAGGCGGTGGTGGCGCACGCCTTTAATCCCAGCACTTGGGAGGCAGAGGCAGGTGGATCTTTATGATTTTGTAGTCAACCTGGTCTACAAAGCGAGTTCCACAACAGCCAGAGTTCTCACACAGAGAAATGCTGTCCTGAAAAACTAAAACCAAACAAACAAATTTACAATGACAGATTTCTAAACATTCATTAGACCAGCAGTCTGGGGGGAGAAATGTAACATTACATAGGTAAAGAGAGAAATGGTTTATTTGGTAACAAGCAATAAAAAGAAATTCTTTAATTCTTCTCTCTCCTGGTGGTTGGACTTCGGTGGTTGGAGGGCAAGACACATGAACCCTGAGAGCAGACCTTCTGCTGAAGTGCCCAGAAGCCAGAGTCACATTTATCCTCTAGACAGAGGGCCCAGCTGTGCTTTCTAGGGTCTCAGTGGCTGCTGCAGTCTCCTTCTTGTCTTCAGGCTTCATGGCAGGAAACAGAAGCACTTCCTGTAGAAGAGGAAAACATACTTTCGAATTAAGAAGCACCATGAATGCCGGGCGGTGGTGGCGCACGCCTTTAATCCTAGCACTCGGGAGGCAGAGGCAGGCGGATCGCTGTGAGTTCGAGACCAGCCTGGTCTACAAGAGCTAGTTCCAGGACAGGCTCCAAAACCACAGAGAAACCCTGTCTCGAAAAACCAAAAAAAAAAAAAAAAAAAAAAAAAAAAAAAAAAAAGAAGCACCATGAACTTGGTTTAGTGATGTGGGAGTGATTTCTTTATAATCTGTTGTTTTCATTGGTTAATTAATAAAAAAAACTGTCTAGGCCCATTTGATAGGCCAACCCTTAGGTGGGTGGAGTAGACAGAACAGAATGCTGGGAGAAAGAAGCCGAGTCAGTGAGTCGCCATGATTCTCCCGCTGGACACAGACGCAGGTTAAGATCCTCCCTGGTAAGCCACCAGCTTGTGGTGCTACAAAGAATATTAGAAATGGGTTAGATCAATATGTAAAAGCTTGCCAATAAGAGACTGGAGCTAATGGGCCAAGCAGTGTTTAAAAGAATACAGTTTCCGTGTAATTATTTTGGGTAAAGCTAGCTGGGTGGCGGGACGCAGCCCGCCGCTCCTATTACAACAGTTTAGTGGCACAAGTCTTTAACCACAGCACAGGCAGAGGCAGGCGGATGTCTGAGTTTGAGGGCAGTCTGGTCTACAGACTGAGTTCCAGAATCCTGTCTCAAAAAGACAAGAGAAAGGGCCCCATGAATGTTTTTACAGTTATCCTATCATTGCTTTTGTCTGTTGTCACTAACCAAACCAGCCACATCTATAGATCTGCACACCTTAGCCACGTCAAAAGAATGAATCAACACAGCTTTTCAAGTAAAATTGAGTTTCAGCTAGAGAGGTGGCCTAGCAGTTAAGAGCACTTGCTGGTCTTAGGACCCAGATTTGGTTCTGAGCAGCTACATGGTAGCTCACAGTCATGTGTAACTTGTTTTAGGGGATTTGACAATTGGCCTCTGCCGGCACAAAGTATGTTTGTGGTGCAAAACAGTTATATGTATAAAGTTTTAAAATTTATTTTTAAAAAGTGAACTTTCTTCTAGGCATACATCAATATAATCAATTCTGGTGGTAGAGGCGGGCATATAAGGAGTTCAAGGACACTGCAAACTACAAAGCATATTGCTGTGGTTGGTGTAATAAAAAGCCAATAGCAAGGCAGAAGGTATAGGCAGGACTTCCAGGCAGAGAGAGGAAGCAGGATGGGCAGTATTGAGAGATGAGGTATCAAGCCACGTGACTGAACGTAGATGAGCCTAGCTACCTGAGACCCTGTCTCAAAAACAGGAACAAAAAACGAGTAACAAATGGATTTCCTTCTCTATAAAATACAATAAAAAATAAACAGTTTACACACCTTACAGAATTGACTAACATGAAGCAATATAATTGAGAGAACTTAGCATTTCCCTGGCTATACTAAGAAGAAGCAAACTTAGTATCCCTCCTGTCTCAAGCAGGAAAAACCACAATCCTGGAAGGTCAGATGCCCTTTAGTCTTCCACTGTGCAGGGGCATGAACTTCTTCAGCAGTCCTCTATTTCCAGACCCTCCCTGATGTCTACAGTGCAGTGGCATTCAGGGAAGCGTGTACTGAGAAGTTTGTGCGTACCTTGATATTGTTGGAATCTGTGAGAAACATGGTGACTCGATCGATGCCCATGCCCCAGCCAGCTGTTGGGGGCAGCCCATATTCCAGGGCAGTACAGAAGTTCTCATCTATGAACATGGCTTCATCATCACCAGCAGCCTTGGCCTAGAATAAATGGAGTCAGATGTAATAATCTTCTAGTTCAGTGGTTCTCACCCTTCCTGATACTGAGGCCCTTTAATACAGTTCCTGGTGTTGTGGTGACCCCAACCATAAGATTATTTTCATTGCTACTTCATAACTGTAATTTTGCTGCAGTTATGAATTACAATGTAAATATCTGATATGTGACCCCCAAAGAGGTTGCGACCCACAGGTTGAGAGCTGTCATTCTAGGTCATCTCAGCACCAACCCACACATTAAAACTTTTGAAAGTACCAAAGATGTTCTTGACATTCAAGTCTTGTTAGGAAATGGCTTCCCAGTAACTCTAGGATTTAGCAATTTCTCCCAGAGACCTGGAGGTTAGGCCTGACGAAACCTACCTCAGAGATGAAACCCCTATTTTAAGCTGAATGTGATTGTACATAGCTGTAGTTCCAAAGCTTGGAAGGCCGAGGCAGGAGGACTGACAAGAGCTGGAGGCTGGTCTGGTTTACAAAACTAATTCCAGGCCAGTCAGGGCTAAACACGGACTGTGTCTCAAAAACCCAATGGTGGCAGAGGTGGGAAGCGGGGAGAGCAGGTATCCCTCATTATTTTATCAAATAGAATACAACAATTAAATTTTCCTTTTTTGGTCTCAGAATGTAGACAAATTTCTCTGAACAAAAATGTTCTTCTGCTTGGGGATTTGGGACTCCAAACAGATGAGTTCTCAGCTACTATAGATGACACTAAGGAACCAGAGACAGTAAAGTGAAGGCAGCTTTGGCACTGCCTTCCTTAGATCTTTATGTGTTGCTCATCCTCAAACCACCTCAATAAAGGCGCAGTTTATGTCGGATGTGGTGGCGCACACCTTTAGTCCCAGCACTTGGGAGGCAGAGGCAGGGGGACTGCTCTGAGTTTCAAAACCAGCTTGGTCTATAGACAGAGTTCCAGGACAGCCAGGACTTCATAGAAAAACTGTTTAAAAAAAAACAAAAACAAAACCAAAGAAACCCCCCCCCCAAAAAAAAACCAAATCACCACACCATTGCAAAAAAGAGGTGTAGCCTAAGAAAAAGGATGTTCTTGCTAAATAAATAGAGGTGATTTTAAATTCATTTTATGCATTGTAAGATCAAAGCCCTGAGTCTCAGCTGCGTATGGTAGTGTCACTCTAATCCCAGCCCTTAGAGATAGAGACAAGAGGATCAAGGAATTCAAGGGTGGCCTTAGCGTCCAGATAGTGTCTCAAAAACGAAGAGCTCTACTTTAAATGCAACTTCCTCCTACAAAAGCCTCTTTATGAGCTGGAGAAACAGCTCAGTGGTTAAGAGATGCTCTTCCAGAGGTTCAATCCCCAACACCCACACGGTGGCTCACAACCATTGGTAATTCCAGTTCCGGGGGATCCAATTCCCTTTTTCTGCCCTCCTTGATCTCTGTAAGCACATGGTATACTAGTATATGCACGCTCAAAAAACACCCATATACATAAAACAAAATAAAAAAATTAAAAAGCCTTTTTAGCTTTGGTAAAAATGCCAAGAAAGCGTCCATAGACAGGATTAAGGCCAGTTCTTCCTGGCGAGTGAACTCGGCGGTGAAATAACGTCATTGCTCTCCTTCCTTACCTTGGCCTGCTCCTCAAACAGCTGCCGCTGCCTCATGGGATCATTCAGCTCAGTGTAGGCATTGCAGATTTCCTTCTTCATGACAAACAGCTCAAAGCGCTCAGTTAGACCCTCTTTGGAGCGGTGCCTGGGAACATGAGACCACAGAGGATGACTATTCAGGATTCTCAGAATGTACCTAGCTCAAAAATTGAGACCTGAAGCCTCATTGATGCTCAGCACCAGTCACTGGAACCAGAGCAGCGAGAGACCAGAAGATTCAGTTATATCCACAAGCACGGAGTTGACTGACTTCATGCTCTTCTCGTTGCTCTCATACTCTAGGCTGTCCACCTGCTTTGGTCAAGGAGGTATCAGCAAAAGTCTAGCATGTCTGCTTGTTGAAGCTTGTTCTTTTGGAATGCCTGCCTTGGGAACCTGTTGGGAGCTATAGATCCCTGGCCTCTTGACTTTCTCAGATCCTTTAACTGCTGGAGTGAACTGAGCCTGAGACGTCGCCTGCAGCTGAAAGATTCCCGAGAGCTGGGCGTGGCTAAGGATCCCTATATAAGCTGCCCCTCAGCACAATAAAGGGGGCATTGGTATTCTTATATCAAGGATGACCCGTGTCTGCGTCTCTGTTTGTTTTTAAGTCTCCAGCTAAGTTCCCAGCTCGCATACCGGTCCTGTAGTGGCATGGGAGCTACAAGACCATCGGGATTTTTTACAGGACCGGTTAGGGTTTTTACAGGAACCCTACCACCATGCAGACAAAAGCAGGACTATTGACAGAGAAATCACACGAAGAGGCCCTGGCAGAATTCCCACCCAAGTTTCTGCATCAATACATGGCACAGAAAGACCACTAAGTCAATGCAGAACATCAAAACTGTCACTTCACACCATTAACCTGCTTTGGTGAAAAGCAGTACTCAAGACGGAACGTAAGAGTCCTGATGTGTGCTAACTAAATGCTCCTCTGCATAGCACCAGCCTCACTCGAAGGGTTTTTAATGTAGCAACAAACTGCATCTTACCATTTGGCCAGAGGGCTCATAATCTGTGGGTGATCGCAGATGAATGTTGGATTGATGCACGTCACTTCAAGGAACTCTCCAACAAGCTTGGTGAGAAAACAAAGCAGAACTAGATATGGCTTCTGAATACCACGGATGGTCCCACCCCAAGAGGAGGTTGTGGCTCCCATGCACAGGGGCTCATCTTACAGCCTTTTCAGAGGACACAGTATTAACTAAGAAAATATACACGAAGCCGGGCGGTGGTGGCGCACGCCTTTAATCCCAGCACTCGGGAGGCAGAGGCAGGCGGATCTCTGGGAGTTCGAGACCAGCCTGGTCTACAAGAGCTAGTTCCAGGACAGGCTCCAAAGCCACAGAGAAACCCTGTCTTGAAAAAAAAAAAAAAAAAAAAAAAAGAAAAAAAAGAAAATATACACGAACTATTTGGCACAGAGCATATTATGGTTGAAAGTTTCTTTTTGCTTATATTTCATGGGGCTTGGGATTGAACCATCCCTTCCCAGGTCTTGACTTGCTAGGTGAGTTCTTCACCACTGAGGTCCATTACCCAACCCAGTTCAAAGTTTGTTAATCTGCCTGTTCCTCTGTAAGGTTTTCCTGTGAAGCTGAAGGAAAGCATTTTCCTCAGTGGGAACCACTTCCTAGGGTTCAGGATGCTGGTCAGCATTGGATGAGCACAAGTGTGGCGCCTCACCTTATCTAGGAGCCTGGCTGTGGTCCGAGGCGGGGGGCATTCAACAGCTTTTGCAATACAAATATCATCAAGAATTTTTCGAGTTTCTGTGACAGAAATGTACAAGTTAGGACAGGGAACATCGCTGTGGTCTTGGAAAAGTTTCTATAAATACAAAATGAAACATTTTAGCTCTGACAGGAAGGTAGTTTACCTTCAGTTTCAAAGAGGCTGGTTTCTGGCAGCTTTACACCCAGGGCTCTCTCAAGCTCTTCTACCATGCTGATTCTTCGGAAGGGTGGGGTGAAGTCAATCTCATAGGCTTGGCCTTCTGGCCCATCTGGATGGTAGGTGATCTTGTAACTGCCTGTAATGCTTTTCACCATCCCTGGGAGAAAGAGCAAGCATTTCAGGAACGAGAACGGGACACTCTCTTCTGAAAGCAGCATGTCAGTCTCTCAGACCTGAGCTGGGGACAGTAGGGTTCACCTGACAGCATCTTCTCCGTGATCTCCATGAGGTCGTGATAGTCTGCATAGGCCATGTAGAACTCACAGGTGGTGAACTCAGGATTGTGAGTCAAATCGATCCCTTCATTCCGGAATTGGCGCCCGATTTCATAAACCCGGTCAATGCCACCAACCACCAGCATCTACCAAAAACACAGGGCCACAGTCATGTGCTAACAGTCCTGTAAGCTCCTGTGCCCTAACTGGTTTTCACAGTGTAGGTATGCTCTCACTCCAAACAGCACCCTGCTGTCTTTAGACCCCTGTAGCAGACATCATTTTGGTTTTACTTGGTGGTGCAGGACTCCCGAGTCTCTTCCTATGTCTTTGTTATTTCCAGTTTGATGATCTGAGTTGCTCCAAAGCCTCTTCTGTGTTGGGTTACAGACAAGTGACCCTGCTCCACCTACCAGACACACTAATGACATGTAATAGAAGCTTCTAAAGGAAGGTGTAGGTAGTACACAGAATTTACTCTGGTGAAGGGGACCACAGGTGGCCATCTTTCAAATAGGCTGCAGAGATCTCAGTTGAGTCACTGTGCCCAGTAGGAGGCGGTGTCCCTGTGACTAAAGCCCATGGCTGACTGTTAAGGTAACTGTGGCTTCCTAACACAGGTAGGGTCTGGTCTTGCTTTAAATGTCTACAACTAAGAACCTTGGATGACAATGTTTGTATTTATACTGTATCTATCTATTTAGTTAGTTAGTTTTTTTTTCGAGGCAGGGTTTCTCTTATGTATTCTGGCTGTCTTGGAACTCAATCTGTAGACCAAGCTGGTCTCAACTCACAGAAATCCACCTGCCTCTGCCTCCCTGAGTGCTGGGATTAAAGGTGTGTGCCACTATTGTCCAGCTATTTATTTATGGTTTAAAGATTTATTTATTTATTATCTATACAGTGTTATGCCTGAAGGCCAGAAGAGGGCACCAAATCTCATTATAGATGGTTGTGAGGCACCACGTAGTTGTTGGGAATTGAATTCAGGACCTCTGGAAGAGCAGCCAGTGCTCTTAACTGCTGAGCTCTCTCTCCAGCCCCAAATTATTTTTAATTTCTAAAAAGAAGTTAAAATAAACAAAGTTCTTTTATGAAAGACTGAACTTAGAAGGACTGGTGCTGTGGGATAACCCATCTGTGTGCTGTTATGTTTTACTGTCACTGGTTAATAAAGAAGTTGATTTGGCCTATGGCAGGGCAGAATAGAGCTAGGCGATAAACTCAAGCACAGATACAGGGAGAAAAAAGGTGGAGTCAGGGGGGATACCAGCTGTTTCCGGAAGAGTAAGATGCCAGAGCATGACCAGTATGACATGGGGCACAAGGCAATATACAGGTTATTAGAAATGGCTTAACTTATATGTAGAGCTAGTCAATAGAAGCCTGAGTAATTGGTCAATCAATTATAATTAATATTGAGCCTCTGAGTGATTATTTATTAGTGACTGTGGGGACCAGTGGGAGGGAGGAGGAAGAAAACCTGGTCCAGCAGGGTGTGTGTGTGTATAGATATATATTTTTCTTTCTGACATACGGTCTCACTGATTAGTCTTGACTGGCCTAGAATTCACTATGTAGACCAGACTGGCTTCAAACTCACGTCTGCCTGCCTCTGCCTCCCAAGTGCTGGCATTAAAGCTGTTTGTCACCATGCCTTGCCAATAGTAAAGTTTTTGAAGAAGAAAACCAAAACAAAACAAACAAGACTAAAATTAGATCTACTCCAAGGGAGGCTGAAGTTAAAGCTTTTAGAACTGAAGGAGAACATGTATACACTTGTATTAATGCCTTCAATCCTCGGCTGTTTACAAGGAATCTACGAGAATCACTACCAACAAACCTGAAGAACTAGAACACTATCCTGGATGTTCTTTATTTCTGATTGTACTAGGCTAGCCAGTGATTCTCCTAGCCTCCTGAAAATTGAAGAAAATGGGTGTGTGATTATTGATTACCTTATGGTAGAGTTCTGGAGCAATTCTCATATACAAGTTCATGTCCAGCTCATTGTGATACGTGATGAAAGGCTTGGCCACAGCTCCCCCTGGAATGACGTTCATCATGGGAGTTTCAATCTAAAACAGACAGAAAGAAACAGTTCTCAGATAACCGAAGGCTTTGAGGACAGTTCATTCTTTGTTATCTAAGTGCTTGATGAAGAACAGATCGTTAGACATTTTAGAACTGCATCTCTATCTATATTAATAACACAGCACTTATGCTGGGCAGTCGTGGAGCGCGCCTTTAATTGCAGTACCCAGGAGTCGGGAACAGGTGGATCTCTGTGCTTGGAGGTCAGCCTGGTCTATAGAGCTAGTTCTAGAGGACAGCCAGGGCTCCACAGAGAAACCCGGTCTTGAAAAAACACAACAAACAACAAAACAAATGAAAACAACAACAAAAACAACCCAGCAGGACTGTAAATGCTGACAAGTTGAAACAGACGTCTAAGTGGACGCTGCAACTTTCAGGTTTAATTTACTGTGGCCGTCTGAGTGAGAATGGCTCCCACAGCCTCGTATATTTAAATGCTTGGTCCCAGGAGGAGGGGCTGTTTGGGAAGGATTGAGTTGTAGCCCTGTTGGAGTAGGTGTGGCCTTGTTGGAGAAAGTGTGTCACTGGGGGTGGGTTTTGTGGTTTCAGAAGTCTACACCAGGCCCAGTGTCTGTCTTTCTGTCTGTGTCTACCTGCAATTGTAGACCAGGGTGTAAATTCTCAGCCCAAAGTCAGCCTGCCTGTCTGCTGCCAGCTTCCTGCCATGATATTGGACCACCCCTCTGAAACTGTAAGGAAGCCACCAAGTAAATAGTTTCTAAGTTGCCTTGGCCATAGTGTCCCTTCACAGCAACAGAACGTTACCTAAGACAGTTACAGTATTTACTACTTAAATCTTTTAACTTTTATCCTATGTTTAGAAATTCAAACATAAGCCAGGTATGGTGGCACTTGCCTTTAATCCCAGTACTTAGAAGGCAGAAGCAGTCAGATCTCATTGAGTTCAAGGCCAGCAAATAAATAAATTTTAAAAAATGTGGGTTAAAAAGTATTAGCCCACATGTATGATATTCACTAAAATATTACAAAAGAGAACCAGAAATAATCCAAATTATTAATACAGGAAACAAATACGTTCTTTAAGAAACAGTGGGGGAGGGCATGGAGGGGACTGGAAAGATAGCTCAGAGGTTAAAGAGCACCGGAGGCGCTCTTCCAGAGCCTGGGGTGGCCTTGAACTCAGAGAGATGCACCTGCCTGTCTCCCAAATCCTGATACTATTGCAGTCCAAATCCTGACTATTGCATAATGTTTTAACATTCTGGGGTCACGTGGATATTTTGTTTTTGTCATTCTGATGTGTGTGTGCTTGTGTGTCTGTGTGTTGTGTATGAACTATACACGTGTGCATGCATCTAAGTGCAAAGGATAGAGGAGGATGCCCAGTGTCCTCTATAACCCTTGGCCTATTTTTTTGGTTTTTTTTTTTTTTTTTTTTGTATTGTGCGTGTGTGTGAGTGTCAGGGCCTTTCAGTACCTTTGGAGGCCAGAGGATTGGGATTCCCATAGAGTGCGGTTACAGCTCGTTGTGAGCTACCTGATTTGGGTCCTCAGCAAGAGCTACCTGCTGCCAGAAGAGGGCACCAGATCTCATTATAGATGGTTGTGAGCCACCATGTGAAATTGAACTCACAGAGATGAGCCTGCCTCTGGCTCCCATGCTAGAATTAAAGGTGGACACTACCATGCCTAGCCTCTAAAGAATTTTAGGGGGTCAGGGATTGGGCTGAGACAAATCTATGTATCCCTGGATGGCCCTGAACTCACAGAAATCTGCCTGCTTATGCCTCCTAAGTGCTTGGATTAAGGGTATGTGTCATCATCATACTTGACCTCTAAAGACCATTGTTATAGAAAATGGCATCACTACACACGGGTGGTACACTGCTTTCCTAATGAGCACTAAACAAGATGGGAACAAAGGTGCTCGACAAGGGGGTGTCTCCTTAGGCATGCAGGACAGTGGAGGGTGTGCAGTGGACAGTGAGAGACAAGCATAGCAAGGAAAGCACCATTCCAGGTAAAACCCTCTGCCCTTGGTCACCTCTAGGAATCCCAGCTCATCCAAGAAACTTCTTATATATGTGATGATCTTAGAGCGGACGATAAATTTCTGCCTCACAAAGTCGTTCAGTATCAAGTCCAAGTATCTCTGGCGATACCTTGTCTCCTAGAGCAGAGGCAGCAGTCAGAAGACAGTCTGTGTGATGGCATGCAACCCAGGGGCCAGCTCCACAACTTACCTTGTCTTTGAGGCCAAAGTGAAGATGAGGCAGCATGTGTAAGCAGGGGGACAAGAGTGTGATTTCAGAGGGGATGATGCTCAGCTCACCCTTCTTGGTTTTCCCAGGATTCCCCTGAACTCCAATTATATCTCCCCGGCGCAGTTTGTTATTGATACGAACAAATTCTTCCTCTGATTTATAATTCCTGAGTGGAAGGAAAGTAACTGAATGTACAGTTCTTCAAATTAATGCAGACTCCTGGCTTACTCAGGAAACCTTCACCAATAGCTTCCATGAACCCAGCAAGAGGGAGCCCCTGCTTCAGGGACAACTGCTGGATCCTTATTATGCTTGCTGTCCTGTAAGTAAGACCAGTCACTGTCAACGCAACTGTACCCAACCATGTTCCACTCAGTGCTACCCTAACTCTAGCAGCAATGGGAAAGGAGGACCATACTAGCTGTGTCTTCAACCGGCCCTCTGTTACTCTGGGCTATGACCCTGGATCTTTAACTGACTATTTCTATGTACCTGGAGTTGGCCATGACTTGTAACTTGACCCCCTCTCCTCGAAGGTCATAGAAGATGAGCTTTCCCCCAGAGGCTCTCTTGGCATGGATCCGACCTAGAAAAAAAATAGAAAAGACACCGACAGAATGAGAAACTCTTTAAGCTCTCTGGGTAACACAAACCATAACAATCTGAGCGTGGCCCGAGGTCCATGGCCTCTCTTCATCAAGTCAGTGATTTTCATTAAACAGCCAAGGCTGCACAGGAAGAACTCACTTTAACAAGAGGGTCAGTGGATTCCTGGATGATGGCAGTGGTAGTGACAACACAGGGTTGGGATTTTTCTCAATCTTTATATTAAAAATTAAAACCGGGCAGTGGTGGCACACGCCTTTAATCCCAGCACTCATGAGGCAGAGGCAGGTGGATCTCTGTGAGTTCATGGTCAGTCTGGGCTACAGAGTGAGTTCTAGAACAGCTAGAGCTGTTGTTTATGGTAAACCATAAACAACAAACAAATAAATGTATGATTGGATAGGCTAAGTCAAACCTATTAATAAAAGTTTATGTGGGGAAAGGCCAGGCACAGCAGTACACTTCTTTAGTCCTAGCGCTTGGGAGATAGAGGCAGGACTGCATAGTGAGACCCTGCCCCCCTCAAACAAAACAAAAACCAAAATCCCATGTTATATAAAGTTATAGAAGAAGATATTCCTAAAACCTTATAATATAAGCAATGGCAAGACTTTCATATAGGGGAAAAAAAAACAGTGGGCAAGGAATGGGCATCTGATGATCTGAGAGCTGAAGAACGACCGAAAGGCCAGTGTCCACTGAAGAATGTGAACACCTTGGATTAGGTAGAGGACGGCAGTAGAGACTGGGAGAGGATGCATCTGTTCCCGTACAAGTGAGGGCTGCATCAAGAAGACCTAGACGGGATGAAAATCTGTCTAAGCTCAACATGCAGGTTCCTTTGCAGGACAAGACCAGACAGGGCACTATAAAGCAAGGAAGAGGGAAAAAAACTAGGAAATCCCAGAATTGTAAGCAGCTACTATGTTTACGAGCACTTCACAGAAACCAGAGTCCAGTGAAGTTGGGAATGAAACCAATCTTCCTTTAAACACACCAGAAAATGAGGACTGGGTATATAGTTCCGAGGGTAGAGTGTTTGCCTTCCAACCACAAAGCTTAATTCAGCCCCCAGCACCACATAAACCAGGTGTGGTGGCACTTGCCTGTGTAATCCTAGGCAGTGGCAACAGGGTCAGGAGTTCAAGGTCATCTCAGACTACTTAGTAAGTTCAACACCAACCTGAGCTACAGGAGACCTTGTCTCAAAAAGAAACAAATCTAGGATGAATTTCACATGAAAATTAAGCAACAGGGGCTGGAGAAACGGCTCAGAGGTTAAGACCACTGGCTGCTCTTCCAGAGGTCATGAGTTCAATTCCTAGCAACCATATGAGATCTGGTGCCCTCTTCTGGCGGGCAGGCATACACGCAGACAGAACATTGTATACATAATAAATAAATAAATTAAAAAAAATTTAAGCAACAAAGAAACATTAGGTGGGCTGGGGAGATACCTCAGCATGCTAAGGCAGTGATATGAATTTTATTAGACAAAGATGGTGATATGATCCCAGGATCTCACATAAAAAAAGCAGGATTTGGTGGCCCAATGAGAGGCAGCAGAGGTAGAAAGAAGAAGGAGGGAAAGAGGAAGAAGCAGCAGCATTAGCAGCAGCCACCACCTGACAGAAGCCTGTGGGCCAGCTTGGAGTACACAGTGCCGTGAATGCAACAAGAGAGGCCCTGTCTCAGAAGAGGGAAGGAGAATAGACTCCAGAAATGTATTCTCCAACTCCATGAGCACTGCTGCATTCTCACACACATGAAATGAAAGAAATATATTTTAAAAAAAGATAAAAAGGATCTAATAATCACAATTATTTTAAAGAACTGACAATCTTCAAATAAGAGTCTTAAATCCAAAGCAAGAAGCAAAAAAAAAAAAAAAAAAAAAAAAAAAAAAAAAAAAACCAAAAAACCCACAAACAACCCAAAAATTATATCCAAGAAAAATCTGTGAACTCAAAAGGGGGTGAAGGCCGGGCGGTGGTGGCGCACGCCTTTAATCCCAGCACTCTGGAGGCAGAGGCAGGCAGATCTCTCTGGAAGTTCAAGGCCAGCCTGGTCTACAAGAGCTAGTTCTGGGACAGGCACCAAAGCTACAGAGAAACCCTGTCTAGAAAAAAACAAAACAAAAAAAAGGGGGTGAATACAGGGAGGATGCTGGAGAGGTGGATCAGCATTCAGAACACCTGTGCTCTTCCAGAGGCCCTGGGCTTGGTTCCCATCACCCACAACCATCTATAGCTCCAGTTCCAGGTGAACTGACTCCCTCTGCTGACCTCTGCTCTGCAGGCACCAGGCATGCACAAACAGTATCTCCACTAATAGCTGCCTGATGGATTATAGCAAGCCTAGCCAACCTTGCCCTCCCACCAACAACTAACCTAATTGGAGAACTAATAGTTACAACCTCACTATTCTCTTGATCAAATCCTTCAATTGTTCTCCTATTTACATAATTGTTACTACACAACGAGGTAAATTAACCACGGTGCACACACAGACATGCAGGCAAAACATTCATAACCATAAAATAAATCTAAAAACTAAACAATTTGAAAATCCTGTCTAAAAGCACATTCATATAACATCAAAAAAAGCTTTGGTGGGTATGGTGGTGACATCTGTAATCCCCACACTTGGCAGGAGTTCAAAACTAGCCTGAGCTACATGAGACCCGTTGTAAAAACCAAAACTTAATATCAGAAGCTAAAGAGACAGAAAGCTTAGATGACAAGCATGAGGACCTGAACTCAATGCTAGAGAAAACAGCAGAGGAAGGAAGGCCCAACACCAATAGTTAACAAGACTCATGATCTCTCAGAGGACCTGAGTTCAGCTCTCAGCACCCATAGTGTTGGCTCACAACTGCCTGCATCCTAGCTGCAGGGGATCTGACACCTTCCGGGCACGCACACACATATTTTAAGATAACTCTTAAAAACTAACTTAAAGGGGCTGGAGAGATGGCTCAGTGGTTAAGAGCACTGGACATTCTCCCAGAGGACCTGGGTTCAATTCCCAGCACCCACATGGCAGCTCACAACTACCTGTAACTCCAGTTCCAGGGGATCTTATGTGACACCTTCGCACCAATGTACATAAAATAAAGTTAAATAAATTATTAAAAAAAAAACTAACTTAAAAAATACTAGGTGTAGCACTGATTTGTAATCCCAGTGCTGAGGAGGCAGATTCATGAGCATCCCTGGAGCTTGCTGGATAGCCAGCCAGTCAGCTTAGCCTACTCATGCTTTAAGGCCACGCAAGGCCTCATCTCAATAAAAATGTGGATGGCACCTGAGCCTAAGGAATGACACTGAAAACTGTCCGCTGACCTCTACATGTATGTGCATACATGAATTGAATACATGGATGGACATGCACACACACACGGAAAATTAACAGGCATTTGACATTTAGGTATTGCAAATATTCTTACACAATAAGATTATGGGTAACTCTTTTCCTCTTTATTTTCTGTGAATGCTGCACATTTTCTCCAATCAGTAGTTTTACTATTTTGGGGGGAAGGCAAGAAAAAGACATTTAAAAACCTCACAAATCCATAAATAATGTTCTAGAAATAAATGTCTGAGAGTAGAGACAAAAAAAAAATGAAATTAAATGACTGGGTCCATGGTTTGGGGGAGGAAAGAAAATTCTAGTGGATTCCAGAGAACATCCCTTTCACAGGAATTCTGTCGTAGCTAGACTGTGACCCATGTCTCAGGGCTGCTCTACTTTCTGTGAGGAGATAATAAAGCTACTGTCTGTAGCAAAGCAGCTTCAACACCAACTGGGGATAGGGCAGCAGGGGATCTCAAGTTTGAGGACAGTCTAAGATCCTGAATCAAAAAAACAAAAGGAGGGGGCTGGAGAGATGGCTCAGAGGTTAAGAGCACTGCCTGCTCTTCCAGAAGTCCTGAGTTTAATTCCCAACAACTACATGTACCCTCTTCTGGTCTGCAGGCATACATGCAGACAGAATACTGCATACATAATAAGACAATAAAAACAACAACAAACCCAAAAAAAAGAAAACAAAACCAAGACCAACTCAGGCCCTCCTTTGTGTTGGCAAAGAAGTCTGCCTGCCATGGGATGAGAATGGCAAGGGAACTAACTGTTGGGGACCTTCCTACCTGCCACTTTTAAGGTGGTGTCAGTCAGGTGGTCCCCGGGCTGCAGGTAACTGTATTCTTGGATGAACTGAGTCAGGGAGATGTCCACATGGAACTTGTGTGGGTACGGGTCCTCCCCACTGACCTTCAGCTGCTGGACTGCTTGACTACGGATCTTGTAGTATTGCTGTTAAAAAAAAATAGAGCCAGTCCTCAGAAACGGAACACGTCAGGTTGTGGTGTCTCTTGCAGAGCGCTGTATTGTGACTCTCCTTGTCCCTGTGCAGAATACCTTACAGAACAACTTGGAGGAGGAAGGAAGAGCTATTCTGGTTTAAGAGGACACTGTTAGGCAGAGATGGCATGGCAGCTGGAGAAGCTTGTTCAGACCACCAAAGACTTATGGACAACTTCACCTCGATAGATCAGGCAAGACAGACAAGCAGGCCGGGATGAATGGGGCTGAGCCATAACCCACTAAGACCCACCACCAGGCTCCGTCTCCTAAATCAGCAGCACCATCTGGGGACTAAGAGGACACAGGAGCCTGCACGGGGTACAGTCATAACACTAACAAAGCCCTTTGCATACCTGAAACAGGACTGCCTATAGAACAATATTTGTATGAAAAATATGTAGAGCCACACAAAGATTCAAAAGAATGAAAAAAAGTGGAGTTCATCTAAACTAACTAATAAAAGGGACTGCATTTGCATGGTGGAGTCGCCTCTTAACTAACTCTTCTGGCCACATGTTAGACTCTTCCTTCAGACAGGCTCAGGGAATCGCATGGTACAGATATGGAGTATTCTACCACAGGGGTTGGCAATCTTTTTTTTTCTTTTTAAGAAGATGCCAGTTTTCTTAACAGCTGAGCCATCTCTCCAGCCTCCTACAAGATTTATTTTTAATCATGTTTATGTATGTGTGTCTGTGTCGGGGTATGTGCATATGCATGCAGCCAAGGAGGAAGTGGGACCCTCTGTAGTTGGATGGAGCAATAGATGGTGGTGAGCATCCTGACCGTGTCCTCTGGGACAGCAGCGTACACTCAAAACCACGGAGCCATCTCTCCAGCTGCTCATCTACTGGAGTTACAGACAGTTGTGAATTCCATGTGAATGCTGGGAATTGAATTCAGGTCCTCTGGAAGAGCAGCCAGAGCTCTTAACCACTGACCCACCCCTCTAGTCCCCTAACTCTACTGTTCATAGTAAAAAATTAGCCTTAGAGTGTTACAAATGGGCATGGCTGTGGTTATGCACAAAACCAGGAAGGGCGCATGAAGTGGGAGAGCGGAGCGGTAGATGTGGCAGGTGGAATGCATTTGCCAACATAAGCTCTAGTCTATCTTGAGGGAAGAGATCTCCTCTGATGTTGCTACAAGACATAAGCTCTAGTCTATCTTGAGAGAAGATACCTCCTCTGATGTTGCTACAGGCTCGGCTACTTCCAAGGAAGATTAGTTACTTAGGAGTATTGGTCTCTCCAAATTATTTATTTAGACTTAATTTTAAAAATTCAGGGCCCATGCCTTTAACTAAAAAAGGTGGACACTGCCCCCCCAATCCATTGTCTAGTTAGTCATTTGGCCTCTCATGCTGTCTGTCACAGCCTCTCAGAAGCTTTCCTGGGTCCATTCACAGCAGTGACCCAGGGGAACTCACGTTTGGATCCAGAGTCTCCTCCTCAGCACCCACGCCATTGTCAACAGTGTGGTTGGTGGCAGCAGCAGCCTGGCTCAGCTGCTTCTCACTGAGTTCTTTCTGCTTGGCCTCTTTCTCTGCCACTTTCTTCTCAGCTTTCAGGCGTCTCTTTAGTTCACTGTTGGGAAGATGACGATACCCAATGTGAAAGCTGCTTGCCTGAAGGACCCTCCCCGAGAAGAAGCTCATTGCCACTCTGAAGAACCTGTGGAAAACGGTCCTGCTGGGTTCCACACCCCTAAATAATTCCACTCCCCAACAGTAACCTGTTAGTCACTAAACTCAAATGTGAACAAGACAAAAAAGAAAACTAAAGCTTTGAACAAAGATGCAACAGGTCATTTCTAGCCTCTGCTTGGCATTCGGAACCTAGCAGACTCAAGATGCACAAGGTCGAAGAGGACCACATGTACCAGCTTATGTTTAGTACTGGAACAGAGGTTCCCCAGGAAGATGATGAAGTACCTACAGTACTAGACAAGGCTGTGATAAGGCAACACCTCCAACCCAGTCAGGCCAGGCTCTCCCAGAGGAGTTAGGCTGTGGAGAGAGCTGGTCCTCAGATGTCTCACTCAGAACAGCTGTCAGACTGGTCTGGAGGCTGGGATATGGCTCAGTTGGAGAGGTGCTTGTGCAGCATGCACAAAGCCTTGGGTTGATCCCTAGCACGGCAGATGTAATGCCGCACACCTGGAACCCCAGTACTGGGAGGTGGAGGCAGGAGATCACAAGTCATCTCTAGCTAGTGAATCTGAGGCCAGCCCGAGACCCAGCTCAAAACAAAACAATAAAACTGCTCCGACTTTAACACCAGAGTAGAACACCACACAGCATAATACAGTGAATGCTGTACCATGTTTGTAGTCAAACTGCCTCGTGCTAAATTCTAAAACACTAAACCACTTGAGTGGCCTTGAGCAAATGACTAATCATGTAGAAAAAGGAAATAAGACCACCAGTTGTATGGACTGAGATATTAAAAAGAAACGACCGGGGCTGGAGAGGTGGCTCAGAGGTTAAGAGCATTGCCTGCTCTTCCAAAGGTCCTGAGTTCAATTCCCAGCAACCACATGGTGGCTCACAACCATCTGTAATGGGTCTGGGGCCCTCTTCTGGTGTGCAGACATACAGATAGACAGAATGTTGTATACATAAAAAAAAAAAAAGAAAAGAAACGACCGAATCCCAGAGTTTAGTTAGCACTCAAAAGTGAATTTGGGGTATCTTTTACTACATAACATTCTGCCTCCAGGGTCGAAACTAGACAGATTTGGATGTATTTCTGATTGAGTCTCTCATTATCCAAACTTCATACATGTTATGTGAAACTCAGAAACCAAACAATGGGGGAAACTCTGTAACCCTTATGATCTGAACTTGCTATCTAAATCCAGGAAAAATAAACTTATTTGGATACTCAAGAATATCTTCATTAGTCAAAGAGAATTCATCGATCATTCATGTCAATCATGCTAGCATACTATCTGGCTTTTTTTGTTTTTTAGACACAGTTTCTCTGTGTATCAGCTTTGGCTGTCCTGGAACTCTGTAGACCAGCTGGTTTTGAACTCAGAGATCCACCTGCCTCTGCCTCCTAAGTGCTGGGATTAAAGGTGTGTACAACACCGCCCAGCCTCTGGCTTTAAAATATACCCTTCACTTTCTTGTGTTTGTTTTGTAGTACTGGAGGTTTAACCCAGTGCTCCAAGTGTGCTAGGCAAAAGGTGTAATACTGAATATCCCTAAGCTCCTTTTTTATTTTGAAATGGGATTGCTAAATTGTTCAGGCTGGACTTGAACCTGCAACTCTCCTCCCTTGGCCCCCTGAGTTCTGGGATTACATAGATATGCACCATTGTTTTTTTGTTGCGGTATCATTTTTCAATACGAATTTAGTGAATTCAAAACAAAACAAACAAACAAAAAAGCTTGCTGGGTAGTTCCACGTCAGTCCCCAAAGCTACAGAGAATCCCTGTCTCAGGGGAAAAAAAAAACAAAAAACAAACAAAAAAACCCACCTTGGAGCCAGGTGGTAAAGTAGCATATGCCTATAATCCTGTCATGGGACATGAAAGAAGACCTTTAGTTTAAGGCCAACTTTCATTAGTGAGTTTAAGGACAGCCTGGTCTGTATAATAAAACCATGGCTCAATAAACAAAAAATAGTCAAAGTAGTAAAAATGAAAAAGAGAAAGGACTGCAAGGAGAGGACTCTGAACTTATAAAGTTAGGAGGAATTCTTTTTTTTTTTTTTTTTTAAAGATTTTATTTATTAGCCGGGCGATGGTGGCGCACGCCTTTAATCCCAGCACTTGGGAGGCAGAGGTAGGCGGATCTCTGTGAGTTCGAGACCAGCCTGGTCTACAAGAGCTAGTTCCAGGACAGGCTCCAAAGCCACAGAGAAACCCTATCTCGAAAAACCAAAAAAAAAAAAAGATTTTATTTATTTATTATGTATACAACATTCTGCCTCCATGGATGTCTGCAGGCCAGAGGGCGCCAGACCTCATTACAGATGGTTGTGAGCCACCATGCGGTTGCTGGGAATTGAACTCAGGTCCTCCGGAAGAACAGTCACTGCTCTTAACCGCTGAGCCATCTCTCCAGCCCCCTAGGAGGGATTCTTGACTTGGTGATAGAGATCTGCTTTCTTAACCTGCCCAAGACTAGTCAGCTAACAGACACTGAAGGAAAGGCTCTGCTCCCAGAGCAATAAAGAAGGTAATAGCACCAACCTTCTTTTATCAGAAAGTGGCTTGTCCTTGCGGAGCGTTGTGAAAGGAGCAAGTTGGCCCAGTCGAAGGTCCCTCCGACCCCATTCTGCCCACGAGGTTTGGCGCAGGGACCCCCTAACAAGCCTGACAGCAGCTTGCATCAACATGGTAGAGCACCCTGGAACTAATGATTACCACCACCTAGCAGGAAACAGAGATGTGTAGTCAGAGGGGACAAACAGTACACAGCCACTCGACCCGCACTCCTGAGGAGGGGAGCCATGATCTCTACTAACGTCCAGTGTCCCTCTGAACTTCAGTCCCTCCTGACTACCATCTGCAGTGTTCTCAGTCCTGACTATGGAAACCAAAAAGCTTCTATCTTGGATTAAGAACTCAAATGCAAGCCAATCAATAGCTTACATACAAAAATACAACATACTAAAGTACAGAAAGCAAAGGTGGGGGCTGAAGTGTGGTTTCTCCCCTCAGGGTGGAATACTGGCTACTGGATGATGATGAAAACATCAAAAGCAAATTTTAGACAGTCCCAGCAGGTTGACAGTTTTACAGCCTGCAGGTCAAGAAGGATCATTTGAGCCTAAGGCTGAGAACAGCCTGGCGAATATGATGAAAGCCCACCCCAGAAAATAAAACAACCACAAAGCACCAGCTGCACAAAAGCATCTCCAAGTCAAAGAAGAGACCAGTGTAGAGTTTTAGAAACAAAGAGGAAAGAAAGGCTAGGTCCTCAGACAACACCACGTTTACGTATCATTAATACTAGATGGCATGAGATCTACCAGGACCACACGCTACTGTTTAAATCATTTGGAGAGAAATATTTCATTTGAGAATGAGTGATTTGAGATAGCCCATTAGTTTTAAACTTTGAGGACAGTATCAGGCATAAAATGGTCCTCAGTAAAGATTTCAGACCAAGAAATTTCAAGAACAATTAAGGAAAAAGAAGGGGATGTTAATCACAAAAAAAATATTTTAGCCCATGATAATCCAAGAACATACATCAAAACTGGTTTATTTTGCCAGGTGGTAGTGTCAGAGGCAGGCGGATCTCTGTGTTCAAGGCCAACCTGTTCTACACAGCGAGTTCTAGGATACCCAGGGCTACACAGGAAACCCCCCCCCCAAAACAAACAAAAACCACCTGATTTATTCTAGACAATTGAGGATCACAGACTTGACATAGGTGCCACTTCAGACCAGTGCTTGAAGGCACACGAGGAACATATACTTTCATTATTAGAGCCTGCATGGAAGCCAGCATCTTACCATTAAGTCACCTTCCCAGCCCCTAGGAGCACACATTTTTACATAAAAATAATCACCTAGGGCCACAGTTTGTAAATCTGAAAAGTGGACATTAATATTTCTCTAGAAAGATTAATACTGAGATTAGACAGTTTGTATAGTGCCAGTATGGTGTTTAACAGGTCAATGTGCTCAAAAGAGCAAAGAAAGTCATTTGAAAGGATCTGTGAGGCTGGCGGTGGTGGCGCACGCCTTTAATCCCAGCACTCAGGAGACAGAGGCAGGTGAGTTTGAGGCCAGCCTGGTCTATAAGTTAAAAAAAAAAAGAGTTGTGAGACTTTCTTTTTTTTTTTTTTTTGGTTTTTCGAGACAGGGTTTCTCTGTGGTTTTGGAGCCTGTCCTGGAACTAGCTCTTGTAGACTAGGCTGGTCTCGAACTCCCAGAGATCCGCCTGCCTCTGCCTCCCAAGTGCTGGGATTAAAGGCATGCACCACCACCGCCTGGCCGAGACTTTCTTAATTTACTCAAAAATCGAGCTACTTTCATTGATTACTCAAAATGTCAACTATGATTTAATAAACTCCACCCAGCTTCCTTTAAGGAATCCATCAACTCACTCTTGACAACCTATTAGGGAGGTAGCAACCCATAAATTTAAACATTACTCTTTTTTTTTTTTTTTTTTGATTTTTTGAGACAGGATTTCTCTGTAGTTTTTGGTGCTTGTCCTGGAAGTAGCTCTTGTAGAGCAGGCTGGCCTTGAACTCACAGAAATCTCGGCCACCCGAGGGGCTGGGATTAAAGGCGGGGAATGCTGGGATTAAAGGCGTGCTCCGCTGCCGCCGCCACCACCACCACCTGGCTAAATATTACTCTTAAACTCCTTCTAATTCTTCTAATGTACACAAAGCAGAAGCCTAGACACAAAAGGAAAAATCAGTTCTTAATGTAGAATATCTCTAGTATTTCCCTCAGGGCTCAACAAGAGGATTGATTGCTGGTGCACAAACTAAAGCTATGTAAACTATTTCTTACAGTTCTGGAGGGCACTGTGTAGCTCTTCCAGGCCCTATGAAGAGTCAAGTCGTTGCTCATGTTCTGTGGTCCATATAAGGAACCCTGGATTAGAGCCAGTTAAAGGGAGATTAATCTAACTGTTCATATCCACCTACACTCATATCTGGCGTGGCTTACAAAGACACAAACAGCAGCACAAAGGGGAGCCTGGTGCATCCCGCTGAACAAGACCACTTGCTCACTAGTCTCAGATCCTTTGAGTTACGCACATGGGTAGGTGCGCAACAGTTTGAGAATGAACCCCCTTTCACATATAAGGTGCAGAAGGACCTTGGATAAGCTAAAAAAAAAGTTTAAGGTTCTTGTTAACAGGAGAGCCCACAGAGCTTAGCAGCTGGCTTGATTCCGGAACGTTAGCTCATCTGAGTGCTTCCTAAAAGGTTCAAATATGCAAACCGTGGTTGTGGGAAGGCACGGAAAACATATGTCCTGGGAATGGGAATTGCTTTGGCATTTGTCTCTCTGGGAAACTTCAGATAACAGGGTTCGGTATGCGGAAACTGAGTTGCTATCATGTAATTGTATAACAATAAAAAAGCCTTTTTGAGAAGTTACAGTCAGTCAGTTCACTAGAAGCTGACTTCTCTGGGGCCGCAAAGGCTAAAAATAAAAAAACCATCCTAGATTGACCCCGTTTCTTCCAAGGACCCGCGTGAACCGAACACCCGACCCAACAGGTTCGTCTCTGAAAAGTTAAGACATTTAGCCATTTTCCAATCTCTTCACTGGGGGAGTGGTTCAATTTAAAAAAGCATTTCTTAAAAGACAGGGGAAAATAAGTTTCACTTTTCCTTCTTGTCACCTCCCAGTATCTGCGCTGGCTTCCCCTCCGCACGCTCGTCCCTACAGTCAGGACCAGGGAATCCACCAGCCAGGAACAGCGGACCCCAGGGCGTTCCGGGGGCTGTGGTTTCCAGGGCGCTGCACCTCCATCCTAACATGTGCTCACCTACCGGAGAGGGCAGAGAGGCCCCTGGCTCAGTCGCCTTGGGAGGAAGCCTCCAGGTACTTCCCATCGGACCACAGCGACAGAGACACTAACGACTTTCAGCGACACTTACTTCTTGCTTAGTTTCGGCTCGCCATCCACTTTTACTTCACTATCCTGCAGCGTGGCCATCTTCCCACCAGCCCGACCTAAAGAAAAAAAAGAAATGACTAGCGTAGAGCTGCAACTTCCAGGTCAAGGCCCGAAGCCCCGCCTCTTCCGGGGAAGAGGGCCGGCCCTCGGCTGGGCTGTCGCGGCGCAGGCGCAGTGGTGGACTCCGCCGTGGGATTGTCGCTCTCCTAGCTCTCGTGTAGCGGAGAGACAGGAATGGCGGAGGCGATGGATCTGGGTAAAGACCCCAATGGGCCCACTCACTCCTCCACTCTGTTCGTGAGGGGAGACGGGAGCGCTATGTCGTTTTACGTGCGGCCCAGCCCGGCCAAGCGCCGGCTGTCGACGCTCATCCTGCACGGTGGCGGCACCGTGTGTCGGGTGCAGGAGCCCGGGGCCGTGCTGCTGGCCCAGCCCGGGGAGGCGCTGGCCGAGGCCTCGGGCGACTTCATCTCCACGCAGTACATCCTAGACTGTGTGGAGCGCAACGAGAGGCTGGAGCTGGAGGCATACCGGCTGGGACTGAGCGAGCAGGCTTCAGACACAAAGCCCGGGGCTTCCACCGAGGGCTCCGCGGAGCTGGAGCCGCAGCCTCTGACCGGGCGCATCGCCTACACTCATGCGGACGACGTGGCCATCCTGACCTACGTGAAAGAAAATGCCCGCTCGCCCAACTCGGTCACAGGCAACGCCTTGTGGAAAGCGATGGAAAAGAGCGCGCTCACGCAGCACTCCTGGCAGTCGCTCAAGGACCGCTACCTCAAGCACCTCCGGGGCCAGGAGCACAAGTACCTGCTGGGGGACGCCCCCGTCAGCCCGTCCTCCCAGAAGCTCAAGCGGAAGGCGGAGCAGGACCCCGAGGCCGCGGATAGCGGTGGTGAGGCTTTCACCTCCGGGGATCTGGGGGCTGGGCAGCCTGTCCATCAGTGGCCGTTTTTGGCGCCACTGGCATAGCTCAACCCCTCCTTTGTTGAGGTCCGGGTGAAAGTGGACTATTTTCTCTTATGCCCTGCTCTCTGATTTTAATTTTTCGTCTCACTCACTTTTTCTTTCCATTGACTGGATGTTGCCTTTTATTCCGGTATGTCAGTGCAACATAATGGGTTTCCTGTCTTTCTCCTCAGTCAGGACCTTGTGCATGTTAAACACAGGTGCTGCCAACCCTGTTTGCTGTAGAGAAGTAGAAACATTCATACATGTGGAGTAGTCTGATGAGCTACACCGCATGTGCTCATCATCCACTTTCACTGTGTTGTGTGTTTATAGTTCGTGGTCACTGTTGTCACTTACACTCTTCTTCCCAATTTACTGGATTATGAGACAAATATCAAACCATTTTAAAACCTCCCTACCCCCTGCCTGCTGTCCTCAGCCTCTCCAGCCCACTGGGCTACCCTTCCGCCAGCTTCTCTGAGTCCTGTGTAACCCAGCCGGTTTAGCTATGCCAGCCTCTTGGCCTCTGGGCTCCTAGGTTCTCTCTTTGCTGGACATGATGACTGCAGGTATGAAGGAGAGGGTTTACTGTAGACACGAGGGAGAGTACGTCCAGAGGCATCTAGAAGAGACCAGACTGAACCAGGCCGTGAGAGGAGAAGGAGACAGAGCGTTCATTATTTTATTTGGCTTAGAACTCACTTTTTATAGTGCAAGGGTAGCCCAAATCTTCCTGCATCAGTCTTCTGAGTGTTGGGATTGTGGGTTTATTTTGGAAATAAGTGTGAGAATTATTGGAAATGCATATCTTATGCTCTTCGTGCCAAATAAGAAACAGGTGTTTTCTAAAGGAAAACGCTCTGCATGCACAGAACCGGTCGAGATGGTCTGTGCTGATGAGCCCTGCCGACCTGCGTGCACAGAACCGGTAGAGGTGGTCTGTGCTGATGAGCCCTGCCGACCTGCTGTTCCTTCCTAGAGCCGCAGAACAAGAGAACGCCAGACTTGCCTGAAGAGGAGTGTGTGAAGGGAGAGACCAAGGAGAATGATGATGAGGACGCCAGTCAGGAGTTTGAAGAAGCTGTGGTACGTCAGCTCAGTTTACTCATTTCTCCCCCTTCACCCGAGGCTAAGTAAGAGAGAAAGAAGTTCAAGATAAAAGAGGAGAGAAACTAGATGTGATCTGGCTTTAGGCTTCACAAAGCTTTTAGTGTTTGCAGGATAGTGTAAGTGACACAGGAAAAATTGCACAGAATAGGGATGATTATTTTTTTCTTTTGTTTGGCTTTGAGACGGGGTCTCACTACGTAGCTGTGGGTGGCTTGGAATCCAGGCTGACCTTAAACTGACAGAGATCTGCTTGCCTCTTCTGAGATTAAAGATATCTGCCCAGGAATGGTTGTATCTTAGCAGTGTAAGCTACCTGCTTTGAACACTTTGATTTCACTGTGTGCTTTTCAAAGTTAACAACAGTTTATTTGGCTACTTTAGAATGTTCTTATGCTTCTCAGGAGCATAAATGTAACTTTCAAAAAAACTGGTAATTTTGTTTAAGCATTTAGGTTTCTGTGTGATTTGGAAATTTTTTTTAAAATTTTGTTTTGTTTTTCGAGACAGGGTTTTTCTGTGTAGCCCTGGCTGTCCTGAAATTCACTTTGTAGTCCAGGCTGGTCTCAAATTCAGAGAGCCACCTGCCTCTGTCTCCCGAGTCCTGGGATTAAAGGTGTGCGCTAACACTGCCTGACTCTTTGGAGATATTTTCTGTTCTTTTATATATTCAGTCTGTCTTGGAATACACTATTGGAGTCCCACAATAATAGCTTTTGAGAAAGGCAGGTGCTGTAAATAATTATGGTGACTAATTTTTTTTATCCAAATTATATTTGTGTATTTTCTCTAAGAATAAAGATATTGTGAATTAACTTTTTAAAAACATTTAAAAATGTATTACAATTTTATTTATTTATTTATTTATTTATTTATTTATTTATTTATTTTTGAGGCAGGGTTTCTCTGTATAACAGCCCTAGCTGTCTTGGAACTAGCTCTGTAGACCAGGCTGGCCTCAAACTCACAGAGATTTGCCTGCCTCTGCCTCCCGAGTGCTGGGATTAAAGGCATGCGCCACCGCCCATCTACAATTTTATTTGTTAGATAAAAAGCCTGCCCTCTTCTACCATTTAGCTTTCAGAGACAACTCAGGTGTCAGGCTTAGTGGCAGGTGCTTTAACCTTTAGCCCAGAATCTTACTGGGCCTGAATTAATCTAGTTTATTAACACAAAAGAAAGTGGTTTTGGAACCAGGCATAGTGGTGCATGAATCTCTGTGAGTTCCAGGCTAGTCTGGTCTATATAGTGAGTGCCAGGACAACCTACATAGTGAGATCCTGTCTTGGAAAAAAGCAAAGCAACCAAGCAAACAAAAAAAGAAAGTAGTTATTATTCACCCTTGGCTATGTTATCTCTGAAACTACCCTGGGCTACCTTGTCTCAATGAACTTGCTGGGACATGCCTATGATTACAACATTTGGGAGACAGAAGTTAAAGGTGGAGTGGAGACTTGGCTGAGAGGTTAAGAGCACTTGTTGCTCGTGTAGAGGACCCAGGTTTGGTTCCCAGCACCCATACTGCAGCCCATTACCATCTAACTCCAATCCCAGGTATCTGTTGCCTTTTTCTGACTTCTGTGGGCACCAGCATGCACGTGGTGCACATACATACATGGAGACAAAATACTCATACACATAAAATAATCTAAAAAAATTAACAATTCAAAAAGTAGAGTGGGGAAAAAGCTAAAGGTCATAGTAAATTCAGGGCCCCCTGGACTACATGGAACACTGTCTCATTGTATAGCCAAAGCTGTCCTGAATTTATGGGTTTCCCTTCTGCCAGGAATCCTTATTATAGGGATATATCAACACACCCATTTGGAAGCAAAGTCTGGCATTTAAAAAATGATCTCATGTCATACAGCTTATACATGCTTTCTCATACACATGCATACATTTCATATTTTAATCAGTTAAATATGTATGTATAGTTGTACACAACATGCCTCTTTCCATAAATTGTCCATGTCTATGTATGTGCACATGTTAACATGATTAAAAATATACAAGAGGAAGGGAAGGGAAGGGCTTGTGTGATGTTATGTGAGGAGCCAGGGAATGGTTGGGAAGATACGTATTGCGGAGTTCAAGGCTAAGTAAATACAACCTGGTCTTCTTTCTCATTCTTCATAGGTGGGGGAGAGCCCTGACTTTGAAATACATATAACAATGTGTGATGATGATCCTCCCACACCTGAGGAAGATTCTGAAACACAGCCAGATGAGGAAGAAGAGGAGCCAAAAGTTTCTACACAGGAAGTGGGAGCTGCCATCAAAATTATCCGGCAACTAATGGAAAAGTTTAAGTTGGATCTATCAACAGTTACACAGGCCTTCCTGAAAAACAGTGGTGAGCTGGAGGCCACTTCCTCCTTTTTAGAGTCTGGTCAGAGATCTGACGGTTATCCAATCTGGTCCCGGCAAGATGACTTAGATTTGCAGAAGGATGATGAGGACACTAGAAATGCATTGATCAAAAAATTTGGAGCTCAGAATGTTGCCCGGAGGATTGAATTCCGAAAGAAATAATGGACAAGATAATGGCAGATAATGATATAAATGTCTTGTGCCCATTGAAACTGACCAGTACTGCTGTTCTGGGAGCCCCAGATTTTGTAGCCAAGCAGTGTTATGTAGCAGGATAAAGTAAAAGAAACTGAATCTAGAGTGGTCCATGGCAAGTATCTCTGTGTTTATGATAGGGAAATCTAAACCAGGAGGTTGGTCTGTATATTAGTAGATCAGCCTTTGCTGGAAGGCAGCCCCTGTTGTGCTGGTGACAGGAGCCTAGTGACAGAGATCAAAGTCAGAAGCGGAAAGGCGAAGGTCTTTTCAGGCCTGGTGAGTCAGTAACCTCGTCTTTTGGCAAAGTTGTTTCAGATGAAGAGTCTAGAAATAAGATTTAATGGTAAAGCTTATAACATGGACTGTTCCAAACCAACCCATCTCCTAGGGAGCTCTGATTTCTACTTCATTGAAAAATCCCATATTCAGCTTCCTAATGGAGTCGCTAGTAGTATTTGCTTACTTACCACTCAGTTTTGTGTACAATAAACTCTGACTTGTGGGAGTGTCCAGTCTTTTAACATTTATAACAGGTGTCATATACAAACTTCATAGTCAAGAATCAAGGAAAAAAATCAAGTTACACACACACACATACATCCCTCAAAAAATGTGTATGCTCTTAAGTTTACAATTCTGTGTTCTTCTTTTGTAGCTATCCTCAGCTATGTGGGAGCTGCTGGTCGGATACTGTTAACTGTGATGTGTTGTTTTTAAATTTTATCAAACATAAGTTTTCCGCTGAAAATTGTGTATATTTAAAATTTAATGGATTGTTCCGCTTTGTGTTGCTTTTCTTAGTCAAAATAAATATAATTTTGTGTTTGAGTTTTGTTTCGTTTTTTTGAGACAGGATTTCTCTGTGTAGCCCTGGCAGTTCTGGAATTCACTTTGTAAACCAGGCTGGCTTCAAACTCACAGAGATCCATCTACCTCCTGAGTGCTGGGTTTATTATTAAAGGCGTGTGCCACGAACGCCTGGTTTGTATTTCAGTCTTATCAACAAGTCTTTCCTTAGATTTTATACAGGAAATGGTTTAGGTAAGTTTTCATCTTAAATTTAATAAACCAGGAAAAGGTGGTCCTTCTGGATGGAGCAAAGGGAAGATGTGCATTAGAACTGTGGAGAGTGGCGGAGTTGGTTGAAATACTGAGAGTCAAGGGAAGAGAACCAGATGTGTGTGCAGCAGGTGTTGAGAGCCCTATCTACCGCTCTCTGGACACTCATGCTTCCAGCGCCTTCCCCTAACAGGAGTCTGAA